>NC_138548.1:373237339-373978521 GCF_964273705.1 Natrix helvetica
AGGAAAACACAGCACCAATGTGTTTCAAGGAATGCACATTAATAATAAAATGAAGACTAAAAACCCACTGAGCAGTGGTGATCCAGACTTTACCTACAACATGTTTAGAAAGATATGAAAGTATTGCATCTACAATTTTCATTCCTTTCAAGAACGAACCAGGCTCTGAACCATAAACAAAGACATTGACTTTTACCCATTTGTAATATGAATTTGCCTTGAAATGCAGTTTTGCAAAATTCAGTGTAAAGCTTTGATATATAACTGCACAAATGCCATTCCTTAACATCAAAGAAGACATTGTCCTCATGAACCTCTCCCCCTGGTCAGTTTCTGGAGCCACGAGAGCAACCAAGGTCCACTTGAAGTAGAGGAGAAGCTGGATCATCCCTGGGTATTCAACTTCTTCAGTAGGGAGCATTGGATAGAAGAAAGGAAAATATGTTTTATCCCCCAGAATTCTAGAAGCAAAAGTATAACTGATCTGAAAGAAATGGAAGATGGTATTTTATACGTAACAAGCAACATCCAAGTCCTATCATTTACATAAAAGAGCCATGTTTTTCATTTGCAGAGAAACTCTGATTCAAAGCTGCATGACTCAGAATTGGCTCCCCAAGAAAGACACACCTGTGGGATTTTGTAGGTGCCCAACATGGTTGAAATCTGGATGGAGATGCCAGCTTCGGCGTCTTCCAAAACAGCCACTGTGTTTCTCTGCCTTCCACACCTGTAGTTGGGCACATTGGCCTCCCCGTCTGAAAGCAGGTCCAGCAAAGGATCTGTAGTCATTTCTATTTTGAAAAAATTGTCATAGATATTATAACCCAGGGTGATGTTGGGTAAGAGATGGTCATTGAGGTTGATGTCCTCCACAGCAAAAAGGAAGGGCATAAATTTCCAACAAAGCTTGAATGCTTTTCTGCAGGTATGAATGCATCAATGAAAATAACATTTAGCTTTCATTCTAGGATAACATTTTTAATAAACTCAATCACATTTTTTCTTCCAAACAGTTTGCAACGTTCCAAAATATCAACATAGAAAAAGAATAAAAAGAATAGAACATTTTAAATCACACAGTATTATTTAAGAATCATTCTCCTATTTGGTTACAGTAGCACAACTTCAATTCCACGGTTGCTGTTCTAGCATTTGGTTCCATTAATGAACTACTTCCTATATCTTAGTAAACATGATTGATATACACAGAGAGATAAAAGAATAATTGATTATATCTTTTATATTCTAGACACAATCAATATTTTTGAAATTGGCCCTAGAGTTTAGACTGATTCAAAATGGCTCCAGCATGGATGATATTCAGAAGCTGTTAAAGATCAGGTTATTTTCTCTGGGGCAAAGTTGAGCCCCTGTTATGGGTTACTTCTTGTTGTTTTAGGGAGCTTTCTTGGATTCTTTTCCTGTTTTCTATTTCTTGTTTTAATTGTAAGCCACCTAGAGACAGACACTGTGAATTCTATAAACAAATAAAGAATTAAAGTAATCTACCAACCAATAGATGGGGTTCTTTTTTTCATTTAAAAAAAAAATCCCCTGTTCCTGGCATGAACTAATGAATTAAAGTGAGACATATTTTCGCTTTCCATCAATTCCTATGTTAACTTCACAAGACCCATCATAAGATTCACAGACAACTCACAGCTGACCCATCAAAAAATCCTCATTTGATACACTCACATCTGAAGCATAAACAGAGGAACACTGATACTGACATCCCCTAAACTCTGCTGAAGATGTTACCCAGCCTGGTAACATCAAAACAAAACTTTCAGAAACCAACCCACAAGCTCGAAGAACAAAGCTTTACCCTCATCCAACACCCGAGCAACAGCTATTCACCACTAGTGCAAATTACACTAACCTCCCACATACATCCCTGCGGCCAATCTGCTCTCACAGGGAGGGCCTTCTCCAAGTGCCGTCCACTAGGCAATGCCAGCGGGCGGCGCCAAGGAGTAGAGCCTTCTCTGTGATGGGCCCAACCCTCTGGAATGACCTCCCCCCCGACATTAGAACCACCTCGGACTTCCGCTCCTTCCGACAAAAATTGAAGACTCACCTGTTCCGACTAGCTGGCCTGGCATGATTATAAATGTTACATCCATGAACTCCTGGTAGTATATTCTCATCTGGTTATTTTAAGGGTAATGTTTTAGTTTTAATTGTTTTTAGGGCTTTTAGCCTTATATTTATTCTTCTGTACAGTACTCTTAATTTTAACCTCCTCCATATACATACATATATTTATAGCTCTATTTATATTTGTATTTTATCTGGTATTTATTGTGGACTGTACACCGCCCCGAGTCCCTTTTTGGGAGAGGGGGCGGTTTAGAAATGTGAATAAATAATAATAATAATAATAATAATAATAATAATAATAATAATAATAATAATAATAATACTATCTTCTTAACTGGAATGATTTTGTCCCAGTAGCAAATTTTTGTGGGGAGAAACAATGGTGCATCTCTCATGCGTAGAGAAAATACATAGAGAAAAGCATTCTGCTGTACTAGAACCAGGCATCCCCTGGATGGCAGCCCAGCTCTGGAGTGGGGTGGAAGAGAGATTTCACTCTTTCTTCTGTGTCCGCACTCTAGCTCTGCTCATAGCAAAGAATGGATCGTGGATGGGGGGGAAGTATCATGATTGGGTTTTTATACTTTAAAGCCTGAAATGAGTTTTGTAATCTGCAGTGTGCAATGGGGACCCCAAGAACGAGAGAAGAAAGACGGCTAGCAGAAAGAGAAAATCAATGAGAGAACACCTTGAAGGACAGGACCTGTAGACATTTATTGAGGTGGCTGTAATGTAGTGCAGGACAATTGACTTACTTTGAGAATGTTGTTGAAGGACTTCTATCAAAGCTCAATGATTGAAACCGAGCATCCATTGCAGAGACTATACCACTAATCATGTATTCTCCTGGCTTGTAATGATGTTGTGGGTCCACTTCACCCTGCCGCAGAGTCAGGAGGCATTTGGCTTTGGGCACCGCATCAGATCCCCATGGGAAGAGAAACAGCAGAAAGAGAAGCAGCAGCAACATGTATCGTGTTCCTGACCGAGCCTTCTCTGTATCACCTGCTTTTTAAGAGAGAAGAAGAAGAGGTGGAAGAAACTCAATTCTCTTTCCAGACGGAGGCTTCAGATTTAGTTAGACTCATCCAAGGGGTCATAAACACAGACTCTGCTTTATCTAAAACAACCTTGTCATTCTGTTTCTGTATGTACCCAGCATTCTCAGACTCCACCTAACGTTTATTGTGGGACTGATATTGACATCAAATATTTAGTGGCATGTTTATGTGAAACCTTTTTTTGCAGAAAATTCCTTAGGGTCCTAACATAAAAACAACAAATAAATCACTATGATTTGAATGATTGAATGAGGTCTCTGGTACCCTGAATGGGGCAACGGGCAGATGCTCAGGGGAGAACTGGCTCCAAACTGCGAAGATGGGTCAGTGTAGGCGATTGACCAATTTGGCCCAAAACTTTTTAACAAAACACTTATAAAAAACCCAGGATAAAGGGAGACTTTTAGAATGGTCACAAAGTGTGATCTCTTAAAATGGATTCAGTTAGGCTTTTTGCCTAGGAGAATTTACAAAGAGATCTGTAGGCAGTGGTGACATTTGAATTTTTTTGCTACCGGTTCTGTGGCCGTGGCTTGGGGGGCATGGCACAGGAAGGATACTGCAAAATCCCCATTCCCACCCCACTCATGGGGGAAGGATACTGCAAAATCCCCATTCCCTCCCCACTCCTGGGGGAAGGATACTGCAAAATCCCCATTCCCTCCCCACTCCTGGGGGAAGGATACTGCAAAATCCCCATCCCCTCCCCACTCCTGGGGGAAGGATAGTGCAAAATCCCCATTCCCTCCCCACTCCTGGGGGAAGGATACTGCAAAATCCCCATTCCCTCCCCACTCCTGGGGGAAGGATAGTGCAAAATCCCCATTCCCACCCCACTCCTGGGGGAAGGATACTGCAAAATCCCCATTCCCACCCCACTCCTGGGGGAAGGATATTGCAAGATCTCCATTCCCACCCCACTCTTGGGGGGAAGGATATTGTAAGATCTCCATTCCCACCCCACTCCTGGGAGAAGGATACTGCAAAATCCCCATTCCCTCCCCACTCCTGGGGGAAGGATACTGCAAAATCCCCATTCCCTCCCCACTCCTGGGGGAAGGATACTGCAAAATCCCCATTCCCTCCCCACTCCTGGGGGAAGGATACTGCAAAATCCCCATCCCCTCCCCACTCCTGGGGGAAGGATAGTGCAAAATCCCCATTCCCTCCCCACTCCTGGGGGAAGGATACTGCAAAATCCCCATTCCCTCCCCACTCCTGGGGGAAGGATAGTGCAAAATCCCCATTCCCACCCCACTCCTGGGGGAAGGATACTGCAAAATCCCCATTCCCACCCCACTCCTGGGGGAAGGATATTGCAAGATCTCCATTCCCACCCCACTCTTGGGGGGAAGGATATTGTAAGATCTCCATTCCCACCCCACTCCTGGGAGAAGGATACTGCAAAATCCCCATTCCCTCCCCACTCCTGGGGGAAGGATACTGCAAAATCCCCATTCCCTCCCCACTCCTGGGGGAAGGATACTGCAAAATCTCCATTCCCTCCCCACTCCTGGGGGAAGGATACTGCAAAATCCCCATTCCCACCCCACTCCTGGGGGAAGGATACTGCAAAATCCCCATTCCCTCCCCACTCCTGGGGGAAGGATACTGCAAAATCCCCATTCCCACCCCACTCCTGGGGGAAGGATACTGCAAAATCTCCATTCCCTCCCCACTCCTGGGGGAAGGATACTGCAAAATCTCCATTCCATCCCCAATCCTAGGGGAAGGATACTGCAAAATCCCCATTCACTCCCCACTCCTGGGGGGAAGGATATTGCAAGATCTCCATTCCTACCCCACTCTTGGGGGGAAGGATACTGCAAAATCCCCATTCCCACCCCACTCTGGGGTCAGCCAGAGGTTGTATTTGCTGGTTCTTCAAACTACTGAAAATTTCTGCTGCTGGTTCTCCAGAACTTGTCAGAACCTGCTGAATTTCACCCCTGTCTGTATGTACCTAGGAATCCTATTTAGAGATGAGTAATGGATCCCCTAGAGGGATGTGGTGGCTCAGTGGCTAAGATGCTGAGCTTGTCGATCAGAAGGTCAGCAGTTCAGTGGTTTGAATCCCTAGTGCCATGTAATGGAGTGAGCTCCCCTTACTTGTCCCAGCTTCTGCCAACCTAGCAGTTCGAAAGCATGTAAAAAAATGCAAGTAGAAAAATAGGGACCACTTTGGTGGGAAGGTAACAGTGCTCTGTGTTCCTTTGGCCTTTAGTTATGCTGGCCACATGACCATGGAGACGTCTTCGGACAGTGCTGGCTCTTCAGAAATGGAGATAAGCACCTCCTCTAGAGCTGGAAATGACTAGCATGCATGTGTGGTGGAAATTTTACCTTTAATAAATCCCTATTTTGAGATAGACAAATGTGGGGATCAGCAAATAATTTCTCGCAGAGGTGGGTTCCACATAATTTTACTACTGGTTCACTGCACATCAAAAAATGTGAATGTGTGTGGCTTGCATGCATGCAGCTTAGAAAATTTGGCTTGCATTGAGTGCAGCTTAGAAAATTTGGCTAAATAGGATAGCCTAGTCATGCCAACCCACAGATCGCCACCAATGTTCCCTCTAATTTTTTTTCGATGTGAGCAGAAAAATATAGTGTTTGAGCGGCACATTTTCATGCCTGAGCACCTGAATTTTTTTCACAGATGTCACCTAAGACAACAACAAAATCAGTATTATTTGAAACTCAAAGTTATGTTTCTTCAAGGTACCCGCTTAATTCAAAGTGTTATATAATATCAGTATCACTTAACAACGCTCCTGCTTAGCAACCAAAATGTTGGCTCAGGAACTCTGGCATTTGAAGCACGCAAGTCTTAAAGCTGTCAAGTTACAAGACCCTTGCACCCCTAACCCTTTAGGAAAAAAAACCCAGGGGTCTTCAAACCTGACAGCTTGAAGACTTGTGGACTTCAACTGCCAGAATTCCTCCTCCGGTCATGTTGGCTCAGGAACTCTGGCATTGAAGCGTGCAAGTCTTAAAGCTGGCAAGTTACAAGATCCTTGCACCCCTAATCCTTTAGGGGAAAAAACCTCAGGGTCTTCAAATCTGACAGCTTTAAGACTTGTGGACTTCAACTCCCAGAATTCCTCCTCCAGTCCTGTTGGCTCAGGAACTCTGGCATTTGAAGCATGGAAGTCTTAAAGCTGTCAAGTTACAAGACCCTTCCTCCCCTAGAAAAAAAACCTGACAGCTTTAAGACTTGTGGACTTCAACTCCCAGGATTCCTCCTCCAGTCATGTTGCAGCGACGTCATCTGAGTGGATCTGCTCCATCTTTGCTTTCTTCATTGTGGGCAGGGCTGCTGCTGAAGTTGCCGACGAGTTGCCACCAGAATAACTGCTACTACCTCCTCCTCCTCTAACAGCACCACCAGATTTGCTCCTGAGCTCAGCGCTGGGTAACCCATGACCGCTCCTTCTCCTCTGTCTTTTGAGGAGCCATGAGGCTTTTTTTCCCCTGCTCCCCCCCCGCCTTCCTACTGTCTCCCGCAGCCTCATGGTTCTTCAAAAGCACGGCGGAGGAGGAGGAGGGGGCAGGCAGGGGTAACCCAGCGCTGAGCTCAGGTGCTCCGAGCAGAGGGGAGGCGCCGCTGCCACGCGTGGAGATGCCGGCTGGAGCTTTGGCGGCTTCATCTCAGCCGCAGCGCTGGGCGGCAAATCCAGCAGTGCTGCCTGTTAGAGGAGGAGGAGGAGGAGGTGGTAGCAGTTCTTCCGGTGGCGGTGGGGGCTTTGGGGCTTCACAACTAGCCTCAGTCGCCCTGTGCTCCTCAAAGCAAGTCTGGGGAAGTCCTTTGTGGGCGGCCCGTTCTAGCTGCCAGCAAAGGACTTCCCCAGCTTCTGGAGCCTGTGGCAATAGAAATCATTGCGCGGCAGTTGAAAACTGCTGCGCGGTGTTTTCTTGCCACCTGCGCGGGCGCGCAGCCACGCACCTTAGAGGGAACGTAGATCGCCACTACCAATTCACCTGAACCGGTCCGAACCGGCTGAATACCACCATTGATTTCCTCTTTATTTTACTACTTTATGCTCCACTTATGCTTCCCATCAAATTTAGCAAATTCCTGGAGAGAACGCTTGCTGAGTGGGGAGCTGCATCAGCAGCTTGGCTTCAAGTTCTCCAAGTGTCACTCAACTGGCTCCTTTTTTTATATAAAAAAAATTCTCTTGTCTTGTGAAATTGAACTAACCAGCTTGATTTCCATATTTCACTTGTAAATATGGTATTTATTATCCACAAGTTATGTGTTAGCTTGGAAATCCCTGATGCAGTGATTCAATATTTAGGGTGCCTGGTATTCTTCATGGAGATGTCCACACTCACATCCTGAAACTTTGTGCTGTGAAAAGCAATTCATAGGCTGAAGAAATATAGTTTTTTTTATTTTTAAATATGAACATGATAAATATTGTCTGTTGAAATCATCATTTAATCTTTTGGGGATCCTTTTCCCCCAAAATCATTTCATTTTATTAAAGGAAAAGGTAACGGTTCCCCTCACACATATATGCTAGACATTCCCAACTCTAGGGGGCATTGCTCATCTCCGTTACAAAGCCGAAGAGCCAGTGTTGTCTGAAGACGTCTCTGTGGTCAGGTTACCTTCCCACCAAAGGTAGTTCCTATTTTTCTACTTGCATTTTTGCACACTTTCCAACTGCTTGGTAACAGAAGCTGGGACAAGTAACGGGAGCTCACTCAAATACGCGGCACTAGGGATTTGAACCACCAAGCTCCTTACCTTTCTGATCGACAAGCTCAGTATGTTAGCCATTGAGCCACTGCATCCCTTTTATTTTATTATTTTGACATTAAATATTATTTTCAATTGGAATAAAAATATTGGAGGTTGACTCCTCCAAAAGAATAGTAGGAGAGTCACTGCTGCAGACGAAATGATGCATTGATATTTAGACATTTCAGAAAGGAGGGGAAAATGATGTGTGTGTGTGTGTGTGTGTGTGTGTGTGTGTGTGTGTGTGTATGTATGTATGTATGTATGTATGTATATATATATATATATATATATATATATATATATATATATATATATATATATATATATATGTTGTATTTGTACTGATAAATAAATAAAGGGAGACTAGTATAGATCTATTTCGAGCTAATTAGCTCTCATCAGCTAGCCATACCCTTACTGGGATTTGAACCTGGGCATACCAGGGGTTGTAACACACACACATACATACATACATACATACATACATACATACATGTTTGTGTGTGTGTGTGTGTGTTTTCTGAGGTTTTCACTGGTGTTTGTATGTACGTCTTTGGTTGTTCGGGTTTTCTCCCGTGTAGAATTGGAAGTATCTTCACGACGTTTCGATGAAGTCTCATTCATCATCTTCAGGCTGGTGCTTCCGGCTTGGTGCTTCCAGGAGCACTACTTGTAAGGACCAATATGAAAGGTTCACTATAGTAGTGAATACCAACATTATAGATGAAGTTTTAGATATGGGAATGAGGTTCTAGACATATTGATGGAAGGAAATTCTTGTTTATGGGAGGTGGCAGACAGAAAAGCAGAGGTTGAGATATTTAAACTGTATTTACAAATTCATCGACATAAACCAAGGACAAAAAATTGGGAGAACAGGAAAGGGGACAAACTCTGACAGGAGTTTTCTACATACTTCAACACAATGAAAACAGGTTAAATATATTTATCATTTATAGAGTTGTTTCTAATGTGATGCAAAACAAAACAGATATGTGTGTGTGGACTCATGCTTTTTTAAGGAATTTTAAAGGACAAATTGATATATTTCAGTTATTAAATGGCATAAGGAGAAAAATCATATGAAACGTTAATTACTATTTTGTTTTGACATCAAATGTTCTTTTGTATTCAGGTCTGGTCTTAAAAAGATAATGTAGCACTTGGGTATGAAGATGCAGCCTAGCAGGCCAGTGCTTGAAGCCAAGATGGAGAAGACCTGTACAGCCACCATGTACTTCCCCTTGGTGCTCAGGTAGGTGGGAACAAAGGATATCCACACACTGCAGAAGACCAGCATGCTGAAGGTGATGAGCTTGGCTTCATTGAAGGCCCCAGGGAGATTCCTGGCCAGGAAAGCCACCGTGAAGCAGATAATAGCCAGGAAACCCATGTAGCCAAGGGCAAGGTAGAACATGGCAACAGAGCCTTGATTGCATTGGAGGATGATCTCTGCAGGTTGTGAGTACATATCTGACTCAAGGAATGGGGGAGAAGTGCCCAACCAGATGCTGCAGAGGAGAACTTGGACACAAGAACAAGAAAGAATGATAGAATTGGCCAGGGTCTTCCCTAGCCATCTCTGTATGTTATTCCCTGGTTTTGTGGCAAAGAATGCTAATACCACGGTGACTGTTTTGGCCAAGACTGTAGAAATGGCAACTGTGAAGATGTTGCTGAAGGCTGTTTGTTGGAGAAGGCAAGTGGCTCTCCTTGGCTCGCCAATGAATAGGAATGATGTCAAGAAGGAAAGCAGGAGGGAGATGAGGAGGATGTAGGAAAGGTCCCGATTGTTGGCTTTCACTATGGGAGTTTCTCGGAATTTAATGAAGATTCCCAAGGCAAAACTTGTTACTAAACACAGGAACATTGCAAGGGAAGCTAGGATGATCCCCAAATTTTCTTGATAGGATAGGAAAGTTTCAGTCTTAGGTATACACTCATCTCGCTTGATGTTTGGATGCTGATCTGCTGGACATTTGGTGCATTTTTCAGCATCTGGAAAGAGAAAGATAGCATGTACCAATTAAATCAGGTTGTTCCTTCATGTGCGTAGTTGGAGTGAAACTAATGATGGTGTGGATGAATGTTTTGATTCCAATATGATATGCATTGTTTGAATCCCAGACTTCATTAACCATCCTTTCAACCAGAGGTGAAAACTCTGCAGTGTCCCCCTGGCAATAGTCCATGGAAAAATAGTCTCTTGGACCTCCAAAACTGGACCATTTCAAACCCAGGAAGGAGGATCACCTGGTCTCAGTGCCCCTTCCAGCTCTGCTCATCTGTATGAATAAACTGGAGGATAGGAATACTCTTTTATCAAATCCCATTTTGCCCAAATTGACCCAAGAGTCAATGCCCTCCACCCCCACTGCTGTGATCAAGGAAACTGGACAGTAGTTGCTCTGGCTGGTGTATTCCCCTGTTCAGGAGTCAATCTGAGTCAATCCTTCCTCATGGGCTCCATCATGAATTTGAAAGCCTGGAAGACTCAACTCTGTTCCCAGTGACTGAGTCAGATTGGATCATGTGACTTTATCCTGGGACCAGTGGTGGGTTCCTACCAGTTCAGACTGGTTCAGACAAACCAGTAGTGGTTTGGTGGCCTGGGTCACTGGAACTGGCAGCAACCCAGGCCTGCCAAGCCCCCCAATCAGTTCTCCGGGTGCCACCATAGACGCCAACATCTTGCTTTTCAGTCTTCGCATGAGCAGAACAATTTTCATTGCACTGTACATGAGCACACAGTGTGACACACATCTGAGCGAACTGGCTGTACTGACTGCCAGAACCCACCCCTGCCTGGAACACATGTTCGTCTTCATTCCTCAAATTTCTCATGTTCCCAACTTTTCTAGGAAAACATTCCACAGCCCCATCCCAGTAATAATCCATGGAGAAATCGTCATTGGGACCTTCCAACCTGGACAATTTTAGGTGAAGGAAGGAGGAGAAGGTTAGACTCAAGGTTAGATTCAAGGTCCTAGTGACCTGTTCCAGATCTCATTCTTCTGGGCATCTATATGAATAAACTGGATGTTAGGAAAACTTTTTCATCAACACCCCCTTTGTAAATATCAATTTTCCCCCACTGCTTTGACTGAAAAAACTGGACAGCAGTAACTCTGGCTGGTGTATTCCTTAGGTTTTTTTAATCCCCCCACCCATTTCCAGAAAAGCAAACACCAATGGCTCCTGTCTCCATGGGCATCTCTTTTGAAGGGTGAGGAAAAAGACCAGCCTCAGTTTTAGCATTCTTCCTGTGAATCCAGTTAAAAGAGGAAACTCTTGTCTCTTTCACCCACTTAGAGACAGTCTGATATTTCTCATCAAGGTTCAGGAAGGAAGGAAGGAAGGAAGGAAGGAAGGAAGGAAGGAAGGAAGGAAGGAAGGAAGGAAGGAAGGATGGATCTAGGGCTGGACTCGTTATTGGGATTGTTAAACATACAAGTTCAGTCTTCATTACTGGGCTTAAGAAAAGGAGAAATGAGAAGAAAGGATTACTCCATTTTTCAGAAACACCAAGAAAAATGGTTGACGTCAAAGAGCAAACAAGATGAAGAGCAAGAAATCTTCTAATGCTGAGGTTCTTTGATCCCCTGTCTTTTTACATCCTTCCCCTGATTTAATCTCAAATATTATTCATTTTCATATATTATGGAGATTTTCTTTTAAAAGAAAAGTCATATCGGTAAAAACAACAATTCATGAGCTAGGTTGGCTTCTATAGACTTCCCCAAAGTCTATACCATTTTCTGATGTCACCCACCTTCCATGGTGGAGATGGTTCCTTCTGCACATGGAAGACAGTCATAGCAGCAGATGAGTTCCCCTTCTCTAGCTACCTTCTTGAAGCCAGGAAGACAACTTTCCACACACTTGGAAGGAGGAAAGGGCTGAGGAGAGAAAGGAGAAATATCCACAATATGAACTCCCACCCCCCGAAAAATATTAAAGGAATAAAGGCTAATTGAAATATGTCAAAGTACTGAGAATAGCTGCCAGCTGATGAAAGGTTGTAAGCTGTAATGCAATGTAAGGCAAGGGTGATGCAATGAGGATGATTCAGCAATACAGGCAAAACCCTTTTAAGACTCTGATGGAAGGTCCACACAAGTCCATATATAGGTGGCTATTAAGAGGGTGTTTTCTTCTCAGAGTGTATTCTGATAGGTTCTGATCACCATCTTTAAAGCGCTCCATGGCATAGGGCCTAGTTACCTGTGGGATCGCATCCTCCCACATACATCCCTGCGGCCAATCCGCTCTCACAGGGAGGGCCTTCTCCTGGTGCCGTCCACGAGGCAATGCCAACGGGCGACACCGAGGAGTAGGGACTTCTCTGTGATGGGCCCAACCCTCTGGAATGACTTCCCCCCCCGATATTAGAACCATTACTGACCTCCGCTCCTTCCGACAGAAACTGAAGACACACCTGTTCCGACTGGCTGGTTTGGCATAATTTTAACGTCTACCTCCTGGCATACACATTCTTACTGGTTTTTAGAGGGATAGTGTTTTAAATTTAACCTGATATTTTAAACTTTTGTATTGATTTATTTATTAGCTGTACAGTTTGAGCATATTTTATCCTCCTCTTATACATGTATTTATATAGTTATTTCTATGTTTTAATCTGTTGTATTTTAATACGGACTGTACACCGCCCTGAGTCATTTTCGGGAGAGGGGGCGGTATATAAACGCTAATAATAAATAAAATAAATAAATAAATTCAGTTCTCTCTTGTGTCTGTAGTGAATTGTTGAAAGAAATGTCCTTCTGGGTTCGGCTCCAAGTGGGGAAAAAGACACTGGAGACATGGAGTCTGCTTGGAAAGATGGTTTTAATGGTGGACAGGACCACATGGCTTGAGTCCTGAACAGAAAAGGTGATCACATGCTTCAATGTTGGTGGAGAAGAAGGGAAGGAAGGACTGAGAAGCTGAGTCCCTGGTTTTATGCCCTCTCTGGCCTTTGATCTTGATCTTGTATTCTGATTGGTTGTCAGACTCCCATGGGGCCATGCAGGGGCATCTCTCTAGGCTGCGTTTTGAATCCAGGTTTGGTTGAGTTCTCAGATGCCATGTGGGGAGTTGGGTAAAGGGCCAATATTATCCTGCCTTAATCCCATCCCCCTGGAGTTGAAGGGGAGAATTCTTTATTATGTAAAGGGACTGGCTTGGCCTTCTTAATGGCCCATTGACAAAGTGGGTGGAGGCAGGAAGCTACAAGGAGCTATTCTCTCTTTAAACATGTTTCTTCCTTTTCACATCCAGGAAAATATAATATTCAGCCTTTTCAATATTTCCTAGGATATTTCATTTTTCTGGGAGAGGGCTGGGTGATAACTTTCCACAGAATGGTAAGGGATTTTATCTTCTGCATGTGTTTGCCTATATATAGTTGTAAATAAACCACTTGTTAATTGTCTTAAAGACTCTGTGCGCTGTGTTATTACTCCTGGGTGTATTACATAAAGCTAGTCATGCTGCCAAAACTCTGACAAAATACGAGGTTTATCCAACAAATTATCCAACAAATTGATCTGATACTCCTCTGTTTTTGCCGAAAACTGGAATCATGTTTTTGCCACTTTCAGTGAAATAAAACAATTAGTCCCACCTTGCTCAGCATTTCCACCAGTGTGATACTCTTCTGGTCAATGATTACTTTAAAACCTTGGGATGCACCTTTTGCTAGGCTCCCAGATTTCACTCTGTTGACAGATCTGTTGGGGAAAATGATCCAGTTCACAATGTCCAGGTCAGCTGTCAGATCTCCTTTTTCATCCAAATACACACCATCTATGGAATGATTGTGAAACTGTGAACTTTGAAGGAAGGAGTGAAGCTGGAATGGAAAATCAGAGTTTAGAAACAACATCAGACTGGGGGAAGCTATCTGTAGGCTTGTGTGTGTTTGTGTATATATACCAGGGACGTGCGGTCAGGGGAGGCAGGGGAGGCAGAGCCTCACTGCTCTCATCATGAAAATTTTAAAAAAAAAGGGGAAAGGGAAAAGGCGCTGAGGAGCCTTCTGCACATGTGGTCGGGAATGGGAGCGCTCCGTGGTCCCCTTCATGTTGACTCAGGAGTCAGGAAGGAGGGGAATGGGACCACGTGTGCAGGAGGGAGGCTGACGTGGTCCCATTCCCCTCCTTCCTGAGTCAACATGAAGGGGACCGCGGCTCACGCTGATGACGTCACCAGCCTCACCAGCCTTAAACCTCACCCCACGTCACTGGTATATACTGTATATATACTGTATATAAAGTGGTAGGTTCCTACTGGTACGGACTGGTTCGGCCGAACCAGTAATGGTTTGGTGGAATTGGCAGCAACCCAGACCTGCCACGCCCACAAGCCAGTTTTTTGGGCAGCACCATAGGTGGTGCCCTTTTGTTTTTCAGTTTTGGATATGCACAGAACAATTTTAAATGCACCCACCCGTGTGTGTGTGTGTGTGTGTGTGTGTGTGTGGCTCTGTTTTAAGATTCTTTTATGTTTTCATTTTGTCCTTTCTTTAGTTTTTAACACAAAAACAATAGGAAAAATAGGGGAGGAAAACGGGAAGGGAAGAGTGTAGAAAGAAGGGAAAAAGAAAGAGAAGCCATTGACTTCCAACTCCCTTTTGTGCAATAGAATAAGATCACGACATCAAATCTCAACTTTTTACTTTTACATAATAGCATAAACTAGCCATTTCTACATCAACAAATCTATCTAATCAGTGAAACCAAACTCAACGTTTAATTTTTTTCCACCTCAAGCGCAAAGTCCAGAAGCAGTTTCCAAGTAGAAACAAAAGTAATTATGTTTTTTTTTTAAATCAAAGCAGTCAATTTAGCCATCTCCGCTAACTCCATCAACTTTTGCAGCCATTCATCCATTGTAGGGATCGAAGTGTCTAGCTCTTTTTTTAAGTTTCAACTTTGTTATGAGAGCATCAATAAGCATGGGCATCATAACAGTGGATATTTCATTGTTTAAATATGAAGAACAAAAAAATTATTGTAAAGGAATACAATAAAAATTTGCTCATGTTCTCATTTCTACCATTTTACATATCACAGCAATACTAATATAAAACTCCTCTAAAGACTAATAAGTATTTTTTTCCCCATTCATGTTGAATTACTGTATTTTTCGGAGTATAAGACACACCTTTTTCCCTCAAAAAAGAGGGTGAAAATCTGGGTGCATCTTATACACTGAATACAGCATTTTTGGCCTCCCAAAACCCCACCCCCTTTGCAAAAATGGCCATGCATAGCTTTTAGGAGGCTTCCAGAGTGCTCCTGGGGACTGGGGAGGGCAAAAATGAGCAAATAATAGGTCATTTTGTGCTCATTTTTACCACCCACCAACCCCCAGGAACACTCTGGAAGCCTCCTAAAGGCTATGCATGCCCTTTTTTTGACAAAAACTGGCCCATTTTTGCAAAAAAGGTCCATTTTTGCAAAGAAACGGTCCATTTTTGCAAAAAATACGGCCCGTTTTTGGGAGGTCTGCAGAGTGCATTTTTTTTAAAAAAAATTGCCTCTTCAAAATCTTGGTGCATCTTATACTCCGGTGTGTCTTATACTCCAAAACATATGGTATATTAACATAGATAAATGAAATTTGAGCCATTCAGATTTCCTTTAACTGGAGAGTTTTGTGTGATTTTTCTCTTTGGTTGTATCATCGTTTGCCTAACTGAAGTACATAGCTTCATACTTCCTACTCTCCTGTGTTGTTCTCCAGAGTATTTGGCTATAAAGACCAGTGACTTTTCATGGGACGTGTCACTGATATTGTGCAAAGATATTGGATCACAATTGGTTCCCTTTTGCTAACAGTCAGTCTTTTCTGTGATTGCAGAGAATTACTCCCATTGTTTCCCACACCATAAAGCAGGTGTGTCAAACTCAAGGCCCGGTGGCTGGGTCTGGCCCATGGGGTGCTTCGATCTGGCTTATGGGGCTGCCCTGGAAACAGCAAAGGACTAGGCCATGGTGCCTCTGCCAACAAAAACGGAACTTGCTAGGGCTGCCTGTGGTCCTCCCGAACTCTGTTTTTGCTGGCAGAGGGTTGCAGGCAGCCATCCCAGCCAAAAATGGAGTTCAGGAGCCTGTTTTCACTGGTAGAGTGCCCGGGCCACCACAGGCACCCCCTGACACAAGTGATGACATGCTGGCCATCCCCATCCTGACTACACTCACCCTGCCCCCCCACCCCCAAGGTCAAACACAACCCTGATGCAGCCCGCAATGAAATTGAGTGAGAGGGATCTTGGAGTTCTAGTGGACAATCATTTAAAAATGAGCCAGCAGTGTGCAGCAGCTGCCAAAAAAGCCAACACAGTTCTAGGCTGCATCAACAGAGGGATAGAATCAAGATCACGTGAAGTGTTAATACCACTTTATAATGCCTTGGTAAGGCCACACTTGGAATACTGCATTCAGTTCTGGTCGTCATGATGTAAAAAAGATGTGGAGACTCTAGAAAGAGTGCGGTCTATAAATATGAATAATAAATAAAAATAAATATTGTATTGAGTTTGACATCCCTGCCATAAAGTATAACTCCAAGATGGATCCTTCTTAGCAAAAACACTGGGGTCAAGTCAATAGGTCAAAAAGGGTGATATAAGTATATCAACACACTTATATCACTCTTTTTTTTTTCAGAAAATTTTTATTGGTTTTTTAAAACATTTATAAGGAAAAGGGTAGGTGGAATGGTATACAAATTTTGGCAGTTGCAAGTATGGCAGACGCCCCCTCCCTCCAAACTCATAAGATACATCTATGTATAAAACATTAATACAAAATCGTATAAAATCAGCATATTAGTTCTAAAAGAAATTTTCAATCAATTTATATAGTTATGATATATAGTCTAGATATAATTTCATTATTACTTTCGGTCTGTTTATAACAATGTGGTTTTCTTATTCATTTTTGTGATCTGAGCTTTCTTAGTGTTGCCCCATCACCCCCCGCTGGCAGAGCTCCGGCCCCTCCCGTGTCCTGTATGACCGTTGTAGAGTCTTCTGTTTTTTCTAGGTGTGCTTTATTTTTTTCCATAAAGGCCTGTGCCTCTATGGGTGTATTGATTCTGATTCTTGTCTCCTCCCAGAATATCAGCATCCCTTCAGGCATCAACCATCTAAACCACACCCCCTTCTGGTATAGTTTATTCGCCAGTTGCGAATAATTTTTCCTTTTCTCCCTAATTTTTTTTGGGATCTGCTTCAAGATGGTTATCTCCCTTATATCACTCTTTTTGACCTATGGCGCAGGTCAGAATAGTGGTTAGAATACAGAACTACAGGCTACTTCTGTTGACTCCTGGCTGCGACAGTTCAGCAGTTTGATTCTCACCGGCTCAAAGTTGACTCAGCCTTCCACCCTTGTGAGGTCAGTAAAATCAGGACCCAGATTGTTGGGGGCAATATGCTGACTCTGTAAACCACTTAGAGAGGGCTGTAAAAGCACTATGAAGCAAGTCTGAGTGCTATTGATATTGATATATAGAGCCAAGGTGGCACAATAGTTTGAGTGCAGTACTTCAGGCTGCTTCAACTGATCGCTCGCTGCAGTTTGGCAGTTCAAATCTCATCAAGCACAAGGTTGAGGCAGCCTTCCATCCTTCTGAGGTCAGTAAAATGAGGACCCAGATGGTTGGGGGCAATAGGGTGACTCTGTAAACTACTTAGCAAGGACTGTAAAGCACTGTGAAGTGGTATATAAGACTAAGCGCTGTTGTTAAGTCTAAATGTTAGCTCTGAGGCCATTTTTTAAAGCTAGGAGCCATTTTTGGGAGCAGCTTCAGGGCTGCCACAGCCAGGTCAGTTGGAGTTGTGAGAACCAAAGGGGGAGATAGAGATAGCTGGGGATGTGTAGCCAAAACAACATTCTGTCCCATGGGAGCAAAGGGTGCTCTACCAGATGTTGGAGATGGGTGGACCAAAGCCAGCCAGGATGGTGGCTGTGACCTGGTTGGACCATGTGACAGATGTGTGACCCGAGGAGAAGGACTTTTGGTTTTTATTTGGGTGGGGAAAACCTTGGGTCCTCCAGAGTTTTCTCTAGATGTGCCAATATGACATGCCTAATAAATCTATATTTTGAGAAATATGTCTGCCTTGGAGTTGTGAGTCCATTGGGTGTGTTAACTGGAGCCCTGACACTAGGTGCTATTCTGGGTGAATGTTCCTTCTTTTAAATTCCCGCTTCGTTTTCATAGAAAAGTTCCAAAGGTTTGGTTGCCTTTCTTGGGGCCTAATCTTGTTTTTTTTTCTCCCTGTCCTTTCCTACAAGGGGATGATGCATAAAGTGAATAACCTCTTCAAAATATCCCCTTTGTCGGGATCCCAAGTAACATCCCCCCAACGAAGGACGACTCTGAGGCTTGAGCTTCCTCAAAGTTCCATTTTATTAGAGATGTCATATTGGCATTTGAATCTGAAAGTTTCCAGGTTTTCCTCACCCAAAAGAAAATTCAAGCACCTGCCCAGACCCACATGTCCATCACGTGGTCCAATCAGACACCATCCAAAACTGGAGATGCCTCCCAGACTCCTCATCGCAGCTGCAGGTGTCCTTGACTTTCTGAGAAAAGAATGTTATTTTGACTATATGTCTTCCAAACTTTATTTGGAAAACTCAATTTTCCTACAGTAGAAAATGTGGCAGGCCTGAAGGCCCAAGTGTAAAAGATGACTTCCAGGTCTGACTGTCCAGGTCCCTCTGAATACTTTGCCTTCCTCCTTTACTATTGACAAATGGAGGGAAATATCATAGACAGTAGGTTATTTTTCCTTTTTAAAAAAAATTGGATTGACTAACATAGCAGCCAAAATATTCCTGGTGCTGCACTCATTCTGAAGGGTCGGGTACTTGACATTTGATCATGGTGTTTGTTTTTACTATTTTAACTTTTTTAACTGTTAACACACAAGGTTTAGCCTGCTTAGCTTCTTAGCCCAGAGAAGGGCCATGTGCTGGTGTTTGCAATGACCTTCTATCTTTCAATCTCTCCAAACCTACTGAGACATGAGAGTTTTGGTAAAAGAATAAAGCTGGTTGGAGAAAGATTCTGAGCAAGGAGAAACCTTCAGCAGAAGGATAGCACATGAAGGGGAGGGGGTTCAGAGGTACCAATTATAATGTTACCTAGTTTGGGTAATGAAATATCTGCAAGGAAACAATCAAGCTCAGGGAGCACTAAGAACACCCCCCCCCCCTAATTCAGAGGAATTTGACTTCCCCATTGTATCAAAAGGAATGGAAGGGGGTTCTCTGGGGCATATAAATGCCTATGCTTGTAGAGAGAAGGTTCAAAGAAGAGGGACATGGACACAGAATAATATTATGGTCAGGTAAACAGAAGATATTTGATTGAATGAGATAGCAGGATAGAGGAATGAACGAGGTATCAAAGTATTCTGTTTGGGGAAAAATTAAACTGATTCCCAACTGCAAGAGTGTTGGAATTCATTGTTGGAATGTATTTCTATGCAACAACAACAGTAGTATTCAGCCAGTTTGGATCTATGGTATATATGTTCTTTCGTTTAAATAGAGCTTCTTGTTAACAGTTAAAACAGTTAAGCAGTAAAGCACATGGTGACTGTACTCTTTGTTAGCTCTGTGGTGCTATATATAAACAGAATTTCTAACCAGGGGAAACACATAAAAGAAATACCTGCCAACCCTTCAGCCTTGGAACTTCCATCTTCATACCCTTCTTCCTCACAGATTTCTTGAATCTAGACACAAAAGCTGAATTTAAGGCCCTTGCCACAGCCCAAATAGTGTTGTAAATGAGATGGCTGTCTACTGCCAGGACCCAATCAATCACCTCTTTTTTCAAAATCCACAGTTCTGTCTGTCTGCACCGTCTCCAGACTTTCAAGGAAAAGGCATCCTTGGTGGATGAACATGTAAAGCTTTTCCTCATAACATTACGCATGGCTTTCAAAACAACAGTAAAAACATTAAAGTTTGCCCGCTTCCCTTTCTCTATCAGAAAGGAAAAAATGGGACCAATGTGTTTAAAGGAAAACATATTAAACTTCAAATCAAAACTGAGATCCCAATGAGCTGTGGTGATCCAGACTTTTTCCAGAGTATTTCCCATTATATGTAGTACTTCTTGTACAATCCTTATTCCTACCCGGAATGAACTAGTCTCTGATCCATAAACAAAGACATTAATTTTGCTCCACTTGAAAATTGGTTCTATTATCATATCCATGCTTTGCTCATTTAGAGGAAAGGTTTGATATATAACTACACAAATGCCATTCTGTAACATCAATGAAGACATTTTCCTCATGAACCTCTCCCCTTGGTCAGTTTCTGGAGCAACTAAGCAAACAAAGGTCCACCTGAAATGGATGAGAAGCTTGACTATTCCTGGGTACTGGACTCCTTCAGCAGGGAGCATTGGGTAGAAGAAAGGAAAATGAATTTTATCCTTCAGAAGGTGGGTAGCCAAACTGTAACTAATCTGAAAGGAATGGAAGATGGTAATATTTTACATTTAAGAAGCAAAATGCTTTTGCTCTCATCTCTATAATGAAAAGAATTCCTCCAGCAGAGGACCTCTTATTCAAAGATGCATGACTGAAAACTGCCTTCCCAAGAAAGACCCACCTGAGGAATTTTGTAGGTGCCCAACATGGTTGAAATCTGGGTGGAGATCCCAGCCTCGGCTTCTTCCAGAAGAGCCACTGTGTTTCTCTGGCTTCCACACCTGTAGTTGGGCACATTGGCCTCCCCGTCTGAAAGCAGGTCCAGCAAAGGATCTGATGTCATCTCTACCTTGAAGAAATTTTCATAAATATTATAACCCAGGCTGATGTTGGGTAAGATATGACCATTCCGATTGATGTTCTCAATAGCAAAAAAGAAGGGCATAAATTTCCAATAAAATTTGGTTGATTTGCTGCAGGTACAAACATATTGAGGAAAATAGCATTTGACTTTTCTTTCACAATAATACTTTTAATCTGCTCAGTAAAATTTTCCTCTAAACAGTTAGTAACATTCCAAAATATTACCATATAAAAAGAATAAGATCAATGAAAAGTTTTGGATCCTACAGTTTTTTTAAAGGCACTCACTCACTTGTTTAATAATATAACTTGGCATGGCTGAAGAGAGCCCAGAAAGAGATCATCACTGTGAAAGATGATCTCTCACACTAGTTAAGGTCACCTCTTGGCAATTCTATGGAAAATTTTATGAAAAAAGATGTGGAGACTCTAGAAAGAGTGCAGAGAAGAGCAACAAAGATGATTAGGGGACTGAAGACTAAAACATATGAAGAACGGTTGCAGGAACTGGGTATGTCTAGTTTAGTGAAAAGAAGGACTAGGGGAGACATGATAGCAGTTTTCCAATATCTCAAGTGCTGCCCCAAAGAAGTTAAGCTATTCTCCAAAGCACCAGAAGACAGGACAAGAAGCAATGGGTGGAAATTAATCAAGGAGAGAACTTAAAACTAAGGAGAAATTTCCTGACAGTTAGTGTTTAAGAAGATGTTGGATAACCATTTGTCTGAAGTGGTGTAAGGTTTCCTGCCTAAGAAGGGGGTTGGACCAAAAGACCTCCAAGGTCCTTTCCAACTCTATTATGCTATGCTATGCTATGCTATGCTATGCTATTCTATCCCATTCTATTCTAAATATCAAAGATATTATACGTACATGTTTTTTGGAATTGGAGCAAGAATTTAGACTTATTGAAAATGGCTCCTGCGTTGATAACTTTGAAGCTTTTAAGACTTTGTTGTCCTTCTCTGCTTTGAAAAAGTGTGAAGGTTCAACCTCTATTGGAGGGATCTTTGCTGTTTTTGTGTTGTTTCTCCAGCAGTTTATTATTCTTTTCATGTTTTCTGTCATATTTTTAATTACAAGACGTGCAGACTCAAAGAGCCTATGAAATCTATAAATAAATAAATGAAGCAGGATAATAGATACAGTATAATATTTTCATTTTTTTTAAAAAATGTGAGTGCTCCGACACTGAAGGTTTTTAAGAAGGGACAGGACAGTCATTTGTCTGAAATGATATAGGGTCCCCTGCTTGAGCAAGGGTTGGACTGAAGGTCCTCCAAGGTTCTTTCTGAATCAGTTCTTCTCTTCTTCTGTTAGTACCCTGGTATACACTCATGGATGAGAATGAGAGATGGTTGCAAATTCAGGGAATGCCCATATTGTTTATTGAGAATCCTTCACAGAAATAAATTTTGGTTGGGGAAAAAACAAAGGTGAATTTATCTCATCTCCAATGGGGAGAGAAAATGCACCAACCCTGTGTTCTTGGATTGGCATCCCCCAGCTTGGCTCAGGGTTGAGGTGGATAACTGTGTTCCTGTTGATTTCTGTTGATAGGATAGTAACTAAAGAGGATGGGGACAAATCTCTTGGTTTTGTTCTGGTATTTGGCAGCTGGAGGTGAGCATCATCACCTGCAGCGTGCAATAAGGACCCCAAATTAGAATTGTAAAGTAAGAAAAGAGCATAGAATGTAGAACATCTGGTTGGAAGGGACTTTGAAGGTTTTCTAGTCTAATCCTCTGCTTAGGCAGGAAACCCTATACCATTTCATTCAAATGACTATTAAGTCTCTTCTTAAGAGCCTACACTGATGGAGCGTCCACAACTTCTGAAGCCAAGCTATTCCACTGGTTGTTTGTTCTCACTGTCAGGAAATTTCTCCTTAGTTCTAGGTTGGTTCTCACCTTGGTTAGTTTCCATCCATTGCTTCTTGTCTTGCCTTCTGGTTCAGATTAAGGGAGAGCGTCCTATATTTACAGAGGGCTGGAATTGTAAACAGTAACTTCTATGGAAATGATCCAGTGCAGTACAGGAAGATTGACTTACTCTGAGAATTCTGTTGAAGGACTTCTACGAAAATTTAATATTTGAAACCGAGCCTCCATTGAAGAGATGATGCCACTAATGTAATAATCTCCTGGCTTGTAAAGATGCTCTGGATCCACTTTACCTTGCTCCAGAGTCAGAAGGCATTTGGCTTTCTGCATCATACCAGATCCCAATGGCCACAGAATCAGCACAAATATAAACAGGAGAAACATGATTTGTATTGTTGACTGAGCCTTCTACGTTGCACCTGCTTTTAAAGAAAGAATGAAAAGAAGAAGTGGAAGAAACTAAAGCTTCTTCCAAGACTGAAATTTTAGATCCAGACAGCATCAAGCCAAACAACATAAATACAGCCCCTTACCTGTCCTGAAAATAGATTCCCTCTCTATCTCCTGAGCCATTGATACACCATTTCTCACATAGACCACACCGAGCATTGCTTTTGAGTTTGAAATTTACACCAAGACATCCTGGCATGTTATTCTTACTTTCTCTGAAACCCCTCTAGGGACTTAACATAAAGGCAGCAAATAAAAGGGTAAATATATCACTGTGATTTTGATAATTGCAAGGAAGAGAGCACAAACCTCTCTGAATCTTGAATCAGTTAACAGGCAGGTGCCCAATGGGAGAACTCACAGAAGTCACTTTGAAGGTAAGCCAGTGAAGGATATTTGAGAATTTAGCCCCAAATCATTCTAATAAAACACTTTTAGAAATGGCATTGACTTTTTTAGATGCACAGAAAGCCCTTGATAATGTAAATTGGCAATTTGTGATACAACAGTTAGATTGTATGGATTTTGATGAAAAGTTTATAAACATGATTAAGGCAATGTATTACAAGCAAATGGCAACAGTAATAGTTAATGGGAACCAGACAGAGAACTTTAATATAAAAAAAGGCACGATACAAGGATGTCCATTGTCCCCATTCAATTTTTTTACTACCAGTTATGTGGGCATGGCTTGGTTGGCATAGCTTGGTGGGCACGGTTATGTGGTCATGTGACTGGGTGGGCATGGCCAGGTGGTCATGTGACTGGGTGGGTGTGGCCAATTTAGCAGTTTATTTTGCCAATTTAGCAGTCCATTAAACAATACACAGCACCTGGCCAGCACAGTGAGGATGTGGCCAGAGAGGTTGGTGGTGCATTACTTTAAGACCAGTCTTGACCAAACACTACGCCCGGCCTGCATCTACAGAGGGTTGCCACCTAGACTGACTGCATGGTTCCAGGCAACCATGGAATTAGCTATAGATTTCTGTGAGGATAAGCCAGGAAGGGAGTGTAGTACATGAGGACAAAGACTGCCACAGATGTGTCCTATTGGATTTGCCCTGAAAACCCCGCAACCCATAGTGGTCTCCATGGTGATACTGTGAAGTTTCCAAGAGTTGCCCTAATTAATTTACGAGCCCCGAGACAAAGTTCAAAAAAACCCCATTCATTTATTAGGACTAACATCTTGGTACGGACTTCTGTGTAGCCGAAACTAAATCCCACTTAAAGGTGTCTGAACTTTACCCCTGTGCCCCCTCCCCTCTGGCAGAGGTCATCAATCACATTCTGCAACAGGACGTTGTGGCAGGGGTCTGGACATGTGCATTCACATCCCAGTACAGCAATATGGGACTTTTACTCTGGCCAAAACTATACATGGCATCACCCCCCCCCTTCTCAAGTTGATAGTAGTCATTGAAATGCTTTAGGCATTGACAGATACCTCCACCCCCTGATGGCAGCTGGACTGAGAACACCCTAACCCATAACACATTTTTATCCAGGAGGCTGGGGCATAGAGCGGCAGTATGCCATGAGATTGGTTCTACAGCATCTGTGAGCACACCAAGGAAATAAAAGGGGACATCCAGGAAGAGTGTGAGGGGTGGTGAGGAGAAGTAACACAGGGCAAGTCAACCAGTTCCTACACCAGTTGACTCCAGCCCATCGGGTGATGTACTCAATACCGGTGGAAGTGATGGGGAGGAGGGTTCCGACCTGATGATAACTAAGCCTATCAAACCATTTGTGATACTGGTAATGGTGGAAGCAGCCAGGCAATGACAATGTACAGCCCTGATCAATTCAGGGTGCACTCACTGCTTAATGAATGCAATGGTCGCTGATAGTCTGGGGGTAGGATGTTGGCTAGGCCGATCTGTTTCAAACAGATGGACAGATCGGTATTGGGGGGCCAACCAGCCATGCATGTAACTGATCGGGTGGTATTGCAGATAGGCCCCCATCAGAAGGTCTTGCGGTTTGTTTGGTATGTTTGGTAATGTTTGGTTCCAAACATTACAGAGGAGATTGTACTAAGCTTTGCGTGGTTGGACAAATGGGGACCTACGATATGGTGGGGTGGTGGTAGTAGGCATCTCAGAATAGGCCTTGGTCCTGAACGCTCTCCTCATGAGGTGCAAACCACAGCCCAGGCCCTGGTGGGATTGCAAGCTGCAGTGCCATTGGTACATACAGCTGGGGAGGAGCGATTCCCTCAGGTATATGCAAACTTAAAAGATGTATGCAGAAAACAGGAATATGATACTTTGCCCCCTCACCACGGATTGTGCCGCAGAACTACTCTCTGGTGCTAAACTGCCAACGCCCTGAATGTATTCTATGACCCCGCAAGAGCTAGCAAAAATGAGGACATATATAGAAAAGAACTTAAAAGGGGGTCTTATTCAGCCAGCTAGATCAAGGGTAGCCGCCTCTGTACTGTTCCAGGAGAAAAAGGATGGCAGCTTACGCCTCTATGTCGACTTCCAGGACTTCAATGCCATCTGTGTGGAACATCTGTACCCTCTTCCTTTAATGAAGGACATGATGGCTAGGTTAGCGGAGGGACGCATATTCACAAAATTAGATCTCAGCGAGACGTACTATAGGGTATGCATTCGGGCTGGTGATGAATGGAAGACAGCCTTCAATTGTCCTCTGGGCAGTTACCAGTTTTGAGTTTTGACCTTCAGACTGCAAGGAGCCAAAGCGGTGTTCATGCAGCTAATTAATGAGGTCCTGCATGAGCATCTCTATCAAGGGGTACTCATTTATTTAGAGGATATACTTATATATACCAAGACCATGGAGGAACATGTAACTCTTGTACGTCAAGTGCGTAAAAAGCTGCTGGATGCACATTTATACATTAAATTGTCTAAATGTGAATTCCACAGGACACAACTGGATTATCTTGGGTTCTGTATTTCACCTAAAGAGGTGGGGATGGATCCTGCAAACGTAAAGGCGGTGTTGGACTGGCAGGTTCCTAAAACCCTCAAGCAGTTGCACAGTTTCTATTGCCAGTTCAACCCATCCTTTGCCCAAGTGATCCTTCCACTAACCAACCTCTTATGTACAAAACATCTCATGACAAACCCTCTACTGGGAAGCCTGGTTGTGTGGACAACACAACGCGTGTGAGCAAGCGTTTGACCATCTGACATCCTTGTTTGCACAAGAGCCAGTACTGAAACATCCAGAGCCCATTAAACCATTTGTGGTCCAGGCAGATGCCAGTGATGTGGCAGTGGCCACAGTCCTCTTACAAGAGAACAATGAAGGAGTCCTACAGCCATGTGACTACACCTCGAGGAAGTTGACAAGGACCAAATGCAACTGGCCCATTTTGAAAAAGGAGGCATTCACGTTCCAGTGGGCCCTATTGACATGGTGGCATTTACTATAAGGGGGAGGGATACCGTTTGAGGTCTGGACGGACCACAAGAATTTGGAGGCCCTCCAGACCCCGCAAAGATTGCCGCCAAAACAAGCTAGATGGGCCTTATATTTTCAGCGATTCAATTTCCAATTAAAATATATACTGGGTGGCAAGAACTTCTTAGCCAATGCCCTCTCCTGCAAACCACAGTATCACAATAAAAGGGAGAATCTATTGCAGGCTATCATCCCGACCTCACAGCCTAGGGTATTCAACAGGCCCCACCGGTACCAAACTTGTATGCCCAGGGGGAGGACCTCCCCAGAGGATCCAAGCTGCACTCCCAATGGACCAATGGTTTCAAGAAAATAAAACTTTATTAACAAAGAGAGAGCACTTTGACTGGAAGGGGTTGAAGTTATACGTACTAAGTGTGGTATGGGTGGCTGTGCTGCAGCACTGCTATGATGTTCACTCACTTGACCTTTTGGGTTCCTCAAGTCTCTGCATTTAGTAAATTGCCAGTTCTGGTGGCCCTACATGAAGAGGGACATAGAGGAATATATAAGGAGTTGTGTTGTTTGCACTACCATGAAGGCCCAGCCTGGATGGCCTCCTGGTTTTTTACAGCAGGTGGCAGATCCGATTTGGTCATGGGAACAGATAGCCATGGACTTCATCATGGAGTTACCAGACAGCAAAGGGAACAAGGTCATTTGGACAATAACAGACCTGCTCTCCAAGCAGGCTCATTTTGTAGCATGTACCAGCCTTCCATCTGCTAGATAGCTGGCCAAACTGTTTATTGCCCATGTCTATGGACTCCATGGCATCTCCAAAAGGATAATTTCAGACAGGGGAGTGCAATTCACTGCCCGGTTCTGGCGCAGATTCCTGGCGATTGTGAGGTCTTCACAGGAACTTAGTACAGCTTTCCACCCCATGATCAATGTTGCCATGGAGAGGGCAAATGCGATGGTGGAGCACTACTTAAGGTGTTACATCCAGTATCAACAGACTGATTCAGCTGAATTCCTCCCCTTTGCAAAAGTTGCATACAACAATGCAGTGCACAAAATTACTGGGGTTTACTCCATTTCATGTGTCTACAGGGGGGAGTTCGTCCCAATTCCGGGGTGTTCTCAAGTGTACCCAGATGACACGACTTCGTAGGAGTGGGTAGCCTAGATGCAAAAAGTTTGGAAAGTGGTGAGGGATGCTTTATGTCACTCTTTTGCTACATATAAAAAGAATGCCAACAAAAGGCGGAAGGCACAAGGACCTTTCCAAGTAGGCCAGAGGGTATACCTCTCCACTAAATATCTCAGGCTGCCGCTGCCATGTAAGAAGCTCAGGCCCAAATTCATTGGGCCTTTCCCAATCATGCAAGTTATTAACCCGGTCACAGTGCAGCTAAGACTCCCCCCCACCCTACTAGGGAAAACACTCAGTCTTCCACTGCAGCCTGCTCCGATCAATTCAGGCATCTGATATCAGAGGAGACCCGCTATGGCTACCAGCCCTGGTTACTGTAGATGGGGAACAGCACTATAGTGCAAGAGATGCTAGATACCAGGTGGCACAGGTGATGGTTACAATACCTTGTTTTATGGAAAGATTATCCCCTGTTGGTGGCATCGTGGGTTCATAGCAAGGACTGTAGGGCACCACACCTGGTAGCGAGATTCCACTGCAGACATCCCACAAAACTGGGGGTCCTTTGACTCCTAACTGACTGTATTTTTAGCTCCCCAGATGCTGACTCCGTGGTAGAGGGGCCTCATGTCAGCTCTGGCCAGCCCAGAGGCCCAGAGCTGCCATTCAGGGGAGAAAACTGGGCCAGCTGCGAGGCCTCGTGCTTACCAGATATAGAGTTCCCTCTTCCACAAGCAGTCCTTCCTATCTTCCTATCTTCATGATGCCCATTGTAGGTCACTACTTGCTTTAGCAGGATAGATGGGAAGACCTTGACATCATGGATAATTATCATGAGAAACTGCCTGCCTGCCTGCCTGCCTACCTACCTAATATCTATCCTCTCCTTCTCTCTCTCCGTCCCTCCCTCTCTCTACCCCCACCTGCCTCCCTGCCTGCATGTGTACCTACATAGCATCCATCTATCTATCTATTTTATCCATCCATCCTTCTGATATCTATATCTCTTCTTTGCTCATCTGCCCCTGAATATGGCTCCCAATGAGTCAGCACAGTGAGATTTGTTGGGGGAGGGGAGTGTGTCATTACCTTCCTTATGATCTTATTACCTCATGGTGCTAAATAGATATTGATTTTCTACACACAATCCTACACTTCTGTGCTCAGACCCAAACAAATAACTTGTATATATACGTATTTCTAGTCCCCTATTTTCCAACCAATTTACGTAAGAAAAGAAAGAAGGAATCCTATATACTGTAATACTTTAATGTAAATCATGGTATTATTACTATCACTTGAATAATTGATGGAGTTGAAATGATTGGGATCTTAGTAGGTTTTTAAAAAAAGAACACTAAAGTATCAAACACTGTTACAATTATTAACTGACATTTCTGAGATCCACATAAACATGCTATTTTATTTTGACATCAAATATTCCTTTGTATTCAGATTTGGTCTTAAAATAATAATGAAACATTTGGGGAGGAAAATTAATATCAACAGGCTAGCACTAGAAGCCAACATGGAGAAGACCTGCACAGCCACCATGTACTTTCCCTTGATGCTCAGGTACGTGGGAACAAAGGATATCCAGACACTGCAGAAGACCAGCATGCTGAAGGTGATGAGCTTGGCTTCATTGAAGGCCCCAGGTAGATTCCTGGCCAGGAAAGCCACCATGAAACAGGTGAAAGCCAGGAAGCCCATGTAGCCAAGGGCAAGATAGAACATGGCAACAGAGCCTTGATTACATTGCAGGATGATCTCTACAGGTTGTGAGTACATGTCCGACTCAGGGAATGGGGGAGAAATGCCCAACCAGATGCTGCTGAGGACCACTTGGACACCAGAACATGAAAGGATGATAGAATTGGACAAGGTCTTTCCCAGCCATCTCTGCACTTTATTCCCTGGTTTTGTGGCTAAGAATGCTAATACCACCATGACAGTTTTGGCCAAGACAGTAGAAATGGCAACTGAAAAGATATTGCTGAATGCTGCTTGTTGGAGAAGGCAGGTGGCTGTCTTTGGCTGGCCAATGAATAGAAAAGAGGTCAAGAAGGAAAGCAGGAGGGTGATGAGGAGAATGTAGGAGAGATCCCGATTGTTGGCTTTGACAATGGGGGTCTCCTGGAATTTAATGAAGATGCCCAAGACTATGCCTGTTACCAAAGATAACAACAGGGCAAAAGAAACTAGGATGATCCCCAAATTTTCTTGATAGGATAGGAAAGTTTCAGTCTTAGGTAGACAGCCATCTCGATTGATGTTTGGATACTGTTTTGCTGGACATTTGGTGCATTTCTCAGCATCTGAAAAGAGAAAGATTAACATCTACATCAAGGTTTTTCCATCACAGTGTGGATGGATGTATTTGGAGAAAAGTAGTATGCAGCAATTCTTTGGAACTTTAAGTAGTGTAACACAAAGGACAAGAGTCCGAGGAAAACAAGAATGTTCACCACAAATCTCCAGGATGAGCCATGATTGCATTTAAGTTGAACTATTTAAATTCCAGATTCCGTGAACCACATTTTAGAAATGAAATACAAAATACTTCACAGCCTCCCCCATCAATGATTAATGAAGGGATAATCATTGAGTAGACTAGTTCAAACACACGAAGGAATAAGTGGTTGGACTCAAGACTCACACTGGTGGTCCATTTCAGCTCTGATTCTTTTATGTTGGAAGAATTTTTTCCAATGAACTCAGCTGCTGATGTTCATGTTTAAACCAGCTGGTAAGGAAGCTGTTTTAGTAAAAGATTGTTTGCAAATGTCAAGGCTACCTTCCACTTATACCAAGGAAATGGCCAGATTTCCTGGTTGTTTCTTTATCCTCACAACCATAATAGTTAAGCAAGCACCAATAACAATAGCAATGGCACTTAGACTTATACACAGCTATACAGTGCTTTACAGCCCTCTCTAAGTATATTGCTCCCAACAATTTGGTCTCTCATTTTACCCACCTCAGAAGGATGGAAGGCTGAGTCAACCTTGAGCCTGGTGAGATGTGAACTGCCAAATTGCAGTCAATTGGCAGTCAGCAGGAGTAGCCTGCAGTACTGTTCTCTAACCACTGCACTACCATGGTCCTTAAGGAAACCAATGGTTTCCATCTCTTTGGGCATCTCTTTTGAGAATAGATAAAAATAATGTCCCTCATTTTTCATTTGGAAGCTTGTTAAAAAAAGAACCAAAGGAAGAAGGAAGGAAGGAAGGAAGGAAGGAAGGAAGGAAGGAAGGAAGGAAGGAAGGAAGGAAGGAAGGAAGGAAGGATTGATTCACTGTCTCCTGCTCTCTAACCTGATGCTCTGTTATCACCAACCTTCCATGGTAGAGATGGTTCCTTCTGCGCAAGGAAGACAGTTATAGCAGCAGATGGGCTTCCCTTCCTGAGCCACCTTCCTGAATCCAGGATGACAGCTTTCCACACACCTTGAAAGAGGCAGGGGCTGAGATAAGAGACACATGATACTCAGGTGATCACCTTACATAGATTTAATAGAAAATGTTTCAGTGAAAACAGAAAGCTGTATTTTCATGGCTAACTGAATGACAGAAGTAAAAAATCAGAGCCTTTAGAGCTCTTCTGTTCTAATCCCAAACTCAAGCAGGAGATTCTATACCATTTGAGAGAAGTGGCTGTCCAGCCTCTTCTAAAACCTCCAGTGATGAGGTGCCCACAACTTCTAAAGGCAAGCTGTTCCACTGGTTAACTGTTCTCAGTGTTTGTAAGTTTCTCCTAAATTCCAGGTTGCTTCTCTCCTTGTTTATTTTCCATCCATTGTTTCTTGTCCTGCTATCTGGCGCTTTGGAAAAGAAGTTGATCTCCTCCTCTTCTTTGTGGCAGCCCCTCAAATACTGGAATATGGCTATCATGTCACCTCTAGTTCTCCTTTTTTCTTGACTATCTAGAACCAATTCCTGAAACAGTTCTTCATATCTTTTTGTCTCCAGGCCGTTAATCATCTTAGTTGCTCTTCTTTGTTCTTTTTCCAAAGTTTCAACAACTTTTTTGTTGTGACCAAAACTGGATGCAGTATTCCAAGTGTCGTTGTACTAAAGATTTATTAAGCGATACTAAGGCATGATGTGATTTGGATTCTATGCCTCTCTTTATACAACCAAGGATTGTATTCGCTTTTTTGACAGCTGCTGAATATTGCTGGCTCATGCTTAAGTGACCATCCATTGGAACTACAAGGTCCTTCTCACAGTTCTATTTTTGAGCCAGATTTTGCCTAATCTGTACTTATACCTTTGGTTTTTCCTGCCTAGGTGAAAAACTGCTTTTCTCCACATTAAATTTCATATTGTTGGATAGGACTCATTGTTCAAGTCTTTCAAGACTATTTTGGATCCCGAGCTTGTCTTTTTGAGTAGTGGCTTATCCTGCCAGCTTATTGTCATCTGCAAATTTCAGATACCAATAGCACTTAAAGTTATATACCGCTTCACAGTGCTTTAGAGTCCTCTCTAAGCCGTTTACAGAGTCAGTATATTGCCCCCAACAATCTGGCTCCTCATTTTATCCACCTCAGAAGCATGAAAGGCTGAGTCAACCTTGACCTTGGTGAGATTCGATCTGCCAAACTGCTGGCAGCTGGTGATCAGCAGAAATAACCTGCAATACTCAGTGGTGGGATACGACCAGTACGCCCTGGTACGGGTGTACTGGTGCCTGCTGGGAGCATCAGGTACTGTTTCGGTACTGTGCTCTGGAGGGCCCACCCGCTCGTCTGCCCACCCACCCTCCTTGCCTGTATTTGAGCCAATTGGGGCTTAGGTGCATACACATGGAGCGTATGGCGTCTGAGCAATGCTCTTGGGCATTGTGGGTGGTAAATACGCATGTGCGCGCTGCGCACATGCATGTGGTGGACGCCCAGCCCCGTTGCACCATAGCAGTTGCAACGGGATCCAGAACCCACCACTGGCAGTACTGCACTCTAACCACTGTGCCACAGTGGCCCAAGTACCATTTTTTTGGTTATTTCAATTTTTATTTCAAGTCTCTCTTTTAACTTTAACTTTTATTTGATTTCTAAACCGCATCCTTTCCCAGAAGGGACTCGGGGTGGTGTACAGTCATATTAAAAACAATAAATATACATAATATAAATATAAAATAGATAAAGGTGTGGCTGGAGGAGGTAATATATAATTTACTGTACAATAATAGTTAAAGTTGGATTTAAAATTTAAAAATACATTAAAAAACTACCCCTAAAAACTATCCCGGGATAAAATGTTTGCCAGGAGGTATAAATGGGACTATAAGTGGGCCAGGCCAGCTAATTGGAACAGGTGGGTCTTAAGTTTCTGTCGGAAGGAGCGGAGGTCGGTAGTAGTTCTGATATCGGGGGGGAGGTCATTCCAGAGGGTTGGGCCCATCACAGAGAAGGCTCTACTCCTGGGCGCCGCCCGTTGGCATTGCTTAGTGGACGGCACCCAGAGGAGTCCCTCCCTGTGAGAGGGAATTGGTCGCAGGGATGTATGGGGTAGGATGCGATCCCGCAGGTAACTAGGTCCTGTGCCATGGAGCACTTTGAAGATGGTGATCAACACCTTGAAACGCACCCGAAAAACCACAGGCAGCCAGTGCAGCTCGCGCAGGAGAGGTGTTATGTGGGAGTACCTGGTACTCCCCATGATAGCCCACGCGGCCGCATTCTGAACTAGCTGTAGTCTTCGGGTGCATCTCAATTATGTTTTTAGTAGATTGGGCTATAGTTTCTTTTTTCATGAAGATTGATGCAAATAATGAATTAAGCAGCTCTGCTTTCTCTCTACTGCCTGTTTCTTCCTTGCCATCTTCTCTCTTTAGCAGACCAACTGTTTCCTTGACTTTTTTCTTTTTATTTATATTGTGAAATAATTTTTTTTCTTATTATCTTTCACTTTTGTTGCAAGTCTTTGTTCATTCTGAGCCTTTGCTTTCCTGATTTCATCTTTGCAGATTCAGGCTGCCTGCTTTCCATTTTTTTGTACTTGTCCTTTTTAGTTTTCAGTTTATCAGAGAAATCTTTGTGCAACCATGCTGGTTTCTTCTTGGATTTCTTTGTTGTTGCTGTTTTTTTCAGGATAATTGTGCTGGACTGAGCTTTTATGATCATATTTTACAGAATTTCCCATGCTTCTTAAATTGTTTTCCCCTTTAGGATTTTCATCCATAGAATCTCTCCTAGGTTCTCTCTTTGAGTTTGTTAAAATCAGATCTCTTAAAATCTAAGACTCTGGTATCATTATGTTCCATTGCTTGTGTTTACATTCTATTGAATTCCACTGTGATGTGGTCTCTCTCACCCAAAGTTTCAACAACTTCAGCTCCCTCTATCACTTCTAGTCTAGTAGTCAGAATTAAGTCTGATATAGCTGGTTTCCTCCTCTACTTTTGGATGTCCAGGTTTGTCAACTTGATGGGTAGGAATCTATTTGATCTTCCACTTGCTACAGAATTTGACTCCCAATTGATATCAGTGTAGTTAAAGTCTCCCTTTATCATTCTGGTATGTATCCTACTTATATTTGTTAATTGATTATCAAAAGGTTGGTCCATTTCTTCTGCTTGATTGTGTGCCTTATTCAAGTAGATATTCATCCTTGGTTTTGTGCATTTCTGTAGAGATGGAATGATCTCTTATATATAATGCAACTCCATTTGCTCCTTTGTTCAGTCTGTTTTTTTAAAATAGTTTGCATCCTTGTCCCACAGTTGACTGTAGTAAGTTGTCCTGCAGAGAGTTGGCTGTGGTTACTTGGCCATGGCATGATGACTTTGGTGGATTGGCAGCAGGCAAGTTGGTTGTGGCATGTTGTCCCATTCTGTCCTCAATTTTAGTTTAAAGACTATGAAGTAACATTTACTGTAATATTTACAGATTATGCAGACTTGGCTCACAATCTTGAGAGCCAAAATGACTAACATGAAAACTCAAAGGCATTGAAAACAAACTAACCATCTAATAAGTACAGTACTCTTTTTGCCATCTTGAGTAGAATAAAATAAATATTAGTCTCACCTTGTTGAGCATCTCCATCTTTGTGATGCTCTTCTGGTCAATGGTAACTTTAAAATCCTGGGATGCCCCTTTTTCTAGAGTCCCACATTTCATTCCCTTGAGAGATCTGTTTGGGAAAATGATCCATTTCACAATGTCCATGCCAACTGTCAGATCTCCTTTCTCATCCAAATATACCCCATCTATGGAATGATTGTGGAACTGAGAACTTTGAAGGAAGGAATGCAGCTGGAAAGGAATTGAAAAGTTTAGAAAGCACATCAGAAGTATTTTGAAATGATCCCTTGGTTGACATTGCGAGGAACTTGGTTCGAAAAGGTTAAGATTCCTCCCAGTGTAGACCAAGGGGTCCTTTCAAAATACTTCTTTCTTTCTCCATCCATTGCTTTCTACAGTCATACTGAGGCAAAAGAAATGAGCTGGTTCTAGCCAAGGAATGGAGAGAAGCACTGGGCAAAGGGAAACTTTGAACAGAAGGGCAGTCCATTAGGGTTTGGGATTCAGAGGTGTTAGACTATTCCAACCCATCAGGTGGGATTCTGTAGGTTCTCTAGGACACAGCAGTACTCCAATTTACAGAGACAAAGGTCAAAGTATTGAGACATGGATACAGCATAATATCTTGGTCAATCAATAGTTACTATAATATCTTTGATTGAAAGAGAAGGAATAAAGGCTGAAATGATGAGATATAAAAGCATTCTCTTTGACATAGAAATAAAATGGTAATAGCAATTGAAAGGAAAATATAGACAGAAAATCATTTTGGTTTTGAAACAATTTGTAACTAAGGTGGATTTGAGTTTCAGTATGATGTAACTTTTCAGAATAAGTAACTAAGACGGCCTCTTAAATTCATTCCCATCTGCGAGAGAATTATCTCTGGTGGGAAAGAAATACCTGCCAAGCTTTCAGCCTTGGAGTTTCCATTTTGGTAAAGACCTTCCTCCCTGATCGCTTGGATGCCTGTTCATCAGCTGAATGTAAGGCCTTTGCCACAGCCCAGATGGCGTTGTAAGTGAGATAGCTGTCCTGAGCCAGGAACCGATCAATCTCCTCTTTCTTCAGAGTCTTCAGACGTTCTCTCTGTCTGCACCGCCACCAGACTTTCACTGAAAAGGCATCTTTAGTGAATGAACATCTAAAGGCCCTTCTTAAAAAATTTAATTTGGATTGGTGAAGGAGAGCAAAAGAATCATTTTTTCCCCATTTCCTTTTCTGTATCAAAAAGGAAAAAATGGCACAAACATGCTTAAGGGAACGTCTGTTAAACAGGAACTCAGAATTAAGGTCCCAGTGAGCTGTAGTGATCCAGACTTTATCTAGAACATTTTGCTGAATATCTCGAAGTATTGATTGTAAAAGGAATAGTCCACTCCAGAATGAATTAATCCCCGAACCATAAACAAATGCATTGACTTTTCTCCACTTCAAATATTGTTTACCGTCTACGACTATCTGATGCATATTTAGTGGAAAGCTTTGATATATAACTGTACAAATGCCATTTCTTAACATCAAAGAAGACATTGTCCTTATGAACCTTTCCTCTTGGTCAGTTTCGGAAGTAATCAGGCCAACCAAAGTCCACCTGAAATGGAGGAGCAGCTTGACCATCCCTTGGTACTGGAGTCCTTCAGCAGGGAGCATTGGGTAGAAGAAGGGAAAATGAGTTTTATCCCTCAGAATTTGGGAAGCAAAATTGTAACTGATCTGAAAATAATGGAAGATGGTGGTATTTTAAATTTCACACACAAAATATAATTCCTCTCGTTTTCATAATCAAACTCTGCTTTTCATTTGTAGCAGAGGACCTCTCACTGAAAGCTCCATGACTGAAAACTGTCTCCAAAAGAAAGACACACCTGAGGGATTTTGTAGGGGCCCACCATGGTGGAAATCTGGATGGATATGCCAGTCTCAGCATCCTCCAGAACAGCCACTGTGTTTCTCTGCCTTCCACACCTGTAATTGGGCACATTGGCCTCCCCGGCTGAAAGGAGATCCAGCAAAGCCTCTGAAGTCATTTCTATTTTGAAGAAATTGTCATAGATATTATAACCCAGGGTGATGTTGGGTAAGATATTTCTGTTCTTATTGATGTCCCCCACCGTGAAAAGGAAGGGCAGACTTTTCCAGAAAGTGGTGTGTGTTATTCTGCAAATATAAACATAACATGAAAATAATATCTCACTTTTCTTCCATAATAGTACTTTTAATCCACTCAGCCACAACTATAACTCCAAATGGTTTAGTGCATTCCAAAATATTACCACAGCAAAGTAATAAGAACAATGCAGATTTTTTTTTCATGCAATATTTCAAAAGAATTTTGTTTCATACAATGTTTTAATCTTCCAGTTGGCTACACTAATACAATATCAGTTTAATGAGTCAGTTTTCACCCACTTTATTCCATATTTGATGGGCTATTTCAGTCTTTCAATACAGAAGGCTGATATCTCCAGATAGCATCCATACTTTATTTCAGCCCAATGAATTTCTATTGCATTTTTTAAGAAATTGGATGGCTAAAAAAAACATATTATTAGTTCTGTTATATACTTCATATTATAAATACTATGTTCATAAGCTGTTGAAGATTGACTTATTCTCCCTATCTCTAAGGCAGAGTGAAGGCTAAGACTCTGTCAGGAACCTGGCACTAGCAAATGAGAATGAGACAGATGGAAATTCCATGCATTTCTATGTTCTCAATTGGGCTACTTTCATCGTAGCAGCAAATTTTGATGGGGAAAAAGATCTCATCCATGATGCAGTAAGAAAATAAAGCATCCCAGTGTGCTCGGATGAGGAGACACCTAACCCCCCCCCCCCCCCAGTCCAGCTTAGCTTTGCAGTGAGATGCAAGGGAGAAGTCATTCTGTTCCTCTCTGTCCACAATCTGACTCTGCTCATTGGATGGAAAGGGAAATGGATGAGAGCAAAAAACATGATAGGCTTCTTACTTGACATTTCAAAATGAGCGATATTGCCTGCAGTGTGTAGCAGGCAGCCATGGTAAAATTAGGAAGTGTAAGTCCACAAAATAAGATCAAGGGGAGAGCATGTTGTTGTTTTTTTAGAGGGTTTGTAGACAAGCACTGGATATGGAGAGGCTCTAATGCTATGCAGAAAGATGGACTTACGAGTCAAAATTTGTTGAAGGACTTCTATGGAAGTGCAATGGTTGAAAAGTACCCTTTTTTTCAGAGATTATGGCACTAATGAAATAATCTCCTGGTTTGTAATGATTGCTTGGGTCTATTTCACTCAGCCTCAGAGTTAGGAGGCATTTGGCTTTGAGCACCACACAGGGCCCCCGTGACCACAGAAGCAGCACAAGTAGAAGAATCAGCAACATGACTTCTGTTCCTGACTGATCCTTCTGTGTGATATTTCCGACACCGTTGGTATCCCTCTGTGGTTACAAAGAATGAGATGAAGAGTTGGAAGAAATCAAAACCACTTCCAGGACAAGTTCCAGAGTCCTCACAACAAATATACACAGCCTCTGCTTGTCCTTAACTCTCCTCCTCCTCCAGATTTTCTTTCTCCAGAACCATTTGTACACCTAGGATTTCAGACATAAGACTCCACTGAACTTTGCTTTTGAATCTGATATTGAGCTCAAAACATGTTCTGACATGCTTGTGTCAAATTGCTGAAGGTTTGCTGAAAGGTCTCTCCGGATTTAATATAAAGTCAGGAAATAAATCACAGTGATTTGGATAACTGCAAGGAACAGAACCAACAACTCTCTGAATATTGAATGAGTCAACGAACAGGTGACCAAAAGGGAGAACTTGCAGATGAGGCTCTAAACTTTGAAGATGGGCCAGTGATGGTGCCTGGAGAATTTAGCCCCAAATCTTGCCAATACAACATTTGAGAAAACTCAGACTCAAGAGAGTCTTGTAACTTGTAAGAAGACTGGCATCTTAATGTGCAATTAAATAAGCATTTTTTCCCAGGGAAATCTTCTAATTGGCCTGTAGGTATAATCCCATTTACTGAAAGGCAATTGCTCTCTCTTTGGGGGTAAAATAATGCACTGATAGAAGAGAATATTTGCTCAGGGTTGAAATGAAGGGTCCTTAGTGTTCTCTGAGCTTGGTTGTGTTGTCCCCAGTTTGGGTCTGAGTCTGGTGCCGAAGCCAATGATGGACACCAGACACGAGGTGCAGGTTTTCTGATTGCTTTTTATTGGAGTACTCCAAGGAAAATGGTATGTGGTCAGAAGGTCAAGAACCCAGAACAAAGGATTAAGTAAGCGTTATATATTTTCACTAAAGAAGGTGGGACAAGGTGACATAACAAGGAATATCATTAATAAACATTTTAATAATAATTCTACAATTTGTTCAATTGGTCTCTAGCTGTCCCTATTCCTAAACCTTGGCTAATGAATGCCCCAGGAGTTATCTAATACACATTTCATTTGATGCAGGCCATCCCTAACTTTTAGCTGAGGTCTGCAAGTTGTCTTACTACCCATAATTGCTATACGCATGGATATTTCCTGTGGATAACCATTCTTTGTTCCTGCAAGACAGAGCACCACATTAAAGTATTCCTGGTTTACTTTCAAATGTGTGCCATGACCTTGCTTTAGCAGCCAGCCAATCAGTTGTTTTCTTGCAGACATTTTACTACTCAAAAAGCCACATAGGCAGAGTATGCAGCTTGCAAAAGAATGGGAAGTGAGTGCCTAACCGCAGAGTTCAATAGTTCTCACAAGACCACAAGAGTCAGCTAAAGGTCGCTTAGAGACATGTACTCAGTACCTATGACCCAAGACAAAAGGAGAAGTAAGACCCTATCTGCTTATAAGGCTCTTTCTTCAAAGTAAGCAATAAGAAGTGAAGTTAAGCATTTCCGTATACTTTGCTCTTAGAAAGATATATAAGAAACTGTCTTTTCTATAGGTTTTGGTCCAGATGTTAGAAATTGTTATCTCTGTCTGCACCTTTTGGCCAAAATAAAGCTTATCTTGATCTCCCAGTTCTATCTCTTGATTTTCTGCAACATTTCTGGCGAGCCAAAACCAGGAGATAAGGAACAATATTTCGCTGAGGACAGCACAAACTGACCGGGTGCCCAATCGGGGCCGTCTAGTCAGACCTTTCGGCACCAACAGAGATTTCTCTGTAGGGAGACTCAGGACCTCTCCCTGGGCACTCGGAGGACATCAACTGGCCAAGAACCAGCACGAGATCAAGATAAGCCCATAAACAATGCCGGCTGAGATAAGAAGACACCTGCAGGCAAGTATTGTGGGAGTTGTAGACCCACTCGGTTGAGAGTGGAAGAGAGGGCTTGATCACCCCCCTGAGCCTGGGATAGCGCCCTTTCCTAAGGGAACCGGCATATCCTAATGAGGCTCTAGAATGTGTGGGTGGTTTAACCACTGGCCATGATTCTCCGGGGCAACAGATCAGTGGAAAGTGTGTTAGAAATAGAACATAGGAGGGGCAAGGGAGCATTCAATGTCTGTTCAATGCATGTTGAGAAATTTTAAGAAAGCTTTTAGTGGAGATTATGGAGACCCCAAGCCCAACCCTGTGAATTTAAAAAAGTCCTGTGAGAATGAGTGGCCAACATTTAATGCAGAGTGGAAGTCATGAGGGCCTGTGTGGCTCTAATGAGAGGAAATGACAAATGTCAGGTCAAAAAGTCTCACAAAAAGACTTCACCCAAGTCAGTTCTTGGCCCCACTCCGCCAAGTGGACCAAAGAGTTATAGATGGTCAGGGACAGACAGAAATTCAGCCTCTGTTCCAATATGTCCCATTTACAACAACTGACCTATTGAACTGGAAACAGCATTATGGACTTCTATCATCCAAACCTCAAGAGGTTGTGGACTTATTTAAGGTCATTATCAAGACCCACAACCCTACCTGGCAGGATTTGGAACAGTTAATTACCACTCTCCTTAATGGTGAAGAGAGAGAGAGACTAAGCAGTGCCATTGGTAACATCCTAAAACCCACAGCCAGAGGAAGCCTTCAGGCTACGTTAGACCAACGGTTTCCAAGACAGGTCCCACGGTGAGATCCTTATCAAGACATGGTCTCCCTCCAAGATTATCAGACACTGATTCTTCAGGGCTTAGAACAGGCTGCTAAGCCTCCAGTGAATATGTCCAAGCCTTCCCTAGGAACACAAGAAGCAGAAGAAAGTCCTGAAGCCTTCTTTCAAAGATTGATTGAGGCTTATAAGACATATACTCCAATTGACCCCTTGGATCCTGAAAATGCCCATATGTAAATGAGCTTCCCCCCCCCCAGATGAGATATGGCGAATAATGGTGGCTCAAGAGGTTTGAGTCCTCAATACCTGGCAGGAGTTTGAAGTGCAGCGATGATGGCAGAAGATAATCCTCCAGAATATGGAGGTCACCATACACCATTATTTATTCAAGTAAAGTCTCTGGCAGTGAAATTATCCTCACCCCAATTGTACAAGCAATTCAAGACACTGAACGCCCCAGAACAAAGAAGAAGAAGAAAAGAAAAAAAGTTGTATGGTGTGTAATCCTGGGTGGACAGGATACAACACTCTTAGAAAAAAACCCTGAGATATAGTCAAGTTACCAGAAAAGCCTCAAGGAGGAAAGAGAAGAAAAAATGAAAAAGAGAGTCTCAGCAAAACATTTAGTTCCTGTATTGTTTTAACTTGCATGTTTGTCCTTTTTGATGTGTTTAAGTGTTTTTGTTGTGTAAAAAAAGAAAGAACAAATGGTCCCATTACGTGGGGCCAGGAGGAAGAAAACCAAAAAGGTTACCGAAGGGACAGATCAAGTGGACCACAAACCCGGTCCAAGGGAACAGTTGAGATTTTTTTTAAAAATCATATTGCCCCAAGGGAACTTTTATTGCCAGGAGTTGAGGGGGAGCTATGTAAGGTGTGGATACATGCTCCATTCTCAATGGCTGATTTATATAATTGGAAAAATCAAATTCCTGCATATAGAGAAAATCCAGATGAGATGCATGTACTTTTTGCATCCATTTTTCTGAACTCACCAGTCTACTTGGGCAGACATACAAAGTCTGATGGAAATTTTATTAACCCCAGAGAAAAGAAGGCTGTTGAAGGTAACCATGAATAAGCCTTTTCAGAAGGATCATGCAAAAGATCCAGACTGGACATGGTTACTGAAGGAACCAGATTGGGAACCTAGTCCATTCAGCTGCAAAACTATTGGACCTTAGTTTTGTTAGGATTCAAACAAAAGAATTTAGGGAAGGTCTATTAAATTCAACAGAAACAGGATGAAAATCCAGGGGAATTCATAGAATGCATTTATCAAACCTTTAGGCAATATACCACATTATCCTGAGGTTGAAGAAAATAAGAGAATGGTCAATATGAGCTTCATTGGTCACTCTGCAGATGACATTAGGGTAAAAAAATTAAGAAGACAAAAAAGGGGGGGCAGGAAAGACATCTCTGAACTTGTGGAATGAGCATACAAAGCGTATATTAATTGGGCTCAAATTTCAGAGAAGAAGGAACTTTAAAGGTCAAGAAGAAATGTAATTTTTCTCACCAAGGCCCTTAGACAGGAAAAGCGGGAGGCCAGGGGGAACCTGCCAGAAGAATGTACGAGGAGGAGTCAGTAGATAGAAGCCCATGCCCAGTCGGAGGAAGAGCCGTCCAGTTAACAAAAAGGAAGATGGTTAATGTCTACTCAGACAGAAAATATGCATTTAGAGTTTTTACATGCTCATGGGGTCATTTGGAAAGAAAACACTCACTGATTTTGTCACTCAATACATGCTGGCAAAAAGCACATATGCCATTGTTAATCAGGTTCCTCCAGCCTGTCCCTGTTACGCACAAAACAGGCATTTGAGATTTTAAAGTAAGCATTGGCTCAGGTTTAAGGGACTGCCTGACATTGAGAAATCTTTCTTGACTCAAGAAAAGGGAAGTGGCAACACCCCACAGCTTAGCAAAAGGGGGGGCCACATTGCCTTAAAATCCTGGCCGCAACTGCTCTTCTGATCAAGGAAGCTAATAAATTGACTTGTGGGCAGCCAATTATTATATTTACTAGTCATGCAATTCATGGAGTATTAGAAACAAAGAGCAACTAGTGTGCTTGCCTTGGGGAATTAAAGATCTCATAAGGGGAATCTGCACAATCTCCAAGCTGGATGGTCGATCCAGCAGAAAAGGGAAGAGCAGAGTCACCCTGACATGACAGCTTATGCAGCATTGGAAATTAGAAGGGGACTGAGCCCCAGATGTTCTAAAGCAGAGGAACTCCAGGCAACTAGATTTGAAGTGACTAGAATCCTGCTCAAGGACAAAGGGTGTCTTGAAACTCACCTTGAATGGGTGAATGCATTGCCACTGGCACTTTGGTCTGTGCATGCACTCCGTGAAAGGGAATTAAATTGTCTCCTTTTCAAATGATGTTTGGGAGACCCCCAGTTATAAGTACTAATTTGAGAAACCATGTAGGGGACCTAGGCCAAATAGGGGCCTCATGGGTGAGTCAGATGGTGGGAGAACTAAATAAGCAATTACGAGAAATCCAGCAATACTGTGTGTTCCTCAGTCCACCATTTCTGACCACCCCTAGTCATAATATTCAGGTGGGAGAAAAGTATAGGTAAAACACTGGAAAGGAGAAGAATTTGAAACCTAGATTGTGATCATGTGTTCTCCACTTGCAATAAAAGTGTTGGAATCCAAGTTTTGGATTCACTGGACTCGAGTTAAGCCAGATGCTGATGAGTATTGGGAGGCAGACCAGGATGAAGCCCGTCCTCTAGTGATATGCTTAAAGAAACGACCCCTAAAAACTTCCCTACTGGCAACAGGCAGAATATATGGGGCAGAAGAGGCCCTACTGAAGTCACCCCCTGGAAGCTGACTTCTCGACGTATGGCTGAAGATTTGGAAGAGGAAGACAACGTTCCATTTATTAGATATAAGATGTATTAGAAAGTTTGAGTGCCTGTCAGGAAATGGCAAGCCAAGTATTCATAGTCATAACTGCACTATCTCTCACTTTAGTGAATGTACTTATTTGTTGTATTGCATATTCATCCCTCGGGAATTGCCCCTTCCAGAGGCTGTGAAGAGCTGACAGCTGGACAAGACTAGTGGAGATTGAGCGGGACAACGGAGCAATGGAGACTGACAGCAATTGGTTTTGATTACTTTATGTAAGTGATTTTGGAAGAAAGACCTTTTTGAGAAGACCTCTGGTGACGGAATAAAGGAGAGAAGGAGAGAAGGGGCTCCAGGCAGAAGGAGGGTGAAAAGTTTCTTCCCCTATCATGGAAAAAATGGGGATTAGAAGTGTGGGAGAACATGGGAGAGCTGTACCAAAGGGAAGTTGGGGTGGAATACCAGAAGACTAGATAAAAATCTATATATCTTCAGAAGCTAAAAGGAGTTGACTAAGCTGAGAAAGGCGACATTTTGAACAGTGAAAGAGTTTATGTTAGTTGGCCAAGGAAAAGATTGACATCTGCAAAGCTGAGTATTGGAAGGAGAAAGGGGGGGGGGGGTTGTGTCTTTGAGGAGTAAATGTGCTTGCAAACTTTGCTGCTCAGGATTTTTCGGGAGAAACGTTAAGACATTGTTGTGATTGAAAGAAAGACATTTTAGAAACTTCAATATATAAAACATATAAAATATTAAGACATCTGTAGAAGCAAGAAGAAAGAAGGAGAACTTTTGAGAACAGAAAATAGTAAATTGATTTAAGAAAAGAGTACCTTTGTGGTCAATAACTATAAATAGTAGATGAAATAAAGGGCATATCTGCCCTTTATTAAGGGCATTTTATATTTCACCCTGAGGTGAAATATAAAAACTATTTAGTCTCTCCTGGGAGCTAGTGATATTCATATTAATGTATCTTTATATATATATATATCTGTATCTGTCTTTACACAAAGGGATAAAACAGTCCAACCTATCAAAAACAGCACTACAAAAATCAGATTAGGAACACAAGTTGAAATAGGGAAGAAAATGGTAAGTGAGCACCTGTCTACCCTAGAGGAGTTCAAATCACCAGGACCGGATGGATTACACCCCAGGGTTCTGAAGGAACTGGCAGACGAGATCTCAGAACCACTGAACTATATCTTTCAGAGATCCTGGAGCACCGGGGAACTGCCAGAGGACTGGAAAAGAGCTGATGTGGTTCCCATCTTCAAAAAAGGGAAAAAATAGATCCAGGAAACTAAAGACCTATCAGCCTGACCTCAATACCAGGAAAGATTCTAGAAAAGATAATCAAGCAACGAATTTGCAAACACCTAGAAGTAAACAAAGTAATAGCCAAAAGCCAACATGGGTTTGTCAAAAACAGATCATGCCAGACTAATCCTATTGCATTCTTTGACAAAGTGACAAAATTAGTGGAACAGAGGAATGCCGTTGATATAGTTTACTTGGACTTCAGTAAGGCATTTGAAAAGGTAGACCATAACCTACTACTAGATAAAGTAGAAGAATGTGGGTTAGACAGCATTACCACCAGATGGATTCGTAACTGGCTGACCAACAGCACTCAATGTGTAGTCCTCAATGGAACTGCATCTATATGGAGGGAGGTATGCAGTGGAGTACACCAAGGCTCTGTTTTAGGCCCAGTACTCTTCAACATCTTCATCAATGATTTGGATGAGGGAATAAATGGGGAACTCATCAAATTTGCAGATGACACCAAGCTGGCAGGAATAGCCAACACTCCAGAAGATAGGCTTAAGATACAGAAGGATCTTGACAAACTTGAACATTGGGCACTATCTAATAAAATTAAATTCAATGCTGAAAAGATTAATGTTCTACATTTGGGCAGGAAAAACGAAATGCAGAGGTACAGTATAGGTGGTACGTTGCTCAATAGTAGTAACTGTGAAAGGGATCTTGGAGTCCTAGTGGACAACCATTTAAATATGAGCCAGCCATGTGCAGCAGCTGCCAAAAAGCCAACACAGTTCTAGGCTACATAAACAGAGGGATGAATCAAGATCACTCGAAGTGTTAATACCACTTTATAATGCCTTGGTAAGGCCACACTTGGAATACTGTATTCAATTTTGGTTGCCAGGATGTAGAAAAGATATGGAGACTCTAGAAAGAGTGCAGAGAAAATCAATAAAAGATGATTAGGGGACAGGAGACTAAAACATATGAAGAACGGTTGCAAGAACTGGGTATGTCTAGTTTAAAGAAAAGTAGGACTAGGGGAGACATGATAGCAGTCTTCCAATATCTCAGGGGTTGCCACAAAGAAGAGGGAGTCAAACTATTCTCCAAGGCACCTGAGGGTAGAACAAGAAGCAATGGGTGGAAATTAATCAAAGAGAGAAGCAACTTAGAACTGAGGCAAAATTTCCTGACAATTAGAACAATTAATCAATGGAACAGCTTGCCTCCAGAAGTTGTGAATGTCCCAACACTGGAAGTCTTTAAGAAGATGTTGGATAGCCATTTGTATGGAATGGTATAGGGCTTCCTGCCTAGGCAGGGGGTTGGACAAGAAGACCTCCAAGGTCCCTTCCAACTCTGCCATTGTATTGTATTATTGTATACTTATATATACATCCACATGTTTACTGCTAGAAGCAATTGTCATTATTAAGGGCTAGTATTAATATGTTTTTCTGATTGAATACTGTGCATGATAGACATTTAAGTTGATAAGAATTTTCACTAATCCCTATTATATTTATTATGTTAACCTTATAGATCCCAGGATAGTACTGAAAAGTTAATAGTATAGGAGCAGTGGAGGGAGGAATAAGATGGGAAATGAAGTGGGAGTGGTGGTTTAAGGGGTGGCTAAGAATGACAAGTATCACAAATCTAACTAAGACTGGGACAGGGAGAAAACGGATGGCCCATTACGGATGTACAATACCTACATTGGGTATTGCAAGCCCTTCCGGCCAAAGAACTATCGATGAAATGATGCAAAGAGAAAGATCAATTTGTTTAAAGATTTACAAGCTATGCTTCAATCAAAGCAGGAAGCCTTGTCTCAAAAAACATGAGGACTTTAGAATACCGTAGATAAATCAGAGAAATTCTGTAAACAGGACCGCAGCAAAATTGGCTTTTGCACAAAATTGGAAAAACAGGGATATCCCCACTGAAGAAGAAATAATAAAGAAAACTTTGGCCTGTGCAGAAATAGACAGGCTGACACTAGAACCTAAAAATATGGTTGACTCACAATATTACAAAAGTTGGAACAAAATGTACCAATGGCTGGAAATGAGGAAAAGAAGTCGAAACAGAAAATAATGAAGATTAAAAGAACTGAAATTTGACTATGTCAAATGGGATATGTATGTAAGATCAAAGTAGCAGTGTACAAAAAGAATGAATTGTTTTTGAGGTTATGTCAAAATACATATGGAAATGACAAAGCCAGGAAGAGTGCTCTGTGTTTTTAATGTGTATTTAATAAAAACTTATTTTAAAAAAGAGAGAATCATGTCCTACTCTCTGGTTAAAATGTATTTTTGGGAAATTCTCCTACACTCAAGGAAAGCATACATATCAACATACTTTCTCATACACTCAACAACAAAGAGAAAAAGCAAAATCATTACAGTGTACAGCAGGGGTGTTAAAGTGGTGGCCCACAGGCCAGATGCATCATGATCAGGCCACGCCCACCCTGGCTCCACAAAGGCAGAAAATGTAATGATAGGTCATGTGACACTATCAAGTTTGGTACCTGCAGTGTACAGTTTACAGTGCAAATCATGGTAGTACATTTCTATCACTTGAAGAAATGATGCAGTTGAAATGAATGAAACCATATACTTAGTGGGTTTTTAAAAAGAACATCAAAGTATCAAATACTGTTAGTTACAATTATACAACAATTATAACACTGTTTGTTACAATTATTAACTGACGTTTCTGAGATCCACATAAACATGCTATTTTATTTTGACATCAAATATTCTTTTGTATTCAGATTTGGTCTTAAAATAATAATGAAACATTTGGGGAGGAAAATTAATATCAGCAGGCTAGCACTGGAAGCCAACATGGAGAAGACCTGCACGGCCACCATGTACTTTCCCTTGGTGCTCAGGTAGGTGGGAACGAAGGATATCCAGACGCTGCAGAAGACCAGCATGCTGAAGGTGATGAGCTTGGCTTCGTTGAAGGCCCCAGGTAGATTCCTGGCCAGGAAAGCCACCGTGAAGCAGATGAAAGCCAGGAAGCCCATGTAGCCAAGGACAAGGTAGAACATGGCAACAGAGCCTTGATTGCATTGGAGGATGATCTCTGCAGGTTGTGAGTACATGTCCGACTCAGGGAATGGGGGAGAAGTGCCCAACCAGATGCTGCTGAGGAGAACTTGGACACAAGAACAAGAAAGAATGATAGAATTGGACAAGGTCTTCCCCAGCCATCTCTGCACTTTATTCCCTGGTTTTGTGGCTAAGAATGCTAATACCACCATGACAGTTTTGGCCAAAACAGTAGAAATGGCAACTGAAAAGATATTGCTGAATGCCACTTGTTGGAGAAGGCAAGTGGCAGTTCTTGGATGGCCAATGAATAGGAATGACGTCAAGAAGGAAAGCAGGAGGGTGATGAGGAGAATGTAGGAGAGATCCCGATTGTTGGCTTTGACGATGGGAGTTTCCTGGAATTTAATGAAGATTCCCAAAACTAAGCCTGTTACTAAAGATAACAACAAGGCAAGGAAAACTAGGATGATCCCCAAATTTTCTTGATAGGATAGGAAAGTTTCAGTCTTAGGTATGCAGCCATCTTTGTTGATATTTGGATACTGGTCTGCTGGACATTTGGTGCATTTCTCAGCATCTGAAAAGAGAAAGATTAACTTCTACATCAAGGTATTTCCATCACTTGCATCATTGGAGTAAATCTGATGTTTTGTGGATGAATGTGTTTGGAGAAAGGAAGTATGCAGCAATGTTTTGGAAATTTAAGCAGTGTAACACAAAAGGACAAGAGCATGAGGAAACCAAGAATCTCCACCACACAATAATAATAAATAAATAAACATTCCCAGGATGAGCTGCAATTGCCTTTAAGTTGCACTGTTTGAATTTGAGATTCCATGTACTGCATTTTATAAATGAAATGCAAAGCACTTCACAGTCCTCCAATCAATTATTGATGAAGGGATGGCCATTGACTAGATTAGTTCAAGCACAAGAAGGAATAAAGGGTTGGAGTCAAGGTTGGATCAAGACTCATGTTGGTGGCTCATTTCATCTCTGATTCTTTTAAGATGGAAGATAGTTCTCCAATAAACTCAGCTGCTGGTGTTCATGTTTAAAGTAGCTGATAAGGAAGCTGTTTTATTAAAAGATCCTTTGTAAATGTCAAGGCCACCTTCCACCGTGATTAAGGGAATGGCCAGATCTCCTGTCTGTATAATAACTCTGGCTCTTGGATTCCCCTCTTTCTTTATCCTAACAACCATGCCAGGAAAGCAAGCACCAATGGTTTCCATCTCCATGGGCATCTCTTTTGAGGATGGCTGTGGGGGGGGGGGGGAGCCACAGTTTTACATTCCTTTCTGTTACTCTAAAAAGAAAATGTCCCACATTTCTCATATGGAACCTTTTTAAAGGAAGAACAGAAAGGGAGGGAGGGAGGAAGGATACAGTGTTGGATGTCTTGCTTGGCATGTTATACATGTCCCATTCATGCAAAGGAACACAAACCAAGGCAAGGATCCAAATTTCACCATTTCTCTGTGGATGCCCAGGAAAAAATGGAAGAAATTCACCATTATAGAAGATGAAGAGCAATAAATTTGGTTTATTTATATTCCTACTTCCCTACTAACAAGCCAAGATAGGAAGGGGGTTGGACTACAAGATCTTCAAGGTCCCTTCGAAATCAGTTGTTTTGTTATAATCAACACACTTTCCTTCTCTTATTTTCCCACAAGAAGAACCTGGTGAGGTAAGTTGGGCTGAGAGAGAGAATGATCCTAAGTCACCCAGCTGGCTTTCATAGCTAAGGCAGGATTAGAACTTACTGTCTCCCGCTTGTTAACCTGATGCCTTAACCACTAGACCAAACTGGCTTTGCCTTCTAATGCCACACCCTGATTGATACCCTGTCTCTGATTTCAGTTAGAAGATTACTTTTATCACTAACTATGAAGTAAATTATATGTATTGCAAGATATATTCTTTTAAAGCTAGGCTTAAAAATGCCTATCAAAATAGCTTTTCATGAAAATTGCCGGTCCCTTTTCTGTTATCACCCACCTTCCATGGTAGAGATGGTTCCTTCTGCGCAAGGAAGACAGTCGTAGCAGCAGATGGGCTTCCCTTCTTGAGCTACCTTTCTGAATCCAGGACGGCAGCTTTCCACACATCTTGAAAGAGGCAAGGTCTGAGGAAACAGAGATAAAATACCTCATGTTTTTCTTCTTTTTTTCCTCTGGTTTCTCTTTATTCCCTGGCTCCCAGTGGTGGATTGCAGGTGGTACACCACGGTACAGGTGTACCGGAACCTGCCCGGAGCACCGGATACCATTCCGGTACAGTACTCCGGAGGGCCCACCTGCCGTCCCGAGCTCCTTACCAGTCTTTTAAGTCTTTGGCGCTTCCGTGCATGCACACGGCATGTACAGCGCCTGTATGATGCTCTGCTTAGCAGTTGGAGCATCACGAAGGCTCATTGAGGCGCTAAGATGCATGCACATGCACAGCACGTGTCCATGTGGATGCTGCCGGGCCCGTTCCAACCGTACTGGTTGGAATGGGATCCGGAACCCACCACTGCTGCCTCCTTATATAACTGGTTTTTGTTGGAATATGTATTTTTATGCAACAACTACAGGAGTATTCAGTGAGTAGATGGCAGTGTTTACATGTTTGGGTCTATGGTATATACTCTATGCTGTTTTCTTCTAAGTAGAGTTTCCTATTACAGTTAAATAGTTGAACAGTAAAGCACATGGTGACTGTACTCTTTGTTTGCTCTGTGGTACTATATATAAAAAGAATTTATAACAGTGATCTAGGTTTTTTTTTGGCTTGGAATTAGGTTTTAAAGTTCATGAAGATTCCGCCTCCCCTCAATTTTAGTTTAAAGATTATGAAGTAACAATATTTACAGATTATTAAGACATTTGCAATCTTGTGAGTCAAATCAACTATCATGAAAACCCAAAAGCATTGAAACCAAACCATCACCAGTCCTCTTTTTTGCCACCTTAAATGGAATAAAATAAACATTATTCTCACCTTATTCAGCATCTCCATCTTTGTGGTATTTTTCTGGTTGATGGTAACTTTAAAATCCTGGGATGCACCTTTTTCTAGAGTCCCAGATTTCACTCCCTTGAGAGATCTGTTTGGGAAAATGACCCATTTCACAATGTCCAGGTCAACTGTCAGATCTCCTTTATTATCCAAATATACACCATCTATGGAATGATTGTGGAACTGAGAACTTTGAAGGAAGGAGTGAAGCTGGAAAGGAAATGAAGAGGTTAGAAAGCACATCAGAAGTATTTTGAAAAGACCCTTTGATCTACCAGGAGGAACTTTAATATTATTCTCTCTGTGTACAAATCTGTTAAGATCTTTTGTACACCAATGGATCCTTTCAAAATACTTCTTTCTTTCTCCATTCCTTGCTTTCTACAACCATACTGAATCAAAAGAATAAAGTTGGTTGTAGCCAAGGAATGAAGAGAGTCTCTGGACAAAGGGAACCTTTGATCAGAAGGGCAGTCCATTAGGATTTGGAGTTCAGACATATTAGACTGTCCCATCCTATCAGATGGGATTCTGTAGGTCCCATGGAACACAACAGTTCTCCAATTTACAGAGAATATGGTCAAAGTATTGAGACATGGACCCAGCATAATATCTTGGCCAAGGAATTAGTTACTATTTCGATCTTTGATTGAAAGAGAATAATGGGTGTAATGATGAGATATAAAAGAATTATCTTTAAAATAAAAAGGTAATATTGCAAAAAGAAGCATAAGGGCCATTGAAAGGAAAACATAGAGACCAATTCATTTTGTTTTGCGAACAATTTGCAACTAAGTTGGATTTAAGTTGATCTCTGGTGGGAAAGCAATACCTGCCAAGCTTTCAGCCTTGGAGTTTCCATTTTGGTAAAGACCTTCCTTCCTGATCGCTTGGATGCCTGTTCATCAGCTGAATGTAAGGCCTTTGCCACAGCCCAGATGGCGTTGTAAGTGAGATAGCTGTCCTGAGCCAGGAACCGATCAATCTCCTCTTTCTTCAGAGCATCCAGACGTTCTCTCTGTCTGCACCGCCACCAGACTTTCACTGAAAAGGCATCCTTAGTGAATGAACATCTAAAGGTTTTCCTCAAAAAATTAAATTTGGATTGAAGAAAGAGACCAAAAGAATCATGGTTTGCCCATTTCCTTTTCTGTATCAAAAAGGAAAAAATGGCACAAACATACTTAAGGGAATGTGTATCAATCATGAAATCAGAATTAAGGTCCCAGTGAGCTGTAGTGATCCAGACTTTATCCAGAACATGTTGCTGAAAATCTTGAAGTATTGTTTGTAAAATCATCATTCCATTCCAGAATGAATTAATCCCTGAACCATAAACAAACACATTGACTTTTCTCCATTTGAAATATTGTTCAGGTACCAAAACTATGTCCTGCATATTTAGTGGAAAGCTTTGATATATAACTGTACAAATGCCATTTCTTAGCATCAAGGAAGACATTGTCCTTATGAACCTTTCCTCTTGGTCAGTTTCTGAAGTAATCAGGCCAACCAAGGTCCACCTGAAATGGAGGAGCAGCTTGACCATCCCTTGGTACTGGAGTCCTTCAGCAGGGAGCATTGGGTAGAAGAAGGGAAACTGAGTTTTATCCCTCAGAATTTGGGAAGCAAAACTGTAACTGACCTGAAAATAATGGAAGATGGTGGCATTTTAAATTTTACGGACAAAATATAATTCCTCTCATTTTCATAATCAAACTCTGCTTTTCATTTGCAGCAGAGAGCCTTGGACTGAAAGCTCCATGACTGAAAACAGTTTCTATAAGAAAGACACACCTGAGGGATTTTGTAGGCACCCACCATGGTGGACATCAAGATGGATATGCCAGTCTCAGCCTCTTCCAGAACAGCCACTGTGTTTCTCTGCCTTCTGCAGCTGTAGTTGGGTACATTGGCCTCCCCATCTGAAAGCAGGTCCAGCAAAGGATCTGCCGTCATTTCTATCTTGAAGAAATTGTCATAGATATTATAACCGAGGGTGATGTTGGGTAAGATATGACCATTCCGATTGATGTCCTCTATGGTGAAAAGGACGGGCAGAGTTTTCCAAAAATAGCCATGTGTTAGTCTGCAAGTATGAACATATCATTGGAAATAATATTTCATTTTTTTTTCATAACAGTACTTTAAATCCACTCAACCACAAATATTATTCCAAACTGAAAATTTTCAAAGTATTTATCACAATAAAAAAGTAAGAACAATATGGAATTTTGATTCATACAATATTTCAAAGGACTTTTGGTTTGTACAATCCTCCAGATAGCTACACTAACACAATGTCAGTTTCATGAATCAGTTTTCAAGGTTTTTATTCCATATTTGATGGACTGTTCCTGTCTTTTAATAGTGATGGCGGATATCTCCAGATAGCTTCCATACACAATGGTGTTTTTGTTGTTTCTTTGGAGGCATTCATTGGATATTCACTGGATATGGAGAGCAAAAATTATGATAGGCTTCTTACTTGACATTTCAAAATGAGCTTTATCACCTGCAGTGTGTAACAGGCAGACACGGTAAAATTAGGAAGTGTACATCCACAAAATAAGATCAAGGGGAGAGCATGTTGTGTTTTTAGAGGGTTTGTAGACAATCACTGGATCTGGAGAGGCTCTAATGCTGTGCAGGAAGATGGACTTACGAGAAAAAGTTTGTTGAAGGACTTCTATGGAAATGCAATGGTTGAAAAGTACCCCTTTTTTCAGAGATTATGCCACTAATGAAATAATCTCCTTGTTTGTAATGATTGCTTGGGTCTATTTCACTCTGCCTCAAAGTTAGGAGGCATTTGGCTTTGAGCATCCCACAGAGTCCCCGTGGCCACAAAAGCAGCACAAGTAGAAGCAGCAGCAACATGACTTCTTTTCCTGACTGATCCTTCTGTGTGAAATTTCTGACACTTTTGGTATTTCTCTGGTACCTTCTCTGTGGTTACAAAGAATGAGATGAAGAGTTGGAAGAAATCAAAATCACTTCCAGGACAAAGTTCTCTAGAAAAATATACACAGCCTCTGCTTGTCCTTAATCCTCCTCCTCCCCCCAGATTTTCTTTCTCTCTCCAGAACCATTTATACACCCAGCAGTTCATAAGACTCCACTGAACTTTGCTTTTGAATCTGATATTGACCTAATAACATGCTCTGACATGCTTGTGTCAAATTGCTGAAAGTTTGCAGAAAGGTCTCTCGGGTCTTAACATAAAGTCAGGAAATAAATCACAGTGATTTGGATAACTGCAAGGAACAGAACCATCAACTCTCTGAATATTGAACGAGTCAACAAACAGCTGCCCAAAGGGAGAACTCACATATGAGGCTATAAATTTGAAAGATGGTCCAGTGATTGCGATTGGAGAATTTGGCACCAAATCTTGCCAATACAACACTTGAGAAAAGTCAAGAGAGATTAAATAAGCTATTTTTCTAGGGAAATTTTGTAATAGGCCTTTAGGTAGAATCCAATTTAGAGGCAATTACTCTCTGTTTGAGGACAAAGTAATGTACTGATAAGAGGAGAATATTTGTAGCTCAGGATTGAAATTGTTTGTTTTAAATGAAGGGTCCTTAGTATTCTTTTAGGTTGGCTGTTTTCTTGTAGACAATGCATTACAAAATTAGGAAATAAATCACAGTGATTTGCAAAGAACAGAACCATCAACTCTGTTAATCTTGAACAAATTAACAAGCAAGGGCCCAAAGGGAGAACTCGCAGATGAGGCTGTAAACTTTGAAGATTGGACAGTGAGTGAGACTTAAGAATTTGACTCCAAATCTTATAGAGACACTTGTGACCAAGAAGAGGGCCATCTTAATGTGGGATTAAATAGCCTTTTTAATAGGGAAATTTTGTAATAGGCTTGTAGGTAGAATCCCTTCTAGAGATAAGCAATTACTTTCTGTTTGGAGACAAATTATGTATTGGTAGAGGACAATATTTGTATCTCAGGGTTGAAATGAAGAGTCCTTAGTGTTCTGTGAGCTTGGTTGTTTTCTTGCAGTCATTTCACTATTTAAACTAAGTGACAATATTTGTGCTATGAGGAAGTGGGGTTTTCTCTCATTTGAGGGAGAGGCAAGACCATCTATCTCTTTGGAATTTTGTAGGATGCTTTGGTTCCCCATGGGATTTTTCCCCACTGTATAAATTGAATGATAGTTTCTTGCCCTGTTTGTTCTTATAAATTTCTCTCTGACATTCTGATTGCTGTCATTTTAACTAAATTGTCATGCATAGAACATTCCTTTTGAATATTGCAATTGAGGCTAACTAAGGTAACTTTAATTTTCTTCATCTTTCATCTTTTAATCTCTTGCACCTTTTCAACATAATTTTGTGTATATTTCTTGATATTTTTCCCTCAAGGGAAATATCAAGATATTTCTCTGAGAAGACTGACTTCTCACCCCCTGTTTAGATAGATATCAAAAATCACATCCATTATTCCATTAGACATTTCCAAATTAACGCAGATAATAATTCATCACCAGAAATAAGTACTCATTATTTAACCACAATCAGATAAAGCAAATTTACATTTTTCTTTCCAATCATCCTTAAGACCCACTAACAAAATTCTGACTCCTGTTTTCTTCTATTTTCTTTTCCTCTTTTCATCTGTCATCTTTCAAGGGTGCCTAGGTTTATCGATTTATTTAAGACATGACATATCAAACATGGACTAGCAATCTAGATTAACATTTCATTTTGATTAGTAAACACAATAAAATATAAATGTGAAAAAGATCTATGTTCAAATACCAACGTCTTGGCTAGAGGTGTCTGTCAGGCCTGCAGTCATATTCCTTTTAGGATCTTTGGCCTGCTACACTCTCTATTATTTTTCTATGCTGTTTCATTAGTGGGGTAATTGGGACAAGGAATAGTAAGGAGTAGAATTGTCAAATATGTTGTTGTCAAAATAGATCATTCCTTTCTAGAAGCCCAAGGTCATTCTTTGTCTCCGTACCTCTGCACCTGACCGGAACTAGATGAATGGAAATGCCAGCGTGGCAGTGGAAGATTGGACCGTGTGATGGACTTGTGGGTGTGGGGACAAGATCATGAACTTTCAACTGGGTGGAAAACCCAGGAAGCTTTCAGATCCGGGTTTTCCACAGATGTATCAACATGTCTCTCTTATTAAATTGGAACTTTGATGAAAGCTATGCCTTGAACTCCGATTTAATTCTGGATGATATTTGGAATGCTGACAGTGTCATACTCAAGGCCCGTGGGTCAGATCTGGCCGATGGGTGGTTAAATCTGTCCCATGGGCTGGCCTGGAAATAACAAAAGATTGGCCCGTGGTACCTGTGGCAACAAAAATGAATCCAGGGGGCTGCGTGTGGTCCCCCGCACCCTGTTCTGGCCAGCAAAGTGCTGCAGGAGGTTGTCCAGGTCGTGAATGGGACATGGGGACATCCTCATGCATTCACTCTTGCCTTGTTTTGGCAAGCAAAGTGCTACAGTTGGCCATCCAGGCTGAGAACAGGGTGCAGGGGGGCCTTGCATGCCCCCCAGCATACCATTTTAGCCGTCAGGGTGCTCCAGGAGGCATCCATTCCATCTTCCCCTCTTCCACCCAGCTGGCCTGTGGAGGAGAACTGCAATGCTGATCCAGCCCTCAAAGAAATCCAGTTTGACATCCCTGGTTTAGGTCATCCAGCCATTGAAACACAGCATCATTAATATTTCTTTAAAAAATCAGATACAGGACTGATATATGGCCTCAGCTTACAGCCAGTGACGATGTGATCTATAGATCCGCTGTCCCTATCGGCTGCCCATAGGTTCCATGAAATAACTCCAATATATACCTACTATTTCAATTTGAAAGGTTAATCTACGATTGTCTTTTTCCATTTTACTTTTGAACTGATACCAAGTGTCCAAAATGGGTCCAAGTGTAATCTTATACACCAGGGGTGTCAAACTGGTGGCCCGTGGGCTGGATTTTTCACACACTTGCCACACCCACACAAAGTTTAGCAAAGGGGGAAAAAGTTGTGATACGTCATGTGATGCCACCGTGACGCTGCGAGTTTGACACCTGTGTAATTACACCTGGAAATTGTTTACAGTTTCTTGACTCTTTTAAAGTTTCCCTCCTTCCTTCCACTTATTCTATGCTTATTAGCCTTATCTGGATAGACCTCTCCCAAACTAATGCATGAGTGGAATGCTTATCCAATTATAACATTGTGCAGAGTAAAATAGAGCACACAACTAGGTAAGTTAATAGCTGAACAACTAGCTACCATACTTTTAAGAGATGGACTCTCTTTTTATTACAGCTGATTCAACCGATGTTCTCCTTGAATTATACAATAACCTTGGACAGTATCTTCAGAAAAGCCTATTTTGAAACAACACAAAGCAGCACATCTGTCCAAACCATGGATTGATGCCAAAATTAGCATATTTTAATACAAAGTGGGAGAGCACAAAAATAAACAATGAAGGGAATATCAAATGGCTCAACCTCTCTCTCTTGGGTACCTGGCATAGCTGTGAATTTAGTTTTACAGTATCGTGGAATTGTTCTTTATTCTTTTCTTTATTGATTTGTGTTTCACATTTCTGAACCACCCATCTCTGGGCAGCGTACAATGGAGTGTTAAAATATAAATCAGTATTTATCGAAGTTAAAAATGTGTGAGGGGAACGTTGCAGGTAATAGGCCTAGGAGTGAGCTTACAGGCCTCACTGAACCAAAGTTTTAAACTAACATAATTGCAAAATGTACCAGACCTATTTCAAATGTGCTGAATTGTGTCTGACCTCTGTGCTGCTTTTTCTGCAAAGCTTGTACTTGATATAAATATATATTTAGAGCAGGAAGAATGAGATGAGGAACTGAAAATAACAAGTGTCTGAGAACTTCAAATGTACACAGGTGTTTGCAGAGAGTGGCGGTCAGTGACAGCCAGTAAGAAAGTACGAAGGAACAAGGAAGTGAAACACTAGACTGCATAGGTCAGTAAAAAAGAAGATATAAGTAATGTGGCTGTCAGGCCTGTAGTTATGTTCCTTTTAGGATCTTTGGCCTGCCACACTCTCTATTATTTCATTATGCTGTTTGGAAGTGTAGTAATTGGGAGGGGGGAATAAAAAGGAGTAAAATTGTAGGGTGTGTTGTTGTCATTCTTTTCTAGAAGCCCAAGGTCATATTTTGTCTCCACACCTCTGCACCTGACCAGAACTACATGGGTGGAAATGGCAGCGTGGCCGAAGAAGATTGGACCATGTGATGGATTATGGGTGTGGGGAAAAGATCATGAACTTTAAATTGGGTGGAATCCCAGGAAGCTTTAGATTTGGGATTCCACAGATGTGCCAACATGTCTGACTTATTAAATTGGAATTTTAAGGATAGTTTTGCCTTGGACTCTGATTTAATTCTGCATGATATCTGGAATGCTGACCGTGGCTTGAGATGGGAATGGTGTCCTTTGCCAAATAGCAATCCTTGTAGGACTTGCTGTTTGCCATAAGGAACCCATTGCAATGGTATTAATAGTGTAAGTTTTGTTGTGCAATTGCATTGCTATATTGGCTTTTCATGTTCCAAATTACTCATGAAAAAATAAACCTCTGATCTTAAAGTAAGATTCATTGCTTGTGGTTGCTTGTAGTTTCCCTTTGCTTTTTATTGGGATATTTTTATGACAAATGAAAAGGAGGCAAGAGTGAGTGAACATTATTAAAATCACTTATGTGAATCACGTGAAGTGTTAATACCACTTTATAATGCCTTGGTAAGGCCACACTTGGAATACTGCATTCAGTTCTGGTCGCCACGATGTAAAAAAGATGTGGAGACTCTAGAAAGAGTGCAGAGAAGAGCAACAAAGATGATTAGGGGACTGGAGGCTAAAACATATGAAGAATGGTTGCAGGAACTGGGTATGTCTAGTTTAATAGAAAGAAGGACTAGGGGAGACATGATAACAGTGTTCCAATATCTCAGGGGTTGCCACAAAGAAGAGGGAGTCAAACTATTCTCCAAGGCACCTGAGCGTAGAACAAGAAGCAATGGGTGGAAACTAATCAAGGAGAGAAGCAACTTAGAACTGAGGAGAAATTTCCTGACAGTTAGAACAATTAATCAGTGGAACAGCTTGCCTCCAGAAGTTGTGAATGCCCCAACACTGGAAGTCTTTAAGAAGATGTTGGATAGCCATCTGTCTGAAATGGTATAGGGTTTCCTGCCTAGGCAGGGGGTTGGACTAGAAGACCTCCAAGGTCCCTTCCAACTCTACTATTGTATTGTATAATTAAAAGGTGAAGGGAGGGCTAACCAGCTTCAGCTATGTTTTAATTCCCTTTTGGAAGGTCAGGAGAGCGGGGCTTTGCTTCATCTCCAGGGAAATGGCAGAGAAGGCACTTCCCAAATGTCACCATAGTCTTTAATTGATCGGGTCTGTAAAATATTTTTACTTCCTGTCCAGGTGTGATAGGCTGATGTAATGGGACAAAGATGCAGTTTTTAAGTAGTTACGATTATAATCATATTATTGAGGAACTGCACAACAATGAATGGAATGGAATGGAATAGAATGGAATGGAACAGAATGGAATGGAATGGAACAGAACAGAATACAATAGAATAGAATGAGCTGGAAGGGATCTTGGAGGTCTTCTAGTCCAGCCCCCTGGTCAAGAAGGAGTTGTCCAAATGAAGCTGGGGATACTGACACAAACTTGTACTTTTATATAAATAAATATATTTATCACTCAAATTTACAGCAAATAGTCAGGAACAAAGGAAGATCATGAGGTAAATCAAACAGTATACAGAGTACACTGAAAGAAGAAGGCGGGAAAATCAGGAAACTCCCCCTTTACACCCACAGGAACCAATCATAGCATAGATTGCCTCATGAAGGAGCCAGCACTCTCCAACCAATCAACTGCAACTGTGAGGTCTGCCCATTGTACACTTTACTGTACTACAGTAGCTATTAAATTTGATATCTTAACCTATTAATTTTAGAATTTAATAAACACTATTATCATTTTGTACTTAGGAGAGATTGCCCATTCCATTTGCTCAAATCTCCGCATGATTTCCATCTAGCTGTCCAATCCATAGAGTTACACAACTAATTCTCAAGTAAAGGATAGAGATATATAATGGAAAAGGTAATACCTGCCATGGTTGCAATTTATGAACTTCCATTCGATCTATATCCTTCCTCCACATCTTCCCACTTCTCGGAAAATATGCAGCTGCCTAATGTGCTCTGCAGAATCCTAATGATGATGCGAGTCTATTTTCTCACTGATGTTTTACAATCTAGCTAACTAACTATAATTTACTGTGCTTCACATCTCCCCTATAAGACAACTATGCAAATGAACTTAATCAAGGTCTCTAGACTAGCAAGTAAAGTAAATAAGTTTTATAGATGGTATATTTATTTTATTAGGTTTAGTTGCCTAGATCAGCTTGATAACTTTTATAGATTTACAATTGAAAAAAAATTATGCTGTACTAATGTTACCTTTTTATTAATTTATCTCTTAGCTTATGAATATTTTTGTTATGCATTTTGTATTTTCTTTCTCTTTTTCGCATTGGTCCCTGACTGTATTTTGCTTTTGTGATTTAGTTCCGTCTTCACAAACAAAGAGCAGATTTTTTTTCTCCAAAAAAGAACAACAGCTATTTTTTTGAAATACTCTAGCAGTATAACCTACATAATATAATGAATAAATATAATTTTCAGGGTTCTGCTGTGGTTGGATACATTATAAGAGAGAAGTAATCATATGAATAAGAGCATCAACCCATTTCTTAACCAAGGCAGCCAAAGACCACCAGACATCACGATCAATTGTATCCATATTGAGGACTGGCAGTCACAAAATGCTGAAATTCTCTCTTGAATGTGAAATGTATCAAGAGATTTTCTAAGGAATGTTTGGGAGAAAATTTTCCTGTCTCACTCCTTGACTTGTCTTCAGAATTTCACTCCATCTGTCTTATTTCTTTGCCACAGTTTTTGCCATTTCTCCAATTCAATATTATACCCAACATTTTTAGCCTATACCACCACTGTCTCTTTGACTTGTTCTTCCTCCATTTTATAATCTAATAGATATTTATAAATGATCTTTATCAATTTCTTGTCTGTACCTAATAAAAAAAATTGTCTAGTGCTATTAATTCTCTATTGATACCGCACGTTTTCACATCCTTTGTATAACATGATTGAATGTGTAGGTATGTCCATCACTTCAATTCCACCCCTTGTATAGGAAATTAATGCTGGCCATATCATACAAGGAGAATTTATACAAAATGTTTTATAAATGCCATCTCCCTCCATCAAGATTGGCCAAAATGTAGAGTAATTTATTCCCGAAATGCTGGAAATGCAATCAAGTACCAGGCACGTACTACAGCATGTGGTGGACAGAGGTTGGTTGTGTCACTGCATTAATTGTTTGCTAGCTGTGCTGAAAAGTTATTGCGCAGGTCACAGGCCTCATCAGCAAGTGAGTTACTGCGCCTGCTCACACACATTCCAAAAGAGACTTCTGATCTTCTGTTCGCCTGCCACAAGGCAGGCACATGGCTCTGCAGAGATGTAATTAATTTAGATAGTAAGGTTTTGTTTTTATTTTATTTTCATATTAAAGTTTGTTTTTCATTAGAACATATTATTGGGTTTTATTTCTTATCAAGAGATATGCTGCAAGGAGGGGCGACGATCCGCACCTCAATCGAAGGTGGAAGGGAAATTTTCATTCCTTCTCATCAGGTTGCTCCCAGTTGAGCCCAGATTGGGAAAACTGGTAGTAGTGTCGGCGGGAGGCTACACTCACCCATCTGAACGCTTCTGTGTGTTTGCAGAAGGCTTGCACGCAAGAGAGAGAAAGCGTCAGAGTGAACTGGTAGTAAAAAAATTGGAAACCCACCCCTGGTGGTGGACCTGTAAAAAAGCAAAAGAATTTTGGTGACAGATTTAGGTGTGGTTAGAAAAAATGGTTGGACAAAGATTAGAATTTAAACCAGAGTTATTTTTATTAAGAATTATAACAAAGGACCAAAGTAAAGGGTCAACATATTTAATACTACACATTATAACAGCAGTGAAAATGGTGTATGCCCAACAATGGAAAAATGAAAATGTACCTTTAGAAAGAGAGATAATAAGGAAAGTATTGGATTGCACAGAAATAGTTAAAATTGTGGTAGAATTAAAGAATAAAGGAGAAACAGAATATCATGATATATGGAATAGATTTTATCAATGGTTGGAACTGATAGGTAGGAGTTGGAACAGGAAATAAACAGGATTTGTAGACCCGAAATGTGTTGTAATATACGTAAACGTAAATGAGTATATTGGCCAGAATAATTGTATATAATTAGTAATGTATGATGAATATATGTCTAGCTTAAGAGAAAGAAGGACTAGGGGAGACATGATAGCAGTGTTCCAATATCTCAGGGGTTGCCACAAAGAAGAGGGAGTCAAGCTATTCTCCAAGGCACCTGTGGACAGAACAAGAAACAAGAAGAGGAGGAGCTTCCGGTAATGGCGATCGCCTCCTGAGCTCCGGGAGATGCCGCGGAGCTCCAGCGGGGCAATGGGTGCTGTTTCCGGCCCTCGTTCCATCGGAGGGCCGAGAGTCGGACTTGTAGACCACCCAGGCTGGTTTTGGAGGTATTTTGGTCCGCCAGGGTGGTCGCAGTGGTCGAGGGGAGGCCACAGAAGATCGGCGTAAGGCAGGAAGAGGCAGGAAGAGGTCGGGGAGTGCGAGAAGGGAGGAATGGCGGCGGCGCTGCAGCGTTCGGCGTCTGGGCGTGCGTGCTGGCAGATGAGACAGAGGAGGCAGAGGAGACAAGTGGAGACGACAGAGCGGCCGGTAGAGAGGCGAGACAGCCGATTTGGAAAGGCTGAAAGAAGACCTGCTTGTATTTTTACTTGTAAAATGCCGTATCATCCTCTGTCGGCCCCTGGTGACTCCTGGAGGCCGGCACTGTTGGGAAGACGCAGGAAGACCAACGCACGGAATTTAGGAACGCTGGGTGAGCACTGGGTGAGCCTGGACTATTGGACCCTTCAGGTGGGAGCCAGGACAGAATGGGAGAAGATGGTGGTTATGGTGGTTGTGGGGCTTGGATCATCTGAGGCCTCTGGGAGATCTGGTCAAGAGCCCTGGACCGGGCCTATGACCATGGAGAGGCTGGAAGGCTGCCTGGGAGTATGGCTATCTGGATACCTGGGCCAAGACTGCCCCCCCACCCACCAAGGACCCTGAACCTCTGTTCCTGAGCTTATCCCCACCCAGGACCATCTAAGACTACGGAGGGTTTTTACTAACCTTATAGTCAGGGCTATCACCCATTTTTCTATCATTTTTACCATTATCGTCGCACCCGTCTAATCCCATTATTTGGACATTTGCTCCCCCCCCCTCTTTACTGAAGAATCATCTAGGACAATGCCTCTCACCTCCCACATTGATTTATGGGACTAATGCCTTCAACCTTCCCCCCATACTGACTTATTCTTACCACCTACAGCACCTTAACCCCTATTGGAACTTTGATAATAACTTACTCGAGGCTAGATTTGCTCCGCCTGCGGGAGGCCCCTCTCTCGCAGGTTTGGCCCTTGGCTCTTTCAAGGGCCCGCCTCGAGGACGGGTTCGTGGACCCCGAGAGGTGCAGGAACCGGAAGCTAAGGGGATTTTTAGTAAAATGTTTTTTATCTTTTTTAGGGGGTTCCAGGGTGGGGGGGAGGGCTATTCAGACCGGGAGGAGAGCCAGTGCCGGACATATAGGTGAGTCCAGGAAGGACGGGGATGCGGTGGAGGGGGGGAATATAAAGGTCACTAAAGCAGAGGGTTGCCCTATTACAACGGTCGCGGGGAGGAGGGGATGCGAGGACAGGATAAGATCTCAAGGTCGGTTGGGAGACCGTGGCTGTTGGTTACGCCCGGTCGCTTGTACCAACCCCTGCAGTCTAGGTGGACAGGTCATACAGAGCCAGGGCCTGCGGCTGATGCTTTGTAACGCAAGGTCTGTCACCAACAAGGCCCCCCTCATTAATGAGTTGATCTCAGAGGGGGAGCTAGACCTTGCAGGGATAACGGAGACCTGGCTGGGCCACGAGGGTGGTTTACCCCTCGTGGAAATGTGCCCACCGGGTTTCCGTGCATTTCATCAGCCTCGGGCCCTGGGTAAGGGTGGAGGGGTGGCGGTGGTTATGCGGGAATGTTTAGAGCCGAGGGAGTTCACTGTTCCTCAGATACCCGGGTGTGAGTCCCTTGGTGTGAACTGGGGCCCAGGGAGGCAGTGGGGCTTGCTGATTGTATACTTGGCTCCTCGCTATGCATCAGCAGCCCTGCCCGAGCTCCTCGAGCTAATCTCAGCGACGGCAGTTGAGACTCCCAGACTTTTGGTCATGGGGGACTTTAACTTGCCGTCGATGGGAGCGGCTTCCGAGGTGGCCCGGGAGTTCATGGCTTCCATGACGGCCATGGACCTGACCCAATTAGTGCAGGGCCCCACTCACGAAGGGGGCCATACACTGGACCTCATTTTTGTATCTGAACAGTGGACGAGTGATCTGGGAATAGGGGATTTAGTTATCACGCCCCTGTCATGGTCAGACCACTCATCCCTCCGGCTGGACTTCCCTGGCGCTATCCCCCACCGCGAGGAGGTGGAACCAGACTCTATAAACTGGTACCGCCCCAGGCACCTGATGGAATCTGATAGATTCCAGACGGAGCTTGGGCCAATTCCTGTAGCCTTGTCCCGCTCCCGCTCCGAGGACCTAGTGATTGCCTGGAATAGGGCGACGACTGGGGCCTTGGACCGGGTTGCGCCTTTGCGACCTCTCCTGCGGCATCGACCCACCCGGGCTCCTTGGTTCACTGAGGAGCTTAGGGTGATGAAGCGCCACAGGAGACGTCTAGAGAGCAGGTGGAGGTCCTCACGCTCCGAATCTGACCGAACACAGGTAAGAGCCTATTTGCGGACTTACCTTGTGGCAATAAGAGCGGCCAAACGTAGACATTGTGCTGCTCTTATTGCGTCCGCGGATAACCGCCCTGCCGCCCTGTTTAGGGTGACTCGCTCCCTTCTATCGCAGAGGGTGCGGGAGACACCCTTACAGGGTAGAGCAGAGGAGTTTGGGGAATATCTTCAGGACAAAATCGATCAGATCCGGAGCGGGTGGACCTCCGTCAGTGGACCAGACGAGCCGCCAACAGCGAGTCTTGAGAGACCACTCTGGGAGGAGTTTGACTCTGTTGCCCCCGAGGATTTGGACAGGTTGCGTGGACGGCTGCGACCCACCACTTGTTTAACGGACCCGTGCCCCTCCTGGCTGGTACTGGCAGCCTGGGAGGTGACACGAGGCTGGCTCCTGGGCCTGGTGAGCGCATCATTGGGTGAGGGTTACTTACCAACCGCCTTGAAAGAGGCGGTGGTGAGACCCTTGCTCAAGAGGCCTTCACTCGACCCAATGGAGCTAGCTAACTATCGTCCAGTCTCCAACCTTCCCTTCGTGGCGAAGGTTGTTGAGAATGTGGTGGCGCAGCAGCTCCCGCGACACCTAGACGAATCCGATTATCTAGACCCACGCCAGTCCGGCTTCCGACCCGGGCACAGCACCGAGACAGCCTTGGTCGCGTTGGTCGATGATCTCTGGAGGGCCAGAGATAGGGGTTGCTCCTCTATCCTGGTCCTATTAGACCTCTCGGCGGCTTTTGATACCATCGACCATGGTATCCTATTGCGCCGGTTGGAGGGGATGGGAGTCGGAGGCACCGTTTTGCGGTGGTTCGGCTCCTACCTCTCTGACCGGAAGCAATGTGTGTTGACAGGGGGACAGAGGTCGTCCCTGAGGCCACTCACTTGTGGGGTGCCACAGGGGTCGGTCCTCTCGCCTCTCCTGTTCAACGCATATGTGAAGCCGCTGGGTGAGATCATCCGTGGTTTTGGGGTTGAATACCACCTCTACGCTGATGATACTCAGCTGTATATTTCAACCCCAAACCACCCCAACGAGGCTGTCGAAGTGATGTCCCGGTGTTTGGAGGCCGTCGGGGTCTGGATGGGGGACAACAGACTCAAACTCAACCCCTCCAAGACTGAGTGGCTGTGGTTGCCGGCACCTCGGTTCAGCCAGCTGACTCCATCGCTGGCCATAGGGGGCGAACAGTTGTCCCCTGTGGAGCGGGCGCGCAATTTGGGTGTCCTCCTTGATGCCCGGCTGTCAATGGAGGACCATGTGACAGCCGTGGCAAGGGGGGCATTCCACCAGGTTCGCCTGGTGCGCCAATTGCGCCCCCTACTGGACCGGAGTGCCCTGCGCACGGTCACTCATGCGCTGGTGACGTCTCGCCTGGACTACTGCAATGCTCTCTACATGGGGCTTCCCTTGGGACGCATCCGGAGACTGCAGCTGGTTCAGAACGCAGCCGCGCGGGTTATTATGGGAAGCACTCGTTACTCCCACGTAACACCTCTCCTGCGCGAGCTGCACTGGCTACCTGTAGCCTTTCGGGTGCGTTTCAAGGTATTGATTACTATCTTTAAAGCGCTCCATGGCAGAGGACCTAGTTATCTGCAGGATCGCATCCTACCACACACGTCCCTGCGACCTATCCGCTCACACAGGGAGGGGCTCCTCCTGGTGCCGTCTGCCAGGCAATGCCAGCGGGCGACACCTAGGAGTAGATCCTTCTCTGTGATGGGCCCAACCCTCTGGAACGACCTCCCCCCAGACATTCGAACCACCACCGACCTCCGCTCCTTCCGGCAAAAGTTAAAGACTCACCTATTTCAATCAGCTGGCCTGGCACCGTCTTAGTTTTACCTCCCGGGATTTATTTATTTTAATTGGGTTTTAAGGGTTTATAGGCTTTTAACGTATTATATTTATTATTCGATTACAGTCTCATAACCTCCTTCACCAGTATTAATTTAATTGTTTATGTATGTATTTTAGAATGTATTTTAGTGACTGTACACCGCCCCGAGTCCTTTCCGGGAGAGGGGGCGGTCTATAAGTGTGAATAATAAAATAATAAATAAATAAATAAATGGGTGGAAACTAATCAAGGAGAGAAACAACTTAGAACTGAGGAGAAACTTCCTGACAGTTAGAACAATTAATCAGTGGAACAGCTTGCCTCCAGAAGTTGTGAATGCCGCAACACTGGAAGTCTTTAAGAAGATGTTGGATAGCCATTTGTCTGGAACGGTATAGGGTTTCCTGCCTAGGCAGGGGGTTGGACTAGAAGACCTCCAAGGTCCCTTCTAACTCTACTATTGTATTATTGTATTGTATTATTGTATATATGATATGTTTTACATTATAGTGTATATGGCAGAGATAATGCCAGGATCGTCGCACTGTATCTGTTATTTTAATATGAAATGAATAAAAATATATTTTTTAAAGAATTTCATCCTATCTGTGACTCCTCCCACTGGGCATCTATCTGTTGACTGACTCAGAGTTTAGAGAGGTGATGTCTCTCTTTAATGTTGCCATTATCCAAATCATAGTAATTTACTTCTTCTCTTGGTGCTAAATCTCTAAAGACGTTTTACAAAAATTTCAGATGTCACACAAAGACAGATGAAATATGCTTTTACTTTGATATTACATCAAAGCCTTGTTGTATTTGCATTGGACAATCTTGGGGGCTTAAATAGCTCTGTACAAAAAGAGAGAATATGGGAGGTTTGGGGGCCAAGCAGGGCTGCATTTTCTCTCTTCCCCTTCAGATGTGAAGCCTCTGCTGGATTCTGTCTGTATTAGGAAGCTTCTGAAGTTTCTGATCGAAGAGGGCTTCGGTTTCTTCCACCTCTTCATACCATTCCTTCTTCAAACAAGACAAAAAACTGCAGATGTTCTGGGGAACACAAGCCATGTTGCTGCTTCTGCTGCTTCTGCTGCCCCAGGTAGTCTTGGCAAGTCTCAAAGCCAAATGCCTCCTGACTCTGAAGAGAGATGAGGTGCAACCACTGAACCATTACAGGCTAGGAGAATTTCTCATTGGGGGCATAGTCTCTGCAACAAAGGCTGGGTTTCGTCCACTAAGCTTCAACAAATCTCCTTTGACTCAATTTGATGGGTAAACTAAAATTTCTAAATGTCTATGGAGATTCTCAGTCATCTAGGCCATGGTTGTCCCAAAGGTGCTTTTTGAAGAAGCAACAGGACTTTCTTGTTTTTCTTTGAAGACATTTTGCTTCTATGCCAAAAAGGTTACTCGGAGCTGAAGAAGTTTCTTGGATGAGAAGTCAAATGTCTTCAAAGAAAAACAAGAAAGTGTTTTGAAAAATCACCTTTGGGTAAACAAAAGTTCCTGCACTGCATGAGAATCATTCAATTCCACTCTCATTTCTTCCAGTTTCATCTCTTGCAATGAATTCAACTGCTAGTTTTCCTCTCTGAGGAGTCCTTGCTGCTTTTTGAATTTGGTTGTTTTCTTGTAGACATTTTGTTACCCAAATTGGTAACATCATCAGTACTAGTCTCTCTCTCTCTTTCCCTCTCTCTCTCTCTCTCCCTCCCTCCCTCCCTCCCTATCTCCCTATCTTCCCCCCCTCTCTCTCATTTTGGTCCTCCAAGATCCCTTTTCCACCTTGCAGTGAATGAGCTTGATTTGAAATTCTCATCAATAGTAACCTTCTGTTTTTCTTGATTTTGAAGAAGAAGCATCCACTTTTCTTGAGCAGAGCAGGATTGGTCAAAATGAGAACAGAACAAACAGAATAGCAGAGTTGGAAGGTGGCTTCGAGTTCTTTTAGTCCATTTCCTATTTGAGTAGGACATCCTATACCATTTCAGATAATGGGTTGTCCAGTCTCTTTTTGAAAGCCTCCAGTGATGGAGAACCTACAGCGTCTAAAGCCAGGCTATTAGCAGAAATGTTGCAGTTATGAGTGGAAAAATGCAGGAATGTTGTGATTTTTCTCTGCAGTAAAAATGGGATAACCTCCAGGTTTTTTTTTTATTTCTTACCCAAATGCACCAATTAAAAGAAAGCAGCCCAGATACATTTGGACTTTCCTTACATGCATTAAACCCATTTGAGTTGACAGGTTAATCAGTTAAATGTCAGTTAATATAGACAATGTACTGAAATTAACAACTCATTCCTTTGGTTAACAATCTCTCTCTCTCTCTCTCTCTCTCTCTCTCTCTCTCTCTCTCTCTCTCTCTCCCTCTCCCTCTCCCTCTCCCTCTCCCTCTCTCTCCCTCTCTCTCCCTCTCTCCCTCTCCCCCCTCTCTCTCTCCTTGAGAGAGGGGGGAGGGAAATGTTGATTTAACAGCAGAAATAATGACAATGTGAGAAATAAATCAAAGCTTTTTATAGAATAAATTTAAAGCTAATGTTGATTTTAAAAACACATGAAAACATTAAGAGTATGGAATAAATAGAAACAGAGATACATTTATGAGAGAGAAACAGCAAATAGGAAGAAATGGTTAATGTGTCAAGTCTTGTTAATACTGCATGATAGAGAAATTGGGATGCAGTCAAGAGAATGATAGATTGCAGAAGGACAAAGTTCTCAGATGTTCTCATCTGCACAGGTAAAAGAAAGTTTTAATGTGGATTAAAAGACAGTCAGAATTGAAAAACAAAAAAATTCAGAATTTGAAACTGAATTACTGTATGTAGAAATGATGAACATGTATGAAGTTTTAAAGATATGAAACAGAAGATGAATAGGTTAAAATTGCACTTTTGGATGTCATGTCAAACTTTAGAGATTTTTTTTCAAATAAATTGATGCATCGTTCATATATGACACCAAATAAATTATCAAAAATATTTCAAAACAGTACATGAATTGTGAAAAGAATGGAGAGCATTTTATCATGCAGGGCAGACTTTGCCAGAAAGCTAAGAAATTTTAGATACTAATTGGCATAATAATGCAAAGAATTTGACAGACCAGAGTTGCGAAGAGATCAGACTTATTTTTTATTGGGATGTCTGAACAACGAATTAGAAAAGATTCATGGTCGTTGTATTTTATATATGGTAATTGCGGCAGGATGATCAAATGCACAATGTTGGAAGAATCATGGAATTCCCACAGTGGAGAACAAGATTGTGAAAATGTCAGAATTTGCAGAAGTGAAAAATTATTTATTGAAAAGAAGATGGGAAGTCATTCCTATAGTTCTAAATGTTAGGGTTTTTTCCTCTTTTGGATTTCTTGCACCTTTTCTTCCTTTATTTATTTCTTTCCTTTTTTTTCTTTTGATAAATATTTTATTTTGTGTAAAAATTCTTAATAAATATAAATTTAAAGAAATAGAAATTAGCAGAAGCCAAGAATAATAAGAATACTTCAGGCATAATATGCATTCACTATCCAAAAATAAAAGAAAAACTGAAAGAACCCCAAAGTTCCATTCAGATAGGCAAGATATTTTTTGGAGATTTGGAAAGAAAAACCTAATATATAATGAAATGTCGCTTTAGGTGGATTTAAAATACAAATGCTGAAAAAACAGTTGGATAAAATGTTGCTGCCACTGATTATGTACTAATATATTCATATTTTCAGGAAAGCGGTCACAGAGTACTGGAAAATGCTATCCTTCCTTTTTGCCATCCATGAGATCAACCAGAATCCCAACATTTCATCTAATGTCACCCTGGGTTACAACATCTATGAAAATTATTTCAGTGAACAAATGACTTCAGAGGCTTTGCTGGACTTGCTTTCTGGTGGGGAGGCCAACGTTCCCAACTACAACTGTGGAAGGCAGAGAAACACAGTGGCTGTTCTTGAAGAGGCTGATACTGACATCTCCATCCAGATTTTGACCATGTTGGTTACCTACAAAATCCCACAGGTGTGTCTTTGCTGAGAAGACAATTTTAAGCTCTTCCAACCTTGAATTAAACTTTGTTGTAAATGAAGAGCAAAGTTCTATTATGGGAATTACATTAAGGAAAAATGAAGGAAAAGAAGGGGACAAAATGAAACATCTAGAGATATGTCTCCCTGGCACATTCCTAATGCAGATAGGGCATCTTGGGTAGCTATTTTCAAGGACAAAATGCTGCACTGAAGTGAGAAGAGAAGCAATGTATGAGCAGAATGACTAGAGATGTCCCTACAGAAAGTTCTTCATTGCTAGAAGTGGAACAATTCCACCATTAGGTCTAGATTTTTGGTTTTTTTTATTGCATTAAATTTTTAATATAATAATTCCATCTTCCGTTGAACAGTGTGTTTTCTGGGTACACGTATCTTTGTTGAACAGTAATCAAAATTTGCTACATCATTCATTACATTGATATTAATTCTACAACATTAAAATATTAATATTCCACACATTAATTCTACAATATTAAAATAGTAATATCCAACATACTAATCATAATATTTGCATATCACTTTTAACATGTCTTCTTAATTTTGTTTCCCTGTTTCTAACTTCCAGTTTTTTTTGTTTAACCGTTGATAAAATAAATCCCATGTTATATTATATTCAGTTTGCTCTTTTTCCTTAATTGCCAGCATTGTTTTGTTCATTTCTGCACATTCTAAAATTTTCCCAATCACATTCTCATCTGTAGGTATCTCTTCACCCTTCCAACTTTGTGCAAATACAATTCAAGATTTTTGGTTTTATGGGTCTCCAATAAAACAGGGATTCCGTTTTTTCTTTGCAGATCAGTTACAGTTTTATTTCACAGATTCTGAGTGACAAAACACACTTTCCTTTCTTCTACCCAATGCTCCCTGCTGAAGGAGTTCAGTACTCAGGGATGGTGAAGCTGGTCCTCCATTTCAGATGGAACTTGGTGGGTCTCCTCGCTCCAGACACTGAGAATGGACACTGGTTCATGGAGACATTGACTTCCATTTTGATAAAGAATGGTATATGTCCAGTTTTATCACAAACCTTTAACCCCTCACTTGAGGAAGCATTTGTAAACTTCCATTTGTATCTCAGTTGGAGAAAGGTGAATGTCTTTATGTATGGTGCAGACATGAATACATTTCATGTAGGCGTTATAATTATGCATCAAATATTTAAAAAACTTACCAAACCTGTTAGAGGAAAAGTCTTGATCACAACAATCCGCTGGGACTTCTCTATTTATTTGACAAATAGCTACTTTCCTACTGAATACTTCCATAGTATTTTTTCCTTTCTTATGAAGAAAAATCAAAGAGCAAAGTATGGTGGGTATATGAAGTTCTCTTATTCCATGAGACGTTTTGCAAGGAACTCCTTCCTGTGTTCTTACACCAAGGATGCCTTTTCAGTGAAAATCTGGAGAAGGTGCAGGCAGAGAGAAGACCTAAAGGCTCTGAGGAAAGAGGAGATGGATCCGATCCTGACTCTGGACAGCTATTTCATTTACAACATAATCTGGGCTGTGGCACGAGCCATTAATGTTGCCTATTTATCCAGATCCAGGAGGAGAACACATATAGGAGCTCAAAACACAAAAACTCCAGTGCTGAAGGCATGGCAGGTATTTCCTTTTTTCATTGCACAGCTTCCCATTGTGGTTGAGAATCAATTGTACGATTGTAAAAACTGTGTATTAATAATAATTTATTCTGAATATAAAAATTAATTTGAATTCTAACTTTCTATTGCTTCCTGTTTTGTGTCTTGCTGATTTCTTACACATTATATTATTTTTAACCACTTCTTTGGAAATGTATTATTTAGCTTCCATCTCTTTCTTCTTTGACTCTTCTCTTTAAAAACCACATCCCACTCAGTCTAAACAAGTGTACCTCTTTGCTCCAGGATATCATTTACCAATAGTGGGTCTCATTACTTAGTTAAAAACTCCCTTTGATTCCTCTTCCCTTGCTTTAAACTCTCTATAGGACCACAGATACCAAGGGTCTCATCAAGAGATAGGAGATGTAGAAACCACTCTGGGCTGACAAACTAAGCATGATTAGCTCAGATCAGAAAGTGAAGGGTTGGAGTGAGAAAAAGTCTAAAAGAAGGAAAAGTGACGAATGTTTATTTCAGCCTCTGTTTCGCTATTTGCTTTCGGCTGCCATTGAAATGGGTAGGTGGGGGCTGGTATTTGGGAGGGGAGGCCAACTGTCCGCATACCTTCCTGATGATGCTCCTTGAAGATGGAACTCACATGACACCTAAGGGATTTGCAGATTGGACAGTGGGATGAGGGTTGCCAGAGGGAGGGGGTTGGTCACGTATTGATATGTATGATTTTGCGTGCTTATGCCTCAGATCTTGCTTTGCTTAGCTACTATCTTTTCATAACCAGTAAAAGTACTCTTAATTCTGCAAAATGGAGTTAAGTGGTTTCTTTCTTGGTTACTGAGGGAGGCCGGCTTGACAGTTTAGAATAGAATAGAATAGAATAGAAGAGTTGGAAGGGACCTTGGAGGTCTTCTAGTCCAACCCTGTGCCTAGGCAGGAAACCCTACACCACTTCAGACAAATGGTAATCCAACATCTTCTTAAAAACTTCCAGTATTGGAGCATTCACAACTACTGGAGGCAAGTTGTTCCACTGATTAATTGTTCTAACTGTCAGGAAATTTCTCTTCAGTTCTAAGTTGCTTCTCTCCTTGATTAGTTTCCACCCATTGCTTCTTTTCCTGCCTTCAGATGCTTTGGAGAATAGTTTGATGCCCTCTTCTTTGTGGCAACCCCTGAGATATTGGAACGCTGCTATCATGTCTCCCCTGGTCCTTCTTTTCATTAAACTAGACATACCCAGTTCCTGCAATCTTTTTTCATATGTTTTAGTCTTCAGTCCCCTAATCATCTTTGTTGCTCTTCTCTCCACTCTTTTTAGAGTTTCAACATCTTTTTTCATAAAATCTTCCATAGAATTGTAAAGAGGTGACCTTAACTAGTGTTGAGGGATCATCTTTCATGGTGAAGATCTCTTCTGGGCTCTCTTCAGCCATGCCAAGTGATTCCTCTATTACTTCAGTGCAGTGTTAGAGCAAAATCTCCCATAGTTAGCCTTGAGGTGACAATTGATTTCTCACTTGGTGATCTCCCCATTGACCTGCAAATCAGTCTTTTACAGCTTTGTTTCTTTATGGCACATATGATTTCATTCTGGCTTCACTGGCAGAGTTTGTTCAGTGTGCTTGTGTATACTTTTTCGTTAAGGTTCTAACTTTGGTCAGGGTGACTTCCCATCCTTGTTCCAGATATTGCCTACCTAGCAGTTCAAAAGAATGCAAATACAAATAGATAAATAGGTACTGCATTGGTGGGAAAGTGACTGTGTTCCATGTGCCTTGGCATATAATCATGCTGGCCACATGACCACAGAAATATCTTCGTACAATGTTTGCTCTTATGTCTAAGAAATGGAGATGAGCACTGCCTCCTAGACAAGGGAAATCTTGCCTTTTTTTCTTTATAGTGAATATTTCTCATTGGTTTTCCAGACTCTGCAGTGACAACTATGCATGGGAAGAGATAAAGAACATCTGATCACCATTCTTTTCATTCTTCTTCCTTTTAATAAGACTATTTTGTATATTTCTCAATACAGATCCTTCATTCCATCCCAAATGGAGGTTTGCTGTTGAATTTTCTATATCTTGTGTAACAATTGCCCATTTTCTCTCCCATTCCAGCTTCATGCCTTTCTTCAAAACTCTCAGTTTTACAATAATTGCATTGATGGGGTATATTTGGATGAGAATGGAGAGTTGATAGCAGAGCTGGATCTTGTGAACTGGGTCTTTTTCTCCAATATGTCTGCTAGCAAAGTGACATTTGGAAGTCTAGAAAGACAAGGATCTTTGGATTTCAGCTTGATGATCAACCAGAAGTCTATTGCAGAGGTGGAAACATTGAACAAGGTGGAGAAAAGACTTTATTCTGCTTTTTTGGAGGTCTCACCAAGAGGACTGTAAAATTCAGCAGAAACAAGTTTGGGATGTTATTTCAGTTTTCCAGAGATGAAACATCTTCTTTGATTAGGTGTTCAGGTGTCTAGGAGAAATATATTCTTAGCTATTCCAGTTAACTGTTGATCAGTTTTCTGCAAGGGAATAAGATTTAGATCATGGAGAAACATGATCAACTTCATCAAAGCCAAAAATCCATTCAACTTTTTCTCAAATATACTGTATACACTGACAAATGAAACTAAACATTGTAGTGTGGGAAACATTAGAAAATAACTAGGCAAACAACAAACAGCCTGATGAACTGCAACAATCAACCATCAGTTTGATGAGTTTCAAGTGGTAAACTTCTAATGTAACAAAGCTAAGCCTTGAAATGAAGATCCTGAAACTTTTCCTTTTATTAAAATTAGGATATGCAAATTATTCATTTTGGGAATGTTATTGCTTTCTTTTCCTTTCTCAGCCCTTGCCTACTTCCAGGTGTGTGGAAAGCTGCCGTCCTGGATTTATGAAGGTGGCTCAGGAAGGGAAGCCCATCTGCTGCTACAATTGTCGTCCATGTGCAGAAGGATCCATCTCTACCATGGAAGGTGGGTGACAGCAGGGGAAAGGGACAGACTTTGGGGAGAAACTGACATTTTCCATGAAAGCTTGTCCATAGTGGGTCTTCTCCTTTTGGGTATTGATCAAGTGTGGGAACGAGGTCGCCATGGTATATGTGCAGATCAGTTTTCCTGATTGGAAGACATATATGGAATTTGGGACTGGAATAAATTGAGTATTGAACACGGGTTGAGCTGGATGCCCACTGGGAGGGCCCCATCTAGAAAGCTGTGTCTGCAAAGTAACAGCTTGCAGAGCAATGCATAACGAGGACTTTCCAGGCTGAGGCAGTTATCAGCAGCCTAGGGAACATATGGTTCAAGCTGTTAAGATACCCATACCGAAAGCACCGACTAAGCAAGTAAAACTAATATAACCATATTAGGCAATATACTGTATGTAACCAATGATAAATCAGAATGCTTTTGTTTCCGTATACGCTGTTAATAAAAGAGGAGTTCAGAACACGCTCTGGGCTCACTCACCTCGAGGAAAACCATGTGTTTGTCTTCATTCCCCCTGAGTGGCCCGCCTTGATGCGGTCAACCCCGGTACAAGACCCGGTAAAACCGCAATCAAGAAGTACATTTATTTCATGGTGAACTACAAGAAATGATCTTGGAGGCTAATCTGATATACATTGTAATCAAGCATACAGTGATACCAATCATGGATAAAAATATAGGATAAAAAAGTTATTATGACAAAAATGACATCTCTTGCCCTTTATCTTTTACAACACAACTTTCATGCTTCAGATTAAGATTTCCCTCTTTGCTCTGAATAGAGAGCAATTTCAGATTCCAGAATATAATGATTGAACTTTGACTGGATCTTTGGAAGAGGATTGATCAGATTCTTGCAAATCTCCATCTCTGGTAGAAACCATTTCTACAGGCAGTTCACTGTTTCAGATTTTCTCAGGACCCAAGATTCTGGAAACTGTCTTTGATGCTTCCACAACTCCATGACTTCTCTCTGTTCCTCTACCATTCCCCCAATCCTTGGTATGTTCATCATCCAGATTAGAGTACCTCTGAATTTCAATCCCTATACTGAACAGGGATGTAGACCTGATGAACTAAATTGACTTTTTAACTCCGTGATTATCTCCTGAATTAAGGAGAGGCAAGGAGTGTCCTGCTTCTGATTTCAATTACACAAATCTGGCTTCTAAGAAAATTAACAGTTTACTCAAGATTGAGGAGTTAACAACAGACAAGATGTTTTGTACGAGCTTGAGTCCAATAAGAAAAGTTATACAACAAGGGTGCTTTTAAGTCAGGCTTCATCCAGTTCTCTTTAATTAAAATATTAATTAATTAATTTGCTAAATGATTCCCATAATGTGCCTTTTCTGTGCTCTTCATTCTATTGACTGTTCATGGTGGGTGGGCAGCCTTATGTAATAATCCTCTGACAACTGCATATATTCAGGTGGCTCTGAGATTGACATGCCCAGGTTCTGCTGGAGGCTCTGAGTCCAGTTATTGTCCTGGCCAATGAGGAGGTGAAAAGAATCATAAGTTGGCACTGAATTTAACTTAAACTCATCCTCTTGCTGTTTCTCCAAATAAAGGAATGCATTTTTTAAAAAAACAAAATTTTATTGATTTTTAGGGAATAAAAAGGAAAGGGGTAATGGAAAAGGTTACAAATTTTGGCAGTTGCAGTGTGCGGCAGGTGTTCCCTCCCCCCATACTCATAGTATACATTTAGACAAAATTCAATACAAAATAGCAATATTTAGTCAGCATATAAATTCAGGTAATAATTTCAATCACTTTATATCAAGCAGATTTTCTTACTCATTTCTGTGATCTGAGTTTTCTTGGTATTGCCCCTTCTCCCCCCGCTGGCAGAGCTCCGGCCCCTCCCATGTCCTGTATGTCTGGTGCAAGATCATCTGGTTTATCTAGGAGTGCTTTATTTTTTTCCATAAAGGCTTGTGCCTCTATGATTGTGTTAATTCTAATTCTTGTATCCTCCCAGAATATTAGCATACCTTCAGGCATCAGCCATCTGAACCACACACCCTTCTGGTAAAGTTTCTTCGCTAGTTGCGAATAGTTTTTCCTTTTCTCCCTCACTTTCTTGGGGATCTGTTTCAGAATGGTTATTTCCCTATCTTGGCATTTCAGAACTTGCCCCCTCTTGTAGTCTTTCTAAGAAATTTAATGTGTACCTCCCTGGGTACATTGTGTGTTCTAGCATATGCAGAATTTACTCTATAAACCAGATCTAGTTCCCACCCCATCTGTTGCTTCTCTTTATGAATGTATTCAGCTAAAATGCTTGTCATAATGTCCCTTATATCTACATCATCTGCCTCAACCACATTTTGAAATCTAATGTAAAAGGACATTCTTTCAAATTCTATTTTCATCTGTTGGATCTCAAGCTCTTTGTTCCCCTTCTGCACCCCTTCCATCCCCCCCCCCTCATCTCAGCCGTCCCCCGCTCCAAGAGATCCAGTTTCTGTGAGTTTTTACTGGTCTGGTCCTGGTTCTCTTTAAGTTCTTCTTTCATCTCTTTTAATTGCCTTTTTATCTCCTCTTGTCCCTCTAGGATTTGTTGAAACATTTGTTGAAAATCAGTCTCAGTAGTTTTAGGCTGCATCAAAGATGTTATCGTCGGTTGTGTATTGGGACTAGATGTTGTAGATATCGGGGCAGAGGCAGCAAAGCCGGGCTTCCCAGGTGGTGGTTTTTTACGTGACATTTTATGAACAATAAAGAGTTCAGAGTCAATACAGAGAAAGATCAGTCAGAGGGGTAGAACCGCCAAGAGAGTCCAGGAGACTAAAGGTCCAGGCAGAAGGAGATTTTTCTGGTCACACTTTCTGGCAATGGAGTAATAAGTCTTTCACTCCAGGGAATCCAAAAAATCCAAATCAACAAGAGATTTGTCTGAGTAGCACGGAGACAAAGACCGGAAGGCTGAAGTTCTATAGGTGGAGTCAATTTTCACTGTTTATAAAGACAACGGAAGTGTACCATCTTGCCCTGCCAGCTCATAAAGGAATGCATTTTGATGCCCTCACTCCATATCCAATTCATCATATTTGAAAAATTCCATCTAACATTTCTTTTTCCATGGTAGTGATCATGCAATTCAGTTGATATAAGATATGCTAACTGATCCTTCACATGTACTTCATTTGTTTGCAGGAAGGATATCATTGGTGCCTTAAAGTATTGAGAAAAGTCTCGGCTTCAATTTTTAACCCGTTCATCTGTGGAAATGTATAATGCTGTTCCTTCCTTCCTTCCTTCCTTCCTTCCTTCCTTCCTTCCTTCCTTCCTTCTTTCTGCCTTCCCTCCTCCCTCCCTCCCTCTCTTCCCTCCCCCTCCCTTCTTTGAATCTTTACTTCCTCCCTTTTCTCTCAACGTATTTATTGTTGAAATGGTGACAATAAAAAAGAAAACAAATTAAGTTGTTCTTGCTGGAGGGAAATGAAGAAATCCTACTCTTCTTTTTTTTCAGATGCAGAAAAATGTGCCAAATGTCCAGAAGATCAACATCCAAACAGCAATCGGGATCACTGTATTCCCAAAATTATAAACTACCTTTCTTATAAGGAAAATCTGGGGATCATCCTGACTTCCATTGCCTTGTTCCTCTCTTTAACCATAGGATTTGTTTTGGGAATTTTCATTAAATTCCTGGAAACACCAATTGTCAAAGCCAACAACCGAGACCTCTCCTACATTCTCCTGGTTTCCCTTCTGCTTTCCACCTTAACCTCTTTCCTGTTCATTGGCAGCCCAACTAGATTGACCTGCCTCCTCCGACAAATAGCCTTCTGTATCAGCTTCTCCATTGCCATTTCTTCAATCTTGGCCAAAACAATCACAGTGGTGTTAGCTTTCTTGGCCACCAAACCAGGGAATAAAGTGCAGAGATGGTTGGGGAAAAGCTTGGCCAACTCCATTGTCCTTTCCTGTTCTGGTCTTCAAATTGTCATCTGCAGCATCTGGTTGGGCACTTTCCCCCCATTCCCTGACTCTGACATGCACTCCCAACCTAGAGAGATCATCCTACAATGCAATGAAGGTTCTGTCACCATGTTTTATGTTGCCCTCATGTACATGGGCTTCCTGTCCACTATCTGCTTCACGCTGGCTTTCCTGGCCAGGAATCTCCCTGGGGCCTTCAATGAAGCCAAGTTGATCACTTTCAGCATGCTGGTCTTCTGCAGTGTCTGGGTTACTTTTGTGCCCACCTACCTGAGCACCAAGGGGAAATACATGGTGGTCGTGCAGGTCTTCTCCATCTTGGCCTCCACTGCTGGTCTGCTGAGTTGCATTTTCAGCCCCAAGTGCTATATTATTGTTTTTAGGCCAGATCTGAACACCAAAGAACATTTGGTGTTAAAATAAAAATAATAAAAAATTAACACATCTATTATTTCTAGAAATTAAATTTTGTAGGCTCCCTTAATATGTTTTGCCCATTTTGCCCAATAGCTACTAACCAAGTCTTAATTTTATTCACAAGTGTGGGTATAATCAGTTTCCAGATGAATGGGACTGTTTAGTAGACAAATTAAGATATAAGGAATATGGCCTACCTAAGGTAAATTTTATCAGAATGTTCCCAAAGCAACCCATGAATGCAAAGATGCAAAGATATTTTTCTTTGTAAATTTCAGAAGGGCAATATGTAATTCAAGGTTTCTTATATTGCTATTTATGAATGTGTATATATGCACCATTGTCTCCTTTTCTGCATAATTTCCCCCTCCTTTCTGAAAAGTGTGTGTATGTGCGTGTGTGTTTGTGTGTATGTGTGTGTGTGTGTATGTATGTATGTATGTATGTATGTATGTATGTATGTATGTATATGGCTGCCATACTAATCCAAAGATGACTCTGGACTCCAAAGAGTCTTAAAATACTCTTACATCTTTTAAGAAATCGCAACATAAATGTATTGGGGCAATGCAATCCCATGTGGCAACGAAGCTGGCATAGTCCTATAACTGGCAGGCTCCAAAACACAAAGCCACTCAATCTTCCAATGTTTAGCTAAAGCCTGTTCTTTCCTATCTAAACACCATAGTGTCCAGGAACATGGTTAAGACATTCACATCAACATTTAATTCACCAGGAGCAGAAATATATCCCTGAAGATGTTATCTAATTTGGTAATGAAATGTCTGCAAGAAAATAACCAAGCTCAGAGAGCACCAAGAACCCCTCACTGCAACCCCAAGCTACAAATATTTTTCTTTATTGGCAGAAATATAAAATTAAGTATGGTTGAGCTTAACTAGCAGCTTCACATAGATGTTGAATAGGAGAAAAGAAATAATTAAGCCCGTCAACAACTGAAAAGCAGGAGCCAAGGACAGGACCTCTTCACCAATCACCACACCTGACTGGTATTGACGCTCAGAGAAAAGAGGCAAACCAGCACAGCACCATGGTGCCCACCCCAATCCCCTGAGTTGATTGAGAAGGAAACTGTGGCCACTGGTATCCCAGGCCATTGAAGGGTCAAGTAGGGCAAGCATGGATGCACAACCTCCATCCCACCCTCCCCAGAGTTCATGAAATTTGAATCTAGTCTAGACACACTGAGCAACACGGTATATCCAATACAATGCAGTGAGCCAAGCCTTCCTTCAGGGCTAGAAAAGAAAATTGAAATAACATAGGGAATTATTTTAATATAAAAGATTAAGGTGTAGACAGAAGCTTATATTATTCCCCACAGCTATGAGAAGCAGAGATGGTCAAATTGATTCTTTTATCCAAAGAACAGAATATATTTGCTTCTGAATTTTGAGCTTGCAATGAAAAAAGAAACTTTGATTTTTGTCTTTGCTAATTGGATAGGTTTGTTGTTATAGAAATGGCTAGTACATATTGTTATATAAAAGTAAAAAAGTTGAGGTTATAATGTTGTTATCTTCTTCTTTGCTAAAGACAGTTGGAAGTCAGTGCCTTTTTTCCTCCTTTTCCCTCCCCATTCCTCTTGCCCAGGAGACAAAGGAACATGTTAAACAGTGGTGAATTTCAAAAATTTTAACTACTGGTTCTGTGGGCATGGCTTGGTGGGCGTGGCTTGGTGATCATGTGCCTGGGTGGGCAAGGCTTGGTGGTCATATGACTGGATGGGTGTGGCTTGGTGGTCATGTGACCGGGTGGGTGTGGCTGCACAACTGACTCACACACAATGTAAAAGCAGCTGGACTTCACACAAAATGGTCCCTGCAACAAGCTTACAGAGTCATAGAGAGCTCAAAAACCAAATATTACACTTTACACAAAAATAACACAAAAGCTACACAACTGACTCACATAAACGCAAAAGCAGCTGGACTTCACACAAAACATCCCCTGCAGGAACCTCACAGAAAATCAGGCACAGCTGATCATTGGAACTTTTTCTTTACTTTTTAAAGCATTTTTTTAACTACCAGACTGGGGAAATAGGTAGTAAAAAGATGCTAAAAAAAGTTTTAAAAAAGTTCCAATGATTGTTCAGCACAGCTGATTGTTCCACAGTTGATCATCAGAACTTTTTAAAAACTTTTAAAAGCATTTTTTCTAGTACAATGTTCGGGCGAACCGTCCGCAACCAATAAAATTTCACCCCTGATGTTAAAGGGATCGTATTCTGCCCCATACATCCCTACGACCCATCCGCTCGCACAGAGAGGGACTTCTCCAGGTGCCGTCTACCAGACAGTGCCATGGGGCGGCGCCTAGGAGCAGAGCCTTCTCTGTGGCGGGCCCAGCCCTGTGGAATGACCTCCCCCCGGATATTAGGACTACTACTGACCTCCGCTCCTTCCGTGTCAAGCTCAAGACCCACCTTTTCCAAATAGCTGGCCTGGCTCGACCATAACTTCGTAACGCTCCTGATGGGTTTTTTAATTTGGTAATTTTATTAGGGGATTTTAAATTGTATTTTTAACTGTCTTTCACTTAAGTCCATCCTCCTCCATGCACATATGTATATGTCTCTGTTCTCTTGTATATATGTTTGTCTTATGTGTATTTTTTATCTGTTTGATTGTACGCCGCCCCGAGTCCTTCGGGAGAGGGTTGCGGCTAATCAAATAAAATTATTATTATTATTATTATTATTATTATTATTATTATTATTATTATTATTATTATTATTATTATTATTATTAAAGGATAGTAAAAGTCAGTTTCCTGGGTTTTGAGCTATCTTCTTCCAGCATCACTTTTTGGACATGTGACAGGAAGGACCGCAACTACTATATTGGACACTTAGCCTCACCTCACATCAGCACTCTCCAAAGCAATGAGAATGGTGTCATAAGAGGATGTGTGTGCATTGATATTTTACCCATCCCCACTGTGAATCCTAATCCCCCAGCATCATATAACAGAATAATAGAGTTGGAAGGGACTTTGGAGATCTTCTAGTCCAACCTCCTGCCTTTTTTGCCTTTTCCCTCCCTCCTCTTCTTGCCTTGGAGACAACAGACCATGTTAAATGGTGGCAAAATTCAAAAATTTTCCCTACCAGTTCTGTGGGCATGGCTTGGTGGGTCATGTGACTAGGTGGGAGTGGCTTGGTGGTCATATGACCGGGTGGGTGTGACTGCACAACTGACCCACACACGATGGAAAGCAGCTGGACTTCACACAAAATGCAACAAGCAGGAGCCTCACAGACAATCAGGCATAGCTGACTGTCACGCAGGTGATCGGTAGTACAAAAGAATGTTTTTTAAAAATTTTAAAAAGTTCCCAGATCAGCTATAGCTGATTGTTGCAGAGCTGATTGTGGGAACTTTTTTTTTTACTTTTTAAAACATTTTTTTTAACTTCTGATTTGGGCAAATAGAGAGTTAAAAATGCTTTTTAAAAGTTTTTAAAAGTTCCAATGATCAGGCAGCAGAGCTGATCATGGGAACTTTTACAAAACTTTTAAAGCAGTTTTTTTGCTACTGGTTTGGGCAAATGGTAACATTTCACCCCTGATGCTAAAAGTTAGTAAAAGTCAGTTTCCTGGGTTTTGAGCTATCTTCTTCCAGCATCACTTTCTGGACATGTTGCAACAGGAAAGACCATAACCACTATAGAACAGTGCCCTCAGGGGTGTATCTCTGATTTCGCATTAACATGCTTTTCTCTGCACATGAATCTCAGAGAGAACATCTGGTTCCCTAGAGGAGAAATTGCTTCTAACTATGATTATCACCCATTCCAGTCTTTGAGCACTTGTCTGCTGCTTCTCAAGTGAAAACCTTTGATATAAACATTGCACTGAACCAACATGGAAGGGATCTTGTATCAGAAAAGGATAAATGCATCTCCTCAGGCTGAATATTTTGCACAAGATTTGGGACAGGCAAAGGACTATGATCTTTGGTGAAGCTTGGTTTGTTGCTGTCTGAGTCCGGAAAGCTACGAGATATTCCCCCCTTCTGAGAATACTTTGAATTCTTCAAACTCATCTTTTTACTTAGAAATCAGAAGATAACTTCATTCAAACCTATACATTATGGGCCTCCTGCTTCTGTTGCTGCTGGCGTCCCAGCCAGTCTCTGGGAAGCTTAGAATGAAGTGCTCACTGAATTTGGAGGATGGAAAAAGACCATGGAGCTATTACAATCCGGGAGACCATCTCATTAGCTTCGTCATCAGCCTAACAAAAATATCACAAAGAATGCTGAGATTCAAAAAGACTCCTTATAGTCAGGTTCAATTGTAAGTCATTACATGTGAATGAGTTGCACTGCTTCCATTTGCAGTTCTCACCTATGCTTTTTCTTCTTGGTTCACTTATTTCTATATTGTAGAACCTGTCTAATTTCTTGAATTACTTTGATTTCCAGAGCTTTCCTCCTTTCTCTTATTTTGGGAAAGGTTCAAATTGAAGCACAAGGTAAATAAAACCTGAAGCAACTCCAGATTATTTATTTCTTCCCATCCAATCTTGAGTTCACTACTCGAATAATGACTTTTGTTTAAAGTAAGGGTGGAAATAGTCGTAGATTCCTCTGCCTATCACATTTCCATATTTTTATAACCATTCATTGATATTAACCATTAAACTAGAACTGGGTATGACTAGTTTAATGAAGAGAAGGACTAGGGAAGACATGATAGCAGTGTTCCGATATCTCAGGGGTTGCCACAAAGAAGAGAGAATCAAACTTTTCTCCAAAGCACCTGAGGGGAGAACAAGAAGCAATGGGTGGAAACTAATCAAGGAGAGAAGCAATTTAGAACTGAGGAGAAATTTCCTGACAGTTAGAACAGTGGAACAGCTTGCCTCCAGAAGTTGTGAATGCCCCAACACTGGAAGTCTTTAAGAAGATGTTGGATAGCCATTTGTCTGAAGTGGTGTAGAGTTTCCTGCCCTAGCCAGGGGGTTGGACTAGAAGACCTCCAAGGTCTCTTCCAACTCTGTTATTCTATTCTATATTGAATGCCTGATCCTTAGAGGAATAGAATATGGCTTGTTTTCATACTTGCTTGTTTTGAAACATCCTCTTCCTTTTATGATTTTTCTGCTGTGATCCCTGAATGATATTGAATCCTTATTGCAGCAATGAACAGCACTGTTACAAATAGTGACATATTTCTAACTATTATCTTATTATCCTATTATGCAGCCCTTCTTCTCAACACTAATATAAAGTTAATGATGATGAGTATCATTTGTCTCTGATTTTTAATTTCTATTAGTTTAAAGCTCGGTCTTCTTAAAGAGACAAAGAAGATTATATTGAAAAAAAGTATTTTGTTACTGCTGTTAGTGATGATGGTAAAAATGATTTTTTTAAACATTAGTTCACCTTTGGCTATCTCACCAATGGTACGTTATATTACTGCCATTCAAGTGGTCAACAAGAATTCCCAGCTCCTGCACAATTTCACACTAGGCTACAACTTCTGTGACAACTTAGTCAATACTCTTGGCACTTCAGATGCCTTGCTGGACATGCTCTCTACTGGAGAAGCCAATGTTCCCAACTACAGTTGTGGAAGGAAGGACAACATTTTAGCTCTTGTTGATGCAACTCTCAAGGACTTCTCTATCCAGATTTCAACATTAGTAGGCCCCTACAAAGTTCCACAGGTTTGTATATGTGTGTGTTTGTGTGTTTCGCTATCTGGTAAAGTAAGTGGGATGGTAATGGAGTGACAGAGCCAATCATATCTTCTCTATGGAGTTCAAGAGCTGCTTTTCATCAGGCCATTGTAGATATCATGGCAAGCGTTTGGGATACAGATGAGGAGGAGACAAAGATCAAAGCAAACATGCTACCTCATGTGTAGCTTCTGCTACACACATGTGAAGGTGAGGAGAGGATCTGTGTCCAATCAAGGTGTCTTCTGTACAAAAGAATAGTGCAGCAGTGAAGGTCATAGTTTATATGTCATCTTAGCCAAATAATTATATTTTTAATGGGGGACAAATCACAGATCCATGAAAAGAATCCCAATGGATTAATTTATCCTAAGGTGTTAAATCCCATATATCTTATTGATTCATAGTGACAACTAGCATTGATTCAACACATTATTTTAAAAACTAAACTGTATTAGCCACATGCCAACTATTTTTACCCTATTTTCATAATTCATTAGAAAATGCTTGAAGAGCAATAAGAATTCTGGAGGGCCATTCTACTAACTGAACTAATTAAAAAAATACCTGGCTTCTAACTGGTGGGGCTCTCTATTGGTAGGTTAATTTACACATGTACATAATACTTGTTAAATCCAGTTGGGTGGAAGGTAGCAATACTATTTTCTATGTATATAAAAGGGAATAAAAATTATCCTAGCAATTATTGGCCCATTGATCTAATATCCATGGGGGCTAAAGTAATTGCTAAGTTCTTCTTGAGTAGAGTTGAAAGCAAGTAAATGAACAAAAAAAATTCTTGCGGAAGAACAAGCAAGCTTTAGAAAGACCTCAATGGAACTACACCTAAATGGAGGAAAGCATGAAGTGTGTCCCTTCAAAGTTCTGTCATAGTCCTCTTCAGCATCTTCATAAATGATGTGGATGAGGGGATAGAAGGGGAAGTCATCAAATTTGCAGATGACACCAAGCTGCTGGTGGGTGGGTGGAGTTTATAACATATTGGAAGATGGATTCAAAATTCAGATTTATCTTGACAGAACAGAGTACTGGGCCTTATCCAATGAAATGCAAACCAGTGATGAATAAAGGTGGTACATGGCTCAACAGTAATAGCTGTGATAGGGATCTAGTTGTCCTGGTAGACTATCAGTTAAGTATGCTGCCGTGTGCCAACGCAGTCCAAGGCTGCATCAACAGAGCTTTGGATAGCTGCCATATCCAGTTGGGAGCTTCTAGTTTACTTAATTGATTTCTTGTATGCTATTTCATATAAGATCTTGTTAATATTCCATGTTTAATCATTTATATCTTGGTATGACTTAACAGCTAAGCAATGATAAGCTATTCTAATCTGTTCATCAGAACAAACTTGGGCTTATTAAAAGCTAATGCTTTGGACTTGAACTAACCCCAAATATAATATGGGATTCATCATTGTTTTCACAGATCTCTTGCGGAATGGCTTCAGAGATACAGAGTGATAAGAGTCAATTCCTCCCTTTTTACCAGATGTTCCCCAAAGAAGGGATCAGCTACTCAAGAATTGTCCAACTGCTCCTCTATTTCAGATGGACCTTAATTGGCCTCTTTGCTGCAGATACAGAGAAGGGAGATAATTTCATGAGGACTTTTACTCCCATGCTTCTCAGGAATGGAATTTATGTTGTTCTATCAAGCCAATACTCCAAGCATGATCACACATCCATCAGGAGTTCCCTCAATAAGTGGAAACAACTCAATGTCTTTGTCGATCTGACAGAAAATGATTCCTCTTCGCAGAGAATTCTTAATTTCCATTTATTATTTAAGAGTTTGCCAGGACCCATTGAGGGGAAAGTCTGGATCCTGATATTATTGGCAGAACTTCGATTGAAAAAGGACAGTGTTTTCAAATACATCCATAGCATTTGGACCTTTTATTTTCAGGAAGAAGAAAAACCAAAAGATGATGCCTTTGAACCCTATTTCTTTCTAGATCCCCAGTTTAAAGATCAGTCTTTTCGCTGTTCTTTCTCTAAGCATATCTTTTCTGTCAAAGGCCGGAGAAGATGCACCAAGAAAGCACCACTGGAGACCCAAAAGAAAAGCAACAGTATCCGGATTAAAAAACATGAAGATACTGCCACTGTCATTAAGACTCTGGCCCACACCTTGAATGCTGCATATTCATCCAGATCCACGAGGAGAAGGAAGGAGGAGGAAACGAGTTTGGTGACTTCAAGGCTGCAGCCATGGCAGGTAAGAGGATTTGGGTTTAGCTAGTCTAGAGGAAAGAAGGACTAGGAGTAACATGACAGCAGTATTCTACTGCCGACTTCCGCTCCTTTCGACAAAAACTGAAGACTCACCTGTTCCGTTTAGCCGGCCTGGCCCATTTATAGTTTTATTCTACCTCCTGGCAGATATTTTAATTGGGTATTTTTAGGGTATTTAAATATTGCTTTAACTACTTTACTTCAGATATGTACAGTTTTTTATTGCCTCCTCTTTGTGTTTGTATTTATTTATTGATGTGTTTTTATTTGTCTGTACACCGCCCCGAGTCCCTTTGGGGAGAGGGGCGGTATAAAAATCTAAATAAAAGTAAAGTAAAGTAAAGTAGTACTTGAGGGGCTGCCGCAAAGAAGAGAGAAGTCAATTTATTTTCCAAAGCATCCAAGGGCAGGACAAGAAACAATGCATGGAAACTAATCAAGGAGAAAAGTAATCTGGTGTTGTGACCTGTTGGTGGCCAATGGAGCTGGCAGCAGAGTCGGACAGTGAGGAGGTTGGGGAGGAACATGGGCCAGTCCTGGGGGTTGATGAAAGCTCAGATGAAGGCTCTGCATCAGAGGCAAAGAGGAAGTTAAACAGCAGTGAGGCAGAAGAGAAGCTGGAGCCTGTTCCCAGTGTGCACATGCGCAGAGGTCCCAGAAGACAAGAACAACTAACAAAGCAGGGTTGACTTGAGAGTAAAGCCACACCTTTGAGGTCATTGGCCCCTCCCAGAGGAAACAAAAGAAGAAGGAATGGGCAGTGGGCTTTTGCTGGAAACAATTTGTTCATTCGGTCTGGAAAGTTCTGTTTGTGATTATAGTAGATATGTTTTGCTTTGCTCTGTGTTTGGAAACTAGTTCTCTAAACGAGATAGGGTGTGTGTAGATAAACATTCCTCTGAAAGACTGTTTGCTAAACTGTGCTGACTGTGAATGAAAGGAATACACAGTTGTGTAAATAAAAGAAGTTTTCTTGGGACCAAGACTTTGTTTATTGCTTTCTGAGGAAGCCCTGAGTCAGAGCACCTGAAATTGAGGAGAAACATCCTAACAGTGAGAACCACTAACCCATGGAATAGTTAAGCTTGCCATCAGAAGTTGAAGGTACATCATCCCTGGAGGTTTTTAATAAGAAACTGGACAGTAAGTTGTCTGAAATGAAATAGGCTCTCCTCCTTCCGCAGTGGGTTGGACTAAAAGACCTCCAAGATCCCTTCCAGCTCTATTCTGATTGAGCTGTATGAGACCCGGTTCAAACCAGCTATGGCCTGAGGGTTGGGGACTCCTGTTGTAGCTGGTAAACATGCAGACAAAGATATTCAGGAATCAGACTCCCTAAATTTTCAGGCTTTAAAAAGAACTGGTGGGAAATTTATACCTTTATGCATGCAAGTTTCTGTGAATTTAGCCTTACATTAAAGTAGAACCATCTTATCTCATCATGTTTCTGAAGCTGGTCTACCTAGGAGAAGATTAGCCTGATAACTTTCTTCTTGACAAATCCATGCTTTCTAGTAATTCCCTGTTGTTTTCAAATAATTTATGAACCATCCATTGGTTTGTTTCTTTCTTAAGTTATTTGGGACCTACTCTAAATGTTCCCAAATTTTATCAATTATCCTTTGTGAATATTCATTTTGTCAATATATGCTTGGCAAATTTTTGCAGAACTTTTGCTTTGACTAACTCTTGTTCACTTGTCTAAAAATATTTACAAATTAGATAATTGTAGAAGAAAGATTTAAATATAGAAAGATCATGTGAGATAAGAAACCAAGTTTATGATTTTAAAATTACTGGCTGATTCCATTCTAGCTTCATCCGTTTCTAGAGAAGAATCCATTTTGGAATTTTTCTGACACCAAACTCTACGTGGATCAAAATGGAGATGTGGTGGGAGATTTGATAATCATAAGTATGGTGGTTCTACCCAAAGAAGATCCCATCAAAGTTATTCTGGGGAATTTTGAAAGGCAGAGATTAATTATCAAACAAGATGCTCTTTCACAGCTAACGTTGCTCAATAAGGTGGGCTAAATATTAGCGTCTTTCTCTCTTTTCCAAAGCCTTAAGACCCATTTTAAGTAAGATAAGTGTTCTGACCCCCCTTCCTCCATTGCCCACACAGCACACACACTCCGGAACAGTACAAGGGAACAAGGTTTATTGCACAAACAGACAAGAGGTTCCGTGGCAGCAAGCCACCAAGACAAAACTCACAGGAACAGAACACAAAAGCAGCTATCCAGCTTGCCAGGATCCCAGACTAGAGCTTCTGGCATAAGTCTTTTGTTGACTGCTGCGAAGGGCGTATCCAAAGTCAACCCTTTTATAACCTAAAAAGGGTGCCTCCCAAACAGCACCTGAGAGCCCTTTACCGCCTATAATTACGCCCACGCTCCTTGCGTCTGTGGGCGCGCCGGTAACGGGCATCCAGAAACTCCCTGCTGAGTCCTGAGTCACTGTCACGTGACTCTTCCCCGCTGCTCCAAGGCATGGTATCGGGAGTCCTCCTCCTCTGGCTCTCACTGCTGCTCCATGCCTCAGGCGCCTCCTGGTGGCCGACCAGACTCTCGGATCCCTGCTCAGCGTCCGAACCCTGTCCAGGGTCCCCCATCTCCTCTGGCGCTGACTCGTAGGGACTATCACTCTCGGAGTCTGGTGGCAGCGGCAACGGCTGGGCCACAACAGATAAGCATGGCCACCATGGCTCAATAGTAAAGTAAGTTGTTAAGTTCCAGGCAATGAATGGAGGCGAGGCCTGAATGACTTCTAACAGCTCTTTATTTACGGCCTGTGAGGCAATTGAACACCTTGGCCAACACACCTCCTTTTATAGGAAACTGCTCAGCCAAACAACCAATCAGGAGAGAGTATTTTCCCACTCCAACAGAGGACCAGACCGAGAACTTCAACTGTCAACTATATACAATACATAACACTCCTCCCCAACAAGATGGAGCATTATGGTCATTATAATCACAACTTAACATAAGTAATCTTTTAGGTTGGCAGGGCAGCGATGTGTCCGTCCCGACCTACGAGATTCCATCTCAAGACTAGTAGCTCTGGAGCCTTGACTAGGCAGAGTGGCTGATGCTGCTTCAGGTATAGCTTGCGGCAGCAACAAGGGCTCGGTCCTTGACCGAATGTCCTTTCTTTCCACATCTTTGACAAATGGCATTTTTGAACTTACACGCCATTTGCGGGTGATAGTTGCCACAACCAGCACATGTTGGTTGCCTCTTTTCTGTGGCCACATTCCTCCCCTTGAAGGATTTGAGGTGATAGACATCATTGTCCTCATCTGCTGATTCACCATGGTTAGCATCTTCATGGTGTACAGTGACTGGTTTGAGTCACGGACTAGAGCCAGCTTCTCTGAGTCCCCGTCCAATTTGCTCCTGAATCGGGGTGGCTCATTCAGTGTTGCTCTTCCCTCCTCATGTTGGCCCCTGTAAGCCACCACTTGATATGGCTGGCAGTCTTCCTCAGCTCTATTTCATAGAGAGGGGAGGGGGCTGCCTGCCCTGGGTGGCTTGTCTGTTGCATGGGGGAGGAACTGGATGCATCCTTGGGCTCCTTCTCCTTCTGGTGGGTGGCAAAAAAGGGTTGCATTCCCATCTGCATCTCCTCACTTCAAAGGGGTCAGCTCCAGCCCCTCTCTCTTTTGGGTGGCATGATGACCCCTCATCACAAATGGGTGGTCCTGTCACATTCCTCCCTCAACTGCTCTATGGATATCCCCAAGGGTTCTGTCAGGGGTTTGGGAGCCTGGTCTGTGCCCAGTCCCACATCCATTCCACTCTTCCTAGCTCACTCAGGGGCCATCCCCCACTTAAGGTGCTAGGGTGGGGGGAACTCAACCCCAGTTACTTTAGGGATTCTTTTCCACCAATAATCGTCCCTTTTTGCTTTGGTCGCTGGAATGGGCATCTCAGATTTGATGGTCAGGAAGGGCTGCACTCCAGTTGCAATTGGACTGCTGGGTCCTGGAGTCCCTGGTTGGAGGCATGTTCTGCCTCTTTCTGGGTCGCCTGGTTCTCATTGGATAGTCCACCTTCTGCCATGGTAGTCTGAGTTTCTCTCCAAACACCTCAGAGGTCAGGGAACAACTGGAAAATTTGGGGCTCAAGAGTCCCGGCTATTTTGATTAGCTTTTAAAGAGTTGACTTTCTGTCAAGGTTCTGACCAATGACCTAATTAAATCATGAGTCTCGACCCAGGTTCAAAGGAAATCCAATTATTTATTAGGAGCGTCATGGCGACACTTTCCAAGTGAAGCCAACTCTGACCCTACGTAATTTGTGATCCAGTTCTGACCCTGTTTCCCACCTCCCCCCAAGATGTGTCATCAGTCACATTCTCCAACAAAGCAATTTTGTGGGTTATAGAGATCACTCCCCTCCAGCCATTGTGGGTAACTCCGGGAGATTGCCTTGACAGAGATACAGCTGGAATGTGCTTTTGTTTTTTACTGAGGTGCTGCCTCACCACAACTGCAAGTTCATGTTCCCATCCCACTTGCCTATGGCAACTCGAGAGCAGGCCAGGGATGCTTTGTGAGTTGATACTCAAAGGAATCAGATAGGTGGCTGAGGCTTGGGACCCCGGTAGGTGACTCTTCTTTAGAGTCCAGTTAGTAGACTAGGTTTGATGTCAAGGTTCTGAATAATGATCTCAACCAAATCAGAACTCTGAGTGGCACCTTTCTTAAATATTTTTTATCGAGAACATCATATTGGCAATGATTAAATGTAAAATGAACTCAAGTATAATTTCAGTATAATTAAAAGTGTCAACGTTTCCCTTTTCCCGAGTGTCAAAGGTGACATTGTCCAACTAACTCAATTGGAGGGCTCTTCAAGCATTCTTCTCTGTTCTCACTCAGCACCTGTGGGAAATGACCTTGGTTCCCATGGGAGTATTCCCTGTTATGCCTGGCACTGGTGAGAATAGCGTTCCAAATCTTCCCCCCAACCCAATGTGATGGGTAACTGAGGAACAAAAGAAAATGGTTTTAGCCAGGATTGTTTAGAGGTTGACACTTGATAAGTTTTATCTCTTAGACTTTGCATCATTATTGTTGTCCATCTCTTGACTCATTCAATCTTTTCAATAACTTTTTAAAGTGAGGTCTCCCAGAGGGGTGTAACTAGATTTATTTATTTATTTATTTCTTCGCACTTCTAGACCGCCCCCTCTCCCAAAAGGGACTCGGGGCGGTGTACAGTCCACATAGCAAATACATCATCCACAGTAAAATTCATTAAATAGATAAACAGATGAATAAGTGAATAAATATAAATATGGAGGAGGTTAAAAGAATTAAAAGAACTGTACAGCAAGAATATAAATATGGCTTTAAAACCCCTAAAATCAATTAAATTTAAAACGATACCCTTAAAATACCAGTTAAAAGTATATTTCCAGGAGGTAACAGTTATAACAGTTATAATTATGCCAGGCCAGCTAATCGGAACAGGTGAGTAGAGACCTATATAACAAAATTATTGTTGTTGTTAGTTGCAAAGTTGTGTCTGACCCATTGCGACCCATGGACAATATTCCTCCAGGCCTTCCTGTCCTCTACGATCCCACAGAGTCCATTTAAGCTCACACCTACTGCTTCAGTGACTCCATCCAGCCCTCTCATTCTCTGTCATCCCATTCTTCTTTTGCCCTCCATCTTTCCCAGCATTAGGCTCTTCTCCAGTGAGTCCTTCCTTCTCATTAAGTATTTGAGTTTCAACTTCAGGATCTGGCCTTCTAAAGAGCAGTCAGGGTTGATCTCCTCTAGGACTGACCAGTTTGAATAACAGAATTAGGACCTCCTTTTTCCTGCTGGAAACTATCTAGGAAGTAGAAATATCCCTTTCTGACACAGGATTCATACTCATGCCTCATGTTCTGTAGCAGAAATGTCTGATTTACTCTGTTTGAGGGATATGTTATCATGATGTTACCTCCAACTCTCCAAATCAGGCAGTCAGTGTTTGATCAAGATAGCTACCATATAAACTGAAGAAATAAATAAAGAATATGTCCTTTAAGGTTGACTGCTCTAATTTATAAGGAATTTTTTCCTATATATCTCAACTGGGAGATTAGTTTGGATTACTTTCAAAGGGGAACAAATTTGCAATGTTTTGTGAAGTCCAGAAGAAATCTGTTGAAATCCTACTGGTGAGCGGTTTCTTTCTTCATCTAATTAAATAAAATGTTAAGAAACATTTTACAATAACATTTGTTTTAAAACTTAACATGAACATTTCATCATACTTTACAATCATGCATGAAAAATGGAGAATTCATCCATGAGGAGGAAGCCACTGATTGCCACTTAACACCTAAATCTCTTTTTAATTTGATTGCTCCATATTTTTTCAAGCAGAAAAGCCTTTTATTGCATTGAGATATTCCAAAAGCAAAAGAGATGAACTAAATGAAGACTCTGTCAATAGTTGTATCTCCTGCAACACTTAGCAATTAGGTAGACATTTCATCCTTATATAAGTGAAGCACAAAGACTACTTAATATATGTTCATGTTGACTTCCATTTTCCATGGATACGAATCTTAATATATTTCTTTGGCATTTTTTGTTTATCTTCTTAGCCTCTACCTCAGTCTAAATGTGTAGAAAATTGTCATCCAGGATTTGTCAAGAAGGCTCAAGAAGGAGAGCCAGATTGCTGCTATGACTGTGTTCCTTGTCCAGAAGGGACCATCTCCACTCAGAACGGTGGGTGATACCAAAGAAAAAGCAGACCTCCTGGAATTTACTTCATTCAGAGCATTTTCATGAAAGTGCAAGTTAAAAGACATATTTCAGACCTTGATGGAATCTTTGGTTTTTTTAGTTTAGCTGTCTCCTTCTGCATTAACCTCTCTAGGAATTTATGATAGTTGAATCATCGTCTTCCTGAAGCACTTTTGAAATTCATTCAACATGGGCCTCCCCTATTCAGCAGGTTCTCACCAGTTCTGGAGAACTGGTAGCAGAAATTTTGAGTAATTCAGAGAAGTGGTAAATACCACCTCTGACTGGACATGCCCCCATCTATTGTCTACATCCTGAGTCCCAGCTGATCGGGAGGGAATGAGGATTTTGCAGTATCCTTCCCCTGCCATGCCTACCAAGACATGCCATGCCACGCCTACCAAGAGATGCCCATAGAACCAGTAGTAAAATTTTTTGAATCCCACCACTGGGCCTCCCCTTTTGGTTGAGGTCAATTGTATCTCTACTCGATGAGTGCACCTTTATTGCACACTAATCACTACTTCTTCCTGAATCATTTGATGCTTATTTGTGGCACTGCTCCCCATAGCCATTGCAAATAATTGGCAGACCCAGCTTTCTCACAAGTTATGCATCATGTGAGTCTAGGATTTTAACAAGTGCCATCTGGCAAGAACAAGGAGGTGGGTGATACCAAAAAGAAAAGCAGGCCTCCTGGAATTTACTTCATTCAGAGCATTTTCATGAAAGTGCAAGTTAAAAGACATATTTCAGATGTTGAAGGAGGGCTGGGTTGAGTTATCAGGGTGTGGCAGATTGCACAAGCTTTACTACTGCCAGAGACTGCCATCTCTTTGGGGTTTTTTTCAGCTTAGATGTCTCCTTCTGCATGAACCTCTCTAGGAATTTATTATATTTGATTAATTGTCTTCCTGGAACACTTTTGAAATGCATTCAACATGGGCCTCCCCAGAGGTGGTATTCAGCAGGTTCTGACCAGTTCTGGAGAACCAGTAGCGGAAATTTTGAGTCGTTCAGAGAACTGGTAAATACCACCTCTGACTGGCCTTGCCCCCATTTATTCTCTACCTCCTGAGTCCCAGCTGATCGGGAGGGAATGGAGATTTTGCAGTGTCCTTCCCTTGGCACTCCTACCAAGCCATTCCACACCCACCAAGCCATGCCCACAGAACCAGTAGTAAAAAAAATTGAATCCCACCACTGGGCCTCCCCTTCTAGTTGAAGTCAATGACATCTCTGCTCCACAATGAGTGCACCTCATTGCACACTAATCACTACTTCTTTCTGAAGCATTTGATGCTCGGATGAGGTACCACTGCTCCCAGAAGCCATTGCAGATAATAATAATAATAATAATAATAATAATAATAATAATAATAATAATAATAATAATAATAATAATAGATTTCTAGACCGCCCCCTCTCCCCGGAGGGATAATTAGCAGAAGGAGATTTCTCATAAGATATGCATCATGTGAGTCCAGGATTTTAACAAGTGCCACCTGGCAGTAACAAGTAAGTTAGTCTAGAAATATTAACTGATTCATTATTCACTTCTTAAGTTGTTGTTTCCTATGAAGTTTCACTGGAAATCATTCAAGTCCTAGGACAGCGATGGTGAACCTTTTTTGGCTCGCGTGCCACAAGTGGGGGGAGCGCAGGGGGGGGTCATGTGCGGGCATGCCACGCCCATAATGCAACGCCCCCCCAGTGCGCACGAATGCACAATGCGCGACCCCCCATTTTTACATGCTTTTTTCGCCCTCCCCAGGCTCCAGAGGCTATATAGGAGCCTGGGGAGGGCGAAAAGAGCCTCCCCCGCCCCCCCGGAGGCCCTCCGGAGTCTTCAGGGACTGTCTGGAGGCTTCCCTGAAGCCTTCGGAGTGCTTAAAACCGCCCTCCGAGCAAACCGGAAGTGACTTCCGGGTTGCTCGGAGGGTCATTTTAAGCGCTCCGAAGGCATCAGGGAAGCCTCCGGACGGTCCCTGAAGCCTCCGGGGGGGTGGGAGAGTCTCTTTTCGCCTTCCCCAGGCTCCTATAAAGCCTCTGGAGCCTGGGGAAGGTGAAAAATAGCTTTTAAAAAGGTGAACTCAGCTGGCCAGCGCGCGCATGTGCGCTGGCCAGCTGACAGGGCAGCGCCTCGTGTGCCACGACAAATGGCTCCGCGTGCCACTTGTGGTACGCGTGCCATAGGTTCGCCATCACTGTCCTAGGACTTCCCCAAATTTCATAGACAATTAGAAATATCGCTATTCTTGGAAGAAAAATCTGGTCCGGTTCCAAGCCGGGAGAAAGATGCTGAAAATGAAGTGGAGGCAGGCTATAGGAAAGGTAGCCTCTGTTTCTTTGGTAGCCAGAAGCTAGTGACAGCAGCATGTTTCTGGGGCGGCTGACAAAATGGGGTTGAGAGTAGATGGGCTTTTATACATTTTTTAGGGCTTTGTGATTGAGATGCCTGTTCCTGTTCAAGAATATGTTTTTTTTAAATATTGTAATGGTTATTGACGGAACCCTTTGGAATCATGTAGGGGTTATTGTTGTCTCTACAGGCAAAAGGAAAATTCAAATCCTAGGTGTTTGATTTGTCTGAGCTAATCTTGTCAGTTTTGGCTCCTTGTCTGTTGTGTTGCTTATTTGGAATTTCTGGTTGCTCTTTGCTTATGATTAGAGTAGCCCAATCTTTCTGAATGGATACGAAATCTCCATTCCTAAAGACGAACCACTTCATGCTTCTGCTTGTGGCTGTTTACCTATAATAGGAAGACTGGGGCTGCTTTCTGCTTTTAAGAATGTTTCTCTCCTCTTCTACTTCAGGGAAAATGTTCTATTCTGCATCTTTTTAATATTAAGAATAATGCATATTTTGTTCCTACACTATTTTTAATCATATTCTTTTTACCTTATCCCTGTGGAGATGTGAAGAAATGAATCTTGAAAAATGGTGCTGGTATTATGATCTCTCCAAATAAAATATTTTTGTGAGGTAAACAGATATTATAGAAATATTGCTTTTTGGTTTACTCAGATGCAGAAAAATGCACCAAGTGTCCGGTTGATAAATATCCAAATGAGGACAAAGTCCAATGTATCCCCAAAATTCTGGCCTACCTGTCTTATGAAGAACTCCTAGGCATCATCCAGACCTCATTTGCCCTACTTTTGTTCCTAGCCACAGGCTTTGTGTTAATCATATTCATCAAATGCCAAGACACTCCCATTGTCAAAGCCAACAACCGGGATCTCTCTTACATCCTCCTGGTCTCCCTCCTGCTTTGCTTCTTGACTCCTTTTCTCTTTATCGGTCAACCAAGGAAAGAAACCTGTCTTCTCCATCAAATAGTTTTCAGCATCGTCTTCTCAGTTGCCATTTCTTCTATCTTAGCCAAAACAATCACAGTGGTGCTGGCTTTCCTGGCCACAAAACCAGGGAACCAAGTGAAGAAATGGTTGGGGAAGAGTTTGGCCAACTCCATTATCTTTTCATGTTCTGCCATTCAAATTATCATTTGCTCCATTTGGCTGGGCATTTCTCCTCCATTTCCTGACTCTGATTTCCATTCCCAGCCTGGAGCGATCATCCTGCAATGCAACGAAGGCTCTGTTGTCATGTTCTATGTCACCCTCAGCTACATGGGCTTCCTGGCTCTCATCTGCTTCACGGTGGCTTTCCTGGCCAGGAATCTGCCTGGGGCCTTCAATGAAGCCAAGCTGATCACCTTCAGCATGCTGGTCTTCTGCAGTGTTTGGGTGACTTTTGTGCCCACCTATCTGAGCACCAAAGGGAAATCCATGGTGGCTGTTCAGGTCTTCTCCATCTTGGCCTCCAGTGCTGGTCTGCTGGGCTGCATCTTCATCCCCAAGTGCTACATTATCATTCTGAGGCCAAACCTGAATACAAGGGAGCATCTGACGACTAGGAGAAATATGGAAATGTGAAGTGGAGGAATTTCAACTCTCAACAGTCCAAGTCTAGCAAATGGTGTTCACCATTCCTTTACTAAACAATTTGTTGGAAATAATTAAAGGGCACCTGGAAGAAAGTATTGTGGGGAAAACATGTTTTTGGAGAAGTGGGAGCATATTATCAAATAGAAATAGAAGGAATGCAACAGGCAGCCTTGAAATCCTCATTTCTCATTAAAGAAATTTCTATAGCAATGTGAAAAATGTTTCTTTTTATTTAGACCATTACTGTTTCTTGAAAATAATAACAGTAGATGGACAAGAAAGTACCTTGAGGTTTGCTAATTATGAGTATTCAAGCTTTCATAATGTCTAAATATGTATGATTAACATTAATTAATATTTATTAAATATAAAATAAAGTATCAATTAATTATCAAATAAGTAAAAAAGGTACATGGTGACTCTGTGGCTGAGACCCTGAGCTTGTCAATCAGAATGGTCGGCAGCTCGGCAGTTCAAATCCCTAGCGCTGCATAACAAAGTGAGCTCCCGTTACTTGTCCCAGCTTCTGCCAACCTAGCAATTCGAAAGCTTGTAAATATGCAAGTAGAAAAATAGAGACCATCTTTGTTGGGAAGATAACAGCACTCTGTGTGCCTTCAACATTTAGTCATGCTGGCCACATGACCATGGAGACGTCTTTGGACTGGCTCTTCAGCTTTGTAACAGAGATGAGCACCGCCCCCTAGAGTTGGGAATGACTAGCACATATGTGCGAGAGGAACCTTTACCTTTTATTCATGATTAACATTTTGTCTTCCTTTCCTGAAATGTATATATTTGACTGCAATTCTTTTGTCTTAGATTTTCCTCCTACTATTTTCTGGAGAGAAACGTCTCCACTGCATACTGAATAAATAATAACTGCAACGAGATTTGATTATTGATTTTTGGGGTCATATTTTTAATTCCACAGAAAGGGGCATCACCAATGGGATTCACAATCTTTGTTCTGCAAACAGGGACAACAGCTGGGGCACCCTTACAGAGGGTTGTGAGACCGATCCCATGTTCCTCCCCATTGCCACATACTCGCTCTGTAAGGCACCAATCTGTCTCTAAACAACTATTTTGGCTAGGAAGGTTTTTTGTATAAGTGTGGTCCCTTCCATTCTAATTCTCAGTTGTCCCTGTCCCTGCTGTGAGTTCAACTGAGCAATGACCAGAGGTGCTTTTTTCAAAAGGCAACTGGATTTTCTTGGTTTTTTTTTGCTGGAAGATACAATACAATACAATACAATACAATAGCAGAGTTGGAAGGGACCTTGGAGGTCTTCTAGTCCAACCCCCTGCCTAGGCAGGAAACCCTATACCGTTTCAGACAAATGGCTGTCCAACATCTTCTTAAAGACTTCCAGTGTTGGGGCATTCACAACTTCTGGAGGCAAGCTATTCCACTGATTAATTGTTCTGTCAGGAAATTTCTCCTCAGTTCTAAGTTGCTTCTCTCCTTGATTAGTTTCCACCCATTGCTTCTTGTTCTACCCTCAGGTGCCTTGGAGAATAGTTTGACTCCCTCTTCTTTGTGGCAACCCCTGAGATATTGGAACACTGCTATCATGTCTCCCCTAGTCCTTCTTTCTATTAAACTAGAAATACCCAGTTCCTGCAGCCGTTCTTCATGTGTTTTAGTCTCCAGTCCCCTAATCCTCTTTGTTGCTCTTCCTTGCACTCTTTCTAGAGTCTCCACATCTTTTTTTACATCGTGGCGACCAGAACTGAATGCAGTATTCCAAGTGTGGCCTTACCAAGGCATTATAAAGTGGTATTAACACTTCACGTGATCTTGATGTTTCCCTTTTCCTCTTTCTCCGAAGAACCAAAGAAGCTTCTTGAATGAGAAGCGAAACATCTTCCAGCGAAACCCAAGAAAGTCCAGTTGCCTTTTGAAAAAGCACCTTTGGTACAACCATGACCTGGAAGAGTGAGAATCTCCATGGATGGCCAGAGGTGTCCAGAAAACAAGGGGGAATTTGGCTTAGAAGTGATAAATATGAGTGTCAGGCCTGCAGCCATATTCCTTTTGGGATCTTTGGCTTGCCACACTTTCTATTATTCCACTAGGCATTTTCTCTTGTGGGAAAATGGGAGGCGGCATGGTACGGAGTTAGATGCTATGTAGCCCAAAAAAAATTCCTTTCTAGAAAGCCAAGGTCATCCTTTGTCTCTGCACCTCTGCACCTGACCGGAACTGGATGGGTGGAACTGCCAGCATGGCAGTGGAAGATTGCACCATGTGATGGGCTTGTGGGTGTGGAGCAAGATCTTGAGCTTTCAATTGCGTGGGGAAAACTGGGAAGGTTTCAGATTTGGGTTTTCCCAGACGGGCCAACATGGCTCTCTTAATAAATTGGAACTTTGAGCAATACTTTGCCTTGGACTCTGATTTAATTTTGGATGCTATTTGGAACCCTGACAATGAGCTTTCTGTGTTGGAGGGTGATCTTGAAGTTCAAGACTGACCTTGAGTTCAAACTCCTTTTTCCCTACTGTCTTAATGTAGGAATTGTAGGAATAATGTAGGAAATAATGTAGAGGTTTGAATTGGCTAACTATTTTTTTAAATCCTGGCCTGCCTGCCTGAAAAAGCTTGAGCTTAGCAGGGGTAAATTATTATTTTTTAAAATTAAAACAAATCAAGATGAGAGATCTGCAAATTTAATTTAATTTTATTTTTTTGAATTTATAGACCGCCCACTCTCCCCAAAGGGACTCGGGGTGGTGTACAGACCACAAATAAAACAATATACAAAACTTAAATATTTTTAAATACCCATAAAACCGATTAAATGATAGGCTGTACAATATAGTTAAAAATTAAAACAACCTAAAAAATCTACCCCAAAATTTAAAATACAGGCTAGAGGGACACAAAAACTACAGTTAGGCCAGGCCAGCTAAGTTAAACAGGTGGGTCTTAAGTTTCTTACGGAAGGAGCGGAGATCGGTCGTTATTCTAATATCAGGGGGGAGGTCATTCCAGAGGGTCGGGCCCATCACAGAGAAGGCCCTACTCCTGGGCGTCACCCGCTGGCACTGCCTAGTGGACGGCACCCGGAGGAGTCCCTCCCTGTGAGAGCGAATCGGCCGCAGGGATGTATGTGGCAGAATGCGATCCCGCAGGTAACTAGGTCCTGGGCCATGGAGCGCTTTAAAGATGATAGTCAACAAATTCCCTCCCCCCTCTCCCAAGCTGCCTGGAGACACTTGTAAGTTGACTAGCATTAAGTGATTTTTTTTTTTAAAAAAGCAACTGCAACCGCAGATCTCTGGGTTCCTGCTTGAAGGGAAATTAGCTTCTAAGTGGAAGGCTTCACCGGAAACAGCTGATGGACAGCTAGCAGCGGGGGAAAAACTCCCAGTTCAGCTAACAATGGCAGTGATCAAGTAACGAATTAGAGGAAATAGTAAGCCAGATCTTCATTCATCTGAGGATCCATGTGATTCAATGAATGAATTTGATTTTTAAAAATCATTAAATTGAGTCTGATTCGTTTGACAATTTTTTTTGACTTACGACCCTACTGGCCAGGCTCCATTAGGATGTATACCTGAAGGACTGCCAGTAATGCCTAACCAGAACTGAGATTTCCACACCGAAATCCCTACATTAGACTTTCCCTTCCTTTCCATCCCCTCGTCTACTTTCAAGAATAAGTCATAGAGAAAAAGAGAGCTGGTTCATATTCACCCCTTCTAAGGAAAAAGACTCCTTCCCCCTCTTTTTTTTTTTGGAGTCTCATCTATTCTGCAGCTGTCTTATGTTAATATATAGTGTATTTTGCAGACTGTAAGATGCACTGGAGTATAAGACGCACCAAGATTTTGAAGAGATCTGCTCATAGCAAAGAATGGATCGTGGATGGGGGGGAAGTATCATGATTGGGTTTTTATACTTTAAAGCCTGAAATGAGTTTTGTAATCTGCAGTGTGCAATGGGGACCCCAAGAACGAGAGAAGAAAGACGGCTAGCAGAAAGAGAAAATCAATGAGAGAACACCTTGAAGGACAGGACCTGTAGACATTTATTGAGGTGGCTGTAATGTAGTGCAGGACAATTGACTTACTTTGAGAATGTTGTTGAAGGACTTCTATCAAAGCTCAATGATTGAAACCCAGCATCCATTGCAGAGACTATACCACTAATCATGTATTCTCCTGGCTTGTAATGATGTTGTGGGTCCACTTCACCCTGCTGCAGAGTCAGGAGGCATTTGGCTTTGGGCACCGCATCAGATCCCCACGGGAAGAGAAACAGCAGAAAGAGAAGCAGCAGCAACATGTATCGTGTTCCTGACCGAGCCTTCTCTGTATCACCTGCTTTTTAAGAGAGAAGAAGAAGAGGTGGAAGAAACTCAATTCTCTTTCCAGACGGAGGCTTCAGATTTAGTTAGAATCATCCAAGGAGCCATAAACACAGACTCTGCTTTATCTAAAACAACCTTGTCATTCTGTTTCTGCATGTACCCAGCATTCTCTGACACAGACTCCACCTAACGTTGATTGTGGGACTGATATTGACATCAAATATTGAGTGGCATGTTTATGTGAAACCTTTTTTTGCAGAAAATTCCTTAGGGTCCTAACATAAAAACAACAAATAAATCACTATGATTTGAATGATTGAATGAGCTCTCTGGTACCCTGAATGGGGCAATGGGCAGATGCTCAGGGGAGAACTGGCTCCAAACTGCGAAGATGGGTCAGTGTGGGCGATTGAACAATTTGGCCCAAAATTTTTAAACAAAACACTTATAGAAAACCCAGGATAAAGTGAGACTTTTAGAATGGTCACAAAGTGTGACCTCTTAAAATGGATTCAGTTAGGCTTTTTGCCTAGGAGAATTTACAAATAGATCTGTAGGCAGTGGTGACATTTGATTTTTTTTTTGCTACCGGTTCTGTGGCCATGACTTGAGGGGCATGGCACAGGAAGGATACTGCAAAATCCCCATTCCCACCCCACTCCTGGGGGAAGGATACTGCAAAATCCCCATTCCCTCCCCACTCCTGGGGGAAGGATACTGCAAAATCCCCATTCCCACCCCATTTCTGGGGGAAGGATACTGCAAAATCCCCATTCCCACCCCACTCCTGGGGGAAGGATATTGCAAGATCTCCATTCCCACCCCACTCCTGGGGGAAGGATAGTGCAAAATCTCCATTCCCTCCCCACTCCTGGGGGGAAGGATACTGCAAAATCTCCATTCTCACCCCACTCTTGGGGGGAAGGATACTGCAAAATCCCCATTCCCTCCCCACTCCTGGGGGAAGGATATTGCAAGATCTCCATTCCCACCCCACTCTTGGGGGGAAGGATATTGTAAGATCTCCATTCCCTCCCCACTCCTGCGGGGAAGGATACTGCAAAATCCCCATTCCCACCCCACTCCTGGGGGAAGGATATTGCAAGATCTCCATTCCCACCCCACACTTGGGGGGAAGGATATTGTAAGATCTCCATTCCCTCCCCACTCCTGGGGGAAGGATACTGCAAAATCTCCATTCCCACCACACTCCTGGGGGAAGGATACTGCAAAATCCCCATTCACTCCCCACTCCTGGGGGGAAGGATATTGCAAGATCTCCATTCCCTCCCCACTCCTGGGGGAAGGATAGTGCAAAATCTCCATTCCCTCCCCACTCTTGGGGGGAAGGATACTGCAAAATCCCCATTCCCACCCCACTCTGGGGTCAGCCAGAGGTTGTATTTGCCGGTTCTCCAAACTACTGAAAATTTCTGCTGCTGGTTCTCCAGAACTTGTCAGAACCTGCTGAATTTCACCCCTGTCTGTATGTACCTAGGAATCCTATTTAGAGATGAGTAATGGATCCCCTAGAGGGATGTGGTGGCTCAGTGGCTAAGACGCTGAGCTTGTTGATCAGAAGGTCAGCAGTTCAGTGGTTTGAATCCCTAGTGCCATGTAATGGAGTGAGCTCCCCTTACTTGTCCCAGCTTCTGCCAACCTAGCAGTTCGAAAGCATGTAAAAAAATGCAAGTAGAAAAATAGGGACCACTTTGGTGGGAAGGTAACAGTGCTCTGTGTTCCTTTGGCATTTAGTTATGCTGGCCACATGACCATGGAGACGTCTTCGGACAGTGCTGGCTCTTCAGAAACGGAGATAAGCACCTCCTCTAGAGCTGGAAATGACTAGCATGCAAGTGTGGTGGAAATTTTACCTTTAATAAATCCCTATTTTGAGATAGACAAATGTGGGGATCAGCAAATAATTTCTCGCAGAGGTGGGTTCCACATAATTTTACTACTGGTCACCGCACATCAAAAAATGTGAATGTGTGTGGCTTGCATGCATGCAGCTTAGAAAATTTGGCTTGCATTGCGTGCAGCTTAGAAAATTTGGCTAAATAGGATAGCCTAGTCATGCCAACCCACAGATCGCCACTACCAATTCACCTGAACCAGTCCGAACCGGCTGAATATCACCATTGATTTCCTCTTTATTTTACTACTTTATGCTCCACTTATGCTTCCCATCAAATTTAGCAAATTCCTGGAGAGAACACTTGCTGAGTGGGGAGCTGCATCAGCAGCTTGGCTTCAAGTTCTCCAAGTGTCACTCAACTGGCTCCTTTTTTTATATAAAAAAAATTCTCTTGTCTTGTGAAATTGAACTAACCAGCTTGATTTCCATATTTCACTTGTAAATATGGTATTTATTATCCACAAGTTATGTGTTAGCTTGGAAATCCCTGATGCAGTGATTCAATATTTAGGGTGCCTGGTATTCTTCATGGAGATGTCCACACTCACATCCTGAAACTTTGTGCTGTGAAAAGCAATTCATAGGCTGAAGAAATATAGTTTTTTTTTTATTTTTAAATATGAACATGATAAATATTGTCTGTTGAAATCATCATTTAATCTTTTGGGGATCCTTTCCCCCCAAAATCATTTCATTTTATTAAAGGAAAAGGTAACGGTTCCCCTCACACATATATGCTAGACATTCCCGACTCTAGGGGGCATTGCTCATCTCCGTTACAAAGCCGAAGAGCCAGTGTTGTCTGAAGACGTCTCTGTGGTCAGGTTACCTTCCCACCAAAGGTAGTTCCTATTTTTCTACTTGCATTTTTGCACGCTTTCGAACTGCTTGGTAACAGAAGCTGGGACAAGTAACGGGAGCTCACTCAAATACGCGGCACTAGGGATTTGAACCACCAAGCTCCTTACCTTTCTGATCGACAAGCTCAGTATGTTAGCCATTGAGCCACTGCATCCCTTTTATTTTATTATTTTGACATTAAATATTATTTTCAATTGGAATAAAAATATTGGAGGTTGACTCCTCCAAAAAAATAGTAGGAGAGTCACTGCTGCAGACGAAATGATGCATTGATATTTAGACATTTCAGAAAGGAGGGGAAAATGAGGTGTGTGTGTGTATGTGTGTGTATGTATGTATATATATATATATATGTATGTGTGTATATATATATATATATGTATGTGTGTATATATATATATATATGTATGTGTGTGTATATATATATATATATATATATATATATATATATATATATATATATATATATATATATATATATATATATATATATATATATATATATATATATATATATATATGTTGTATTTGTACTGATAAATAAATAAAGGGAGACTAGTATAGATCTATTTCGAGCTAATTAGCTCTCATCAGCTAGCCATACCCTTACTGGGATTTGAACCTGGGCATACCAGGGGTTGTAACACACACACATACATACATACATACATACATGTTTGTGTGTGTGTGTGTGTTTTCTGAGGTTTTCACGGGTGTTTGTATGTACGTCTTTGGTTGTTCGGGTTTTCTCCCGCGTAGAATTGGAAGTATCTTCACGACGTTTCGATGAAGTCTCATTCATCATCTTCAGGCTGGTGCTTCCGGCTTGGTGCTTCCAGGAGCACTACTTGTAAGGACCAATATGAAAGGTTCACTATAGTAGTGAATACCAACATTATAGATGAAGTTTTAGATATGGGAATGAGGTTCTAGACATATTGATGGAAGGAAATTCTTGTTTATGGGAGGTGGCAGACAGAAAAGCAGAGGTTGAGATATTTAAACTGTATTTACAAATTCATCGACATAAACCAAGGACAAAAAATTGGGAGAACAGGAAAGGGGACAAACTCTGACAGGAGTTTTCTACATACTTCAACACAATGAAAACAGGTTAAATATATTTATCATTTATAGAGTTGTTTCTAATGTGATGCAAAACAAAACAGATATGTGTGTGTGGACTCATGCTTTTTTAAGGAATTTTAAAGGACAAATTGATATATTTCAGTTATTAAATGGCATAAGGAGAAAAATCATATGAAACGTTAATTACTATTTTGTTTTGACATCAAATGTTCTTTTGTATTCAGGTCTGGTCTTAAAAAGATAATGTAGCACTTGGGTATGAAGATGCAGCCTAGCAGGCCAGTGCTTGAAGCCAAGATGGAGAAGACCTGTACAGCCACCATGTACTTCCCCTTGGTGCTCAGGTAGGTGGGAACAAAGGATATCCACACACTGCAGAAGACCAGCATGCTGAAGGTGATGAGCTTGGCTTCATTGAAGGCCCCAGGGAGATTCCTGGCCAGGAAAGCCACCGTGAAGCAGATAATAGCCAGGAAACCCATGTAGCCAAGGGCAAGGTAGAACATGGCAACAGAGCCTTGATTGCATTGGAGGATGATCTCTGCAGGTTGTGAGTACATATCTGACTCAAGGAATGGGGGAGAAGTGCCCAACCAGATGCTGCAGAGGAGAACTTGGACACCAGAACAAGAAAGAATGATAGAATTGGCCAGGGTCTTCCCTAGCCATCTCTGTATGTTATTCCCTGGTTTTGTGGCAAAGAATGCTAATACCACAGTGACTGTTTTGGCCAAGACTGTAGAAATGGCAACTGTGAAGATGTTGCTGAAGGCTGTTTGTTGGAGAAGGCAAGTGGCTCTCCTTGGCTCGCCAATGAATAGGAATGATGCCAAGAAGGAAAGCAGGAGGGAGATGAGGAGGATGTAGGAAAGGTCCCGATTGTTGGCTTTCACTATGGGAGTTTCTCGGAATTTAATGAAGATTCCCAAGGCAAAACTTGTTACTAAACACAGGAACATTGCAAGGGAAGCTAGGATGATCCCCAAATTTTCTTGATAGGATAGGAAAGTTTCAGTCTTAGGTATACACTCATCTCGCTTGATGTTTGGATGCTGATCTGCTGGACATTTGGTGCATTTTTCAGCATCTGGAAAGAGAAAGATAGCATGTACCAATTAAATCAGGTTGTTCCTTCATGTGCGTAGTTGGAGTGAAACTAATGATGGTGTGGATGAATGTTTTGATTCCAATATGATATGAATTGTTTGAATCCCAGACTTCATTAACCATCCTTTCAATCAGAGGTGAAAACTCTGCAGTGTCCCCCTGGCAATAGTCCATGGAAAAATAGTCTCTTGGACCTCCAAAACTGGACCATTTCAAACCCAGGAAGGAGGATCACCTGGTCTCAGTGCCCCTTCCAGCTCTGCTCATCTGTATGAATAAACTGGAGGATAGGAATACTCTTTTATCAAATCCCATTTTGCCCAAATTGACCCAAGAGTCAATGCCCTCCACCCCCACTGCTGTGATCAAGGAAACTGGACAGTAGTTGCTCTGGCTGGTGTATTCCCCTGTTCAGGAGTCAATCTGAGTCAATCCTTCCTCATGGGCTCCATCATGAATTTGAAAGCCTGGAAGACTCAACTCTGTTCCCAGTGACTGAGTCAGATTGGATCATGTGACTTTAAACAAGATGAAGAGCAAGAAATCTTCTAATGCCGAGGCTTCTTTGATCCCCTGTCTTTTTACATCCTTCCCCTGATTTAATCTCAAATATTATTCATTTTCATATATTATGGAGATTTTCTTTTAAAAGAAAAGTCATATCGGTAAAAACAACAATTCATGAGCTAGGTTGGCTTCTATAGACTTCCCAAAGTCTATACCATTTTCTGATGTCACCCACCTTCCATGGTGGAGATGGTTCCTTCTGCACATGGAAGACAGTCATAGCAGCAGATGAGTTCCCCTTCTCTAGCTACTTTCTTGAAGCCAGGAAGACAACTTTCCACACACTTGGAAGGAGGAAAGGGCTGAGGAGAGAAAGGAGAAATATCCACAATATGAACTCCCTCCCCTCCCAAAAATATTAAAGGAATAAAGGCTAATTACAATACAATACAATACAATAGTAGAGTTGGAAGGGACCTTGGAGGTCTTCTAGTCCAACCCCCTGCCTAGGCAGGAAACCCTATACCGTTTCAGACAAATAGCTATCCAACATCTTCTTAAAGACTTCCAGTGTTGGGGCATTCACAACTTCTGGAGGCAATCTGTTCCACTGATTAATTGTTCTCACTGTCAGGAAATTTCTCCTCAGTTCTAAGTTGCTTCTCTCCTTGATTAGTTTCCACCCATTGCTTCTTGTTCTACCCTTAATTGAAATATGTCAAGGTGCTGAGGATTTAATAGCTGCCAGCTGATGAAAGGTTGTAAGCTGTAATGCAATGTAAGGCAAGGGTGATGCAATGAGGATGATTCAGCAATACAGGCAAAACCCTTTTAAGACTCTGATGGAAGGTCCACACAAGTCCATATATAGGTGGCTATTAAGAGGGTGTTTTCTTCTCAGAATGTATTCAGTTCTCTCTTGTGTCTGTAGTGAATTGTTGAAAGAAATGTCCTTCTGGGTTTGGCTCCAAGTGGGGAAAAAGACACTGGAGACATGGAGTCTGCTTGGAAAGATGGTTTTAATGGTGGACAGGACCACATGGCTTGAGTTCCTGAACACAAAAGGTGATCACATGCTTCAATGTTGGTGGAGAAGAAGAGAAGGGAGGAAGAGAAGCTGAGTCCCTGGTTTTATGCCCTCTCTGGCCTTTGATCTTGAGCTTATTTTCTAATTGGTTGTCAGACTCCCATGGGGCCATGCAGGGGCAACTCTCTAAACTGCCTTTTGAATCCAGGTTTGGTTGAGTTCTCAGATGCCATGTGGTGAGTTGGGTAAAGGGCCAATATTATCATGCCTTAATCCCATCCCCCTGGAGCTGAAGGGGAGAACATTTTATTATGTAAAATAACTGGCTTGGCCACCTTAATGGCCCATTGACAAAGTGGGTGGAGGCAGGAAGCTACAAGGAGCTACTCTCTCTTTAAACATGTTTCTTCCTTTTCACATCCAGGGAAATATAATATTCAGCCTTTTCAATATTTCCTAGGATATTTCATTTTTCTGGGAGAGGGCTGGGTGATAACTTTCCACAGAATGGTAAGGGATTTTATCTTCTGCAAGTGTTTGCCTACATATAGTTGTAAATAAACCACTTGTTAATTGTCTTAAAGACTCTGTGTGCTGTGTCATTGCTCCTGGGTGTATCACATAAAGCTAATCATGCTGCCCAAACTCTGACAAAATACGAGGTTTATCCAACAAATTATCCAACAAATTGATCTGATACTCCTCTGTTTTTGTCCTTCCTCTTGTTGTTTCATACGCGCTATGATTTTGAGACTTGGATTTTAAATGTTGTTATGAAATTTATCAGGGAACTATTCACTGGATTCTTTGGTTAGGCAAATGACGTTATGGACACAACTGGCTCAATCTACTTCCCTTTCCATAGACTCAGTAAATATCTACCATGTGTGAAAATTGTTAACTCTATTTTTCAAGATCACCTGAATAACTGATAAAAAAAAAAGTTCACACTCTTTAGATTCTGGTCAGTTGACTTGAAAACTCAAAGGCATTGACCAATCCGAAAACTGGAATCATGTTTTTGCCACTTTCAGTGAAATAAAACAATTAGTCCCACCTTGCTCAGCATTTCCACCAGTGTGATACTTTTCTGGTCAATGATTACTTTAAAACCTTGGGATGCACCTTTTGCTAGGCTCCCAGATTTCACGCTGTCGACAGATCTGTTGGGGAAAATGATCCAGTTCACAATGTCCAGGTCAGCTGTCAGATCTCCTTTCTCATCCAAATACACCCCATCTATGGAATGATTGTGAAACTGTGAACTTTGAAGGAAGGAGTGAAGCTGGAATGGAAAATCAGAGTTTAGAAACAACATCAGACTGGGGGAAGCTATCTGTAGGCTTGTGTGTGTTTGTGTGTGTTTGTGTGTATATACCAGGGACGTGCGGTCAGGGGAGGCAGGGGAGGCAGAGCCTCACTGCTCTCATCATGAAAATTTTTAAAAAAAAGGGGAAAGGGAAAAGGCGCTGAGGAGCCTTCTGCACATGTGGTCGGGAATGGGAGCGCTCCGTGGTCCCCTTCATGTTGACTCAGGAGTCAGGAAGGAGGGGAATGGGACCACGTGTGCAGGAGGGAGGCTGACGTGGTCCCATTCCCCTCCTTCCTGAGTCAACATGAAGGGGACCGCGGCTCACGCTGATGACGTCACCAGCCTCACCAGCCTTAAACCTCACCCCACGTCACTGGTATATACTGTATATATACTGTATATAAAGTGGTAGGTTCCTACTGGTACGGACTGGTTCGGCCGAACCAGTAATGGTTTGGTGGAACTGGCAGCAACCCAGACCTGCCACGCCCACAAGCCAGTTTTTTGGGCAGCACCATAGGTGGTGCCCTTTTGTTTTTCAGTTTTGGATATGCACAGAACAATTTTAAATGCACCCACCCGTGTGTGTGTGTGTGTGCGTGTGTGTGTGTGTGTGTGTGTGTGGCTCTGTTTTAAGATTCTTTTATGTTTTCATTTTGTCCTTTCTTTAGTTTTTAATACAAAAACAATAGGAAAAATAGGGGAGGAAAACGGGAAGGGAAGAGTGTAGAAAGAAGGGAAAAAGAAAGAGAAGCCATTGACTTCCAACTCCCTTTTGTGCAGTAGAATAAGATCGCGACATCAAATCTCAACTTTTTACTTTTACATAATAGCATAAACTAGCCATTTCTACATCAACAAATGTATCTAATCAGTGAAACCAAACTCAACGTTTAATTTTTTTCCACCTCAAGCACAAAGTCCAGAAGCAGTTTCCAAGTAGAAACAAAAGTAATTATGTTTTTTTTTTAAATCAAAGCAGTCAATTTAGCCATCTCCGCTAACTCCATCAACTTTTGCAGCCATTCATCCACTGTAGGGATCGAAGTGTCCAGCTCTTTTTTAAGTTTCAACTTTGTTATGAGAGCATCAATAAGCATGGGCAACATAAGAGTGGATATTTCATTGTTTAAATATGAAGAACAAAAAAATTATTGTAAAGGAATACAATAAAAATTTGCTCATGTTCTCATTTCTACCATTTTACATATCACAACAATACTAATATAAAACTCCTCTAAAGTCCAATAAGTATTTTTTCCCCATTCATGTTGCATTACCGTATTTTTAGGAGTATAAGACACACCTTTTTCCCTCAAAAAAGAGGGTGAAAATCTGGGTGCATCTTATACACTGAATACAGCATTTTTGGCCTCCCAAAACCCCACCCCCTTTGCAAAAATGGCCATGCATAGCTTTTAGGAGGCTTCCAGAGTGCTCCTGGGGACTGGGGAGGGCAAAAATGAGCAAATAATAGGTCATATTGTGCTCATTTTTACCACCCACCAACCCCCAGGAACACTCTGGAAGCCTCCTAAAGGCTATGCATGCCCTTTTTTTGACAAAAACTGGCCCATTTTTGCAAAAAAGATCCATTTTTGCAAAGAAACTGTCCATTTTTGCAAAAAATACGGCCCGTTTTTGGGAGGTCTGCAGAGTGCATTTTTTTAAAAAAAAATTGCCTCTTCAAAATCTTGGTGCATCTTATACTCCGGTGTGTCTTATACTCCAAAACATATGGTATATTAACATAGATAAATGAAATTTGAGCCATTCAGATTTCCTTTAACTGGAGAGTTTTGTGTGATTTTTCTCTTTGGTTGTATCATCGTTTGCCTAACTGAAGTACATAGCTTCATACTTCCTACTCTCCTGTGTTGTTCTCCAGAGTATTTGGCTATAAAGATCAGTGACTTTTCATGGGAAGTGTCACTGATATTGTGCAAAGATGTTGGATCACAATTGGTTCCCTTTTGCTAACAGTCAGACTTTTCTGTGATTGCAGAGAATTACTCCCATTGTTTCCCACACCATAAAGCAGGTGTGTCATACTCAAGGCCCGGTGGCTGGGTCTGGCCCATGGGGTGCTTTGATCTGGCCCATGGGGCTGCCCTGGAAACAGCAAAGGACTAGGCCATGGTGCCTCTGCCAATAAAAACGGAACTTGCTAGGGCTGCCTGTGGCCCTCCTGAGCTCTGTTTTTGCTGGCAGAGGGTTGCAGGTGGCCATCCCAGCCAAAAATGGAGTTCAGGAGCCCGTTTTCACTGGTAGAGCACCCGCGCCACCACAGGCACCCCCTGACACAAGAGATGTCATGCTGGCCATACCCATCCTGGCTACACTCACCTCCCTCCCCCAAAGTCAAACACAACCCTGATGCAACCCTCAATGAAATTGAGTTTGACATCCCTGCCATAAAGTATAACTCCAAGATGGATCCTTCTCAGCAAAAAACATTGGGTTCAAGTCAATAGGTCAAAAAGGGTGATATAAGTGTATCAACACACTTATATCGCTCTTTTTGACCTATGGCGCAGTGGTTAGAATACAGAACTGCAGGCTACTTCTGTTGACTCCTGGCTGCGACAGTTCAGCAGTTTGATTCTCACTGGCTCAAAGTTGACTCAGCCTTCTACCCTTGTGAGGTCAGTAAAATCAGGACCCAGATTGTTGGGGGCAATATGCTGACTCTGTAAACCACTTAGAAAGGGATGTAAAAGCACTATGATGCAAGTCTGAGTGCTATTGATATTGATATATAGAGCCAAGGTGGCACAATAGTTTGAGTGCAGTATTTCAGGCTGCATCAGCTGATTGCTCGCTGCAGTTTGGCAGTTCAAATCTCATCAAGCACAAGGTTGACACAGCCTTCCATCCTTCTGAGGTCAATAAAATGAGGACCCAGATGGTTGGGGGCAATAGGGTGACTCTGTAAACCACTTAGCAAGGACTGTAAAGCACTGTGAAGTGGTATATAAGACTAAGCGCTATTGTTAAGTCTAAATGTTAGCTCTGAGGCCATTTTTTTAAGCTAGGAGCCATTTTGGGAGCAGCTTCAGGGCTACCACAGCCAGGTCAGTTGGAGTTGTGAGAACCAAAGGGGGGAGATAGGGATATCTGGGGATGTGTAGCCAAAACAACGTTCTGTCCCATGGGAGCAAAGGGTGCTCTACCAGATGTTGGAGAGGTGTGGACCAAAGCCAGCCAGGATGGTGGCTGTGACCTGGTTGGACCATGTGACAGATGTGTGACCCGAGGAGAAGGACTTTGGGTTTTTATTTGGGTGGGGAAAACCTTGGGTCCTCCAGAGTTTTCTCTAGATGTGCCAATATGACATGCCTAATAAATCTATATTTTGAGAAATATGCCTGCCTTGGAGTTGTGAGTCCATTGGGTGTGTTAACTGGAGCCCTGACACTAAGTGCTATTCTGGGTGAATGTTCCTTCTTTTAAATTCCCGCGTCATTTTCATAGAAAAGTTCCAAAGGTTTGGTTGCCTTTCTTGGGGCCTAATCTTGTTTTTTTTCTCCCTGTCCTTTCCTACAAGAGGATGATGCATAAAGTGAATAACCTCTTCAAAATTTCCCCTTTGTCAGGGTTCCAAGTAACACCCCCAATGAAAGATGACTCTGAGGCTTGAGCTTCCTCAAAGTTCCATTTTGTTAGAGATGTCATATTGGCATCTGAATCTGAAAGTTTCCAGGTTTTCCTCACCCAAAAGAAAATTCAAGCACCTGCCCAGACCCACATGTCCATCACGTGGTCCAATCAGACACCATCCAAAACTGGCGATGCCTCCCAGTCTCCTCATCACAGCTGCAGGGCAAGGTGTCCTTGACTTTCTGAGAAAAGAATGTTATTTTGACTATATGTCTTCCAAACTTTATTTGGAAAACTCAATTTTCCTACAGTAGAAAATGTGGCAGGCCTGAAGGCCCAAGTGTAAAAGATGACTTCCAGGCCTGACTGTCCAGGTCCCTCTGAATACTTTGCCTTCCTCCTTTGCTATTGACAAATGGAGGGAAATATCATAGACAGTAGGTTATTTTTCCTTTTTTAAAAAAATTGGATTGACTAACATAGCAGCCAAAATATTCCTGGTGCTGCACTCATTCTGAAGGGTCGGGTACTTGACATTTGATCATGGTGTTTGTTTTTACTATTTTAACTTTTTTAACTGTTAACACACAAGGTTTAGCCTGCTTAGCTTCTTAGCCCAGAGAAGGGCCATGTGCTGGTGTTTGCAATGACCTTCTATCTTTCAATCTCTCCAAACCTACTGAGACATGAGAGTTTTGGTAAAAGAATAAAGCTGGTTGGAGAAAGATTCTGAGCAAGGAGAAACCTTCAGCAGAAGGATAGCACATGAAGGGGAGGGGGTTCAGAGGTACCAATTATAATGTTACCTAGTTTGGCTAATGAAATATCTGCAAGGAAACAATCAAGCTCAGGGAGCACTAAGAACACCCCCCCCCCCTAATTCAGAGGAATTTGACTTCCCCATTGTATCAAAAGGAATGGAAGGGGGTTCTCTGGGGCATATAAATGCCTATGCTTGTAGAGAGAAAGTTCAAAGAAGAGGGACATGGACACAGAATAATATTATGGTCAGGTAAACAGAAGATATTTGATTGAATGAGATAGCAGGATAGAGGAATGAACGAGGTATCAAAGTATTCTGTTTGGGGAAAAATTAAACTGATTCCCAACTGCAAGAGTGTTGGAATTCATTGTTGGAATGTATTTCTATGCAACAACAACAGTAGTATTCAGCCAGTTTGGATCTATGGTATATGTGTTCTTTCGTTTAAATAGAGCTTCTTGTTAACAGTTAAAACAGTTAAGCAGTAAAGCACATGGTGACTGTACTCTTTGTTAGCTCTGTGGTGCTATATATAAACAGAATTTCTAACCAGGGGAAACACATAAAAGAAATACCTGCCAACCCTTCAGCCTTGGAACTTCAATCTTCATACCCTTCTTCCTCACAGATTTCTTGAATCTAGACACAAAAGCTGAATTTAAGGCCCTTGCCACAGCCCAAATAGTGTTGTAAATGAGATGGCTGTCTACTGCCAGGACCCAATCAATCACCTCTTTTTTCAAAATCCACAGTTCTGTCTGTCTGCACCGTCTCCAGACTTTCAAGGAAAAGGCATCCTTGGTGGATGAACATGTAAAGCTTTTCCTCATAACATTACGCATGGCTTTCAAAACAACAGTAAAAACATTAAAGTTTGCCCGTTTCCCTTTCTCTATCAGAAAGGAAAAAATGGGACCAATGTGTTTAAAGGAAAACATATTAAACTTCAAATCAAAACTGAGATCCCAATGAGCTGTGGTGATCCAGACTTTTTCCAGAGTATTTCCCATTATATGTAGTACTTCTTGTACAATCCTTATTCCTACCCGGAATGAACTAGTCTCTGATCCATAAACAAAGACATTAATTTTGCTCCACTTGAAAATTGGTTCTATTATCATATCCATGCTTTGCTCATTTAGAGGAAAGGTTTGATATATAACTACACAAATGCCATTCTGTAACATCAATGAAGACATTTTCCTCATGAACCTCTCCCCTTGGTCAGTTTCTGGAGCAACTAAGCAAACAAAGGTCCACCTGAAATGGATGAGAAGCTTGACTATTCCTGGGTACTGGACTCCTTCAGCAGGGAGCATTGGGTAGAAGAAAGGAAAATGAATTTTATCCTTCAGAAGGGGGGTAGCCAAACTGTAACTAATCTGAAAGGAATGGAAGATGGTAATATTTTACATTTAAGAAGCAAAATGCTTTTGCTCTCATCTCTATAATGAAAAGAATTCCTCCAGCAGAGGACCTCTTATTCAAAGATGCATGACTGAAAACTGCCTTCCCAAGAAAGACCCACCTGAGGAATTTTGTAGGTGCCCAACATGGTTGAAATCTGGGTGGAGATCCCAGCCTCGGCTTCTTCCAGAAGAGCCACTGTGTTTCTCTGGCTTCCACACCTGTAGTTGGGCACATTGGCCTCCCCGTCTGAAAGCAGGTCCAGCAAAGGATCTGATGTCATCTCTACCTTGAAGAAATTTTCATAAATATTATAACCCAGGCTGATGTTGGGTAAGATATGACCATTCCGATTGATGTTCTCAATAGCAAAAAAGAAGGGCATAAATTTCCAATAAAATTTGGTTGATTTGCTGCAGGTACAAACATATTGAGGAAAATAGCATTTGACTTTTCTTTCACAATAATACTTTTAATCTGCTCAGTAAAATTTTCCTCTAAACAGTTAGTAACATTCCAAAATATTACCATATAAAAAGAATAAGATCAATGAAAAGTTTTGGATCCTACAGTTTTTTTAAAGGCACTCACTCACTTGTTTAATAATATAACTTGGCATGGCTGAAGAGAGCCCAGAAAGAGATCTTCACTGTGAAAGATGATCTCTCACACTAGTTAAGGTCACCTCTTGGCAATTCTATGGAAAATTTTATGAAAAAAGATGTGGAGACTCTAGAAAGAGTGCAGAGAAGAGCAACAAAGATGATTAGGGGACTGAAGACTAAAACATATGAAGAACGGTTGCAGGAACTGGGTATGTCTAGTTTAGTGAAAAGAAGGACTAGGGGAGACATGATAGCAGTTTTCCAATATCTCAAGTGCTGCCCCAAAGAAGTTAAGCTATTCTCCAAAGCACCAGAAGACAGGACAAGAAGCAATGGGTGGAAATTAATCAAGGAGAGAACTTAAAACTAAGGAGAAATTTCCTGACAGTTAGTGTTTAAGAAGATGTTGGATAACCATTTGTCTGAAGTGGTGTAAGGTTTCCTGCCTAAGAAGGGGGTTGGACCAAAAGACCTCCAAGGTCCTTTCCAACTCTATTATGCTATGCTATGCTATGCTATGCTATTCTATTCCATTCCATTCCATTCTAACTATCAAAGATATTATACGTACATGTTTTTTGGAATTGGAGCAAGAATTTAGACTTATTGAAAATGGCTCCTGCGTTGATAACTTTGAAGCTTTTAAGACTTTGTTGTCCTTCTCTGCTTTGAAAAAGTGTGAAGGTTCAACCTCTATTGGAGGGATCTTTGCTGTTTTTGTGTTGTTTCTCCAGCAGTTTATTATTCTTTTCATGTTTTCTGTCATATTTTTAATTACAAGACGTGCAGACTCAAAGAGCCTATGAAATCTATAAATAAATAAATGAAGCAGGATAATAGATACAGTATAATATTTTCATTTTTTTAAAAAAATGTGAGTGCTCCGACACTGAAGGTTTTTAAGAAGGGACAGGACAGTCATTTGTCTGAAATGATATAGGGTCCCCTGCTTGAGCAAGGGTTGGACTGAAGGTCCTCCAAGGTTCTTTCTGAATCAGTTCTTCTCTTCTTCTGTTAGTACCCTGGTATACACTCATGGATGAGAATGAGAGATGGTTGCAAATTCAGGGAATGCCCATATTGTTTATTGAGAATCCTTCACAGAAATAAATTTTGGTTGGGGAAAAAACAAAGGTGAATTTATCTCATCTCCAATGGGGAGAGAAAATGCACCAACCCTGTGTTCTTGGATTGGCATCCCCCAGCTTGGCTCAGGGTTGAGGTGGATAACTGTGTTCCTGTTGATTTCTGTTGATAGGATAGTAACTAAAGAGGATGGGGACAAATCTCTTGGTTTTGTTCTGGTATTTGGCAGCTGGAGGTGAGCATCATCACCTGCAGCGTGCAATAAGGACCCCAAATTAGAATTGTAAAGTAAGAAAAGAGCATAGAATGTAGAACATCTGGTTGGAAGGGACTTTGAAGGTTTTCTAGTCTAATCCTCTGCTTAGACAGGAAACCCTATACCATTTCATTCAAATGACTATTAAGTCTCTTCTTAAGAGCCTACACTGATGGAGCATCCACAACTTCTGAAGCCAAGCTATTCCACTGGTTGTTTGTTCTCACTGTCAGGAAATTTCTCCTTAGTTCTAGGTTGGTTCTCACCTTGGTTAGTTTCCATCCATTGCTTCTTGTCTTGCCTTCTGGTTCAGATTAAGGGAGAGCGTCCTATATTTACAGAGGGCTGGAATTGTAAACAGTAACTTCTATGGAAATGATCCAGTGCAGTACAGGAAGATTGACTTACTCTGAGAATTCTGTTGAAGGACTTCTACGAAAATTTAATATTTGAAACCGAGCCTCCATTGAAGAGATGATGCCACTAATGTAATAATCTCCTGGCTTGTAAAGATGCTCTGGATCCACTTTACCTTGCTCCAGAGTCAGAAGGCATTTGGCTTTCTGCATCATACCAGATCCCAATGGCCACAGAATCAGCACAAATATAAACAGGAGAAACATGATTTGTATTGTTGACTGAGCCTTCTACGTTGCACCTGCTTTTAAAGAAAGAATGAAAAGAAGAAGTGGAAGAAACTAAAGCTTCTTCCAAGACTGAAATTTTAGATCCAGACAGCATCAAGCCAAACAACATAAATACAGCCCCTTACCTGTCCTGAAAATAGATTCCCTCTCTATCTCCTGAGCCATTGATACACCATTTCTCACATAGACCACACCGAGCATTGCTTTTGAGTTTGAAATTTACACCAAGACATCCTGGCATGTTATTCTTACTTTCTCTGAAACCCCTCTAGGGACTTAACATAAAGGCAGCAAATAAAAGGGTAAATATATCACTGTGATTTTGATAATTGCAAGGAAGAGAGCACAAACCTCTCTGAATCTTGAATCAGTTAACAGGCAGGTGCCCAATGGGAGAACTCACAGAAGTCACTTTGAAGGTAAGCCAGTGAAGGATATTTGAGAATTTAGCCCCAAATCATTCTAATAAAACACTTTTAGAAATGGCATTGACTTTTTTAGATGCACAGAAAGCCCTTGATAATGTAAATTGGCAATTTGTGATACAACAGTTAGATTGTATGGATTTTGGTGAAAAGTTTATAAACATGATTAAGGCAATGTATTACAAGCAAATGGCAACAGTAATAGTTAATGGGAACCAGACAGAGAACTTTAATATAAAAAAAGGCACGATACAAGGATGTCCATTGTCCCCATTCAATTTTTTTACTACCAGTTATGTGGGCATGGCTTGGTTGGCATAGCTTGGTGGGCACGGTTATGTGGTCATGTGACTGGGTGGGCATGGCCAGGTGGTCATGTGACTGGGTGGGTGTGGCCAATTTAGCAGTTTATTTTGCCAATTTAGCAGTCCATTAAACAATACACAGCACCTGGCCAGCAAAGTGAGGATGTGGCCAGAGAGGTTGGTGGTGCATTACTTTAAGACCAGTCTTGACCAAACACTACGCCCGGCCTGCATCTACAGAGGGTTGCCACCTAGACTGACTGCATGGTTCCAGGCAACCATGGAATTAGCTATAGATTTCTGTGAGGATAAGCCAGGAAGGGAGTGTAGTACATGAGGACAAAGACTGCCACAGATGTGTCCTATTGGATTTGCCCTGAAAACCCCGCAACCCATAGTGGTCTCCATGGTGATACTGTGAAGTTTCCAAGAGTTGCCCTAATTAATTTACGAGCCCCGAGACAAAGTTCAAAAAAAACCCATTCATTTATTAGGACTAACATCTTGGTACGGACTTCTGTGTAGCCGAAACTAAATCCCACTTAAAGGTGTCTGAACTTTACCCCTGTGCCCCCTCCCCTCTGGCAGAGGTCATCAATCACATTCTCCAACAGGACGTTGTGGCAGGGGTCTGGACATGTGCATTCACATCCCAGTACAGCAATATGGGACTTTTACTCTGGCCAAAACTATACATGGCATCACCCCCCCCCCCCTTCTCAAGTTGATAGTAGTCATTGAAATGCTTTAGGCATTGACAGATACCTCCACCCCCTGATGGCAGCTGGACTGAGAACACCCTAACCCATAACACATTTTTATCCAGGAGGCTGGGGCATAGAGCGGCAGTATGCCATGAGATTGGTTCTACAGCATCTGTGAGCACACCAAGGAAATAAAAGGGGACATCCAGGAAGAGTGTGAGGGGTGGTGAGGAGAAGTAACACAGGGCGAGTCAACCAGTTCCTACACCAGTTGACTCCAGCCCATCGGGTGATGTACTCAATACCGGTGGAAGTGATGGGGAGGAGGGTTCCGACCTGATGATAACTAAGCCTATCAAACCATTTGTGATACTGGTAATGGTGGAAGCAGCCAGGCAATGACAATGTACAGCCCTGATCAATTCAGGATGCACTCACTGCTTAATGAATGCAATGGTCGCTGATAGTCTGGGGGTAGGATGTTGGCTAGGCCGATCTGTTTCAAACAGATGGACAGGTCGGTATTGGGGGGCCAATCAGCCATTGCATGTAACTGATCAGGTGGTATTACAGATAGGCCCCCATCAGGAGGTCTTGCGGTTTGTAGTGGCTCCAAAAATTACAGAGGAGATTGTACTAGGCTTTGCGTGATTGGACAAAAGGGGGCCTACGATATGGTGGGGTGGTGGTAGTAGGAATCTCAGAATAGGCCTTGGTCCTGAACGTCCTCCTCATGAGGTGCAAACCATCGCCCAGGCCCTGGTGGGATTGCAAGCTGCAGTGCCATTGGTACATACAGCTGGGGAGGAGCAATTCCCTCAGGTATATGCAAACTTAAAAGATGTATGCAGAAAACAGGAATATGTTATTTTACCCCCTCACCACCCCACAGATTGTGCCGCGGAACTACTCCCTGGTGCTAAACTGCCAATGCCCCGAATGTATTCTATGACCCCGCAAGAGCTAGCAAAAATGAGGACATATATAGAAAAGAACTTAAAAAGGGGCTTTATTCAGCCAGCTAGATCAAGGGTAGTCGCCCCTGTTCTGTTCTGGGAGAAAAAGGATGGCAGCTTACGCCTCTGTGTCGACTTCCAGGACCTTAATGCCATCTGTGTGGAACATCTGTACCCTCTTCCTTTAATGAAGGACATGATGGCTAGGTTAGCGGAGGGATGCATATTCACGAAATTAGATCTCAGGGAGGCGTATTATAGGGTATGCATTCGGGCTGGTGATGAATGGAAGACAGCCTTCAATTGTCCTCTGGGCAGTTACCAGTTTTGAGTTTTGACCTTCAGACTGCAAGGAGCCAAAGCGGTGTTCATGCAGCAAATTAATGAGCATCTCTATGAAGGGGTACTCGTCTATTTAGATGATATACTTTTATATACCAAGACCATGGAGGAACATGTAACTCTTGTACGTCAAGTGCTTAAAAAGCTGCTGGATGCACATTTATACGTTAAATTGTCTAAATGTGAATTCCACAGGACACAACTGGATTATCTTGGGTTCCGTATTTCACCTAAAGGGGTGGAGATGGATCCTGGACAGGTAAAGGTGGTGATGGACTGGCAGGTTCCTAAAACCCTCAAGCAGTTGCACAGTTTTTTAGGGTTTGCCAATTTCTATTGCCAGTTCAACCCGTCCTTTGCCCAAGTGATCCTTCCACTAACCAACCTCTTATGTACAAAACATCTCATGACAAACTCTCGACTGGGAAGCCTGGTTGTGTGGACAACACAAGGCGTGTGAGCAAGCGTTTGACCATCTGACATCCTTGTTTGCACAAGAACCAGTACTGAAACATCCAGAGCCCATTAAACCATTTGTGGTTCAGGCAGATGCCAGTGATGTGGCAGTGGCCGCAGTCCTCTTACAAAAGAACAATGAAGGAGTCCTACAGTCATGTGACTACACCTTGAGGAAGTTGACAAGGACCAAATGCCACTGGCCCATTTTGAAAAAGGAGGCATTCAGGGTCCAGTGGGCCCTATTGACATGGCAGCATTTACTAGAAGGGGGAGGGATACCGTTTGAGGTCTGGATGGACCACAAGAATTTGGAGGCCCTTCAGACCCTGCAAAGATTGTCCCAAAACAAGATAGATGGGCCTTATATTTTCAGCAATTCAATTTCCAATTAAAATATATACTGGGGAGCAAGAACTTCTTAGCCGATGCCCTCTCCTGCAAACCACAGTATCACAATAAAAGGGAGAATCTATTGCAGGCTATCATCCCGACCTCACAGCCTAGGGTATTAGCCACTTAACAGGCCCTACCGGTACCAAACTTGTATGCCCAGGGAGAGGACCTCCCCAAGCTGCACTCCCAATGGACCAATGGTTTCAAGAAAATAAAACTTTATTAACAAAGAGAGAGCACTTTGACTGGAAGGGGTTGAAGTTATACGTACTAAGTGTGGTACGGGTGACCGTGCTGCAGCACTGCTACGATGTTCACTCACTTGACCTTTTGGGTTCCTCAAGTCTCTGAATTTAGTAAATTGCCAGTTCTGGTGGCCCTACATGAAGAGGGACATAGAGGAATATATAAGGAGTTGTGTTGTTTGCACTACCATGAAGGCCTGGCCTGGACGGCCTCCTGGTCTTTTACAGCAGGTGGCAGATCCGATTTGGTCATGGGAACAGATAGCCATGGACTTCATTATGGAGTTACCAGACAGCAAAGGGAACAAGGTCATTTGGACAATAATAGACCTGCTCTCCAAGCAGGCTCATTTTGTAGCATGTACCGGCCTTCCATCTGCTAGAAAGCTGGTCAAACTGTTTATTGCCCATGTCTATAGACTCCATAGCATCACCAAAAGGATAATTTCAGACAGGGGAGTGCAATTCACTGCCCGGTTCTGGCACAGATTCCTGGCGATGGTGGGGTCTTCACAGGAACTTAGTACAGCTTTCCACCCTGTGACCAATGGTGCCATGGAGAGGGCAAATGTGATGGTGGAGCTCTACTTAAGGTGTTACATCCAGTATCAACAGACTGATTCAGCTGAACTCCTCCCCTTTGCAAAAGTTGCATATAAAAATGCAGTGCACAAAAGTACTGGGGTTTACTCCATTTCATGTGTCTACAGGGGGGAGTTCATCCCAATTCCGGAGTGTTCTCAAGTGTGCCCAGATGACACGACCTTGTAGGAGTGGGTAACCTGGATGCAAAAAGTTTGGAAAGTGGTGAGGGATGTGTTATGTCACTCTTTTGCTACATATAAAAAGAATGCCAACAAAAGGCGGAAGGCACAAGGACCTTTCCATGTAGGCCAGAGGGTATACCTCTCCACTAAATATCTCAGGCTGACGCTGCCATGTAAGAAGCTCAGGCCCAAATTCATTGGGCCTTTCCCAATCATGCAAGTTATTAACCTGGTCACAATGCAGCTAAGACTCCCCCTCCGACCTTACTGGGGAAAACACATTCAGTCTTCCACTGCAGCCTGCTCTGATCAATTCAGGCATCTGATATCAGAGGAGACCCGCTGCAGCTACTAGCCCTGGTTACTGTAGATGGGGAACAGCACTATAGTGCAAGATATGCTAGATACCAGGTGGCACAGGTGATGGTTACCATACCTTGTTTTATGGAAAGGTTATCCCCTGTTGGTGGCATCATGGGTTCATAGCAAGGACTGTAGGGCACCAGACCTGGTAGCGAGATTCCACTGCAGACATCCCACAAAACTGGGGGTCCTTTGACTCCTAACTGACTATAATTTTTAGCTCCCCAGATGCTGACTCCGTGGTAGAGGGGCCTCGGGTCAGCTCTGGCCAGCCCAGATGCCCAGAGCTGCCATTCAGGGGAGAAAACTGGGCCAGCTGCGAGGCCTCGTGCTTACCAGATATAGAGTTCCCTCTTCCACAAGCAGTCATTCCTATCTTCCTATCTTCATGATGCCCATTGTAGGTCACTACTTGCTTTAGCAGGATAGATGGGAAGACCTTGACATCATGGATAATTATCATGAGAAACTGCCTGCCTGCCTACCTACCTACCTACCTAATATCTATCCTCTCCTTCTCTCTCTCTCTCTCCCTCCATCTCTCTACCCCCCCACCTGCCTCCCTGCCTGCATGTGTACCTACATAGCATCCATCTATCTATCTATCTATTTTATCCATCCATCCTTCTGATATCTATATCTCTTCTTTGCTCATCTGCCCCTGAATATGGCTCCCAATGAGTCAGTACAGTGAGATTTATTGGGGGAGGGGAGTGTGTCATTACCTTCCTTATGATCTTATTACCTCATGGTGCTAAATAGATATTGATTTTCTACACACAATCCTACACCTCTGTGCTCAGACCCAAACATGTATATATACGTATTTCTAGTCCCCTATTTTCCAACCAATTTACATAAGAAAAGAAAGAAGGAATCCTATATACTGTAATACTTTAATGTAAATCATGGTATTATTACTATCACTTGAATAATTGATGGAGTTGAAATGATTGGGATCTTAGTAGGTTTTTAAAAAAAGAACACTAAAGTATCAAACACTGTTACAATTATTAACTGACATTTCTGAGATCCACATAAATTGCTATTTTATTTTGACATCAAATATTCCTTTGTATTCAGATTTGGTCTTAAAATAATAATGAAACATTTGGGAAGGAAAATTAATATCAACAGGCTAGCACTAGAAGCCAACATGGAGAAGACCTGCACAGCCACCATGTACTTTCCCTTGATGCTCAGGTAAGTGGGAATGAAGGATATCCAGACGCTGCAGAAGACCAGCATGCTGAAGGTGATGAGCTTGGCTTCATTGAAGGCCCCAGGTAGATTCCTGGCCAGGAAAGCCACCGTGAAGCAGATGAAAGCCAGGAAACCCATGTAGCCAAGGGCAAGGTAGAACATGGCAACAGAGCCTTGATTGCATTGGAGGATGATTTCTGCAGGTTGTGAGTACATGTCCGACTCAGGGAATGGGGGAGAAATGCCCAACCAGATGCTGCAGAGAACCACTTGGACACCAGAACATGAAAGGATGATAGAATTGGACAAGGTCTTCCCCAGCCACCTCTGCATCTTATTCCCTGGTTTTGTGGCCAGGAACGCTAACACCACCATGACAGTTTTGGCCAAGACAGTAGAAGTGGCAACTGAAAAGATATTGCTGAATGCCACTTGTTGGAGAAGGCAAGTGACAGTCCTTGGCTGGCCAATGAATAGAAAAGAGGTCAAGAAGGAAAGCAGGAGGGTGATGAGGAAAGTTTCAGTCTTAGGTACACAGCCATCTCGATTGATGTTTGGATACTTTGCTGCTGGACATTTGGTGCATTTCTCAGCATCTGAAAAGAGAAAGATTAACATCTACATCAAGGTTTTTCCATCACAGTGTGGAGAAAGGTAGTATGCAGCAACATTTTGGAAATTTAACTAGTATAACACAAATGGACAAGTGCCTGAGGAAAGCAAGAATCTCCACCACATATTCCCAGGATGTTTGTGGCTGCATTTAAATTGTACTATTTCAATTCCAGATTCCATGAACCACATTTTAAAAATAAAATAAAGTACTGTATTACACAGCCCTCCCATCAATGATTAATGAATGGATGTTCATTGACTAGACTAGTTCAAACACAGGAGGGAATAAATGTTTGGACTTAAGACTCAAGTGGGTGGCCCATTTCAGCTCTGATTCTTTTAAGATGGAAGATATTTCTCCAATAAACTCAGCTGCTGATGTTCATCTTTAAACCAGCTGTTAAGGAAGCTGTTCTATTAATTGATCCTTTGTAAATGTCAAGGCCACCTTAAACCTTGACCAAGGAAATTGCTCTCTGATTTCAATTAAAATACTACTTTTATCACTGTCTATGCAGTAGATTATCTGTATTACAAGATATATATATATATATATATATATATATATATATATATATATATATATATATATATATATATATATATATATATATATATATATATATATATATATATATATATATATATATATATATATATATATATATATATATATATATATATATATATATATATATATATATATATATATTTAAAGCTAGGCTTAAAAATGTCTATCAAGATAGCTTTTCATGAAATATGCCTGCCCCTTTCATGTTATCACCCACCTTCCATGGTGGAGATGGTTCCTTCTGTGCAAGGAAGACAGTCGTAGCAGCAGATGGGCTTCCCTTCCTGAGCTACCTTCCTGAATCCAGGATGACAGCTTTTCACACACCTCGAAAGAGGCAGGGGCTGAGGAAAGAGAAATGCAATACCCTTATTTAGATTTATAGAAAATGTTTCAGTGAAAACAGAAGGCTGTATTTTCATGGCCACCTGAATAATAGAAGTCAGAAGTCCGAATATAGCTGGATGGGATGTTGCGGGTCTTCTAGTCCAACACCCTGCTCAAGCATGAGACCCTAAACCCATGATGGTGAACCTTTGGGCAAAGTGGAGGTTTGGCAATGGACTTCCGGTTTGCTGTTAGGGGCATTTTTTTGCTCTCTGGAGCCGGGGGCACAGGGGAGGCTTCCCTGAAGGCTCTGGAGGGCAAAAAATGACCCAACAGACAAACCAGAAGTCCTGATTTGCTTGTTAGGTCATTTGTTGCCCTCTGGAGCCTTCAGGGAGGCTTCCTGAAGCCACCCGAGGGCCTCCAGGGGCACAGGGAGGCTATTTTCGGCCTCCCCAGGTTTCTATAAAGCCTCTGGAGCCTGGGGAGGGTGAAAAAATCACACCAAAAATGGGGGGAATGCTGGTCGTGCACGCATTCGTGCTGGGGATGTGCACATAGTATTATGGATGCACGCCCCTCCTACACTCCCCCTGCTTTTGGCATGAGAGCCAGAAAGGATTCACCATCACTGCCCTAAACCATTTCAAAGAAATGGCTGTCTAGTCTCTTCTTAAAAACTGCCAGTGATGACACACCCACAATTTCTGCTATTCCACTAGTTAATTGTTCTTATTGTTAGGAAATTTCTCTTTAATTCCAAGTTGCTTCTCTCCTTGATTAGTTTCCATCCATTGTTTCTTGCCTTGTCTTCTGGTGCTTTGGAAAATAAGTTGACCCCTTCTTCTTTGTGGCAGCTGCTCAAATATTGGGATACTGCTATCATGTCCCCACAAGTACTTGTTTTCTTTTGACTAGCCTGGATGTCAGCAACCCGCAGCTTCCGAGCCACATGCAGATTTTTTGGCCCTCTCCTGAGGGGTACATTGCTGGTAGTTACGTTTTTCAAAAGTTCCAGCTGATCTCACCCATCCTCTCCCAGTCCCCTGAGAAGAGAAGAGACTCGCTCTGGGCCTGCCGTGTTTGTCTTTTTGTTAGGGGCAAGTGGGGCAGGGTCTCATTGTGGCTCTGCATTGTAATGTGTCCTTGGAGGTGGGGACCCATCTCCCCCATTGTGAAACATGCTAAATTTTGCTGTGGTGCGCAAGGCACTGTGAGAGCACCTTATGGCCTGCCCGCTGTTGCACAGCACAGTGCAATTTAACATGCCTCTCCAAGCATCTGAGGTGCACACAACACCAGGAAAGGCTGGAAGTAGCTTCCTGCCATTTCCTGCTTCAGTCTGTCGGGCAGCCAAACCCCTGGATGAGATGCTGGAGAATCAAAATCAGAGAGAGAGAGAGAGAGAGAGAGAGAGAGAGAGAGAGAGAGAGAGAGAGAGAGAGAGAGAGAGAGAGAGAGAGAGAGAGAGAGAGAGAGAGGAAGGAAAGAAGGGAAAGAGAGAGAAACATAGAGAGATGAAGGAGAGAAATACAAGAGGAGAAGAGGGGGAGAGAGAGACATACAGAGAGTGGGGAAAGAGAGATACAGAGAGGGAAAAGGGGGGAGAGAGAGAGGGGGAGAGAGTGGGGGAACATCATTTGACATCATTTTAGATGTGAAAAGGGTTTTGTTGCTCCAGGTTCTCTGCGGCAATGATGGCTGGGTAGGCATGGCTAGGGGTGACTGGGTGGGAGTGAGTGATGTGAAGTTCGTCATGCCCACCAAGGTTTTATGGCTCCCCGTGTTTTCTTTTCTATGGGAAACGGCTCTAAATGGTTCATCTTAGTTGCTCTTCTTTGCACTTTTTCCAAGTCTCAATATCTTTTTTTTTATGTGGTGACCAAAACAGGACACAGTATTCCAGGTGTGGTCTTACTATGGCTTTATAAAGTGCTACTAAGACTTTGTGTGATTTTGATTCTATGCCTCTGTTTATACAACCAAGGATTGCATCAGCTTTTTTGGCTGCTGAGGCATACTGCTGGCCCATGTTTAAGTGATTGTCCAGTAGGACTCTGAGATCCCCAACACTGGAAGTCTTTAAGAAGATGTTGGATAGCTATTTGTCTGAAATGGTAGAGGGTTTCCTGCCTAGGCAGGGGGTTGGACTAGAAGACCTCCAAGGTCCCTTCCAACTCTACTATTGTATTGTATTATTGTATTGTATCCCTCTCACAGTTTTCAGCCAGGTTTTGCCTAACCATTGCTTTTCTCCACATTAAATTTCATGTTGTTGGATAGGGCTCACTATTCAAGTCTGTCAAAATCTTTTTGGATCCTGAACTTGCCTTCTAAGCTATTCCTACCAGCTTAGTGTGATCTGCAAATTTCAGATACCATTTTCTTGATTATTCCAATTTTTATTTCCAGACTGTCTTTTACAGTTATGATTTTAGTAGATAGGGCTATAGATTCTTTTTGCATGAAGACTGATGCAAGGAATGACTGAAGCAGCTCTGCTTTCTCTCTAATGCCTGTTCCTTACTTGCCATCTTCTCTCTTTAGTGGACCAACTGTTTCCTTGACTTTTTTCCTTGTTATTTATATGTTGAAAGAAACTTTTTAAAATTATCTTTCACTTTTGTTGCAAGCCTTTGTTCATTCTGAGCCTTTGCTTTCCTGCCTTCATCTTTGCATATTTGGGCTATCTGCTGATATTCTGCCTTAGTTATGTGACCCTCTTTCCATTTTTTGTACTTGTCCCTTTTATTTTTCAGTTTATCAGAGAGATCTTTGTGCAGCCATGCTGGTTTCTTCTTGGATTTCTTGTTTTTCTATTTCAGTGGTATTGTGCTAGACTGGGCTTTTATGATCATATTTTTCAGAGTTTCCCATGCTTCTTGAGTTATTTCCCCTACTATGATTGTCATCCATGGAATCTTTCCCAGACTCGCCCTCTGAGTTTGGTAAAATCAGCTCTTTTAAAGTTCAAGCCACTGGTTTAATTATTTTCCATTGCTTATGTTTGCATTATATTGAATTCCAATATGATGTGGTCACTCTCACCCAAATTTCCAACAACTTCAACTCCCTCTATCACTTCTTGTCAAGTAGTAAGAATCCAGTTTAACTGGTTTCCTCCTCTACCTTTTGGATGTCCAAGTTGTCAACAAGATTGGTAGGAATCTGTTTGATCTCCAACTTGCTGCAGAGTTTGAATCCCAGTTTATATCAGGGTAGTTAAAGTCTCCCACTACCACTATGGTGTGTTTCCTACATACATTTGTTAATTGATTAGCAAAAGGTTCATCCTTGACCAATATGGATTCTAGAAAGCTTTCATCCTTAGTGTTATGCATTTCTGTAGAGTTGCAGTGATATAATGCAACACCATCTCCTGTCCCAAAGATACTTTTTCAGGAGGCAACTGGACTTTTTTTCCCCTTTTGAAGATGTTTCACTTCTCATTCATTTGCCTCCTGAAAAAGCACCTTTGGAACAATTATGACCTGGATGACTGAGAATCTCTACAATCTTTTAACACCATCTCCTTTTTTTGTTTGGTCTGCTTCTTTTGAATAGTTTATATCCTTACATCAGTACATTCCAATTACGAGTTTCATCCACCAAGCTTCAGTAAATGTAGCTATATCATAACTGCCTTCATGTACTAGTACTTCAAGTTCACCCTGTTTGTTACCTAAACTTTGAGCGTCAGTGTATAGGCATTTGAGTATTTTATGAGTCTTGGTTTCTTATATCTCCTACTTTATAACTGAGTTTTCCATCCTTCCCATCACGCTTTGCCTTATTGTGTTTTTCCTTTTTCTCTTTCTTGTTTCTCTTTATTCCTTGCCTCCTTATATGATTGGTTATCTAGTGGTTTTTGCTTGGAATTCGGTTCTATAGGCCATAAAGATTTCCCTCCTATTTCCCCCCATCCCCTCAATGACAATTTGCCGTGACCAGTTCACCAAACTGCCATGGTTATCTCAATGCGGGACAACTTGCCAAAACATGCCCAGGAAAACTCACTGTGGAACAAGATTTACACTAATATCGAGAGAAATAGTGGAATAGAATCATTAAAGAAAAGATGCAAAAGGAGGGACCAAATGAAATTTGAAGGGCAAGAATTAAAATATTTTTAAATTTATTTTAAATAATTAGGTAGAATTGTTAAATTGTCCAGTAGCGAGTTGTCCCATGGCAAGTTGGCCATGGTGTGTCATCCAGCAGTGATTTGGCTGTGGGGACTTGGCCATGGCAATTTGACCATGATAGATTGGCAGCAGGCGAGTTGGCTGTGGCAAGTTGTTCCTGACTGTCCTCAATTTTAGTTTAAGATTGTTTAAAATTTAGTAAAGATTATGAAGTAACAATATTTACAGATTATGAAGACATTCACATCCGTCAAAGCCAAATTGACTAACAAGAAAACTCAAAGGCATTGAAAGAAAAATCCCACCTCATCTAAAATGTAGCGCTGTTTGCCACCTTGAATGGAATAAAATAAACATTTATCTCACCTTATTCAGCATCTCCACCTTTGTGATACTTTTCTGGTTGATGGTAACTTTAAAATCCTGGGATGCCCCTTTTTCTAGAATCCCACATTTCACTCCCTTGAGAGATTTGTTTGGGAAAATGACCCATTTCACAATATCCAGGTCAGCTGTCAGACCTCCTTGCTCATCCAAATATACCCCATCTATGGAATGATTGTGGAACTGAGAACTTTGAAGGAAGGAATGTAGCTGGAAAGGAAATGAAGAGTTTAGAAAGCACATCAGAAGTATTTTGAAAAGACCCCTTGATCTACACCGGGAGGAACTTTAATATTATAATCTCTGAATACAAATCATGTTAAGATCTTTTGTAGACCAAGGGATCCTTTCAAAATATTTCTTTCTTCCTCCATCCCATGCTTTCTACAGCTATACTGAATCAAAAGAATAAAGCTGGTTGTAGCCAAGGAATGAAGAGAGTCTCTGGACAAAGGGAACCTTTGATCAGAAGGGCAGTGCATTAGGGTTTGGAGTTCAGACATTTTAGACTGTCCCATCCTATCAGATGGGATTCTGTAGGTCTCATGGAACACAACAGTTCTCCAATTTCCAGACAAAAAGGTATTGAGTATGGACACAGTATTGAGTATTGAGACCTGGACACAGCATAATATCTTGGCTAAGGAAATAGTTACTAGAAGATCATTGATTGAAAGAGAATAATGGCTGAAGCGATGGGATATAAAAGCATTCTCTTTGAAATAAAAACAAAATGAAATGGTAATATTGCAAAAACAAGCATCAGGGCAATTGAAAGAAAAATATAGAGAACAATTCATTTTGGTTTCTAAACAATGTGCAACTCAGTTGGATTTAAGTCTCACGATGATGTATCTTTTTGGAATAAGTAACCAGGATAGCCACTTTAAAATTATTCCCATCTGCGAGAGAATTATCTCTGGTGGGAAAGAAATACCTGCCAAGCTTTCAGCCTTGGAGTTTCCATTTTGGTAAAGACCTTCCTCCCTGATCGCTTGGATGCCTGTTCATCAGCTGAATGTAAGGCCCTTGCCACAGCCCAGATGGTGTTGTAAGTGAGATAGCTGTCCTGAGCCAGAAACTGATCAATCTCCTCTTTCTTCAGAGCCTCCAGACGTTCTCTCTGTCTGCACCGCCACCAGACTTTCACTGAAAAGGCATCCTTAGTGAATGAACATCTAAAGGCTCTTCTTAAAAAGTTTAATTTGGATCGGTGAAAGAGATCAAAAGAACCATATTTTCCCCATTTCCTTTTCGTTATGATAAAGGAAAAAATGGAAGAAACATAATTAAGGAAACGTGAGACAGTCATGATATCAGAATTAAGGTCCCAGTGAGCTGTAGTGATCCAGACTTTATCCAGAACATGTTGCTGAAAAGTTTGAAATATTGATTGTAAAATCACCATTCCATTCCAAAATGCATTAATCCCCGAACCATAAACAAATACATTGACTTTTCTCCACTTCAAATATTGTTTATGGTGTACGACTATCCGATGCATATTTAGTGGAAAGCTTTGATGTATAACTGTGCAAATACCATTTCTTAGCATCAAGGAAGACATTGTCCTTATGAACCTTTCCTCTTGGTCAGTTTCTGAAGTAATCAGGCCAACCAAGGTCCACCTGAAGTGGAGGAGCAGCTTGACCATCCCTTGGTACTTGACTCCTTCAGCAGGGAGCATTGGGTAGAAGAAGGGAAAATGAGTTTTATCCCTCAGAATTTGGGAAGCAAAACTGTAACTGACCTAAAAATAATGGAAGATGGTGGCATTTTAAATGTAACATGCAAAATATTATTCCTCCCATTTTCATAATCAAAATCTGCTTTTCATTTGCAGCAGAGGACCTCTCACTGAAGGCTCCATGACTGAAAACTGTCTCCAGAAGAAAGACACACCTGTGGGATTTTGTAGGGGGCCACCATGGTGGAAATCTGGATGGAGATGCCAGTCTCAGCATCCTCCAGAACAGCCACTGTGTTTCTCTGTCTTCCACACCTGTAGTTGGGCACATTGGCCTCCCCAGCTGAAAGGAGATCCAGCAAAGGTTCTGTAGTCATTTCCATTTTGAAGAAATTGTCATAGATATTATAACCCAGGGTGATGTTGGGTAAGATATGACCACTCCGATTGATGTCCTCCACGGTGAAAAGGAAGAGCAGACTTTTCCAAAAATAGATGTGTGTTAGTCTGCAAGTATGAACACATCAATGAAAATAATAGTTCATTTTTCTTCTGTAACAATACTACAAAATGAAGTTTTAGTTCATATAATATTTGAAAGAAATGTTGGTTTGTACAATAGTTCAACATTCCAGATTGCTACAAGAACACAACGTCAGTTTCATGAGTCAGTTTTCACGCATTTTATTCCATATTTGATGGATGGTTCCTGTCTTTTAATAGAGATGGCTGATATCCCCAGATAGCTTCCATACTTTATTACAGTTTTGGGGATTTTTCCAATTCTGTTACATTTATAAGAAACGGAATGCCTTAAAAATCATTTTATTATTAATTATCTTATATAATTCATATTATAAACATTTGTGGAGATCCCACTTGGAGGATATTCGGAAGCTGTTAAAGACCAGCTTATTCTCCCTATCTCTAAGGCAGAGTGAAGGCTGAGACTATCATAGGTGACCTTCAATGATGTTTTTGTTATTTCAGGGACTTCTTTTGATTCCCCCCCCCCGTTTTTATTTTGTTAGCCAATCAAAGTCTCACATTTTAGTAATTCTACAATTAAATAAACCAACCAACCCACCAACTAATATAATAAAGATAATATTTATATTTTTAAAAAGATTGTCAGGAACCTGGCACTAGCAAATGAGAATGAGACAGATGGAAATTCCATGAATTTATATGTCCTCAATTGGGCTACTTTCATCGTAGCAGCAAATTTTGATGGGGAAAAAGATCTCATCCATGATGCAGTAAGAGAATAAAGCATCCCAGTGTGCTCGGATGAGGAGACACCTAACCCCCCCTCCCCCAGTCCAGCTTAGCTTTGCAGTGAGATGCAAGGGAGAAGTCATTCTGTTCCTCTCTGTCCACAATCTGACTCTGCTCATTGGATGGAAAGGGAAATGGATGAGAGCAAAAAACATGATAGGCTTCTTACTTGACATTTCAAAATGAGCTTTATCACCTGCAGTGTGTAACAGGCAGACATGGTAAAATTAGGAAGTGTAAATCCACAAAATAAGATCAAGGAGAGAGCATGTTTTGTTTTTAGAGGGTTTGTAGACAATCACTGGATATGGAGAGGCTCTAATGCTGTGCAGGAAGATGGACTTACGAGAAAAAATTTGTTGAAGGACTTCTATGGAAGTGCACTGGTCGAAAAGTACCCCTTTTTTCAGAGATTATGGCACTAATGAAATAATCCCCTGGTTTGTAATGATTGCTTGGGTCTATTTCACTCAGCTTCAGAGTTAGGAGGCATTTGGCTTTGAGCATCCCACAGAGTCCCCGTGGCCACAAAAGCAGCACAAGTAGAAGAAGCAGCAACATGACTTCTTTTCTTGACTGATCCTTCTGTGTGAAATTTCTGACACCTTTGGTATTTCTCTGGTACCTTCTCTGTTGTTACAAAGAATGAGATGAAGAGTTGGAAGAAATCAAAATCACTTCCAGGACAAAGTTCTCTAGAAAAATATACACACCCTCTGCTTGTCCTTAATCCTCCTCCCTCCCCCCTCCAGATTTTCTTTCTCTCTCCAGAACCATTTATACACCCAGCAGTTCATAAGACTCCACTGAACTTTGCTTTTGAATCTGATATTGACCTCATAACATGTTCTGACATGCTTGTGTCAAATTGCTGAAAGTTTGCAGAAAGGTCTCTTGGGTCTTAACAAAAAGTCAAGAAATAAATCACAGTTATTTGGAGGACCAGAGCAATCAACTCTCTGAATACTGAATGAGTCAACAAGCAGGTGCCCAAAGGGAGAACTCGAAGATGAGGCTGTACACTTGAAGATGGGCCAGTGAGGGAGACTGAAGAATTTGGCCCCAAATCTTGCAGAGAGACTTGTAACATGACCAAGAAGAGTCACATCTTAGTGTGTCATCAAATATGTGCCAATTGAATGGGTGAAACATGGCAGTCAAGCTTTTCCTTTAAGTGCTTGCTTTGTTTTGAAATTTTGTGGAATCCTTTGTGGTGTTGACTTTGGATACATATCCAAGAGTCTTAGGACAGCCTGATGTTCCTTTTCCAACTCCTCCTTTTTTTGTTTGTTTGGTATTGTAGTTTGGTGCAGTTAGCGTTAGATAAGCTTGTCTAGATGACTTGAAGGTCATATTAAGATGGCGGTTAAACTGTGCACACTTGAGAATAAATTCCAGTAAACTTAGACGTTCTATTAAATTCCTATGGGTAGAATCCAGCATAGGTTCTTTGATCTCTGAATTTGGAAAATCTGAATTATAGAGCTTTTAGAGTAGCAACTAGTTTATCTGGCAATGCATTTTTGGTCTGAGATACGTAATGTATTGCAAATCTGGCTTTTTCATTGCTCTGCAAAACAGGTGCTGATTCCTGGGAAACCACTGTAATTTTAAAAGTAGTTTTTAGATACTAGCTTTGAAAAGGTAGAATGAGCGGATGCTCTTCAACCTGTCCTGAGAAGGAAATCTTAAGATTTCTAGGGAATTTCTAATTTCTAGGGAAATTTTCTAATAGGCCTGTAGGCAGAATCCTATTTAGAGAAAGGAAATTACTGTCTGTTTGGGGACAAACAAATGTACTCATAGAGGATAATATTTGTAGCTCAGGATTGAAACTCTTTGTTCTTTCTGAGATTCTGATTGCTGCCATTTTAACTAAATTGTTACTATTGGAATCTTTCTTTTGATTATTGCAATTGAGGCTAGCTAAGGTAACTTTAATTTTCTCCATCTTTCATCTTTTAATCTCTTGCACCTATTTAACATAATTTTGTGTAAATTTCTTGATATTTTTCCCTCAAGGGGAAAATCAAGATATTTCTCTGAGAATGATGACTTCTCACCCCATGTTTAGATATCAAAAATCACATCCATTATTCCATTAGACATTTCCAAATTAACGCAGATAATAATTCTTCACCAGAAAAAAGTACTCATTCTTTCACCACAATCAGGTAAAGCAAATTTACATTTCTCCTACCAGTCACCCTTAAGACCCATTAATAACGTTTCTGGCTCCTGTTTTCTTCTATTTTCTTTTCCTCTTCTTTTGAAATACTTGTCATCTTTCAAGGCTGTCTAGATTTATTGATTTATTTAGGACATGGCATGTCATACATGAACCAGCAATCTAGATTAACATTTCATTTTGATTAGTAAACACAATAAAATAAAAATGTGAAAAAGATCTATGTTCAAATACCAATGTCTTGGCTAAAAGTGTCTGTCAGGCCTGCAGTCATATTCCTTTTAGGATCTTTGGCCTGCCCCGCTCTCTATTATTTTTCTATGCTGTTTCATTAGTGGGGTAATTGGGAGGGGGAATAGTAAGGAGTAGAATTGTCAAATGTGTTGTTGGCAAAATAGAACATTCCTTTCTAGAAGCCCAAGGTCATTCTTTGTCTCCGTACCTCTGCACCTGACCGGAACTAGATGAATGGAAATGCCAGCATGGCAGTGGAAGATTGGACCGTGTGGGTGTGGGGCAAGATCATGAACTTTCAACTGGGTGGAAAACCCAGGAAGTTTTCAGATCCGGATTTTCCACGGATGTACCAACATGTCTCTCTTATTAATTTGGAACTTTGATGAAAGCTATGCCTTGAATTCTGATTTAATTCTGGATGATATTTGGAATGCTGACAGTGTCATACTCAAGGTCCGTGGGTCAGATCCTGGAAATAGTAAAAGATTGTCCCACTGTGCCTGTGGAAACCAAAATGAGTCCAGGGTGGTTATGTGTGGTCTCCCATGTCCTGTTCTGGCCAGCAAAGTGCTGCAGAAGGCTGTCCAGGCCAAGAATGGGACATGGGGCCAGCCTTGTGCAGCACCCCTATGCTTTGTTTTGGGTAGCAAAGTGCTGCAATTGGCAGTTCCAGGCTGAGAATGAGGTGCAGGGAGGGTCTTGCATGGCCCCTACATCCAATTTTGGCTGGTAGGGTGCTGCAGGAGGCATGCGTTCCATCTCCCCCCTGGGACGGCCCACAAAGGAGAACCACAATGCTGATCCGGCCCTTGAAGAAATCCAGGTTGACATCCCTGGTCTAGGTCCTCTAACCATTGAAACCAGATGCAGGACTGATGTACGGCCTCACCTTACAGCCAGTGATGAAATGATGTGATTTCCTGTCCATATGGGCTCCCATAGGTTCCATGAAATGCTCCCATAAATACCTTCTAATTCAATTTGAAGGGTAATCTACAATGTCTTTTTCCATTTAACTTTTGGATCAATACCAATATAAAGAGCTTACATATTGGTACGGTTCCAAGTGTAATCTTATACACCAGGGGTGTCAAACTGGTGGCCATGCTGGCCACACCCACGCCCGGCTTAGTTTAGGAGAAAAAAGTCATGATACATCACATGACCACACCATGATGGCGCGAGTTTGACCCCCCCCCCCATGTTATAGTGTATATAATTGTACTTCGAAATTGTTTACAGTTTCTCTTTTAAAGTTTCCCTCCAAGTTGATAGTGTTTATTTCCCACTTACTCTATGCTTATTAGCTTTATTAGTTAGGCCTCCACCAGATTAATGCACAAGAGCAATGCTTATCCAATTGTAAAATTCTGCAGAGTAAAATGGACCACACAACTAGATAAATCAATAGCCGAATAGCCAAATAACCTTCAACAGGAGCTTCAGAAACACTTATTTTGAAACAACACAAAGCATCTTAAGCAGCCAGCACATTCCCTTAAAACTGTGGATGGATGCCAAAATTAGCATATTTTAGTGGAAGGGCACAAAAATAAACAATCAAGGAAATATCAAATGGCTCAGCGTCTCTCTCTCTCTCTTGGATACATGGCATAGCTGTGAATTTAGATTTGGAATTGTTTTGTATTATTTTCTTTATTGATTTGTGTTTCACATTTCTGAACCACCCATCAATAGAATGTTAAAATGTAAAACAGTATATATAAAAGTTAAAAATGAAAAGGAGGCAAGAGTGAGTGAACACTATTAAAATCAATTAAAATGTGAAGGGAGGGCTAACCAGCTTCAACCATGTTTTAATTCCTTTTTGAAAGGTCACGAGAGTGGGGCACTGCTTCATTCCAGGGAAAAGGCAGAGTAGGATCTTCCTAAGCATCACCAATCAGAGTCTTTAATTGATCGGGTCTATACAATATTTTTACTGCCTGTCCAGGTGCGAAAGGCTGATGTAATGGGACAAAGATGATACTGCAGTTTTTAAGTAGTTATGATTTTAATCATATTGTTAGGAACCACACAGCAATGAATAGAATGGAATGGAATGGAACGGAAACAGAATACAATAGAATAGAATGAGTTGGAAGGGATCTTAGAGGTTTTCTAGTCCAGCCCTCTGGTCAAGAAGGAGTTGTCCAAATGAAGTTGGGGATACTGACACAAACCTGTAATTTTATATAAATAAATATGCTTATCATTCAAATTTACAGCAGACAGTCAGGAACAAAGGAAGATCATGAGGTAAATCAAACAGTATATAGAGCACAAAGAAGGAAAAAAGGCGGGAAAACAAGGAAGCTCCCCCTGTATACCTACAGGAAACAATCATAGCATAGCATAGCATAGATTGCCTCATGAAGGAGCCAGCACTCTCGAAATGTTGGAACCAGGGTCATATTATCACATGTGGTGAACATGTATAAAAGCAGAAAAATACCGGGCAAGAATTCGAATGTGGTTAGAGAAGATGACGCAGGAACATATTGAATTAAAACCTGAATTGTTCTTGTTGGGTATCTTACCAGGAAAATATAGTAAAGAAAATGAATATTTTATTATTCATATAATAACTGTGGTGAGAATTTTATTTGCATAAAATTGGAAAGCTGAAGAAATCCCTAAAGATGAAAATTTGATTATGAAAATATTAAAATGTGCAGAAATGAGTAGATTAACACTAGCAATTAAAGGAAAGGAATTATTATTTAATTATAATTAAATAATAATTTATTTATTGATAATTAATTATAATATATGGGGCTTATTTTATCATTGATATTATAAATGTCAATTATAATATATGGGGCTTATTTTATCATTGGTTAGAAAATGAATATGAATAAAAAGTATAAAATTAAATAATTTAGGAAGTGAAACGTTATAACAGGAGATATGTTAAGTTGCAATGTAAAAATAAGAATAGATGTATATAAAGGTAAGCTATAACTATTATGACAGAAAAAAAATTGTTCAAATCTCAGCATGATTTCTGTCTAGCTGTCCAATCCATAGAGTTACAGAACTAATTCTCAAGTAAAGGATAGAGATCTATAATGGAAAAGGAATACCTGCTATGGTTGCAATTTATGAACTTCCATCTGATCTATAGCCTTCCTCCCCGTCTTCCCACTTCTCGGAAAATATGCAGCTCCTATATCTTGAAAAGAGGGATAGAGCTCCAGGTTGTCAAATTCTCTTTTCCATATTCCCTTCTTTCCACTTTCACCCATGTTTGCTCCATTAGTATGTTCATCTGTTATCTTATCTTTATCTTCTATATCTTTATTCTCTTCTTTAATTTTTGGGGCTCCAACCCCATCATCTTTTGTTGTGGGAAACAATAGTCTATCCAACTTCCTCTCAAATCTCCCAAATCCTTCCAATATATTTTGAATTCCAGCCAAAATATCTTGAAAACGTAAAGTTTCCTCATCTGTATATTGATACATATTTCCAAGAAAAAAAGAGGAGGGAAAAAAAGGAAGAAAGGAGTCTAATATCCACTGCCACTCCAGCCTTCAAAATCTCTTTTATATATAGTAAATATATTTATTTTAAGTTGACTTAAGCACAAGTTCTTTTATACTCTTCAAAAAGGAAGGGATCTGTCTCCTTTTCTTTTCCTTCCCTTGACAAGATATTTCACAAAGACACCTGTGAAAACAGTCGGTGTCCTTGCTCTTTATCAGTTTCTATAAACAAGTTGCAAACCCTTCAATTACAAAGTCAGTGAAATCCAAGAAGAGAGAACAAAGGATACAGTGTTTCCAGAAAAAAAAAAACCAAATTCTGACTTCCAAGTGGCAGATTCAACTTTGTCTCAAACTTATGAAAAACAAAGGTGTTTAAATGTCTTTGATGGAATTAAATAAGAAATGATAGGAAGAATTATTAGAATAAAAAAAAGTTTTAGTTCAAGCAAAAAATAAGGTAGCAAAGAATAGGAGAAAAAAAATCAATTCATTCACTTAAGATGAGAAACAGGAAACATTACAATCACTTCAATCCACAAAACATCATTACAAAGAAAAAGGAAAAGAAAAAACTTTCTAAGACAGTCCAATAAAGATAAATTTTGCCGTTTTCTTCTTTTATTTAAAGGACTAATTTATCTTTTTAAAAAATGTTTCTTTAGGCAGTCATTATCAAAGTAAAAACCTCACCAGATGGACTCACTTTCACTTCCTTCTTTCCAGAGCCATCTCCGACTTCGTCAGCCTGGGGCTGTCTGTTTACTACCGGCTTGGAGAACTTCCCTTTGCAATGTCCCTGAGACCAGCAAGGATTTCTCTTCCTGTTCACCATCTCTATGGGACGGTTTAGGTCCATGTGGACCGTGCAATGGTAAAAGTATCAACGGTGGTCTCTGACAGTCGAGTGCGCACATTGTCTCGTCGTGAAGTTGGCTCTTCTCCATCTTCTGTTTTTCTTGATTTTGAGGAAGCATCCACTTTTCTTGAGCAGAGCAGGATTGTGAAAGGAGAAGAGATATTGGTCCTTTTCTTCTATTCCTTCCTAAATTGGTCAACATGAGAACAGAACAGAATAGCAGAGTTGGAAGGTGGCTTAGAGTTCTATACAGTTCTATACAGTTCTATTCTTTTAGTCCATCTCCTATTTGAGTAGGACATCCTATACCATTTCAGATAATGGGTTGTCCAGTCTCTTTTTGAAAGCCTCCAGTGATGGAAACCTACAGCATCTAAAGCCAGGCTATTAGCAGAAATGTTGCAGTTATGAGTGGAAAAATGCAGGAATGTTGTGATTTTTCTCTGCAGTAAAAATGGGATAACCTCCAGGTTTTTTTTATTTCTTACCCAAATTTACCAATTAAAAGAAAGCAGTGCACATACAATTGAACTTTCCTTATATGCATGAAACCCATTTGAGTTGGTGGGTTAATCAGTTAAATGTCAGTTAATATAGATAATGCATTGAAATTAATGACTCATTCCTTTGAAAAACTGTCTGTGTGTGTGAGAGAGAAAGAGAGAGAGAGAGAGAGACAGACAGACAGACAGACAGACAGAGAGAGAGAGAGAGAGAGAGAGAGAGAGACAGAGATGAGAAATTTTGATTTAACAACAGAAATAATGACAATGTGAAAAATAAACCAAAGCTTTTTACAGAATAAATTTAAAGCTAATGTGGATTTTTTAAAAAACACGTGAAAACATTAAGAGTATGGAGTAAATAGAAGCAGAGATACATTTATGGGTCTCAGTACAAACAAATGGGCCATTTTTGTTTCTTTTTACCCCCACTCCAGTCCCAGGAGCACTCTACAAGCCTCCCAAAACCTATGTGTGCCCTGATTTTTGCGAGAAATGGGCCCGTTTTTGGAAAAAAACAGTTGTTTTTGCTCAATTTTGGCCACCCCCATCCCCCAGGAGCACTTTGCAGGCCTCTCAAATTCTCTGCATGCCCCATTTTTCACAAGAAATGAGGCATGCACAGGTTTGGGAGCCCTGCAGAGTGCAATTTTTTTTTTAAATGTATCTCTTCAAAATCTTGCTGCATCTTATACTCCAGTGCATCTTATAGTCTGAAAAATACAGTATATTAACATAAGACAGCTGCAGAATAGATGAGACTCCAAAAAAGGAGGGGGAAGGAGTCTTTTTCCTTAGAAGGGGTGAATATGAACCAGCTCTCTTTTTCTCTATGACTTATTCTTGAAAGTAGACGAGGGGATGGAAAGGAAGGGAAAGTCTAATGTAGGGATTTCAGTGTGGAAATCTCAGTTCTGGTTAGGCATTACTGGCAGTCCTTCAGGTATACATCCAAATGGAGCCTGGCCAGTAGTGTCGTAAGTCAAAAAAAATTGTCAAACGAATCAGACTCAATTTAATGATTATTAAAAATCAAATTCATTCATTGAATCACATGGATCCTCAAATGAACGAAGATCTGGCTTACTATTTCCTCTAATTCGTTACTTGATCACTGCCATCGTTAGCTGAACTGGGAGTTTTTCCCCCGCTGCTAGCTGTCCATCAGCTGTTTCCGGTGAAGCCTTCCACTTAGAAGCTAATTTCCCTTCAAGCAGGAACACAGAGATCTGCGGTTGCAGTTGCTTTTTTTTAAAAAAAAATCACTTAATGCTAGTCAACTTACAAGTGTCTCCAGGCAGCTTGGGAGAGGGGGGAGGGAATTTGTTGACTATCATCTTTAAAGCGCTCCATGGCCCAGGACCTAGTTACCTGCGGGATCGCATCCTGCCACATACATCCCTGCGGCCGATTCGCTCTCACAGGGAGGGACTCCTCCGGGTGCCGTCCACTAGGCAGTGCCAGTGGGCGACGCCCAGGAATAGGGCCTTCTCTGTGATGGGCCCGACCCTCTGGAATGACCTCCCCCCTGATATTAGAATAACAACCGATCTCCGCTCCTTCCGTAAGAAACTTAAGACCCACCTGTTTAACTTAGCTGGCCTGGCCTAACTGTAGTTTTTGTGTCCCTCTAGCCTGTATTTTAAATTTTGGGGTAGATTTTTTAGGTTGTTTTAATTTTTAACTATATTGTACAGCCTATCATTTAATCGGTTTTATGGGTATTTAAAAATATTTAAGTTTTGTATATTGTTTTATTTGTGGTCTGTACACCGCCCCGAGTCCCTTTGGGGAGAGGGGGCGGTCTATAAATTCAATAAAATAAAATAAAATAAAATAAAATAAAATTTGCAGATCTCTCATCTTGATTTGTTTTAATTTTAAAAAATAATAATTTACCCCTGCTAAGCTCAAGCTTTTTCAGGCAGGCAGGCCAGGACTTAAAAAAATAGTTAGCCAATTCAAACCTCTACTTTATTTCCTACATTATTCCTACAATTCCTACATTAAGACAGTAGGGAAAAAGGAGTTTGAACTCAAGGTCAGTCTTGAACTTCAAGATCACCCTCCAACACAGAAAGCTCATTGTCAGGGTTCCAAATAGCATCCAAAATTAAATCAGAGTCCAAGGCAAAGTATTGCTCAAAGTTCCAATTTATTAAGAGAGCCATGTTGGCCCGTCTGGGAAAACCCAAATCTGAAACCTTCCCAGTTTTCCCCACGCAATTGAAAGCTCAAGATCTTGCTCCACACCCACAAGACGATCACATGGTCCAATCTTCCACTGCCATGCTGGCAGTTCCACCCATCCAGTTCTGGTCAGGTGCAGAGGTGCAGAGACAAAGGATGACCTTGGCTTTCTAGAAAGGAATTTTGTTTGGGCTACATAGCATCTAACTCCGTACCATGCCCCCTCCCATTTTCCCACAAGAGAAAATGCCTAGTGGAATAATAGAAAGTGTGGCAAGCCAAAGATCCCAAAAGGAATATGGCTGCAGGCCTGACACTCATATTTATCACTTCTAAGCCAAATTCTCCCTTGTTTTCTGGACACCTCTGGCCATCCATGGAGATTCTCACTCTTCCAGGTCATGGTTGTACCAAAGGTGCTTTTTCAAAAGGCAACTGGACTTTCTTGGGTTTCGCTGGAAGATGTTTCGCTTCTCATTCAAGAAGCTTCTTTGGTTCTTCGGAGAAAGAGGAAAAGGGAAACATCAAGATCACGTGAAGTGTTAATACTACTTTATAATGCCTTGGTAAGGCCACACTTGGAATACTGCATTCAGTTCTGGTCGCCACGATGTAAAAAAGATGTGGAGACTCTAGAAAGAGTGCAGAGAAGAGCAACAAAGATGATTAGGGGACTGGAGACTAAAACATATGAAGAACGGTTGCAGGAACTGGGTATGTTTAGCTTTTAAGAGAAAGAAGGACTAGGGGAGACATGATAGCAGTCTTCCAATATCTCAGGGGTTGCCACAAAGAAGAGGGAGTCAAACTATTCTCCAAGGCACCTGAGGGTAGAACAAGAAACAATGGGTGGAAACTAATCAAGGAGAGAAGCAACTTAGAACTGAGAAGAAATTTCCTGACAGTGAGAACAATTAATCAGTGGAACAGAAGTTGCCTCCAGAAGTTGTGAATGCCCTAACACTGGAAGTCTTTAAGAAGATGTAGGATAGCCATTTGTCTGAAATGGTATAGGGTTTCCTGCCTAGGCAGGGGGTTGGACTAGAAGACCTCCAAGGTCCCTTCCAACTCTGCTATTGTATTGTATTGTATTGTATTGTATTGTATCTTCCAGCAAAAAAAAACACCAAGAAAATCCAGTTGCTTTTTGAAAAAAGCACCTCTGGTCATTGCTCAGTTGAACTCACAGCAGGGACAGGGACAACTGAGAATTAGAATGGAAGGGACCACACTTATACAAAAAACCTTCCTAGCCAAAATAGTTGTTTAGAGACAGATTGGTGCCTTACAGAGCGAGTATGTGGCAATGGGGAGGAACATGGGATTGGTCTCACAACCCTCTATAAGGGTGCCCCAGCTGTTGTCCCTGTTTGCAGCACAAAGATTGTGAATCCCATTGGTGATGCCCCTTTCTGTGGAATTAAAAATAGGACCCCAAAAAACAATAATCAAATCTCATTGCAGTTATTATTTATTCAGTATGCAGTGGAGAAGTTTCTCTACAGAAAATAGTAGGAGGAAAATCTAAGACAAAAGAATTGTAGTCAAATATATACATTTCAGGAAAGGGAGATAAAATGTTAATCATGAATAAAAGGTAAAGGTTCCTCTCGCACATATGTGCTAGTCGTTCCCAACTCTAGGGGGCGGTGCTCATCTCTGTTACAAAGCTGAAGAGCCAGCACTGTCCAAAGAAGTCTCCATGGTCATGTGGGCAGCATGACTAAATGCTGAAGGCACCCAGAATGCTGTTACCTTCCGAACAAAGGTGGTCTCTATTTTTCTACTTGGATATTTACAAGCTTTCGAACTGCAAGGTTGGCAGAAGCTGGGACAAGTAATGGGAGCTCACTTTGTTATGCAGCATTAGGGATTCAAACCGCCGAACTGCCGACCGTTCTGATTGACAAGCTCAGGGTCTCAGTCACTGAGTCACCATGTCCCTTTTTTACTTATTTGATAATTAATTGATACTTTATTTTATATTTAATAAATATTAATTAATGTTAATCATACATATTTAGACATTATGAAAGCTTGAATACTCATAATTAGCAAACCTCAAGGTACTTTCTTGTCCATCTATTGTTATTATTTTCAAGAAACAGTTATGATCTAAATAAAAAAAACATTTTTCACATTGCTATAGAAATTTCTTTAATGAGAAATGAGGGTTTCAAGGCTGCCTGTTGCATTCCTTCTATTTCTATTTGATAATATGCTCCCACTTCTCCAAGAACATGTTTTCCCCACAATACTTTCTTCCAGGTGCCCTTTAATTATTTCCAACAAATTGTTTAGTAAAAGAATAGTGAACACCATTTGCTAGGCTTGGACTGTTGAGAGTTGAAATTCCTCCACTTCACATTTCCATATTTCTCCTAGTCGTCAGATGCTCCCTTGTATTCAGGTTTGGCCTCAGAATGATAATGTAGCACTTGGGGATGAAGATGCAGCCCAACAGACCAGCACTGGAGGCCAAGATGGAGAAGACCTGAACAGCCACCATGGATTTCCCTTTGGTGCTCAGATAGGTGGGCACAAAAGTCACCCAGACACTGCAGAAGACCAGCATGCTGAAGGTGATCAGCTTGGCTTCATTGAAGGCCCCAGGCAGATTCCTGGCCAGGAAAGCCACCGTGAAGCAGATGGCAGCCAGGAAGCCCATGTAGCTGAGGGTGACGTAGAACATGACAACAGAGCCTTCGTTGCATTGCAGGATGATCGCTCCAGGCTGGGAATGGAAATCAGAGTCAGGAAATGGAGGAGAAACACCCAGCCAAATGGAGCAAATGATAATTTGAATGGCAGAACATGAAAAGATAATGGAGTTGGCCAAACTCTTCCCCAACCATTTCTTCACTTGGTTCCCTGGTTTTGTGGCCAGGAAAGCCAGCACCACTGTGATTGTTTTGGCTAAGATAGAAGAAATGGCAACTGAGAAGACGATGCTGAAAACTATTTGACGGAGAAGACAGGTTACTTTCCTTGGTTGACCGATGAAGAGAAAAGGAGTCAAGAAGCAAAGCAGGAGGGAGACCAGGAGGATGTAGGAGAGATCCCGGTTGTTGGCTTTGACAATGGGAGTGTCTTGGCATTTGATGAATATGATTAACACAAAGCCTGTGGCTAGGAACAAAAGTAGGGCAAATGAGGTTTGGATGATGCCTAGGAGTTCTTCATAAGACAGGTAGGTCAGAATTTTGGGGATACATTGGATTTTGTCCTCATTTGGATATTTATCAACCGGACACTTGGTGCATTTTTCTGCATCTGAGTAAACCAAAAAGCAATATTTCTATAGTATCTGTTTACCTCTCAAAACTATTTTATTTGGAGAGATCATAATACCAGCACCATTTTTCAAGATTCATTTCTTCACATCTCCACAGGGATAAGGTAAAAAGAATATGATTAAAAATAGTGTAGGAACAAAATATGCATTATTCTTAATATTAAAAAGATGCAGAATAGAACATTTTCCCTGAAGTAGAAGAGGAGAGAAACATTCTTAAAAGCAGAAAGCAGCCCCAGTCTTCCTATTATAGGTAAACAGCCACAAGCAGAAGTATGAAGTGATTCGTCTTTAGGAATGGAGATTTTGTATCCATTCAGAAAGACTGGGCTACTCTAGTCCTAAGCAAAGAGCAACCAGAAATTCCAAATAAGCAACACAACAGACAAGGAGCCAAAACTGACAAGATTAGCTCAGACAAACAAAACACCTAGGATTTGAATTTTCCTTTTTGCCTATAGAGACAACAACGACCCCTACATGATTCCATAGGGTTCCTGCAATAACCATTAACATATTTAAAAAAAACATATTCTTGAACAGGAACAGGCATCTCAATCACAAAGCCCTAAAAGAATGTATAAAAGCCCATCTACTCTCAACCCCATTTTGTCAGCCGCCCCAGAAACATGCTGCTGTCACTAATTTCTGGCTACCGAACAAACAGAGGCTACCTTTCCTATAGCCTGCCTCCATTTTATTTTCAGCATCTTTCTCCCGGCTTGGAACCGGACCAGATTTTTCTCCCAAGAATAGCGATATTTCTAATTGTCTATGAAATTTGGGGAAGTCCTAGGACTTGAATGATTTCCAGTGAAATGTGCAGGACCTTCATGGGAAACAACATTTTTAGAAGTGAACAATGAATCAGCTAATATTTCTAGGCTAACCTCCTTGTTCTTGCCAGGTGGCACTTGTTAAAATCCTAGACTCACATGATGCATAACTTGTGAGAAAGCTGGTTCTGCCAATTATTTGCAATGGCTATGGGGAGCAGTGCCACAAATAAGCATCAAATGATTCAGGAAGAAGTAGTGATTAGTATGCAATAAAGGTGCACTCATCGAGTAGAGATACTATTGACCTCAACCAAAAGGGGAGGCCCAGTGGTGGGATTCAAAAATTTTTACTACTGGTTCTATGGGCATCTCTTGGTAGGCGTGGCATGGCATGTCTTGGTAGGCATGGCAGGGGAAGGATACTGCAAAATCCCCATTCCCTCCTGATCAGCTGGGACTCAGGATGTAGACAATAGATGGGGGCATGTCCAGTCAGAGGTGGTATTTACCACTTCTCTGAATTACTCAAAAATTCTGCTACCAGTTCTCCAGAACTGGTGAGAACCTGCTGAATAGGGGAGGCCCATGTTGAATGAATTTCAAAAGTGTTTCAGGAAGACGATTATTCAAATATCATAAATTCCTAGAGAGGTTAATGCAGAAGGAGACAGCTAAACTAAAAAACCAAAGATTCCATCAAGGTCTGAAATATGTCTTTTAACTTGCACTTTCATGAAAATGCTCTGAATGAAGTAAATTCCAGGAGGTCTGCTTTTTCTTTGGTATCACCCACCGTTCTGAGTGGAGATGGTCCCTTCTGGACAAGGAACACAGTCATAGCAGCAATCTGGCTCTCCTTCTTGAGCCTTCTTGACAAATCCTGGATGACAATTTTCTACACATTTAGACTGAGGTAGAGGCTAAGAAGAAAAACAAAAAATGCCAAAGAAATATATTAAGATTCGTATCCATGGAAAATGGAAGTCAACATGAACATATATTAAGTTGTCTTTGTGCTTCACTTACATAAGGATGAAATGTCTACCTAATTGCTAAGTGTTGCAGGAGATACAACTATTGACAGATTCTTCATTTAGTTCATCTCTTTTGCTTTTGGAATATCTCAATGCAATAAAAGGCTTTTCTGCTTGGTAAAATATGGAGCAATCAAATTAAAAAGAGATTTAGGTGTTAAGTGGCAATCAGTGGCTTCCTCCTCATGGATGAATTCTCCATTTTTCATGCATGATTGCAAAGTATGATGATATGTACATGTTAAGTTTTAAAACAAATGTTATTGTAAAATGTTTCTTAACATTTTATTTAATTAGATGAAGAAAGAAACCTCTCACCAGTAGGATTTCAACAGATTTCTTCTGGACTTCACAAAACATTGCAAATTTGTTCCCCTTTGAAAGTAGTCCAAAATAATCTCCCAGTTGAGATATATAGGAAAAAATTCTTTATAAATTAGAGCAGTCAACCTTAAAGGACATATTATTTATTTATTTCTTCAGTTTATATGGTAGCTATCTTGATCAAACACTGACTGCCTGATTTCGAGATTTGGAATTAGATGAGTTGGAGGTAACATCATGATAACATATCCCTCAAACAGAGTAAATCAGACATTTCTGCTACAGAACATGAGGCATGAGTATGAATCCTGTGTCAGAAAGGGATATTTCTACTTTCTAGATAGTTTCCACCAGGAAAAAGGAGGTCCTAATTCTGTTATTCATACTGGTCAGTCCTAGAGGAGATCAACCCTGACTGCTCTTTAGATGGCCAGATCCTGAAGTTGAAACTCAAATACTTAATGAGAAGGAAGGACTCACTGGAGAAGAGCCTAATGCTGGGAAAGATGGAGGGCAAAAGAAGAATGGGATGACAGAGAATGAGAGGGCTGGATGGAGTCACTGAAGCAGTAGGTGTGAGCTTAAATGGACTCTGTGGGATCGTAGAGGACAGGAAGGCCTGGAGGAATATTGTCCATGGGTCGCAATGGGTCAGACACAACTTTGCAACTAACAACAACAATAATTTTGTTATATAGGTCTCTAGTTACACCCCTGTGGGAGACCTCACTTTTAAAAGTTATTGAAAAGATTGAATGAGTCAAGAGATGGACAACAATAATGATGCAAAGTCTAAGAGATAAAACTTATCAAGTGTCAACCTCTAAACAATCCTGGCTAAAACCATTTTCTTTTGTTCCTCAGTTACCCATCACATTGGGTGGGGGGAAGATTTGGAACGCTATTCTCACCAGTGCCAGGCATAACAGGGAATACTCCCCTGGGAACCAAGGTCATTTCCCACAGGTGCTGAGTGAGAACAGAGAAGAATGCTTGAAGAGCCCTCCAATTGAGTTAGTTGGACAATGTCACCTTTGACACTCGGGAAAAGGGAAACGTTGACACTTTTAATTATACTGAAATTATACTTGAGTTCATTTTACATTTAATCATTGCCAATATGATGTTCTCGATACAAAATATTTAAGAAAGGTGCCACTCAGAGTTCTGATTTGGTTGAGATCATTATTCAGAACCTTGACATCAAACCTAGTCTACTAACTGGACTCTAAAGAAGAGTCACCTACCGGGGTCCCGAGCCTCAGCCACCTATCTGATTCCTTTGAGTAACAACTCGCAAAGCATCCCTGGCCTGCTCTCGAGTTGCCATAGGCAAGTGGGATGGGAACATGAACTTGCAGCTGTGGTGAGGCAGCACCTCAGTAAAAAACAAAAGCACATCCCAGCTGTATCTCTGTCAAGGCCATCTCCCGGGGTTACCCACAATGGCTGGAGGGGAGTGATCTCTATAACCCACAAAATTGCTTTGTTGGAGAATGTGACTGATGACACATCTTGGGGGGAGGTGGGAAACAGGGTCAGAACTGGATCGCAAATTACGTAGGGTCAGAGTTGGCTTCACTTGGAAAGTGTCGCCATGACGCTCCTAATAAATAATTGGATTTCCTTTGAACCTGGGTCGAGACTCATGATTTAATTAGGTCATTGGTCAGAACCTTGACAGAAAGTCAACTCTTTAAAAGCTAATCAAAATAGCCGGGACTCTTGAGCCCCAAATTTTCCAGTTGTTCCCTGACCTCTGAGGTGTTTGGAGAGAAACTCAGACTACCATGGCAGAAGGTGGACTATCCAGTGAGAACCTGCTCCAGGCGACTCAGAAAGAGGCAGAACATGCCTCCAACCAGGGACTCCAGGACCCAGCAGTCCAATTGCAACTGGAGTGCAGCCCTTCCTGACCATCAAATCTGAGATGCCCATTCCAGCGACCAAAGCAAAAAGGGACGATTATTGGTGGAAAAGAATCCCTAAAGTAACTGGGGTTGAGTTCCCCCCACCCTAGCACCTAAAGTGGGGGATGGCCCCTGAGTGAGCTAGGAAGAGTGGAATGGATGTGGGACTGGGCACAGACCAGGCTCCCAAACACCTGACAGAACCCTTGGGGATATCCATAGAGCAGTTGAGGGAGGAATGTGACAGTACCACCCATTTGTGATGAGGGGTCATCATGCCACCCAAAAGAGAGAGGGGCTGCAGCTGAGCCCTTTGAAGTGAGGAGATGCAGATGGGAATGCAACCCTTTTTTGCCACCCACCAGAAGGAGAAGGAGCCCAAGGATGCATCCAGTTCCTCCCCCATGCAACAGACAAGCCACAAAGGGCAGGCAGCCCCATCCCCTCTCTATGAAATAGAGCTGAGGAAGACTGCCAGCCATATCAAGTGGTGGCTTACAGGGGCCAACATGAGGAGGGAAGAGCAACACTGAATGAGCCACCCCAATTCAGGAGCAAATTGGACAGGGACTCAGAGAAGCTGGCTCTAGTCCGTGACTCAAACCAGTCACTGTACACCATGAAGATGCTAACCATGGTGAATCAGCAGATGAGGACAATGATGTCTATCACCTCAAATCCTTCAAGGGGAGGAATGTGGCCACAGAAAAGAGGCAACCAAAATGTGCTGGTTGTGGCAACTATCACCCGCAAATGGCGTGTAAGTTCAAAAATGCCATTTGTCAAAGATGTGGAAAGAAAGGACATTTGGCCAAGGACCGAGCCCTTGTTGCTGCCGCAAGCTATACCTGAAGCAGCATCAGCCACTCTGCCTAGTCAAGGCTCCAGAGCTACTAGTCTTGAGATGGAATCTCGTAGGTCGGGACGGACACATCGCTGCCCTGCCAACCTAAAAGATTACTTATGTTAAGTTGTGATTATAATGACCATAATGCTCCATCTTGTTGGGGAAGAGTGTTATGTATTGCATATAGTTGACAGTTGAAGTTCTCGGTCTGGTCCTCTGTTGGAGTGGGAAAATACTCTCTCCTGATTGGTTGTTTGGCTGAGCAGTTTCCTATAAAAGGAGGTGTGTTGGCCAAGGTGTTCAATTGCCTCACAGGCCGTAAATAAAGAGCTGTTAGAAGTCATTCAGGCCTCGCCTCCATTCATTGCCTGGAACTTAACAACTTACTTTACTATTGAGCCATGGTGGCCATGCTTATCTGTTGTGGCCCAGCCGTTGCCGTTGCCGCTGCCACCAGACTCCGAGAGTGATAGTCCCTACGAGTCAGCACCAGAGGAGATGGGGGACCCTGGACAGGGTTCGGACGCTGAGCAGGGATCCGAGAGTCTGGTCGGCCACCAGGAGGCGCCTGAGGCATGGAGCAGCAGTGAGAGCCAGAGGAGGAGGACTCCCGATACCATGCCTTGGAGCAGCGGGGAAGAGTCACATGACAGTGACTCAGGACTCAGCAGGGAGTTTCTGGACGCCCGTTACCGGCGCGCCCACAGACGCAAGGAGCGTGGGCGTAATTATAGGCGGTAAAGGGCTCTCAGGTGCTGTTTGGGAGGCACCCTTTTTAGGTTATAAAAGGGTTGACTTTGGATACGCCCTTCGCAGCAGTCAACAAAAGACTTATGCCAGAAGTTCTAGTCTGGAATTCTAGCAATCTGGATAGCTGCTTTTGTGTTCTGTTCCTGTGAGTTTTGTCTTGGTGGCTTGCTGCCACGGAACCTCTTGTCTGTTTGTGCAATAAACCTTGTTCCCTTGTACTGTTCCGGAGTGTGTGTGCTGTGTGGGCAATGGAGGAAGGGGGGTCAGAACACTTATCTTACTTGAAATGGGTCTTAAGGCTTTGGAAAAGAGAGAAAGACGCTAATATTTAACCCACCTTATTGAGCAACTTTAGCTGTGAAAGAGCATCTTGTTTGATAATTAATCTCTGCCTTTCAAAATTCCCCAGAATAACTTTGATGGGATCTTCTTTGGGTAGAACCACCATACTTATGATGATCAAATCTCCCACCACATCTCCATTTTCATCCACGTAGAGTTTGGTGTCAGAAAAATTCCAAAATGGATTCTTCTCTAGAAACGGATGAAGCTAGAATGGAATCAGCCAGTAATTTTAAAATCATAAACTTAGTTTCTTATCTCACATGATCTTTCTATATTTAAATCTTTCTTCTACAATTATCTAACTTGTAAATATTTTTAGACAAGTGAACAAGAGTTAGTCAAAGCAAAAGTTCTGCAAAAATTTGCCAAGCATATATTGACAAAATGCATATTCACAAAGGATAATTGATAAAATTTGGGAACATTCTAGAGTAGGTCCCAAATAACTTAAGAAAGAAACAAAGCAATGGTTGGTTCATAAATTATTTGAAAACAACAGGGAATTACTAGAAAGCATGGATTTGTCAAGAAGAAAGTTATCAGGCTAATCTTCTCCTAGGTAGACCAGCTTCAGAAACATGATGAGATAAGATAGTTCTACTTTAATGTAAGGCTAAATTCACAGAAACTTGCATGCATAAAGGTATAAATTTCCCACCAGCTCTTTTTAAAGCCTGGAAATTTAGGGAGTCTGATTCCTGAATATCTTTGTCTGCATGTTTACCAGCTACAACAGGAGTCCCCAACCCTCAAGCCATGGCTGGTTTGAACCAGGTCTCATACAGCTCAATCAGAATAGAGCTGGAAGGGACCTTGGAGGTCTTTTAGTCCAACTCACTGCGGAAGGAGGACAGCCTATTTCATTTCAGACAAGTGACTGTCCAGTTTCTTATTAAAAACCTCCAGGGATGATGTACCTTCAACTTCTGATGGCAAGATTAACTATTCCATGGTTAATGGTTCTCACTGTTAGGATGTTTCTCCTTAATTTCAGGTGCTCTGACTCAGGCTTCCTTAGAAAGCAATAAGCAAAGTCTTGGTCCCAAGAAAACCTCTTTTATTTACACGACTGTGTATTCCTTTCATTCACAGTCAGCACAGTTTAGCAAACAGTCTTTCAGAGGAATGTTTATCTACACACACCCTATCTCGTTTAGAGAACTAGTTTCCAAACACAGAGCAAAGCAAAACATGTCTCCTATAATCACAAACAGAACTTTCCAGACCGAATGAACAAATTGTTTCCAGCAAAAGCCCACTGCCCATTCATTCTTCTCTTGTTTCCTCTGGGAGGGGCCAATCACCTCAAAGGTGTAGCTTTACTCTTAAGTCAACCCTGCTTTGTTAGTTGTTCTTGTCTTCTGGGACCTCTGCACATGTGCACACTGGGAACAGGCTCCAGCTTCTCTTCTGCCTCACTGCTGTTTAACTCCCTCTCTGCCTCTGATGCAGAGCCCTCATCTGAGCTTTCCTCAACCCCCAAGACTGGCCCATGATCCTCCCCAACCTCCTCACTGTCCGACTCTGCTGCCAGCTCCATTGGCCAACAACAGGCCACAACACCAGATTACTTTTCTCCTTGATTAGTTTCCATGCATTGTTTCTTGTCCTGCCCTTGGATGCTTTGGAAAATAAATTGACTCCTCTCTTCTTTGCGGCAGCCCCTCAAGTACTGGAATACTGCATTCATGTTACTCCTAGTCCTTCTTTCCTCTAGACTAGCTAAACACAAATCCTCTTACCTGCCATGGCTGCAGCCTTGAAGTCACCAAACTCCTTTCCTCCTCCTTCCTTCTCCTCCTGGATCTGGATGAATATGCAGCATTCAAGGTGTGGGCCAGAGTCTTAATGACAGTGGAAGTATCTTCATGTTTTTTAATCCGGATACTGTTGCTTTTCTTTTGGGTCTCCAGTGGTGCTTTCTTGGTGCATCTTCTCCGGCCTTTGACAGAAAAGATATGCTTAGAGAAAGAACAGCGAAAAGACTGATCTTTAAACTGGGGATCTAGAAAGAAATAGGGTTCAAAGGCATCATCTTTTGGTTTTTCTTCTTCCTGAAAATAAAAGGTCCAAATGCTATGGATGTATTTGAAAACACTGTCCTTTTTCAATCTAAGTTCTGCCAATAATATCAGGATCCAGACTTTCCCCTCAATGGGTCCTGGCAAGCTCTTAAATAATAAATGGAAATTAAGAATTCTCTGCAAAGAGGAATCGTTTTCTGTCAGATCGACAAAGACATTGAGTTGTTTCCACTTATTGAGGGAACTCCTGATGGATGTGTGATCATGCTTGGAGTATTGGCTTGATAGAACAACATAAACTCCATTCCTGAGAAGCATGGGAGTAAAAGTCCTCATGAAATTATCTCCCTTCTCTGTATCTGCAGCAAAGAGGCCAATTAAGGTCCATCTGAAATAGAGGAGCAGTTGGACAATTCTTGAGTAGCTGATCCCTTCTTTGGGGAACATCTGGTAAAAAGGGAGGAATTGACTCTTATCACTCTGTATCTCTGAAGCCATTCCGCAAGAGATCTGTGAAAACAATGATGAACCCCATATTATATTTGGAGTTAGTTCAAGTCTAAAACATTAGCTTTTAATAAGCCCAAGTTTGTTCTGATGAACAGATTAGAATAGCTTATCATTGCTTAGCTGTTAGGTCATACCAAGATGCAAATGAGTAAACATGGAATGTTAACAAGATCTTATATGAAATAGCATACAAGAAATCAATTAAGCAAACTAGAAGCTCCCAACTGGATATGGCAGCTATCCAAAGCTCTGTTGATGCAGCCTTGGACTGCGTTGGCACATGGTGGCATACTTAACTGATAGTCTACCAAGACAACTAGATCTCTATCACAGCTATTACTGTTGAGCCAGGTACCACCTTTATTCATCACTGGATTGCATTTCATTGGATAAGGCCCAGTACTCTGTTCTGTCAAGATAAATCTGAATTTTGAATCCATCTTCCAATATGTTATAAACTCCACCCACCCACCAGCAGCTTGGTGTCATCTGCAAATTTGATGGCTTCCACTTCTATCCCCTCGTCCACATCATTTATGAAGATGCTGAAGAGGACTATGACAGAACTTTGAAGGGACACACTTCATGCTTTCCTCCATTTAGGTATAGTTCCATTGAGGTCTTTCTAAAGCTTGCTTGTTCTTCCGCAAGAATTTTTTTTGTTCATTTACTTGCTTTCAACTCTACTCAAGAAGAACTTAGCAATTACTTTAGCCCCCATGGATATTAGATCAATGGGCCAATAATTGCTAGAATAATTTTTATTCCCTTTTATATACATAGAAAATAGTATTGCTACCTTCCACCCAACTGGATTTAACAAGTATTATGTACATGTGTAAATTAACCTACCAATAGAGAGCCCCACCAGTGAAAACCCAGGTACTTTTTTAATTAGTTCAGTTAGTAGAATGTCCCTCCAGAATTCTTATTGCTCTTCAAGCATTTTCTAATGAATTATGAAAATAGGGTAAAAAATAGTTGGCATGTGGCTAATACAGTTTAGTTTTTAAAATAATGTGTTGAATCAATGCTAGTTGTCACTATGAATCAATAAGATATATGGGATTTAACACCTTAGGATAAATTAATCCATTGGGATTCTTTTCATGGATCTGTGATTTGTCCCCTATTAAAAATATAATTATTTGGCTAAGATGGCATATAAACTATGACCTTCACTGCTGCACTATTCTTTTGTACAGAAGACACCTTGATTGGACACAGATCCTCTCCTCACCTTCACATGTGTGTAGCAGAAGCTACACATGAGGTAGCATGTTTGCTTTGATCTTTGTCTCCTCCTCATCTGTATCCCAAACTCTTGCCATGATATCTACAATGGCCTGATGAAAAGCAGCTCTTGAACTCCATAGAGAAGATACGATTGGCTCTGTCACTCACCCATTACCATCCCATTTACTTTACCAGATAGCGAAACACACAAACACACACATATACAAACCTGTGGAACTTTGTAGGGGCCTACTAATGTTGAAATCTGGATAGAGAAGTCCTTGAGAGTTGCATCAACAAGAGCTAAAATGTTGTCCTTCCTTCCACAACTGTAGTTGGGAACATTGGCTTCTCCAGTAGAGAGCATGTCCAGCAAGGCATCTGAAGTGCCAAGAGTATTGACTAAGTTGTCACAGAAGTTGTAGCCTAGTGTGAAATTGTGCAGGAGCTGGGAATTCTTGTTGACCACTTGAATGGCAGTAATATAACGTACCATTGGTGAGATAGCCAAAGGTGAACTAATGTTTAAAAAAATCATTTTTACCATCATCACTAACAGCAGTAACAAAATACTTTTTTTCAATATAATCTTCTTTGTCTCTTTAAGAAGACCGAGCTTTAAACTAATAGAAATTAAAAATCAGAGACAAATGATAGTCACTCATCATCATTAACTTTATATTAGTGTTGAGAAGAAGGGCTGCATAATAGGATAATAAGATAATAGTTAGAAATATGTCACTATTTGTAACAGTGCTGTTCATTGCTGCAATAAGGATTCAATATCATTCAGGGATCACAGCAGAAAAATCATAAAAGGAAGAGGATGTTTCAAAACAAGCAAGTATGAAAACAAGCCATATTCTATTCCTCTAAGGATCAGGCATTCAATATAGAATAGAATAACAGAGTTGGAAGAAACCTTGGAGGTCTTCTAGTCCAACCCCCTGGCTAGGGCAGGAAACTCTACACCACTTCAGACAAATGGCTATCCAACATCTTCTTAAAGACTTCCAGTGTTGGGGCATTCACAACTTCTGGAGGCAAGCTGTTCCACTGTTCTAACTGTCAGGAAATTTCTCCTCAGTTCTAAGTTGCTTCTCTCCTTGATTAGTTTCCACCCATTGCTTCTTGTTCTCCCCTCAGGTGCTTTGGAGAAAAGTTTGATTCTCTCTTCTTTGTGGCAACCCCTGAGATATCGGAACACTGCTATCATATCTCCCCTAGTCCTTCTCTTCATTAAACTAGTCATACCCAGTTCTAGTTTAATGGTTAATATCAATGAATGTTTATAAAAATATGGAAATGTGATAGGCAGAGGAATCTACGACTATTTCCACCCTTACTTTAAACGAAAGTCATTATTCGAGTAGTGAACTCAAGATTGGATGGGAAGAAATAAATAATCTGGAGTTGCTTCAGGTTTTATTTACCTTGTGCTTCAATTTGAACCTTTCCCAAAATAAGAGAAAGGAGGAAAGCTCTGGAAATCAAAGTAATTCAAGAAATTAGACAGGTTCTACAATATAGAAATAAGTGAACCAAGAAGAAAAAGCATAGGTGAGAACTGCAAATGGAAGCAGTGCAACTCATTCACATGTAATGACTTACAATTGAACCTGACTATAAGGAGTCTTTTTGAATCTCAGCATTTTTTGTGATATTTTTGTTAGACTGATGACGAAGCTAATGAGATGGTCTCCCGGATTGTAATAGCTCCATGGTCTTTTTCCATCCTCCAAATTCAGTGAGCACTTCATTCTAAGCTTCCCAGAGACTGGCTGGGACACCAGCAGCAACAGAAGCAGGAGGCCCATAATGTACAGGTTTGAATGAAGTTATCTTCTGATTTCTAAGTAAAAAGATGAGTTTGAAGAATTCAAAGTATTCTCAGAAGGGGGGAATATCTCGTAGCTTTCCGGACTCAGACAGAGACAAACCAAGCTTCACCAAAGATCATAGTCCTTTGCCTGTCCCAAATCTTGTGCAAAATATTCAGCCTTAGGAGATGCATTTATCCTTTTCTGATACAAGATCCCTTTCATGTTAGTTCAGTGTGATGTTTACATCAAAGGTTTTCACTTGAGAAGTAGCAGACAAGTGCTCAAAGACTGGAATGGGTGATGATCATAGTTAGAAGCAATTTCTCCTCTAGGGAACCAGATGTTCTCTCTGAGCTTCATGTGCAGAGAAAAGCATGTTAATGCAAAATCAGAGATACACCCCTGAGGGAACTGTTCTATAGTGGTTATGGTCTTTCCTGTTACAACGTCCAGAAAGTGATGCTGGAAGAAGATAGCTCAAAACCCAGGAAACTGACTTTTACTAACTTTTAGCATCAGGGGTGAAATGTTACCATTCGCCCAAACCAGTAGCAAAAAAACTGCTTTAAAAGTTTTGTAAAAGTTCCCATGATCAGCCCTGCTGCCTGATCATTGGAACTTTTAAAAACTTTTAAAAAACATTTTTAACTCCCTATTTCCCCAAATGAGAAGCTAAAAAAATGTTTTAAAAAGTAAAAAAAAAAAAGTTCCCACAATCAGCTCTGCAACAATCAGCCGTGCCAGGCAATCTGGGAACTTTTTAAACTTTACTTTACTTTACTTTTATTTCATTTATAAACCGCGCCCTCTCCCAGAAAGGACTCGGGGCGGTGTACAGTCATATTAAAACAACAATATAAATACATAAATATAGATAAATATAGATGGAGGAGGTAACATATAAACTGTACAGTAATAATTAAAATTAGAATTAAAGAATTAAAAACTACTCCTAAAAAACTACCCCAGAATAAGATGTTTGCCAGGAGGTTAAAAATGGGACTATAAATCGGCCAGGCCAGCTAATTGGAACAGGTGGGTCTTGAGTTTCTGTTGGAAGGAGCGGAGGTCGGTAGTGGTTCTGATATCGGGGGGGGGGGGGGGAGGTCATTCAAGAGGGTTGGGCCCATCACAGAGAAGGCTCTACTCCTGGACGCCGCCCGTTGGCATTGCTTAGTGGACGGCACCCGGAGGAGTCCCTCCCTGTAGGAGCAAATTGGTCGCAGGGATGTATGAGGTGAGATGCGATCCCGCAGGTAACTAGGTCCTGTGCCATGGAACGCTTTGAAGATAGTAATCAACACCTTGAAACGCACCCGAAAAACCACAGGTAGCCAGTGCAGCTCGCGCAGGAGAGGTGTTATGTGGGAGTACCTGGTACTCCCCATGATAGCCCGCGCGGCCACATTCTGAACTAGCTGTAGTCTTTGGGTGCATCTCAAGGGGAGCCCCATGTAGAGAGCATTGCAGTAGTCCAGACGGGACGTCACCAGCGCATGAGTGACTGTGCGTAGGGCGTCCCAGACCAATAGGGGGCGCAATTGGCGCACCAGGCGAACCTGGTGGAATGCCCCCCTCGCCATGGCTGCCACATGGTCATCCATCAACAGCCGGGCATCTAGGAAGACGCCCAAATAGCGCGCCCGCTCCACGGGGGGCAGTTGCTCGCCCCCTATGGCCAGCGATGGAGTCCACTGGTTGAACCGGGGCGCCGGTAGCCACAGCCACTCCGTCTTGGAGGTGTTGAGCCTGAGTCTGTTGTCCCCCATCCAGACCCGAACGGCTCTCCAAGCACCGGGACATCATTTCGACGGCCTCGTTGGGGTGGTTTGGGGTGGAGAGGGGCGGTCTAGAAATCAAATAAAAGTTAAAGTTAAAGCTGTGTATCATCAGCGTACAGGTGGTATCCGACCCCAAAACCACGGATGATCTCACCTAGAGGCTTCATGTATGTGTTGAACAGGAGGGGCGAGAGGACCGCCCCCTGCGGCACCCCACAAGTGAGCGGCCTCAGGGTCAACCTCTGCTCCCCTGCCAACACACATTGCATCCGGTCGGAGAGGTAGGAGCAGAACCACCGCAAAATGGTGCCCCCTACTCCCACCCCCTCCAGCCGGCGCAATAGGATACCATGGTCGATGGTATCAAAAGCCGCTGATAGGTCTAATAGGACCAGATTAGAGGAACAACCCTTATCTCTGGCCCTCCAGAGATCATCCACCAACGCGACCAAGGCCGTCTCCATGCTGTGACCGGGCCGGAAACCGGACTGGCGTGGGTCTAGATAGTCGGTTTCCTCCAGGTGACGTGGGAACTATTGTGCCACCACACTCTCTACAACCTTCGCTAAGAAGGGAAGGTTGGAGACGGGATGATAATTAGCTAGCTCCGACAGGTCCAGGGAAGGCTTCTTGAGTAAGGGCCTCACCACCACCTCTTTCAAGGTGGCCGGTAAGGACCCCTCATCCAATGAAGCGTTCACTAGACCCAGGAGCCAGCCTCGTGTAACCTCCCAGGATGCCAGTACAAGCCAGGAGGGACACGGGTCCAATAAACATGTAGTGGCTCGCAGTCGCCCACGTAACCTGTCTAAGTCCTCGGTGGCAACAGAGTCAAACTCCTCCCAGCGTGGTCCCTCAAGATTTGCTTCTGACGTCTCCCCTGGTCCACTGAAGGGGGCCCATCCACTCCGGATCTGAGCGATTTTGTCCTGCAGATATTCCCCAAACTCCTCTGCTCTACCCTGCAAAGGGGCTTCCCATGGCCTCTGTGATAGGAGGGAGCGGGTCACCCGAAACAGTTCGGCAGGGCGGTTGTCTGCGGACGCAATAAGAGTGGCACAATGTCTACGTTTGGCCGCTCTTAGTGCCACAAGGTAGGTCCGTAAATAGGCTCTTACCTGTGTTCGGTCAGATTCGGAGCATGAGGACCTCCACCTGCTCTCTAGGCATCTCTTGTGGCTTTTCATCACCCTTAGCTCCTCGGTAAACCAAGGAGCCAGGGTGGTTCGTTGCCGCAGGAGAGGCCGCAAAGGCGCAACCCGGTCCAAGGCCCCGGTAGCCGCCCTATTCCATGCGGCCACTAGGTCCTCCGTCCGGGAGCGGGTCAGGGCTACAGGAAGTAGCCCAAGCTCCGTCTGGAACCTATCCGGTTCCATCAGGCGCCTGGGGCGGAACCATCTGGGACAGTCTGGTTCCGCCTCCCCGCGGCGGGGGGTAGCGCCAGGGAAGTCGAGCCGGAGAGATGAGTGATCTGACCATGACAGGGGTGTAATAACCAAATCCCCTATTCCCAGATCACTCGTCCACTGTCCAGAGACAAAAACAAGGTCCAGCGTGTGACCACCCTCGTGTGTGGGGCCCTGAATTAGTTGGGTCAGGTCCATGGCTGTCATGGAAGCCATGAACTCCCGAGCCACCTCGGATGCTTCACCCGTCGACGGCAGATTGAAATCCCCCATAACCAAAAGTTTGGGGGTCTCAACCGCCGTCTCTGCGATTAGCTCGAGGAGCTCAGGCAGGGCCGCTGATGCATAGCGAGGAGCCAAGTATACAATCAGCAAGCCCAACTGCCTCCCTGGGCCCCATTTCACGCCAAGGGACTCACACCCGGATATCTGTGGCACAGTGAACTCCCTTGGTTCCAGACTCTCCCGTATAATTACCGCCACCCCACCGCCCTTACCCAGGGCCCGCGGCTGATGAAATGCACGGTAGCCCGGTGGGCACATTTCCACGAGGGGTAAACCACCCTCGTGGCCCAACCAGGTCTCCGTTATCCCTGCAAGGTCCAGCTCCTCCTCCAAGATCAACTCATTAATGAGGGGGGCCTTGTTGACAATGGACCTTGCATTGCAAAGCATCAGCCTCAGGCCCTGGCTCTGTAGGTCCTGGCCACCTAGACTGCGGGGGTTGGTACAAGCGACCGGGCGTGTCCAACAGCCACGGTCTCCCAACCGACTACGAGATTTTCTTCCATCCTCACACCCACCCCTCCCCAAATTTTCCCCCCAAAATTTAAAAACATTCTTTTGTACTACCGATCACCTGTGTGACAATCAGCTGTGCCTGATTGTCTGTGAGGCTTCTGCTTGTTGAAGGGATCATTTTGTGTGGTCCAGCTGCTTTCCATTGTGTGTGGGTCAGTTGTGTAGCTTTTGTGCTATTTTGTGTAAAGTGTGATAGTTGGTTTTTGAGCTCTCTGTGACTCTGTGAGGTTCCTGCTTGTTGCAGGGGCCATTTTGTGCTAAGTCCAGCTGCTTTTGCATTCTGTGTGAGTCAGTTGTGCAGTCACACCCACCCAGTCGTATGACCACCAAGCCACGCCCACCCAGTCACATGACCCACCAAGCCATGCCCACAGAATTGGTAGGGAATTTTTTTTAATTTTGCCACAGTTTAACATGGTCTCTTGTCTCCAGGACAAGAAGAGGAGGGAGGGAAAAGGCAAAAAAGGCAGGAGGTTGGACTAGAAGATCTCCAAAGTCCCTTCCAACTTTGTCGTTCTGTTATACGATGCTGGGGGATTAGGATTCACAGTGGGGATGGGTAAAATATCAATGCACACACATCCTCTTATGACACCATTCTCATTGCTTTGGAGAGTGCTGATGTGAGGTGAGGCTAAGTGTCCAATATAGTAGTTGCGGTCCTTCCTGTCACATGTCCAAAAAGTGATGCTGGAAGAAGATAGCTCAAAACCCAGGAAACTGACTTTTACTATCCTTTAACATCAGGGGTGAAATTTTATCGGTTGCGGACGGTTCGCCCGAACATTGTACTAGAAAAAATGCTTTTAAAAGTTTTTAAAAAGTTCTGATGATCAACTGTGGAACAATCAGCTGTGCTGAACAATCATTGGAACTTTTTTAAAACTTTTTTTTAGCATCTTTTTACTACCTATTTCCCCAGTCTGGTAGTTAAAAAAATGCTTTAAAAAGTAAAGAAAAAGTTCCAATGATCAGCTGTGCCTGATTTTCTGTGAGGTTCCTGCAGGGGATGTTTTGTGTGAAGTCCAGCTGCTTTTGCGTTTATGTGAGTCAGTTGTGTAGCTTTTGTGTTATTTTTGTGTAAAGTGTAATATTTGGTTTTTGAGCTCTCTATGACTCTGTAAGCTTGTTGCAGGGACCATTTTGTGTGAAGTCCAGCTGTGCAGCCACACCCACATGACCACCAAGCCACACCCATCCAGTCATATGACCACCAAGCCTTGCCCACCCAGGCACATGATCACCAAGCCACGCCCACCAAGCCATGCCCACAGAACCAGTAGTTAAAATTTTTGAAATTCACCACTGTTTAACATGTTCCTTTGTCTCCTGGGCAAGAGGAATGGGGAGGGAAAAGGAGGAAAAAAGGCACTGACTTCCAACTGTTTTAGCAAAGAAGAAGATAGCAACATTAAAACCTCAACTTTTTTACTTTTATATAACAATATGTACTAGCCATTTCTATAACAACAAACCTATCCAATTAGCAAAGACAAAAATCAAAGTTTCTTTTTTCATTGCAAGCTCAAAATTCAGAAGCAAATATATTCTGTTCTTTGGATAAAAGAATCAATTTGACCATCTCTGCTTCTCATAGCTGTGGGGAATAATATATGCTTCTGTCTACACCTTAATCTTTTATATTAAAATAATTCCCTATGTTATTTCAATTTTCTTTTCTAGCCCTGAAGGAAGGCTTGGCTCACTGCATTGTATTGGATATACCGTGTTGCTCAGTGTGTCTAGACTAGATTCAAATTTCATGAACTCTGGGGAGGGTGGGATGGAGGTTGTGCATCCATGCTTGCCCTACTTGACCCTTCAATGGCCTGGGATACCAGTGGCCACAGTTTCCTTCTCAATCAACTCAGGGGATTGGGGTGGGCACCATGGTGCTGTGCTGGTTTGCCTCTTTTCTCTGAGCGTCAATACCAGTCAGGTGTGGTGATTGGTGAAGAGGTCCTGTCCTTGGCTCCTGCTTTTCAGTTGTTGACGGGCTTAATTATTTCTTTTCTCCTATTCAACATCTATGTGAAGCTGCTAGTTAAGCTCAACCATACTTAATTTTATATTTCTGCCAATAAAGAAAAATATTTGTAGCTTGGGGTTGCAGTGAGGGGTTCTTGGTGCTCTCTGAGCTTGGTTATTTTCTTGCAGACATTTCATTACCAAATTAGATAACATCTTCAGGGATATATTTCTGCTCCTGGTGAATTAAATGTTGATGTGAATGTCTTAACCATGTTCCTGGACACTATGGTGTTTAGATAGGAAAGAACAGGCTTTAGCTTTGTGTTTTGGAGCCTGCCAGTTATAGGACTATGCCAGCTTCGTTGCCACATGGGATTGCATTGCCCCAATACATTTATGTTGCGATTTCTTAAAAGATGTAAGAGTATTTTAAGACTCTTTGGAGTCCAGAGTCATCTTTGGATTAGTATGGCAGCCATATACATACATACATACATACATACATACATACATACATACATACACACACACACACACACACACACACACACACAAACACACACGCACATACACACACTTTTCAGAAAGGAGGGGGAAATTATGCAGAAAAGGAGACAATGGTGCATATATACACATTCATAAATAGCAATATAAGAAACCTTGAATTACATATTGCCCTTCTGAAATTTACAAAGAAAAATATCTTTGCATTCATGGGCTGCTTTGGGAACATTCTGATAAAACTTACCTTAGGTAGGCCATATTCCTTATATCTTAATTTGTCTACTAAACAGTCCCATTCATCTGGAAACTGATTATACCCACACTTGTGAATAAAATTAAGACTTGGTTAGTAGCTATTGGGCAAAATGGGCAAAACATATTAAGGGAGCCTACAAAATTTAATTTCTAGAAATAATAGATGTGTTAATTTTTTATTATTTTTATTTTAACACCAAATGTTCTTTGGTGTTCAGATCTGGCCTAAAAACAATAATATAGCACTTGGGGCTGAAAATGCAACTCAGCAGACCAGCAGTGGAGGCCAAGATGGAGAAGACCTGCACGACCACCATGTATTTCCCCTTGGTGCTTAGGTAGGTGGGCACAAAAGTAACCCAGACACTGCAGAAGACCAGCATGCTGAAAGTGATCAGCTTGGCTTCATTGAAGGCGCCAGGGAGATTCCTGGCCAGGAAAGCCAGCGTGAAGCAGATAGTGGACAGGAAGCCCATGTACATGAGGGCAACATAAAACATGGTGACAGAACCTTCATTGCATTGTAGGATGATCTCTCTAGGTTGGGAGTGCATGTCAGAGTCAGGGAATGGGGGGAAAGTGCCCAACCAGATGCTGCAGATGACAATTTGAAGACCAGAACAGGAAAGGACAATGGAGTTGGCCAAGCTTTTCCCCAACCATCTCTGCACTTTATTCCCTGGTTTGGTGGCCAAGAAAGCTAACACCACTGTGATTGTTTTGGCCAAGATTGAAGAAATGGCAATGGAGAAGCTGATACAGAAGGCTATTTGTCGGAGGAGGCAGGTCAATCTAGTTGGGCTGCCTATGAACAGGAAAGAGGTTAAGGTTGAAAGCAGAAGGGAGACCAGGAGAATGTAGGAGAGGTCTCGGTTGTTGGCTTTGACAATTGGTGTTTCCAGGAATTTAATGAAAATTCCCAAAACAAATGCTATGGTTAAAGAGAGGAACAAGGCAATGGAAGTCAGGATGATCCCCAGATTTTCCTTATAAGAAAGGTAGTTTATAATTTTGGGAATACAGTGATCCCGATTGCTGTTTGGATGTTGATCTTCTGGACATTTGGCACATTTTTCTGCATCTGAAAAAAAAGAAGAGTAGGATTTCTTCATTTCCCTCCAGCAAGAACAACTTAATTTGTTTTCTTTTTTATTGTCACCATTTCAACAATAAAGACGTTGAGAGAAAAGGGAGGAAGTAAAGATTCAAGGAAGGGAGGGGGAGGGAAGAGAGGGAGGGAGGGAGGATGGAAGGCAGAAAGAAAGAAAGAAGAAAGAAAGAAAGAAAGAAAGGAAGGAAGGAAGGAAGGAAGGAAGGAAGGAAGGAAGGAAGGAAGGAACAGCATTATACATTTCCACAGATGAACGGGTTAAAAATTGAAGCTGAGACTTTTCTCAATACTTTAAGGCACCAATGATATCCTTCCTGCAAACGAATGAAGTCCATGTGAAGGATCAGTTAGCATAGCTTATATCAACTGAATTGCATGATCACTACCATGGAAAAAGAAATCTTAGATGGAATTTTTCAAATATGATGAATTGGATATGGAGTGAGGGCATCAAAATGCATTCCTTTATTTGGAGAAACAGCAAGAGGATGAGTTTAAGTTAAATTCAGTGCCAACTTATGATTCTTTTCACCTCCTCATTGGCCAGGACAATAACTGGACTCAGAGCCTCCAGCAGAACCTGGGCATGTCAATCTCAGAGCCACCTGAATATATGCAGTTGTCAGAGGATTATTACATAAGGCTGCCCACTCACCATGAACAGTCAATAGAATGAAGAGCACAGAAAAGGCACATTATGAGAATCATTTAGCAAATTAATTAATTAATATTTTAATTAAAGAGAACTGGATGAAGCCTGACTTAAAAGCACCCTTGTTGTATGACTTTTCTTATTGGACTCAAGCTCGTACAAAACATCTTGTCTGTTGTTAACTCCTCAATCTTGAGCAAACTTATAATTTTCTTAGTAGCCAGATTTGTGTAATTGAAATCAGAAGCAGGACACTCCTTGCCTCTCCTCAATTCAGCAGTTAAAAAGTCAATTTAGTTCATCAGGTCTACATCCCTGTTCAGTATAGGGACTGAAATTCAGAGGTACTCTAATCTGGATGATGAACATAGCAAGGATTGGGGGAATGGAAGAGGAACAGAGAGAAGTCATGGAGTTGTGGAAGCATCAAAGACAGTTTCCAGAATCTTGGGTCCTGAGAAAATCTGAAACAGTGAACTGCCTGTAGAAATGGTTTCTACCAGAGATGGAGATTTGCAAGAATCTGATCAATCCTCTTCCAAAGATCCAGTCAAGGTTCAATCATTATATTCTGGAATCTGAAATTGCTCTCTATTCAGAGCAAAGAGGGAAATCTTAACCTGAAGCATGAAAGTTCTGTTGTAAAAGATAAAGGGCAAGAGATGTCATTTTTCTCATAATAACTTTTTTATCCTATATTTTTATCCATGATTGGTATCACTGTGTGCTTGATTACAATGTATATCAGATTAGCCTCCAAGATCATTTCTTGTAGTTCACCATGAAATAAATGTACTTCTTGATCTATACCCAAAAGGAGAAGACCCACTATGGACAAACTTTTCAAATTGCACTTTCATGGAATATGTCACTTTCTCCCCAAAGTCTGTCCCTTTCCCCTGCTGTCACCCACCTTCCATGGTGGAGATGGATCCTTCTGCACATGGATGACAATTATAGCAGCAGATGGGTTTCCCTTCCTGAACCACCTTCATAAACCCAGGAGGACATCTTTCCACACACCTGGAAGTAGGCAAGGGCTGAGCAAAGAAAAAGAAAGCAATAACATTCCCAAAATGAATTATTTGTATATCCTAATTTTAATAAAAGGAAAAGTTTCAGGACCTTCATTTCAAGGCTTAGCTTTGTTACTTTAGAAGTTTACCACTTGAAGCTCATCAAACTGATGGTTGATTGTTGCAGTTCATCAGGCTGTTTGTTGTTTGCCTAGTTATTTTCTAATGTTTCCCACACTACAATGTTTAGTTTAGTGTACACAGTATATTTGAGGGAAAGTTGAATGGATTTTTGGCTTTGATGAAGATGATCATGTTTCTCCATGATCTAAATCTTATTCCCTTGCAGAAAACTGATCAACAGTTAACTGGAATAGCTAAGAATATATTTCTCCTAGACACTTGAACACCTAATCAAAGAAGATGTTTCATCTCTGGAAAACTGAAATAACATTCCAAACTTGTTTCTGCTGAATTTTACAGTCCTCTTGGTGAGACCTCCAAAAAAGCAGAATAAAGTCTTTTCTCCACCTTGTTCAATGTTTCCACCTCTGCAATAGACTTCTGGTTGATCAACAAGCTGAAATCCAAAGATCCTTGTCTTTCTAGACTTCCAAATGTCACTTTGCTAGCAGACTTATTGGAGAAAAAGACCCAGTTCACAAGATCCAGCTCTGCTATCAGCTCTCCATTCTCATCCAAATATACCCCATCAATGCAATTATTGTAAAACTGAGAGTTTTGAAGGAAGGCATGAAGCTGGAATGGGAGAGAAAATGGGCAATTGTTACACAAAATATAGAAAAGTCAACGGCAAACCTCCATTTGGGATGGAATGAAGGATCTGTATTGAGAAATATACAAAATAGTCTTATTAAAAGGAAGAAGAATGAAAAGAATGGTGATCAGATGTTCTTTATCTCTTCCCATGCATAGTTGTCACTACAGAGTCTGGAAAAACCAATGAGAAATATTCACTATAAAGAAAAAAAGGCAAGATTTCCCTTGTCGAGGAGGCAGTGCTCATCTCCGTTTCTTAGACATAAGAGCCAACATTGTACGAAGATATTTCTGTGGTCATGTGGCCAGCATGATTATATGCCAAGGCACACGGAACACAGTTACTTTCCCACCCATGCAGTACCTATTTATCTATTTGCATTTGCATGCTTTTGAACTGCTAGGTAGGCAATATCTGGAACAAGGATGGGAAGTCACCCTGACCAAATTTAGAACCCAAAAGGAAAAAGTACACACAAGCACACTGAACAAACTCTGCCAGTGAAGCCAGAATGAAATCATATGTGCCATAAAGAAACAAAGCTGTAAAAGACTGATTTGCAGGTAAATGGGGAGATCACCAAGAGAGAAATCTATTGTCACCTCAAGGCTAACTATGGGAGATTTTGCTCTAACACTGCACTGAAGTAATAGAGGAATCACTTGGCATGGCTGAAGAGAGCCCAGAAGAGATCTTCACCATGAAAAATGATCTCTCAACACTAGTTAAAGTCACCTCTTTGCAATTCTATGGAAGATTTTATGAAAAAAGATGTGGAGACTCTAGAAAGAGTGCAGAGAAGAGCGACAAAGATGATTAGGGGACTGAAGACTAAAACATATGAAGAATGATTGCAGGAACTGGGTATGTCTAGTTTAATGAAAAGAAGGACTAGGGGAGACATGATAGCAGCGTTCCAATATCTCAGGGGTTGCCACAAAGAAGTGGAGGGAGTCAAACTATTCTCCAAAGCATCTGAAGGCAGGAGAAGAAGCAATGGGTGGAAACTAATCAAGGAGGGAAGAAACTTAGAACTGAAGAGAAATTTCCTGACAGTTAGAACAATAAATCAGTGGAACAACTTGCCTCCAGAAGTTGTGAATGCTCCAATATTAGAAGTTTTTAAGAAGAGGTTGGATAGCCATTTGTCTGAAGTGGTGTAGAATTTTCTGCCTAGGCAGGGGGTTGGACTAAAAGACCTCCAAGGTCCCTTCCAACTCTGTTATGCTATTCTAAACTGTCAAGCCAGCCTCCCTCAGTAACCAAGAAAGAAACCACTTAACTCCATTTTGCAGAATTAAGAGTACTTTTACTGGTTATGAAAAGATAGTAGCTAAGCAAAGCAAGATCTGAAGCATAAATGTGCGAAATCATACATATGAATATGTGACCAACCCCCTCCCCCTGGCAACCCTCATCCCACTGTCCAATCTGCAAATCCCTTAGGTGTCATGTGAGTTCCATCTTCAAGGAGCATCATCAGGAAGGTATGCGGACAGTTGGCCTCCCCTCCCAAATACCAGCCCCCACCTACCCATTTCAATGGCAGCCGAAAGCAAATAGCGAAACAGAGGCTGACATAAACATTTGTTACTTTTCCTTCTTTTAGACTTTTTCTCACTCCAACCCTTCACCTTCTGATCTGAGCTAATCATGCTTAGTTTGTCAGCCCAAAGTGGTTTCTACATCTCATATCTATTGATGAGATCCTTGGTATCTGTGGTCCTACAGAGAGTTTAGAGCAAGGGAAGAGGAATCAAAGGGAGTTTTTAACTGAGCAATGATAACCACTATTGGCAAATGATGTCCTGGAGCAAAGAGGTACACTTGTTTAGACTGAGTGGGATGTGGTTTTTAAAGAGAAGAGTCAAAAGAAGAAAGAGTTGGAAGCTAAACAATATATTTCCAAAGAAGTGGTTAAAAATAATATAATGTGTAAGAAATCGGCAAGACACAAAACAGGAAGCAATAGAACGTTAGAATTCAAATTAATTTTTATATTCAGAATAAATTATTATTAATGCACAGTTTTTACAATCGTACAATTGATTCTCAACCACAATGGGAAGCTGTGCAATAAAAAAAGGAAATACCTGCCATGCCTTCAGCACTGGAGTTTTAGTGTTTTGAGCTCCTTTATGTGTTGTCCTCCTGGATCTGGATAAATAGGCAGCATTAAAGGCCCGTGCCAGAGCCCAGATTATGTTGTAAATGAAATAGCTGTCCAGAGTCAGGATCGGATCCATCTCCTCTTTCCTCGGAGCCTTTAGGTCTTCTCTCTGCCTGCACCTTCTCCAGACTTTCACTGAAAAGGCATCCTTAGTGTAAGAACACAGGAAGGAGTTCCTTGCAAAACGTCTCATGGAATAAATGAACTTCATATACCCACCATATTTTGCTCTTTGATTTTTCTTCATAAGAAAGGAAAAAATACTATGGAAGTATTCAGTAGGAAAGTAGTTATCTGTCAAATAAATAGAGAAGTCCCAGCAGACTGTGGTGATCAAGACTTTTCCTCTAAAAGGTTTGGTAAGCTCTTTAAATATTTGATGCATAATTATAACACCTACATAAAATGTATTCTTGTCTGCACCATACATAAAGACATTCACCTTTCTCCAACTGAGATACAAATGGAAGTCTATAAATACTTCCTGAGGTGCTGGGTTAAAGGTTTGTGATAAAACTGGACAAATACCATTCTTTATCAAAATGGAAGTTAATGTCTCCATGAACCAGTGTCCATTCTCAGTGTCTGGAGCGAGGAGACCCACCAAGGTCCATCTGAAATGGAGGACCAGCTTCACCATCCCTGAGTACTGAACTCCTTCAGCAGGGAGCATTGGGTAGAAGAAAGGAAAGTGTGTTTTGTCACTCAGAATCTGTGAAATAAAACTGTAACTGATCTGCAAAGAAAAAAAAAGGAATCCCTGTTTTATTGGAGACCCATAAAACCAAAAATCTTGAATTGTATTTGCACAAAGTTGGAAGGGTGAAGAGATAACTACAGATGAGAATGTGATTGGGAAAATTTTAGAATGTGCAGAAATGAACAAACTAATGTTTGCAATTAAGGAAAAGGAGCAAACTGAATATAATATAACATGGGATTTATTTTATCAACGGTTAAACAAAAAAACTGGAAGTTAGAAACAGGGAAACAAAATTAAGAAGACATGTTAAAAGAGATATGCAAATATTATGATTAGTATGTTGAATATTACTATTTTAATATTGCAGAATTAATGTGTGGAATATTAATATTTTAATATTGTAGAATTAATATCAATGTAATGAATGATGTAGCAAATTTTGATTACTGTTCAACAAAGATATGTGTACCCAGAAAACACACTGTTCAACAGAAGATATAATTATTATATTAAAAATTTAATACAATAAAAAAACCAAAAATCTAGACCTAATGGAATTATTCTACTTCTAGCAATGAAGAACTTTCTGTAGGGACCTCTCTGGTCATTCTGCTCATACATTGCTTCTCTTCTCACTTCAGTGCAGCATTTTGTCCTTGAAAATAGCTACCCAAGATGCCCTATCTGCATTAGGAATATGCCAGAGAAACATATCTCTAGATGTATCATTTTGTCCCCTTCTCTCCCTTCATTTTTACTTAATGTAATTCCCATAATAGAACTTTGCTCTTCATTTACAACAAAGTTTAATTCAAGGTTGGAAGAGCTTAAAATTGTCTTCTCAGCAAAGACACACCTGTGGGATTTTGTAGGTAACCAACATGGTCAAAATCTGGATGGAGATGTCAGTATCAGCCTCTTCTAGAACAGCCACTGTGTTTCTCTGCCTTCCACAGTTGTAGTTGGGAACGTTGGCCTCCCCACCAGAAAGTAAGTCCAGCAAAGCCTCTGAAGTCATTTGTTCACTGAAATAATTTTCATAGATGTTGTAACCCAGGGTGACATTAGATGAAATGTTGGGATTCTGGTTGATCTCATGGATGGCAAAAAGGAAGGATAGCATTTTCCAGTACTCTGTGTCCACTTTCCTGAAAATATGAATATATTAGTACATAATCAATGGCAGCAACATTTTATCCAACTGTTTTTTCAGCATTTGTATTTTTAATCCACCTAAGGCGGAGAGGTTTGGAGACATTTCATTATATATTAGGTGTTTTCTTTTTCAAATCTCCAAAAAATATCTTGCCTATCTGAATGGAACTTTGGGGTTCTTTCAGTTTTTCTTTTATTTTTGGATAGTGAATGCATATTATGCCCGAAGTATTCTAATTATTCTTGGCTTCTGCTAATTTCTATTTCTTTAAATTTATATTTATTAAGAATTTTTACACAAAATAAAATATTTATCAAAAGAAAAAAAGGAAAGAAATATATAGAGAAAGGAAGAAAAAGTGCAAGAAATCCAAAAGAGGAAAAAACCCTAACATTTAGAAGTATAGGAATGACTTCCAATCTTCTTTTCAATAAATAATTTTTCATTTCTGCAAATTCTGACATTTTCACAGTGTTGTTCTCCACTGTGGGAATTCCATGATTCTTCCAATATTGTGCATTCGATCATCCTGCCGCAATTACCATATATAAAATACAACTACCATGAATCTTTTCTAATTCGTTGTTCAGACATCCCAATAAAAAATAAATCTGCTCTCTTCGCAACTCTGGTCTGTCAAATTCTTTGCATTATTGTGCCAATTAGTATCTAACATTTCTTAGCTTTCTGGCAAAGTCTGCCCTGCATGATAAAATGCTCTCCATTCTTTTCACAATTCATGTACTGGTTTGAAATATTTTTGATAATTTATTTGAGGTCATATGTGAATGACCTCAATTTATTTGAAAAAAATCTCTAAAGTTTGACATGACATCCAAAAGTGCAATTTTAACCTATTCATCTTCTGTTTCATATCTTTAAAACTTCATACATGTTCATCATTTCTACATACAGTAATTCAGTTTCAAATTCTGAATTTTTTTGTTTTTCAATTCTGACTGTCTTTTAATCCACATTAAAACTTTCTTTTACCTGTGCAGATGAGAACGTCTGAGAACTTTGTCCTTCTGCAATCATTCTCTTGATTTCATCCCAATTTCTCTATCATCCAATATTAACAAGACTTGACACATTAATCATTTCTTCCTATCTGCTGTTTCTCTTTCATTGAATGCTTTTATTGAGACCCATAAATGTATCTCTGTTTCTATTTATTCCATACTCTTAATGTTTTCATGTGTTTTTTAAAGCTTTCAATTTATTCTATAAAAAGCTTTGATTTATTTTTCACATTGTCATTATTTCTGCTGTTAAATCAACATTTCCCTTCCCCCCTCTCTCAAGGAGAGAGAGAGAGAGAGAGAGAGAGAGAGAGAGAGAGAGAGAGAGAGAGAGAGAGAGAGAGAGAGAGAGACTGAGACTGTAACCAAAGGAATTAGTTGTTAATTTCAGTACATTGTCTATATTAACCGACATTTAACTGATTAACCCATCAACTCAAATGGGTTTAATTCATGTAAGGAAAGTCCAAATGTATCTGGGCTGCTTTCTTTTAATTGGTGCATTTGGGTAAGAAATAAAAAAAACTTGGAGGTTATCCCATTTTTACTGCAGAGAAAAATCACAACATTCCTGCATTTTTCCACTCATGACTGCAACATTTCTGCTAATAGCCTGGCTTTAGACGCTGTAGGTTCTCCATCACTGGAGGCTTTCAAAAAGAGACTGGACAACCCATTATCTGAAATGGTATAGGATGTCCTACTCAAATAGGTGATGGACTAAAAGAACTCGAAGCCACCTTCCAACTCTGCTATTCTGTTTGTTCTGTTCTCATGTTGACCAATCCTGCTCTGCTCAAGAAAAGTGGATGCTTCTTCTTCAAAATCAAGAAAAACAGAAGATTACTATTGATGAGAATTTCAAATCAAGCTCATTCACTGCAAAGTGGAAAAGGGATCTTGGAGGACCAAAATGAGAGAGAGGGGGGGGGAGATAGGGAGATAGGGAGGGAGGGAGGGAGGGAGGGAGGGAGGGAGGGAGGGAGGGAGAGAGAGAGAGAGAGAGAGAGAGAGAGAGAGAGAGAGAGAGAGAGAGAGAGAGAGAGAGAGAGACTAATACTGATGATGTTACCAATTTGGGTAACAAAATGTCTACAAGAAAACAACCGAGCTCAAAAAGCAGCAAGGACCCCTCAGCGAGGAAAACTAGCAATTGAATTCATTGCAAGAGATGAGACTGGAAGAAATGAGAGTGGAATTGAATGATTCTCATGCAGTGCAGGAACTTTTGTTTACCCAAAGGTGATTTTTCAAAACACTTTCTTGTTTTTCTTTGAAGACATTTGACTTCTCATCCAAGAAACTTCTTCAGCTCCGAATAACCTTTTTGGCTGAGAAGCAAAATGTCTTCAAAGAAAAACAAGAAAGTCCTGTTGCTTCTTCAAAAAGCACCTTTGGGATAACCATGGCCTAGATGACTGAGAATCTCCATAGACATTTAGAAATTTTAGTTTACCCATCAAATTGAGTCAAAGGAGATTTGTTGAAGCTTAGTGGACGAAACCCAGCCTTTGTTGCAGAGACTATGCCCCCAATGAGAAATTCTCCTGGCCTGTAATGGTTCAGTGGTTGCACCTCATCTCTCTTCAGAGTCAGGAGGCATTTGGCTTTGAGACTTGCCAAGACTACCTGGGGCAGCAGAAGCAGCAGAAGCAGCAACATGGCTTGTGTTCCTGAGAACATCTGCAGTTTTTTGTCTTGTTTGAAGAAGGAATGGTATGAAGAGGTGGAAGAAACCAAAGCCCTCTTCGATCAGAAACTTCAGAAGCTTCCTAATCCAGACAGAATCCAGCAGAGGCTTCACATCTGAAGGGGAAGAGAGAAAATGCAGCCCTGCTTGGCCCCAAAACCTCCCATGTTCCCTCTTTGTACAGAGTCATTTAAGCCCCCAAGATTGTCCAATGCAAAGACGTTTGTCAACAAGGCTTTGACGTAATGTCAAAGTAAAAGCATATTTCATTTGTCTTTGTGTGACATCTGAAATTTTTGTAAAACGTCTTTAGAGATTTAGCACCAAGAGAAGAAGTAAATTACTATGATTTGGATAATGGCAACATTAAAGAGAGACATCACCTCTCTAAACTCTGAGTCAGTCAACAGACAGATGCCCAGTGGGAGGAGTCACAGATAGGATGAAATTCTTTAAAAAATATATTTTTATTCATTTCATATTAAAATAACAGATACAGTGCGACGATCCTGGCATTATCTCTGCCATATACACTATAATGTAAAACATATCATATATATTCATCATACATTACTAATTATATACAATTATTCTGGCCAATATACTCATTTACGTTTACGTATATTACAACACATTTCGGGTCTACAAATCCTGTTTATTTCCTTTTCCAACTCCTACCTATCAGTTCCAACCATTGATAAAATCTATTCCATATATTTTATATATGTATATAAATTTCTCCTTTATTCTTTAATTCTACCACAATTTAACTATTTCTGTGCAATCCAATACTTTCCTTATTATCTCTCTTTCTAAAGGTACATTTTCATTTTTCCATTGTTGGGCATACACCATTTTCACTGCTGTTATAATGTGTAGTATTAAATATGTTGACCCTTTACTTTGGTCCTTTGTTATAATTCTTAATAAAAATAATTCTGGTTTAAATTCTAATCTTTGTCCAACCATTTTTTCTAACCACACCTAAATCTGTCACCAAAATTCTTTTGCTTTTTTACAGGTCCACCACCAGGGGTGGGTTTCCAATTTTTTTACTACCAGTTCACTCTGACGCTTTCTCTCTCTTCCGTGTAAGCCTTCTGCAAACACACAGAAGCGTTCAGATGGGTGAGTGTAGCCTCCCGCCGACACTACTACCGGTTTTCCCAATCTGGGCTCAACTGGGAGCAACCTGATGAGAACGAATGAAAATTTCCCTTCCACCTTCTATTGAGGTGCGGATCGTCGCCCCTCCTTGCAGCATATCTCTTGATAAGAAATAAAACCCAATAATATGTTCTAATGAAAAACAAACTTTAATATGAAAATAAAATAAAAATAAAACCTTACTATCTAAATTAATTACATCTCTGCAGAGCTATGTGCCAGCGTTGTGGCAGGCGAACAGAAGATCAGAAGTCTCTTTTGGAATGTGTGTGAGCAGGCACAATAAGTCACTTGCTGATAAGGCCTGTGACCTGCGCAATAACTTTTCAGCACAGCTAGCAAAAAATTAACGCAGTGACACAACCAACCTCTGTCCACCACATGCTGTAGTACGTGCCTGGTACTTGATTGCATTTCCAGCATTTCGGGAATAAATTACTCTACATTTTGGCCAATCCTGATGGAGGAAGATGCCATTTATAAAACATTTTGTATAAATTCTCCTTGTATGATATGGCCAGCATTAATTTCCTATACAAGGGGTGGAATTGGAGTGGTGGACATACCTACAGATTCAATCATGTTATACAAAGGATGTGAAAATGTGCGGTATCAATAGAGAATTAATAGCACTAGACAAATTTGTATTAGGGACAGACAAGAAATTGATGAAGATCATTTATAAATATCTATTAGATTATAAAATGGAGGAAGAACAAGTCAAAGAGACAATGGTGGTATGGGCTAAAAATGTTCGGTATAATATTGAATTGGAGAAATGGCAAAAACTGTGGCAAAGAAATAAGACAGATGGGGTGAAATTCTGAAGACAAGTCAAGGAGTGACATTCCTTAGAAAATCTCTTGATACATTTCACATTCAAGAGAGAATTTCAGCATTTCGTGACTGCCAGTCCTCAATATGGATACAGTTGATCGTGATGTCTGGTGGTCTTTGGCTGCCTTGGTTAAGAAATGGGTTAATGCTCTTATTCATATGACTACTTCTCTCTTATAATGTATCCAACCACAGCAGAACCCTGAAAATTATATTTATTCATTATATTATGTAGGTTATACTACTAGAGCATTTCAAAAAAATAGCTGTTGTTCTTTTTGGAGAAAAAAATCTGCTCTTCGTTTGTGAAGACGGAACTAAATCACAAAAGCAAAATACAGTCAGGGACCAATGCGAAAAAGAGAAAGAAAATACAAAATGCATAACAAAAATATTCATAAGCTAAGAGATAAATTAATAAAAAGGTAACATTAGTACAGCATAATTTTTTTTCAATTGTAAATCTATAAAAGCTATCAAGCTGATCTAGGCAACTAAACCTAATAAAATAAATATACCATCTATAAAACTTATTTACTTTACTTGCTAGTCTAGAGTCCTTGATTAAGTTCATTTGCATAGTTGTCTTATAGGGGAGATGTGAAGCACAGTAAATTATAGTTAGTTAGCTAGATTCTAAAACATCAGTGAGAAAATAGACTTGTATCATCATTAGGATTCTGCAGAGCACATTGGGCAGCTGCATATTTTCCGAGAAGTGGGAAGATGGGGAGGAAGGATATAGATCGGATGGAAGTTCATAAATTGCAACCATGGCAGGTATTACCTTTTCCATTATAGATCCCTATCCTTTACTTGAGAATTAGTTCTGTAACTCTATGGATTGGACAGCTAGATGGAAATCATGCTGAGATTTGAGCAAATGGAATGGGAAATCTCTCCTAAGTACAAAATGATAATAGTGTTTATTAAATTCTAAAATTAATAGGTTAAGATATCAAATTTAATAGCTACTGTAGTACAGTAAAGTGTACAATGGGCAGACCTCACAGTTGCAGTTGATTGGTTGGAGAGTGCTGGCTCCTTCATGAGGCAATCTATGCTATGATTGGTTCCTGTGGGTGTAAAGGGGGAGTTTCCTTGTTTTCCCGCCTTTTTTCTTTCGGTGTACTCTGTATACTGTTTGATTTACCTCATGATCTCCCTTTGTCCCTGACTGTCTGCTGTACATTTGAGTGATAAATATATATATATATTTATATAAAAGTACAAGTTTGTGTCAGTATCCCCAGCTTCATTTGGACAACTCCTTCTTGACCAGGGGGTGGACTAGAAGACCTCCAAGATCCCTTCCAGCTCATTCTATTCTACTGTATTCTGTTCCGTTCCATTCCATTCTGTTCCATTCCATTCTATTCCATTCCATTCCATTCATTGTTGTGCAGTTCCTCAATAATATGATTATAATCGTAACTACTTAAAAACTGCATCTTTGTCCCATTACACCAGCCTATCACACCTGGACAGGAAGTAAAAATATTTTACAGACCGATCAATTAAAGACTGTGACTGGTGACATTTAGGAAGTGCCTTCTCTGCCATTTCCCTGGAGATGAAGCAATGCCTTACTCTCCTGACCTTCCAAAAAGGAATTAAAACACAGCTGAAGCTGGTTAGCCCTCCCTTCACCTTTTAATTGATTTTATTAATAATGTTCACTCTTGCCTCCTTTTCATTTGTCATAAAAATATCCCAATAAAAAACAAAGGGAAACCACAAGCAACCACAAGCAATGAATCTTACTTTAAGATCAGAGGTTTATTTGTTCATGAGTAATTTGGAACATGAAAAGCCAATATAGCAATGCAATTGCACAACAAAACTTACACTATCAATACCATTGCAATGGGTTCCTTATGGCAAACAGCAAGTCCTACAAGGATTGCTATTTGGCAAAGGACGCCATTCCCATCTCAAGCCACGGTCAGCATTCCAGATATCATGCAGAATTAAATCAGAGTCCAAGGCAAAACTATCCTTAAAATTCCAATTTAATAAGACAGACATGTTGGCACATCTGTGGAAATCCCAAATCTAAAAGCTTCCTGGGATTCCACCCTATTTAAAGATCATGATCTTTTCCCCACACCCATAATCCATCACATGGTCCAATCTTCTTCAGCCATGCTGGCATCTCCACCCAGCTGGTTCCGGTCAGGTGCAGAGGTGCGGAGACAAAAGACGACCTTGGGCTTCTAGAAAAGAATGGCAACAACACATTCCACAATTCTACTCCTTTTTATTCCCCCCTCCCAATTACTACACTTCCAAACAGCATAATGAAATAATAGAGAGTGTGGCAGGCCAAAGATCCTAAAAGGAACATAACTACAGGCCTGACAGCCACATTACTTATATCTTCTTTTTTACTGACCTATGCAGTCTAGTGTTTCACTTCCTTGTTCCTTCGTACTTTCTTACTGGCTGTCACTGACCGCCACTCTCTGCAAACACCTGTGTACATTTGAAGTTCTCAGACACTTGTTATTTTCAGTTCCTCATCTCATTCTTCCTGCTCTAAATATATATTTATATCAAGTACAAGCTTTGCAGAAAAAGCAGCACAGAGGTCAGACACAATTCAGCACATTTGAAATAGGTCTGGTACATTTTGCAATTATGTTAGTTTAAAACTTTGGTTCAGTGAGGCCTGTAAGCTCACTCCTAGGCCTATTACATGCAACATTCCCCTCACACATTTTTAACTTCGATAAATACTGATTAATATTTTAACACTCCATTGTACGCTGCCCAGAGATGGGTGGTTCAGAAATGTGAAACACAAATCAATAAAGAAAAGAATAAAGAACAATTCCACGATACTGTAAAACTAAATTCACAGCTATGCCAGGTACCCAAGAGAGAGAGGTTGAGCCATTTGATATTCCCTTCATTGTTTATTTTTGTGCTCTCCCACTTTGTATTAAAATATGCTAATTTTGGCATCAATCCATGGTTTGGACAGATGTGCTGCTTTGTGTTGTTTCAAAATAGGCTTTTCTGAAGATACTGTCCAAGGTTATTGTATAATTCAAGGAGAACATCGGTTGAATCAGCTGTAATAAAAAGAGAGTCCATCTCTTAAAAGTATGGTAGCTAGTTGTTCAGCTATTAACTTACCTAGTTGTGTGCTCTATTTTACTCTGCACAATGTTATAATTGGATAAGCATTCCACTCATGCATTAGTTTGGGAGAGGTCTATCCAGATAAGGCTAATAAGCATAGAATAAGTGGAAGGAAGGAGCGAAACTTTAAAAGAGTCAAGAAACTGTAAACAATTTCCAGATGTAATTACACAGGTGTCAAACTTGCAGCGTCACGGTGGCATCACATGACGTATCACAACTTTTTTCCCCTTTGCTAAACTTTGTGTGGGTGTGGCAAGTGTGTGAAAAATCCAGCCCACTGGCCACCAGTTTGACACCCCTGGTGTATAAGATTACACTTGGACCCATTTTGGACACTTGGTATCAGTTCAAAAGTAAAATGGAAAAAGACAATCGTAGATTAACCTTTCAAATTGAAATAGTAGGTATATATTGGAGTTATTTCATGGAACCTATGGGCAGCCGATAGGAACAGCGGATCTATAGATCACATCATCACTGGCTGTAAGCTGAGGCCATATATCAGTCCTGTATCTGATTTTTTAAAGAAATATTAATGATGCTGTGTTTCAATGGCTGGATGACCTAAACCAGGGATGTCAAACTGGATTTCTTTGAGGGCTGGATCAGCATTGCAGTTCTCCTCCACAGGCCAGCTGGGTGGAAGAGGGGAAGATGGAATGGATGCCTCCTGGAGCACCCTGACGGCTAAAATGGTATGCTGGGGGGCATGCAAGGCCCCCCTGCACCCTGTTCTCAGCCTGGATGGCCAACTGTAGCATTTTGCTTGCCAAAACAAGGCAAGAGTGAATGCATGAGAATGTCCCCATGTCCCATTCACGACCTGGACAACCTCCTGCAGCACTTTGCTGGCCAGAACAGGGTGCGGGGGACCACACGCAGCCCCCTGGACTCATTTTTGTTGCCATAGGCACCACGGGCCAATCTTTTGTTATTTCCAGGCCAGCCCATGGGACAGATTTAACCACCCATGGGCCGGATCTGACCCGCGGGCCTTGAGTATGACACTGTCAGCATTCCAAATATCATCCAGAATTAAATCGGAGTTCAAGGCATAGCTTTCATCAAAGTTCCAATTTAATAAGAGAGACATGTTGGTACATCTGTGGAAAACCCGGATCTGAAAGCTTCCTGGGTTTTCCACCCAGTTGAAAGTTCATGATCTTGCCCCACGTCCACAAGTCCATCACACGATCCAATCTTCCACTGCCATGCTGGCATTTCCACTCATCTAGTTCCGGTCAGATGCAGAGGTACAGAAGCAAAGAATGACCTTGGGCTTCTAGAAAGGAATGATCTATTTTGACAACAACACATTCGACAATTTTACTCCTTACTATTCCCCCTCCCAATTACCCCACTAATGAAACAGCATAGAAAAATAATAGAGAGTGTGGCAGGCCAAAGATCCTAAAAGGAATATGACTGCAGGCCTGACAGACACCTCTAGCCAAGGCATTGGTATTTGAACATAGATCTTTTTCACATTTATATTTTATTGTGTTTACTAATCAAAATGAAATGTTATTCTAGATTGCTAGTCCATGTATGATATGTCATGTCTTAAATAAATCAATAAATCTAGGCAGCCTTGAAAGATGACAGATGAAAAGAGGAAAAGAAAATAGAAGAAAACAGGAGTCAGAATTTTGTTAGTGGGTCTTAAGGATGATTGGAAGGAAAATGTAAATTTGCTTTATCTGATTGTGGTTAAATAATGAGTATTTATTTCTGGTGATGAATTATTATCTGCGTTAATTTGGAAATGTCTAATGGAATAATGGATGTGATTTTTGATATCTATCTAAACAGGGGGTGAGAAGTCAGTCTTCTCAGAGAAATATCTTGATATTTCCCTTGAGGGAAAAATACCCAGAAATATACACAAAATTATGTTAAAAAGGTGCAAGAGATTAAAAGATGAAAGATGAAGAAAATTAAAGTTACCTTAGTTAGCCCCAATTGCAATATTCAAAAGGAATGTTCTATGCATGACAACTTAGTTAAAATGACAGCAATCAGAATGTCAGAGAGAAATTTATAAGAACAAACAGGGCAAGAAACCATCATTCAATTTATACAAAGTGGGGGGGAAATCCCATGGGGAACCAAAGCATCCTACAAAATTCCAAAGAGATAGATGGTCTTGCCTCTCCCTCAAATGAGAGAAAACCCCACTTCCTCATAGCACAAATATTGTCACTTAGTTTAAGTAGTGAAATGACTGCAAGAAAACAACCAAGCTCACAGAACACTAAGGACTCTTCATTTCAACCCTGAGATACAAATATTGTCCTCTACCAATACATAATTTGTCTCCAAACAGAAAGTAATTGCTTATCTCTAGAAGGGATTCTATCTACAAGCCTATTACAAAATTTCCCTATTAAAAAGGCTATTTAATCCCACAGTAAGATGCCCCTCTTCTTGGTCACAACTGTCTCTATAAGATTTGGAGTCAAATTCTTAAGTCTCACTCACTGTCCAATCTTCAAAGTTTACAGCCTCATCTGCGAGTTCTCCCTTTGGGCACTTGCTTGTTAATTTGTTCAAGATTAACAGAGTTGATGGTTCTGTTCTTTGCAAATCACTGTGATTTATTTCCTAATTTTGTAATGCATTGTCTACAAGAAAACAGCCAACCTAAAAGAATACTAAGGACCCTTCATTTAAAACAATTTCAATCCTGAGCTTAAAAAATTCTCCTCTTATCAGTACATTACTTTGTCCTCAAACAGAGAGTAATTGCCTCTAAATGGGATTCTACCTAAAGGCCTATTACAAAATTTCCCTAGAAAAATAGCTCATTTAATTTCTCTTGACTCTGACTTTTCTCAAGTGTTGTATTGGCAAGATTTGGTGCCAAATTCTCCAATCGCAATCACTGGACCATATTTCAAATTTATAGCCTCATATGTGAGTTCTCCCTTTGGGCAGCTGTTTGTTGACTCGTTCAATATTCAGAGAGTTGATGGTTCTGTTCCTTGCAGTTATCCAAATCACTGTGATTTATTTCTTGACTTTTTGCTAAGACCCAAGAGACCTTTCTGCAAACTTTCCGCAATTTGACACAAGCATGTCAGAACGTGTTATGAGGTCAATATCAGATTCAAAAGCAAAGTTCAGTGGAGTCTTATGAACTGCTGGGTGTATAAATGGTTCTGGAGAGAGAAAGAAAATCTGGGGGGGGGGAGGAGGATTAAGGACAAGCAGAGGCTGTGTATATTTTTCTAGAGAACTTTGTCCTGGAAGTGATTTTGGTTTCTTCCAACTCTTCATCTCAATCTTTGTAATCACAGAGAAGGTGCCACAGAGATAGCAAAGGTATCACACAGAAGGATCAGTCAGGAAAATAAGTCATGCTGCTGCTTCTTCTACTTGTGCTGCTTTTGTGGCCACGGGGACTCTGTGGGATGCTCAAAGCCAAATGCCTCCTAAGTCTGAGGCAGAGTGAAATAGACCCAAGCAATCATTACAAACAAGGAGATTATTTCATTAGTGGCATAATCTCTGAAAAAAGGGGTACTTTTCAACCATTGCATTTCCATAGAAGTCCTTCAACAAATTTTTTCTCGTAAGTCCATCTTCCTGCACAGCATTAGAGCCTCTCCATATCCAGTGATTGTCTACAAACCCTCTAAAAACACAACATGCTCTCCCCTTAATCTTATTTTGTGGACTTACACTTCCTAATTTTACCATGTCTGCCTGTTACACACTGCAGGTGATAAAGCTCATTTTGAAATGTCAAGTAAGAAGCCTATCATGTTTTTTGCTCTCCATATCCAGTGAATATCCAAAGAATGCCTCCAAAGAAACAACAAAAACACCATTGTGTATGGAAGCTATCAGGAGATATCAGCCATCACTATTAAAAGACAGGAGCAGTCCATTAAATATGGAATAAAAACCTTGAAAACTGATTCATGAAACTGACATTGTGTTAGTGTAGCTATCTGGAGGATTGTACGAACCAAAAGTCCTTTGAAATATTGTATGAACCAAAACCCCATATTGTTCTTACTCTTTTACTGTGGTAATATTTTGAAAGTTTTCAGTTCAGAATAATATTTGTGCTTGAAAGTACTGTGGCTTTAAATTACTGTTAGGGAACAAAAGTGAAATATTATTTCCATTGATATGTTCATACTTGCAGACTAACACATGGCTATTTTTGGAAAAGTCTACTCTTCCTTTTCACCATAGAGGACATCAATCGGAATGGTCATATCTTACCCAACATCACCCTGGGTTATAATATCTATGACAATTTCTTCAGGATAGAAATGACTGCAGATCCTTTGCTGGACCTCCTTTCAGATGGGGAGGCCAATGTACCCAACTACAGCTGCGGAAGGCAGAGAAGCACAGTGGCTGTTCTGGAAGAGGCTGAGACTGGAATATCCATCCTGATGTCCACCATGGTGGGCGCCTACAAAATCCCTCAGGTGTGTCTTTCTTATAGAGACAGTTTTCAGTCATGGAGCTTTCAGTCCAAGGCTCTCTGCTGCAAAGGAAAAGCAGAGATTGATTATGAAAATGAGAGGAATTATATTTTGTCTGTAAAATTTAAAATACCAAAATCTTCCATTATTTTCAGATCAGTTACAGTTTTGCTTCCCAATTTCTGAGGGATAAAACTCATTTTCCCTTCTTCTACCCAATGCTCCCTGCTGAAGGAATTCAGTACCAAGGGATGGTCAAGCTGCTCCTCCATTTCAGGTGGACCTTGGTTGGCCTGATTACTTCAGAAACTGACCAAGAGGAAAGGTTCATAAGGACAATGTCTTCTTTGATGCTAAGAAATGGCATTTGTACAGTTATATATCAAAGCTTTCCACTAAATATGCAGGACATAGTTTTGGAACCTGAACAATATTTCAAATGGAGAAAAGTCAATGTGTTTGTTTATGGTTCAGAGATTAATTCATTCTGGAATGGAATATTCCTTTTACAATCAATACTTCGAGATATTCAGCAAAATGTTCTAGATAAAGTCTGGATCACTACAGCTCACTGGGACCTTAATTCTGATTTCATGATTGATACACATTCCCTTAAATATGTTTGTGCCATTTTTTCCTTTTTGATACAGAAAAGGAAATGGGCAAACCATGATTCTTTTGGTCTCTTTCTTCAATCCAAATTTAATTTTTTGAGGAAAACCTTTAGATGTGCATTCACTAAGGATGCCTTTTCAGTGAAAGTCTGGTGGCGGTGCAGACAGAGAGAGGATCTGGAGGCTCTGAAGAAAGAAGAGATCAGTCGGTTCCTGGCTCAAGACAGCTATCTCACTTACAACACCATCTGGGCTGTGGCAAGGGCCTTACATTCAGCTGATGAACAGACATCCAAGCAATCAGGGAGGAAGGTCTTTACCGAAATGGAAGCTGCAAAGCTGAAAGCTTGGCAGGTATTTCCCACCAGATATCAACTTAAATCCAACTTAGTTGCAAATTGTTCTCAAAACAAAATGAATTGGTCTCTATATTTTCCTTTCAATGGCCCTTATGCTTCTTTTTGCAATATTACCTTTTTATTTTTATTTTAAAGATAATTCTTTTATATCTCATCATTACACCCATTATTCTCTTTCAATCAAAGATCGAAATAGTAACTATTTCCTTGGCCAAGATATTATGCTGGGTCCGTGTCTCAATACTTTGACCTTCTTCTCTGTAAATTGGAGAACTGTTGTGTTCCATGGGACCTACAGAATCCAATCTGATAGGATGGGACAGTTTAATATGTCTGAACTCCAAATCCTAATGGACTGCACTTCTGATCAAAGGTTCCTTTTGCCCAGAGCCTTTCCATTCCTTGGCTACAGCCAGCTTTACTCTTTTGCTTCAGTATGGCTGTAGAAAGCATGGGATGGAGAAAGAAAGAAGTATTTTGAAAGGATCCATTGGTGTACAAAAGATCTTAACAGATTTGTACACAGAGAGAATAATATTAAAGTTCCTCCCAGTGTAGATCAAAGGGTCTTTTCAAAATACTTCTGATGTGCTTTCTAACCTCTTCATTTCCTTTCCAGCTTCACTCCTTCCTTCAAAGTTCTCAGTTCCACAATAATTCCATAGATGGTGTATATTTGGATAATAAAGGAGATCTGACAGTTGACCTGGACATTGTGAAATGGGTCATTTTCCCAAACAGATCTCTCAAGGGAGTGAAATCTGGGACTCTAGAAAAAGGTGCATCCCAGGATTTTAAAGTTACCATCAACCAGAAAAGTATCACAAAGATGGAGATGCGGAATAAGGTGAGAATAATGTTTATTTTATTCCATTTAAGGTGGCAAAAAAGAGGACTGATGATGGTTTGGTTTCAATGCTTTTGAGTTTTCATGATAGTCGATTTGACTCACAAGATTGCGAATGTCTTCATAATCTGTAAATATTGTTACTTCATAATCTTTAAACTAAAATTGAGGGGAGGCGGAATCTTCATGAACTTTAAAACCTAATTCCAAGCCAAAAAAAAAAAAAACCTAGATCACTGTTATAAATTCTTTTTTTATATATAGTACCACAGAGCCAACAAAGAGTACAGTCACCATGTGCTTTACTGTTCAACTATTTAACTGTAATAGGAAACTCTACTTAGAAGAAAACAGCATAGAGTATTACCATAGACCCAAACATGTAAACACTGCCATCTACTCACTGAATACTGCTGTAGTTGTTGCATAAAAATATATATTCCAACAATAGCCAATCATATAAGGAGGCAGCAGTGGTGGGTTCTGGATCCCGTTACAGTATGGTTGGAACGGCCCAGCGGTATCCACATGAACATGTGCAGTGCACGTGCACACATGCACAGCACGCGCATGCATCTTAGCACCTCATTGAGCCTCCGTGATGCTCCAACTGCTCAGCAGAGTGTCGTACAGGCGCTGTACATGCCATGTGCATACACGGAAGCGCCAAAGACTTAAAGGAGCTCGGGAGGGCAGGTGGGCCCTCCGGAGCACCGTACTGGAATGGTATCCGGTGCTCCGGGCAGGTTCCGGTACACCTGTACTGGGGCGTACCACCTGGAACCCACCACTGGGAGCCAGGGAATAAAGAGAAACCAGAGAGAAAAAAGAAGAAAAACATGAAGTATTTTATCTCTGTTTCCTCAGCCCCTGCCTCTTTCAAGATGTGTGGAAAACTGTCGTCCTGGATTCAAAAAGGTAGCTCAAGAAGGGAAGTCCATCTGCTGCTACGACTGTCTTCCTTGCGCAGAAGGAACCATCTCTACCATGGAAGGTGGGTGATAACAGAAAAGGGACAGGCAATTTTCATGAAAAGCTAGTTTGATAGGCATTTTTAAGCCTAGCTTTAAATATATATATCTTGTAATACATGTAATTTACTTCATAGTTAGTGATAAAAGTAATCTTCTAACTGAAATCAGAGACAGGGTATTAAAAGAAAGGGTATTAATCAGGGTGTGGCATTAGAAGGCAAAGCCAGTTTGGTCTAGTGATTAAGACATCAGGTTAACAAGTAGGAGACAGTAAGTTCTAATCCTGCCTTATGGCTATGAAAACCAGCTGGCTGACTTAGGATCACTCTCTCTCTCAGCCCAACTTACCTCACCAGGTTCTTGTTGTGGGAAAATAAGAGAAGGAAAGTGTGTTGATTATAACAAAACAACTGATTTCGAAGGGACCTTGAAGATCTTGTAGTCCAACCCCCTTCCTATCTTGGCTTGTTAGTAGGGAAGTAGGAATGTAAATAAATCAAATTTATTGCTCTTCATCTTCTATAATGGTGAATTTCTGCCATTTTCTTCTGGGCATCCATGGAGAAATGGTGAAATTTGGATCCTTGCCTTGGTTTGCATTCCTTTGCATGAATGGAACATGTAGATATTGCGCCGCTCTTATTGCGTCCGCGGATAACCGCCCTGCCGCCCTGTTTAGGGTGACCCGCTCCCTCTTGTCACAGAGGACGCAGGGGGCACCCTTGCAGGGCAGAGCAGAGGAGTTTGGGGAATATCTGCAGGACAAAGTCACTCAGATCCGGAGCGGATGGGCCCCCCTCAGTGGACTGGACGGGCCGCCAACAGCGAGTCTTGTGAGACCATCCTGGGAGGAGTTTGATTCTGTTGCCCCCGAGGATTTGGACAGGTTGCGTGGACGGCTGCGACCCACCACATGTTTAATGGACCCGTGTCCCTCCTGGTTGGTACTGGCATCTTGGGAGGTGACCCGAGGCTGGCTTCTGGGCCTGGTGAATGCCTCATTGGGTGAGGGATCCTTACCAACCGCCTTGAAGGAGGCAGTGGTGAGGCCCTTACTTAAGAGGCCTTCACTTGACCCAACGGAGCTAGCTAATTACCGTCCAGTCTCCAACCTTCCCTTCCTAGCGAAGGTTGTCGAGAATGTGGTGGTGCAGCAGTTTCCACGACACCTTGACGAATCCGATTATCTAGACTCACGCCAGTCCGGCTTCCGACCTGGGCACAGCATGGAGACAGCCTTGGTCGCGTTGGTCGATGATCTCTGGAGGGCCAGAGATAGAGGTTGTTCCTCTATCCTGGTCCTGTTAGACCTCTCAGCGGCTTTTGATACCATCGACCATGGTATCCTATTGCGCCGGTTGGAGGGGATGGGAGTCGGAGGTACCGTTCAGCGGTGGTTCGGCTCCTACCTCTCCGACCGGAAGCAATGTGTGTTGACAGGGGGACAGAGGTCGACCCCGAGGCCACTCACTTGTGGAGTGCCACAGGGATCGGTCCTCTCGCCTCTCCTGTTCAACACATATGTGAAGCCGCTGGGTGAGATCATCCGTGGTTTTGGGGTTGAGTATCACCTCTACGCTGATGATACTCAGCTGTATATTTCAACCCCAAACCACCCCAACGAGGCTGTCGAAGTGATGGCCCGGTGTTTGGAAGCCGTCAGGGTCTGGATGGGGGACAACAGACTTAAACTCAACCCCTCCAAGACTGAGTGGCTGTGGCTACCGGCACCTCGGTTCAGCCAGCTGATTCCATCGCTGGCCATAGGGGGCGAACAATTGCCCCCTGTGGAACGGGCGCGCAATTTGGGCATCCTCCTTGATGCCCGGCTGTCAATGGATGACCATGTGGCAGCCGTGGCAAGGGGGGCGTTCCACCAGGTCTGCCTGGTGCGCCAATTGGGCCCTTACTGGACCAGGATGCCCTACGCACGGTCACTCATGCGCTGGTGACGTCCCGCCTGGATTACTGCAACGCTCTCTACATGGGTACTCCCACGTAACACCTCTCCTGCGCGAGCTGCACTGGCTACCTGTGGTTTTTCGGGTGCGTTTCAAGGTGCTGATTACCATCTTTAAAGCGCTCCATGGCACGGGGCCTAGTTACTTGCGGGATCGCATCCTCCCACATACATCCCTGCGGCCAATTCGCTCACACAGGGAGGGACTTCTCCTGGTGCCGTCCACTAGGCAATGCCAACGGGCGACACCAAAGGGTAGGGCCTTCTCTGTGATGGGCCCAACCCTCTGGAATGACCTCCCCCCCGACATTAGAACCACTACTGACCTCCGCTCCTTCCGGCAAAAATTGAAGACTCACCTGTTCCGATTAGCAGGCCTGGCATAATTACAACTGTCCCTCCTGGCAAATGTACTATTAACTGGTTATTTTAGGGGTATTGTTTTTAATTTATTGTGTATGTTTTAGGGGTTTAAAAACTTATATTTATATATACTGGCTTTGTACAGTTCTTTTAATTCCATTTTTAACCTCCTCCATTCCAACTGTACATATTCAATTTTTTATTGTATTTTGATATATTTTGCATGGACTGTACACCGCCCCGAGTCCCTTTTGGGAAAGGGGGCGGTCTAGAAGCACGGTAAAATAAATAAATAAATGATAAATAATGTATAACATGCCAAGCAAGACATCCAACACTGTATCCTCCCTCCCTCCCTCCCTCCCTCCCTTTCTGTTCTTCCTTTAAAAAGGTTCCATATGAGAAATGTGGGGCATTTTCTTTTTAGAGTAACAGAAAGGAATGTAAAACTGTGGCTCCCCCCCCCCATCCATCCTCAAAAGAGATGCCCATGGAGATGGAAACCATTGGTGCTTGCTTTCCTGGCATGGTTGTTAGGATAAAGAAAGAGGGGAATCCAAGAGCCAGAGTTATTATACAGACAGGAGATCTGGCCATTCCCTTAATCAAGGTGGAAGGTGGCCTTGACATTTACAAAGGATCTTTTAATAAAACAGCTTCCTTATAAGCTACTTTAATATCTTCCATCTTAAAAGAATCAGAGATGAAATGGGCCACCAACATGAGTCTTGATCCAACCTTGACTCCAACCCTTTATTCCTTCTTGTGCTTGAACTAATCTAGTCAATGGCCATCCCTTCATCAATAATTGATCGGAGGACTGTGAAGTACTTTGCATTTCATTTATAAAATGCAGTACATGGAATCTCAAATTCAAACAGTGCAACTTAAAGGCAGTTGCAGCTCATCCTGGGAATGTGTGGTGGAGATTCTTGGTTTCCTCATGCTCTTGTCCTTTTGTGTTACACTGCTTAAATTTCCAAAACATTGCTGCATACTACCTTTCTCCAAACACATTCGTCCACAAAACATCAGATTTACTCCAATGATGCAAGTGATGGAAATACCTTGATGTAGAAGTTAATCTTTCGCTTTTCAGATGCTGAGAAATGCACCAAATGTCCAGCAGACCAGTATCCAAATATCAACAAAGATGGCTGTATACCTAAGACTGAAACTTTCCTATCCTATCAAGAAAATTTGGGGATCATCCTAGTTTCTTTTGCCCTGTTGTTATCTTTGGTAACAGGCTTAGTCTTAGGAATCTTCATTAAATTCCAGGAAACTCCCATCGTCAAAGCCAACAATCGGGATCTCTCCTACATCCTCCTCATCTCCCTCCTGCTTTCCTTCTTGACTTCATTCTTATTCATTGGCCAGCCAAGAAGAGCCACTTGCCTTCTCCAACAATCAGCATTCAGCAACATCTTCTCAGTTGCAACTTCTACTGTCTTGGCCAAAACTGTCATGGTGGTATTAGCGTTCTTTGCCACAAAACCTGGGAATAATATACAGCGATGGCTAGGGAAGACTCTGGCCAATTCTATCATTCTTTCTTGTTCTGGTGTCCAAGTTGTTCTCTGCAGCATCTGGTTGGGCATGTCTCCTCCATTCCCTGAGTCAGACATGCACTTACAATCTGCAGAGATCATCCTCCAATGCAATCAAGGCTCCGTCGCCATTTTCTACCTTGCCCTTGGCTACATGGGCTTCCTTGCTCTCATCTGCTTCACGGTGGCTTTCCTGGCCAGGAATCTCCCTGGGGCCTTCAACGAAGCCAAGTTCATCACCTTCAGCATGCTGGTCTTCTGCAGCGTCTGGATATCCTTCGTTCCCACCTACCTGAGCACCAAGGGAAAGTACATGGTGGCTGTGCAGGTCTTCTCCATGTTGGCTTCCAGTGCTAGCCTGCTGATATTAATTTTCCTCCCCAAATGTTTCATTATTATTTTAAGACCAAATCTGAATACAAAAGAATATTTGATGTCAAAATAAAATAGCAAGTTTATGTGGATCTCAGAAATGTCAGTTAATAATTGTAACAAACAGTGTTATAATTGTTGCATAACTGTAACTAACACTATTTGATACTTTGATGTTCTTTTTAAAAACCCACTAAGTATATGGTTTCAATCATTTCAACTGCATCATTTCTTCAAGTGATAGAAATGTACTACCATGATTTGCACTGTAAACTGTACACCGCAGGTACCAAACTTGATAGTGTCACATGACCTATCATTACATTTTTTGCCTTTGTGGAGCCAGGGTGGGCGTGGCCTGATCATGATGCATCCTGCCTGTGGGCCACCAGTTTAACACCCCTGCTGCACACTGTAATGATTTTGCTTTTTCTCTTTGTTGTTGAGTGTATGAGAAAGTATGCTGATATGTATGCTTTCCTTGAGTGTAGGAGAATTTCCCAAAAATACATTTTAACCAGAGAGTAGGACATGATTCTCTCTTTTTTAAAATAAGTTTTTATTAAATACACATTAAAAACATTGGACACAGAGCACTCTTCCTGGCTTTGTCATTTCCATATGTATTTTGACATAACCACAAAAACAATTCATTCTTTTTGTACACTGCTACTTTGATCTTACAAACATATCCCTTGTCCTCATTTGTCTATTTGTTTAAACATAGTCAAATTTCAGTTCTTTCAATCTTCATTATTTTCTGTTTCGACTTCTTTTCCTCATTTCCAGCCATTGTGTTCTGACCCCCCTTCCTCCGTTGCCCACACAGCACACACACTCCGGAACAGTACAAGGGAACAAGGTTTATTACACAAACAGACAAGAGGTTTCGTGGCAGCAAGCCACCAAGACAGAACTCACAGGGACAGAACACACAAAAGCAGCTATCCAGCTTGCCAGGATCCCAGACTAGAGTTGCTGGCATAAGTCCTTTGTTGACTGCTACGCAGAGCCTCTCCAGAGTCAACCCTTTTATAACCTAAAAAGGGCGTCTCCCAAACAGCACCTGAGATCTCTTTACTGCCTATAATTACGCCCACGCTCCTTGCATCTGTGGGCGCGCCGGAAACGGGCATCTAGAAACGCCCTGCTAAGTCCTGAGTCACTGTCCTCCCCGCTGCTCCAAGGCAGGGCATCGGGAGTCCTCCTCCTCTGGCTCTCACCACTGCTCCATGCCTCTGGCGCCACCTGGTGGCCGACCAGACTCTCGGATTCCTGCTCAGCCTCCGAATCCTGTCCAGGATCGCCCATCTCCTCTGGAGCTGACTCGTATGGACTATCACTCTTGGAGTCTGGTGACAGCGGCACCGGCTGGGCCACAACACTATCCCTCACCGCAGGGCCCTTCCCCCGGGCCTGACGCTCAGGATGCGGTCGGGAGGGAAATCGTCCATGATAAGCCCGCACCAAAGCTGGAGCATGCATAGCCGTCGCATCGGTCCAGGTTCCCCTGTCCGAGTCCTCGTCTGCCCAGTTGACCAAATACTGGAACCGACCCTTGAGCCATCTCGAGTCACGGATCCGGGTCACTCTGTGCGATGGCCGTGCGGGCACCTCAGGCGACGATGGCAGGGGCGAAGAGGGACGTCGGAGAGGACAATCCGACCGCTTAGGGATCAGGAGCGAGCGATGGAACACCGGGTTTACTCGCATCGAGTGCGGGAGGGTCAGGCAATAGGCCACCGGATTGATAACGGCCTCCACAGGGAACGGCCCCAGATACCGGTGGTCCAACTTCCTCATAGGCCGGTGGGACGGAAGATGCCACGTGGACAACCACACGCGATCACCTACGGCCAATTCCGGCACCGCACGGCGAGACCTGTCCACCACCCGCTTGTAATCTTCCTTCGCCTGATTCAAGTAGTGGCGCACCATCTGGTGAATCGCCTGAAGCTCAGAGAGGAAATCCTGTGCTGCGGGGACCGGAGAGTCCACGGGGGTGAGAGGGGAAAAACGAGGGTGGTACCCGACGTTCGCCATGAAAGGCGTCATCCGTGTGGAGGAGTGCTGCGAGTTGTTGAACGCAAACTCCGCCACGGCGAGGTACTCCGCCCAATTGTTCTGCTGCTGGTTCACGAAGCAGCACAGATATTGTTCCAGAATCCCAATCACCTTCTCCGTCCCTCCATCGGTTTCGGGATGGTGCGCCGAGGACAGACAAACTTGAACATCAAGAGCGGCCATCAGCCCTTTCCAGAACTGGGCCATGAATTATGTACCACGATCGGAGACGACCCGGTCAGGTAGGCCGTGCAGCCGGAACACGTGCTGGATGAACATGCGGGCGGTGGCGCGGGCTGTCGGCAATCTCCGGCAGGGGATGAAATGCGCCATCTTGGTGAGCATGTCCACCACCACTTGGACCGTAGTGAAACCGGACGACGGAGGCAGTTCCGTCAAGACGTCCATGGACACAGCTCCCCAGGGTCTGTCCGGGGTCGGCAATGGCTGTAGCAAGCCTGGAGGAGCTCCCGTCGCTGATTTGGCCTGCCGACACTGCACACATGACGTGACGTACGTCTGCACATCGTGTCGCAGGCGAGGCCACTAAAACGTACGGGAAACCAGGTGCAAAGTTTTGAACAGGCCAAAGTGTCCCACTGCCGGAGTGTCATGACATTGGGAGAGAACCAATCCACGGAGCGGTCCTGCAGGCACGTAGAGCCGATCCCGATACCTCAAAAGGTCCTCGTCAAAGGTCCACGGGGATGTCGGCCCTACCTCTGCCCGCCGTTGTTCCACCCACTCGTTGTTTCGCTGCGCATTCCGTATCAACGACCGTAAATCCACGGGTTCCTGGATTGCAGCGAAGGACTCGACGGGTAGGACCGTCCGGGGGGGCAGTGAGTCAGCAGGGTCTGAGTACTCCGGCTTTCTAGACAGGGCATCCGCCCTCTGGTTCAAGGCACTGGGGATATACGTGACCTTGAAGTGGAACCGGGCAAAAAACAGAGACCACCGGATCTGGCGTTGATTGAGCTTCCGCGCTGTTGTCAAAAACTCCAGATTCCAATGGTCTGTCCAGACTTCGACCTGATGCCTGGCCCCCTCCAGGTGATGTCGCCAGGCTTCGAACGCCGCCTTGATAGCCAGCAACTCCTTCTCCCAGATGGTATAATTGCGCTCGGAAGGATTGAGTTTCCGAGAGTAAGAGGCGCAAGGGAAAAGGGTGCCATCAGGGGCGTGAGCCTGCAATAACACCGCCCCCACCGCGATGTCGGACGCATCCGCCTCGACTACAAAGGGGCGATGGGGATCAGGGTGTTTCAAGATTGGCTCCTTTGTAAAAGCGCGCTTCAAGGCCACGAACGCTTGTTGTTCCGTGGACCCCCAGTGAAACGGCACTTTCTTTTGCAGGAGCCGAGTGAGAGGCGCGGTCAAGAAAGCAAAGCCGGGGATGAAGGACCAGTAGTAGTTGGCAAACCCGAGGAGTCTCTGAACGTCTTTCATCCGTCGAGGAGATTGCCAACTTCGTAATGCCTCCACCTTGCCTGGCTCCATCGCAATTCCTTCAGGGGATATACGGTGCCCCAGGAACTCGATGGTGGTCTGCCAGAACTGACACTTCTCCAGCTTGGCAAACAAGCGATGCTTTCGAAGGCGCTGCAAGACCTGACGCAAGTGCTGTTGATGATCCTTCCGAGACGTAGAGTAGATCAAGATGTCGTCCAAGTAGATGACGACAAACTGATCCAAAAGGTCCCGAAAGATATCGTTCATAAAATGTTGGAAGACAGCTGGGGCATTGGTCAACCCGAACGGCATGACCGTATACTCAAAATGTCCGTATCGGGTGCCAAAGGCTGTCTTCCATTCGTCCCCCGCCCTGACTCGGACCAGATTGTAAGCTCCACATAAGTCCAGTTTTGTAAACACCGCGGCCTCCCGGAGCCGCTCCAACAACTCGGGAATCAGAGGCAACGGGTAGCGATTACGGATCGTGATGGCGTTCAAGCGCCAGTAATCGCAACAAAGTCTTAGGTCCCCGGTCTTCTTTTTGACGAACAAAACCGGGGCAGACAAGGGCGAAGATGAAGGCCGGATAAAACCCCGGGCAAGGTTCTTGTCAAGGAAGTCCCGCAATGCGGCCAACTCCGGTTCAGACATGGAGTATAGGCGGCCCATCGGGAGTTTCGCATTAGGTACCAGGTCAATGGGACAGTCGTAAGGCCGGTGCGGTGGCAGTTGATCCGCCTCCTGCTCGCTAAACACATCCGCGAACGCCGCTAAATCCGGCGGCACTGTCACCTCGGCCGAACTGGGCACCTGAGCCGCGCAAACATGACGGGTGTGGTCCACGCATTGCAAGGACGGGAACGAGATGCGGTTCTGCGACCAGTGGATCTGGGGATCGTGCGCCCGCAGCCAAGCCAAGCCCAACACCACGGGGAAATGCAGACCCGAAGCCACGTAAAATTGAATGGCCTCCTCATGCGCCCCGAGGATCAGGCACAAAGGCTGCGTGGCGTTCTTGATGGGCCCAGACAGAAGCACCCGGCCGTCAATGGTCTCCACTCGCATCGGAGGGTCTACCGGGCACAGAGGGATGTGATATTCCGTGACAAACGCTGCATCCATAAAATTCGTGGTAGCCCCGGAATCGACCAAGGCATGGGCTGGAATTCCCTGCGGACTACCCGACAAGAGAATGTGCGCTGCAAGAATCAGATGTCGTGGAGGCCCCTCCGCCTCTGTTCCGGCCTGTGCCCGACCCGAAGTCTCCCTCAGATCGGGCTTTCCCCGTTTCCCGAGATGGAGGTCCGTCGTTGAGGGGAGGCCGTAGACCGTGCAGCCCCTCTACCTCCCTTCTTGGGGCAACCCGTAGCCAGATGTCCCGGATCCCCACAGTAAAAACACAACCCCCCTGCACGCCATCTCTCCATCTCCGTGCGTGACAAGCGGGGTCTGGCTGCACCCAACTCCATGGGCTCCTCCTGTGGGACAGGAGTCTCTCGTGGAACTGGCACTCTCAGAACCTCCCGGGACGCTCAGCGAGCCCTCTGCCTCTGCAGCCGGCCGTCAATCCGGAGGCATAGATGAACCAACGCGTCAAACGTTGGAGGCCTGTCCACTCTCACCAGCTCATCCTGCAGATCCTCTGACAGGCCATCCTGAAAAGCATCCACAAGGGCTGGCTCATTCCACTCAGAGTCCTGACTGAGCAGCCGGAACTCGGTAACGTAGTCCAGTAAAGAACCACGCCCTTGGTGCAACTCTTTCAGGAGTCTGGTGGCTGTTTCTCCTTTGATCGGGTCCTCAAATGTCAGCCGAAGATGAGTGCAAAAACCCTGGAAGTCATCCAGCAGGGGGCTCGGCTGAGACAGCAAAGGCGTAGCCCACCGTGCTGCTGTGCCTGAGAGCAAGCTGATGATAAATCCCACCTTCGTCTGGTCGGTGGGAAAGTCCTCCGCACTCAAGGCAATGAACAACCGGCATTGGCCCAGGAACGCCGAGAAAAGTTTCGGACTGCCATCAAACTTATCCGGCATGGCCACTGGGCATTTCCTTCGTTGCTGCTGGGGGGGTGGGGGGTTGGCAGGAGCAGACAGCTGTGCAACTTGCGCTGTTAGCAAGGCAAGTTGCTGTGCGAAGAGAGCATTCTCTGCCTGAAGTTGCTCCATCATAGCTGAATGGAGATACGTTTGGGGTAGCAGTCAATCTGTTCTGACCCCCCTTCCTCCGTTGCCCACACAGCACACACACTCTGGAACAGTACAAGGGAACAAGGTTTATTACACAAACAGACAAGAGGTTTCGTGGCAGCAAGCCACCAAGACAGAACTCACAGGGACAGAACACACAAAAGCAGCTATCCAGCTTGCCAGGATCCCAGACTAGAGTTGCTGGCATAAGTCCTTTGTTGACTGCTACGCAGAGCCTCTCCAGAGTCAACCCTTTTATAACCTAAAAAGGGCATCTCCCAAACAGCACCTGAGATCTCTTTACTGCCTATAATTACGCCCACGCTCCTTGCGTCTGTGGGCGCGCCGGAAACGGGCATCTAGAAATGCCCTGCTAAGTCCTGAGTCACTGTCCTCCCCGCTGCTCCAAGGCAGGGCATCGGGAGTCCTCCTCCTCTGGCTCTCACCGCTGCTCCATGCCTCTGGCGCCACCTGGTGGCCGACCAGACTCTCGGATTCCTGCTCAGCCTCCGAATCCTGTCCAGGATCGCCCATCTCCTCTGGAGCTGACTCGTATGGACTATCACTCTCGGAGTCTGGTGACAGCGGCACCGGCTGGGCCACAACACATTGGTACATTTTGTTCCAACTTTTGTAATATTCTGACTCAACCATATTTTTAGGTTCTAGTGTCAGCCTGTCTATTTCTGCACAGGCCAAAGTTTCATTTATTATTTCTTCTTCAGTGGGGATATCACTGTTTTTCCAAATTTGTGCAAAAACCAGTTTTGCTGCGGTCCTGTTTACAGAATTCCTCTGATTTATCTACGGTATTCTAAAGTCCTCATGTTTTTTGTGACAAGGCTTCCTGCTTTGATTGCAGCATAGCTTGTAAATCTTTAAACAAATTGGATCTTTCTCTTTCCATCATTTCATTGATAGTTCTTTGGCCGGAAGGGCTTGCAATGCCCAATGTAGACTTGGCCATCCGTTTTCTCCCTGTCCCAGTCTTAGTTAGATTTGTGATAATTGTCATTCTTAGCTACCCCTTAAACCACCACTCCCACTTCATTTCCCATCTTATTCCTCCCTCCACTGCTCCTATACTATTAACTTATCAGTACTATCCTGGGATCTATAAGGTTAACATAATAAATATAATAGGGATTAGTGGAAATTCTTATCAACTTAAATGTCTATCACGTACATTATTCAATCAGAAAAAAATATTAATACTAGCCCTTAATAATGACAATTGCTTCTAGCAGTAAACATGTGGATGTACATATAAGTATACAATAATACAATACAATAGCAGAGTTGGAAGGGACCTTTGAGGTCTTCTAGTCCAACCCCTTGCCTAGGCAGGAAGCCCTATACCGTTCCTGACAAATGGCTATCCAACATTTTCTTAAAGACTTCCAGTGTTGGGACATTCACAATGTTGGAGGCAAGCTGTTCCACTGATTAATTGTTCTAACTGCAGGAAATTTTGCCGCAGTTCTAAGTTGCTTCTCTCTTTCTCCTTAGTTCCTTCTCTCCTTTATTAGTTTCCACCCATTGCTTCTTGTTCTACCCTCAGGTTCTTTGGAGAATAGTTTGACTCCCTCTTCTTTGTGGCAACCCCTGAGATATTGGAACACTGGCTATCATGTCATCCCTTCTTTTCATCAGACTAGACATACCCAGTTCCTGCAACTGTTCTTTATATGTCTTAACCTCCAGTCCCACTAATCATCTCTGTTGCTCTTCTCTGCACTCTTTCTAGAGTCTCCACATCTTTTCTACATCATGGTGACCAAAACTGGATGCATTATTCCAAGTGTGGCCTTACCAAGGCATTATAAAGTGATATTAACCCTTCACGTGATCTTGATTCTATCCCTCTGTTTATGCAGCCTAAAACTGTGTTGGCTTTTTTGGCAGCTGCTGCACACTGCCGGCTCATATTTAAATGGTTGTCCACTAGGACTCCAAGATCCCTTTCACAGTTACTACTATTGAGCAACATACCACCTATACTGTACCTGTGCATTTCATTTTTCCTGCCTAAATGTAGAACATTAATCTTTTCACCATTGAATTTCATTTCAATGTTCAAGTTTGTCAAGATCCTTCTGTATCTTTAGCTATCTTCTGGAGTGTTGGCTATTCCTGCCAGCTTGGTGTCATCTGCAAATTTGATGAGTTCCCCATTTATTCCCTCATCCAAATCATTGATGAAGATGTTGAAGAGTACTGGGCCTAAAACAGAGCCTTGGTGTACTCCACTGCATACCTCCCTCCATGTAGATGCAGTTCCATTGAGGACTACATGTTGAGTGCGGTTGGCCAGCCATTATCATTGGTGGTGATGCTGTCTAACCCACATTCTTCTACTTTATCTAGTAGTAGGTTATGGTCTACCTTATCGAATGCCTTACTGAAGTCCAAGTAAACTATATCGACGGCATTCCACTGTTCCACAAATTTTGTCACTTTGTCAAAGAATGCAATAGGATTAGTCTGGCATGATTTGTTTTTGACAAACCCATGTTGGCTTTTGGCTATTACTTTGTTTACTTCTAGGTGTTTGCTAATTCGTTGCTTGATTATCTTTTCCAGAATCTTTCCTGGTATTGAGGTCAGGCTGATAGATCTATAGTTTCCTGGATCTATTTTTTCCCTTTTTTGAAGATGGGAACCACATCAGCTCTTCTCCAGTCCTCTGGCAGTTCCCCGGTGCTCCAGGATCTCTGAAAGATATAGTTCAGTGGTTCTGAGATCTCATCTGCCAGTTCCTTCAGAACCCTGGGGTGTAATCCATCCGGTCCTGGTGATTTGAACTCGTCTAGGGTAGACAGGTGCTCACTTACCATTTTCTTCCCTATTTCAACTTGTGTTCCTAATCTGATTTTTGTGGTGCTGTTTTTGATAGGTTGGACTGTTTTATCCCTTTGTGTAAAGACAGATACAGATATATATATATATATATATATATATATATATATATATATATATATATATATATATATATATATATATATATATATATATATATATATATATATATAAAGATACATTAATATGAATATCACTAGCTCCCAGGAGAGACTGGATAGTTTTTATATTTCTCCTCAGGGTGTTACAGATATGCCCTTTATTTCATCTACTATTTATAGTTATTGACCACAAAGGTACTTTTTTCTTAAATCAATTTACTATTTTCTGTTCTCAAAAGTTCTCCTTCTTTCTTCTTGCTTGTCTTAATATTTTATATGTTTTATATGTTGAAGTTTCTAAAATGTTTTTCTTTCAATCATAACAATGTCTTAAAGTTTCTCCTGAAAAATCCCGAGCAGCAAAGTTTGCAAGCACATTTATTCTTCAAAGACACAACCCCCCCCCACTTTTTTTCTCCTTCCAATAATCAGCTTTGCAGATGTCAATCTTCTCCTTGGCCAACTAACATAAACTCTTTCACTGTTCAAAATGTCGGCTTCCTCAGCTTAGTCAACTCCTTTAGCTTTTGAAGATATATAGATCTTCTTTTTTATCTAGTCTTCTGATATTCCATCCCAACTTCCCTTTGGTAAGCTCTCCCATGTTCTCCCACACTCCTAATCACCATTTTTTCCATGATGGGGGAAGAAACTTTTCACCCTCCTTCTGCCTGGAGCCCCTTCTCTCCTTCTCTCCTTTATTCCGTCACCAGAGATCTTCTCAAAAAGGTCTTTCTTCCAAAATCACTTACATAAAGTAATCAAAACCAATTGCTGTCAGTCTCCATTGCTCCGTTGTCCCGCTCAATCTCCACTAGTCTTGTCCAGCTGTCAGCTCTTCACAGCCGCCATACATACATGCATAATACACATACACACATACATACAGTGATGGGTTCCGGATCCTGTCGCAACTGGTACGCTGAGGAGGAGGAGGAGGAGGAGGAGGAGGAGGAGGAGGAGGAGGAGGAGGAGGAGGAGATCATAATGAAAATAATACTGACCGATGAATTCAAGCAGGGGGGAAACATACTAAGAGAGTTGGAAGATATGTTTGAAATGGAGGCAGAGGCCTCAGAAAAAAAACTTTAGAAAATAGGCAGTGGAAGAGGGTAGAGATGGGAGGAATACTTAGATTGGACATCCAAGAAATAGATATAGAGGGAGACTCAAGAGAGGAATGGGGGAGACAGGTTTAAAAAGAGCATAGCAATTGAGGTGTCGAAGCAGGCAAGAGACAATGGGTAGTTGAGCTTTTTTTCCCTTTCCTTATTGTTGTTTTGACTTGTTTTTCCTTTTAATCCTCTTTTTTTAAAAGTATAGCAATTAAAGTATAAAGCAGGCAGGTGATGATGGAAGGATGATTCCTTTTCTTGGTTACTGTTTTGAATTGTTTTCCATCTCTCTCCCTTTCTATTCTTTTCTCTTTCTCTTTTTGTAGGCAGGTGACATGATTAGAAGTTAGTCAGGAAAGAAGGGAAAAGATTTTTATAGGGTGATATGATTAAAAGCTAGACTAAGTGATAGAAAAAAAGGCAATATTAATGTACTACATTTTTATTTGATAAAATGGAAATAACAATGAGAAATAGGTGGAATAATTGAATAATGAAAAAATTGTAACCTGATATTTTATTTTTTATTTTTATTTATTATTTATTATTATTAGCGTTTATATACCGCCCCCTCTCCCGAAAGGGACTCAGGGCGGTGTAGATGTCTATTGTTATGTGAATTGTATAAGTTTATTGAATGTAATAATACTATTCAATGTGATCAGTTTTGTTTGTGTTGGAATGCATTGGTGCATGTGCCACACTGTTAATGCATTAACTTGACATTTTTATATTAAAATAACTTTTAAAAAAAGAATCATAGAGAGAATTTTATAAAAAGAAACATGGCAGGAAACCTTCATTTATACAAAGTAGGGAAAAAATCCCATGGGAAATCAAAACATCCTACAAAGCTGCAAAGAGTGAGGTGATCTTGCCTGTCTCTCAAATGAGAAAAACTCCTACTTCCTACTAGTACTGATGTTACTTAGTTTATGTAATGAATTATCTGCAAGAAAACAAACAAGCTCAGAGAATACTAAGGACCCTTCATTTCAATCCTGAGCTACAAATATTCTCTTCTATCAGTACATTAGTTTGTCCCCAAACAGAGAATAATATGGGATTCTGCCTACAGGCCTATTAGAAAATTTCCCTGGGGAAAAAAGCCTATTTAATCACACATTAAGATGCCAATCTTCTTGGTCATGTTAAAAGCCTCTCTTGATTCTGAGTTTTCTCAAGTATTGTATTGGCAAGATTTGGGGTCAAATTCTCCAATCACCATCACTGGCCCATCTTCGAAGTTTAGAGCCTCATCTGCAAGTTCTCCCTTTGGGCTTGTTGACTCGTTCAAGACACAGAGAGTTGATGGCTCTGTTCCTCCAAATCACTGTGATTTATTTCTTGACTTTATATTAAGACCCGAGAGACCTTTCTGCAAACTTTCCGCAATTTAACACAAGCATGTCAGAACATGTTATGAGGTCAATATCAGATTCAAAAGCAAAGTTCAGTGGAGTCTTATGAACTGCTGGGTGTATAAATGGTTCTGCAGACAGAAAGAGAATCTGGAGGGAGGAGGAGGATTAAGGACAAGCAGAGGCTGTGTATATTTTTCCAGAGAACTTTGTCCCGGAAGTGGTTTTGGTTCCTTCCAACTCTTCATCTCATTCTTTGTAACCACAGAGAAGGTACTACATAGATACCAAAGGTATCAAGAGAAGGATCATGTTGCTGCTTTTTGTACTTGTGATGCTTCTGTTGCCACGGGGAACCTATGGGATGCTCAAGGCCAAATGCACCATGAAGCATGGTGGATTTGACCCAGACAATCATTATAAACCAGGAGATTATTTCATTGGTGGCATAATCCCTGAAAAAAAGGGCACTTTTAAAACAATGAGCTTCTATGAAAGTCCTATAGCAGAATTTAAAACGTAAGTAAATATTTCTGCACTGCATTAGAGCGTCTTCATATCTAGTGAATGTCCAGTGCATGCCTGTAAAACACATGCATGAAACAACAAAAAAAAAGAACACAACAAAGGTCTAAGCAACTTAGAACTGAGGAGAAACTTCCTGACAGTTAGAACAATTAATCAGTGGAACAGAAATTGCCTCCAGAAGTTGTGAATGACCCAACACTGGCAGTCTTTAAGAAGATGTTGGATAGCTATCTGTCTGAAATGGTATAGGGTTTCCTGCCTAGGCAGGGAGTTGGACTAGAAGACCTCCAAGGTCCCTTCCAACTCTGCAATTGTATTGTATTGTATTGTATTGTACCTAACATAGTCTCAGACTTCTCCCCTGCCTCAAAGCTAGGGAGAATAAGTGGGTATTTAATACCTTCTGAACATCCTCCAGGTTGCTGGCATTCTTAGTCAACTATGCACAAATATTCATAATATGATCTATAATATGATGTATAATAAAATGGTTTTTTTTAGCCATTCAGTATCTTAAAAAATGTAACAGAATTTGAAAAATCTCTAAAGCTGCAATAAAGCATGGAAGCTATCTGGAGATATCAGCAGTGACGTGCAGCCAGGGGAGGCAAGTGAGGCACAGCCTCACTGCTCTCATCATGAAAAGAAAAAAAAAACATAAAAGGAAAAAGCTGAGCTAGTTGCTGCCTCATCGTGGATGACTCTGCTTAACTGTTTAAAAAAGCCTCTAAAAGTGCCCTGTACTATGAGGCAGGAGAACTGCATGCATCCTCTAGTCCGACTTTAGGCGTTTTATGATCACTCGAGCAAGCAAGGGTTAAAAGCCTAATAAATCCTGACGTAGGTGAGGCATGCAGTTCTCCTGCCTCATAGTAGAGGGTGCTTTTTTAGAGGCTTTTTCTAACAGTTAAGCAGAGTCATCCATGGAAACCAGGCAAAGAGCCATGCTGTAGCAAACACACTTTCCCCCAGCCTCTTTCTTTTGGAAGGCTCGGATAGGCTCCCCTCCGGCTTCTCTGCCTCTCCTCTCACCCCAGCCTGCCAGCAGGAGGTGAGTGGGTGGGCTTTATTGCATTCTAGGCATTTCCCACCCAGACAGCAGGCTGCATTTGCAATGGTGGAGGTGTTTGAGGAAGGCAGCAGGGGAATGGGGTGGATGGCAGAGGAGCTGCTTTCAAGCCACTGGAAAAAATATCCAATCCAACTTCTCTCTGTGTGTGTGTGTGTGTGTTTGAGAGAGGGTGAGGAAGGGAGAGAGGGAGGAAGGAGGGGAAGGGAGAAGAAAAAGAAAATGAAAAAAGGAAACTTATTTCACAAAGGAGAAAAACAAATGCTGCCGTTTTAAATCAGAACTGAGCATGCCTGGCTGTGGAATTCTGGGAGTTGAAGTCCACAAGTCTAAAAATATTTGAAACCCACCACTGTGTCAGTGCCTCACCGCCCCGAGTCCCCTCGGGGAGAGGGACATACATAAACCTCACCGCATGTCACTGGATATCAGCCATCTGTACTAAAAGGCAGGAACCGTCCATCAAATATGGAATAAAATGCTTGAAAACTGACTGATGAAATTGATATTTTGTTAGTGTAACCTTCTGGAACATAGAACTATTATACAAACCAAGTTTGTTTGAAATATTGTATGAACCAAAACCCCATATTGTTCTTACTCTTTTACTGTGGTAATATTTTGAAAGTTTTCAGTTCAGAGTAATATTTGTGCTTGAAAGTACTGTAGCTTTAAAGTACTGTTAGGAAACAAAAGTGAAATATTATTTCCATTGATATGTTCATACTTGCAGACTAACACATGGCTATTTTTGGAAAACTCTGCCCGTCCTTTTCACCATAGAGGACATCAATCGAAATGGTCACGTCTTACCCAACATCACCCTGGGTTATAATATCTATGACAATTTCTTCAGGATAGAAATGACTGCAGATCCTTTGCTGGACCTCCTTTCAGATGGAAAGGCCAATGTGCCCAACTACAGCTGCAGAAGGCAGAGAAACACAGTGGCTGTTCTGGAAGAGGCTGAGACTGGCATATCCATCTTGATGTCCACCATGGTGGGCGCCTACAAAATCCCTCAGGTGTGTCTTTCTTCTGGAGACAGTTTTCAGTCATGGAGCTTTCAGTGAGAGGTCCTCTGCTGCAAAGGAAAAGCAGAGTTTGATTATGAAAACGAGAGGAATTATATTTTGTCCGTAAAATTTAAAATACCAACATCTTCCATTATTTTCAGATCAGTTACAATTTTGCTTCCCAAATTCTGAGGGATAAAACTCATTTTCCCTTCTTCTACCCAATGCTCCCTGCTGAAGGAATTCAGTACCAAGGGATGGTCAAGCTGCTCCTCCATTTCAGGTGGACCTTGGTTGGCCTGATTACTTCAGAAACTGACCAAGAGGAAAGGTTCATAAGGACAATGTCTTCTTTGATGCTAAGAAATGGCATTTGTACAGTTATATATCAAAGCTTTCCACTAAATATGCATCGTGTTGTTGTGGATTCTGAACAATATTTGAAGTGGAGAAAAGTCAATGTGTTTGTTTATGGTTCGGGGAATAGTGTATTCTGGATTGGAATGGCTATTTTACAAACAACAGTTCGAGATTTTCTGGATAAAGTCTGGATCACTACAGCTCACTGGAACCTTAATTCTGATTTCAGGACTGATACACATTCCATTAAGTGTGTTTCTGCTATTTTTTCCTTTTTGATACAGAAAAGTAAATGGGGAAAATATGATTCTTTTGGTCTCTTTGTCCGATCCAAATTAAATTTTTTAAGAAGGGCCTTTAGATGTTCACGCACCAAGGATGACGTTTCAGTGAAAGTCTGGTGGCGGTGCAGACAGAGAGAACGTCTGAAGACTCTGAAGAAAGAGGAGATTGATCGGTTCCTGGCTCAGGACAGCTATCTCACTTACAACACCATCTGGGCTGTGGCAAGGGCTTTACATTCAGCTGATGAACAGACATCCAAGAGATCAGGGAGGAAGGTCTTTACCAAAATGGAAACTCCAAGGCTGAAAGCTTGGCAGGTATTTCTTTCCCACCAGAGATAATTCTCTCGCAGATGGGAATAATTTTAAAGTGGCTATCCTGGTTACTTATTCCAAAAAGATACATCATCGTGAGACTTAAATCCAACTGAGTTGCACATTGTTTGGAAACCAAAATGAATTGTTCTCTATATTTTTCTTTCAATTGCCCTGATGCTTGTTTTTGCAATATTACCATTTCATTTTGTTTTTATTTCAAAGAGAATGCTTTTATATCCCATCGCTTCAGCCATTATTCTCTTTCAATCAATGATCTTCTAGTAACTATTTCCTTGGCCAAGATATTATGCTGTGTCCAGGTCTCAATACTCAATACTGTGTCCATACTCAATACCTTTTTGTCTGGAAATTGGAGAACTGTTGTGTTCCATGAGACCTACAGAATCCCATCTGATAGGATGGGACAGTCTAAAATGTCTGAACTCCAAACCCTAATGCACTGCCCTTCTGATCAAAGGTTCCCTTTGTCCAGAGACTCTCTTCATTCCTTGGCTACAACCAGCTTTATTCTTTTGATTCAGTATAGCTGTAGAAAGCATGGGATGGAGGAAGAAAGAAATATTTTGAAAGGATCCCTTGGTCTACAAAAGATCTTAACATGATTTGTATTCAGAGATTATAATATTAAAGTTCCTCCCGGTGTAGATCAAGGGGTCTTTTCAAAATACTTCTGATGTGCTTTCTAAACTCTTCATTTCCTTTCCAGCTACATTCCTTCCTTCAAAGTTCTCAGTTCCACAATCATTCCATAGATGGGGTATATTTGGATGAGCAAGGAGGTCTGACAGCTGACCTGGATATTGTGAAATGGGTCATTTTCCCAAACAAATCTCTCAAGGGAGTGAAATGTGGGATTCTAGAAAAAGGGGCATCCCAGGATTTTAAAGTTACCATCAACCAGAAAAGTATCAGAAAGGTGGAGATGCTGAATAAGGTGAGATAAATGTTTATTTTATTCCATTCAAGGTGGCAAACAGCGCTACATTTTAGATGAGGTGGGATTTTTCTTTCAATGCCTTTGAGTTTTCTTGTTAGTCAATTTGGCTTTGACGGATGTGAATGTCTTCATAATCTGTAAATATTGTTACTTCATAATCTTTACTAAATTTTAAACAATCTTAAACTAAAATTGAGGACAGTCAGGAACAACTTGCCACAGCCAACTCGCCTGCTGCCAATCTATCATGGTCAAATTGCCATGGCCAAGTCCCCACAGCCAAATCACTGCTGGATGACACACCATGGCCAACTTGCCATGGGACAACTCGCTACGGGACAATTTAACAATTCTACCTAATTATTTAAAATAAATTTAAAAATATTTTAATTCTTGCCCTTCAAATTTCATTTGGTCCCTCCTTTTGCATCTTTTCTTTAATGATTCTATTCCACTATTTCTCTCGATATTAGTGTAAATCTTGTTCCACAGTGAGTTTTCCTGGGCATGTTTTGGCAAGTTGTCCCGCATTGAGATAACCATGGCAAGTTGGTGAACTGGTCACGGCAAATTGTCATTGAGGGGATGGGGGGAAATAGGAGGGAAATCTTTATGGCCTATAGAACCGAATTCCAAGCAAAAACCACTAGATAACCAATCATATAAGGAGGCAAGGAATAAAGAGAAACAAGAAAGAGAAAAAGGAAAAACACAATAAGGCAAAGCGTGATGGGAAGGATGGAAAACTCAGTTATAAAGTAGGAGATATAAGAAACCAAGACTCATAAAATACTCAAATGCCTATACACTGAAAGTTTAGGTAACAAATAGGGTGAACTTGAAGTACTAGTACATGAAGGCAGTTATGATATAGCTACATTTACATTTACTGAAGCTTGGTGGATGAAACTCGTAATTGGAATGTACTGATGTAAGGATATAAACTATTCAAAAGAAGCAGACCAAACAAAAAAAGGAGATGGTGTTAAAAGATTGTAGAGATTCTCAGTCATCCAGGTCATAATTGTTCCAAAGGTGCTTTTTCAGGAGGCAAATGAATGAGAAGTGAAACATCTTCAAAAGGGAAAAAAAAGTCCAGTTGCCTCCTGAAAAAGTATCGTTGGGACAGGAGATGGTGTTGCATTATATCACTGCAACTCTACAGAAATGCATAACACTAAGGATGAAAGCTTCCTAGAATCCATATTAGTCAAGGATGAACCTTTTGCTAATCAATTAACAAATGTATGTAGGAAACACACCATAGTGGTAGTGGGAGACTTTAACTACCCTGATATAAACTGGGATTCAAACTCTGCAGCAAGTTGGAGATCAAACAGATTCCTACCAATCTTGTTGACAACTTGGACATCCAAAAGGTAGAGGAGGAAACCAGTTAAACTGGATTCTTACTACTTGACAAGAAGTGATAGAGGGAGTTGAAGTTGTTGGAAATTTGGGTGAGAGTGACCACATCATATTGGAATTCAATATAATGCAAACATAAGCAATGGAAAATAATTAAACCAGTGGCTTGAACTTTAAAAGAGCTGATTTTACCAAACTCAGAGGGCGAGTCTAGGAAAGATTCCATGTATGACAATCATGGGGGGGGGGGGGGGGAATAACTCAGGAAGCATGGGAAACTCTGAAAAATATGATCATAAAAGCCCAGTCTAGCACAATACCACTGAAATAGAAAAACAAGAAATCCAAGAAGAAACCAGCATGGCTGCACAAAGATCTCTCTGATAAACTGAAAAATAAAAAGGACAAGTACAAAAAAATGGAAAGAGGGTCACATAACTAAGGCAGAATATCAGCAGATAGCCCAAATATGCAAAGATGAAGGCAGGAAAGCAAAGGCTCAGAATGAACAAAGGCTTGCAACAAAAGTGAAAGATAATTTTAAAAAGTTTCTTTCAACATATAAATAACAAGGAAAAAAGTCAAGGAAACAGTTGGTCCACTAAAGAGAGAAGATGGCAAGTAAGGAACAGGCATTAGAGAGAAAGCAGAGCTGCTTCAGTCATTCCTTGCATCAATCTTCATGCAAAAAGAAACCATAGCCCTATCTACTAAAATCATAACTGTAAAAGACAGTCTGGAAATAAAAATTGGAATAATCAAGAAAATGGTGTCTGAAATTTGCAGATCACACTAAGCTGGTAGGAATAGCTTAGAAGACAAGTTCAGGGTCCAAAAAGATTTTGACAGACTTGAATAGTGAGCCCTATCCAACAACATGAAATTTAATGTGGAGATAAGCAATGGTTAGGCAAAACCTGGCTGAAAACTGTGAGAGGGATCTCGGAGTCCTACTGGACAATCACTTAAACATGGGCCAGCAGTATGCCTCAGCAGCCAAAAAAGCTGATACAATCCTTGGTTGTATAAACAGAGACATAGAATCAAAATCACACAAAGTCTTAGTAGCACTTTATAAAGCCATAGTAAGACCACACCTGGAATACTGCGTCCTGTTTTGGTCACCACATTAAATAAAAAGATATTGAGACTTGGAAAAAGTGCAAAGAAGAGCAACTAAGATGAGCCATTTAGAGCCGTTTCCCATAGAAAAGAAAATACGGGGAGCCATAAAACCTTGGTGGGCATGACGAACTGCACATCACTCACTCCCACCCAGTCACCCCTAGCCATGCCTACCCAGCCATCTTTGCTGCAGAGAACCTGGAGCAACAAAACCCTTTTCACATCTAAAATGATGTCAAATGATGTTCCCCCACTCTCTCCCCCCCTCTCTCTCCCCCCTTTTCCCTCTCTGTATCTCTCTTTCCCCACTCTCTGTGTCTCTCTCTCTCTCCAGCTCCCCCTCTTCTCCTCTTGTGTTTCTTTCCTTCATCTCTCTATGTTTCTCTCTCTTTCCCTTCTTTCCTTCCTCTCTCTCTCTCTCTCTCTCTCTCTCTCTCTCTCTCTCTCTCTCTCTCTCTCTCTCTCTCTCTCTCTCTCTCTCTGATTTTGATTCTCCAGCATCTCATCCATGGGTTTGGCTGCCCGACAGACTGAAGCAGGAAATGGCGGGAAGCTACTTCCAGCCTTTCCTGGTGTTGTGTGCACCTCAGATGCTTGGAGAGGCGTGTTAAATTGCACTGTGCTGTGCAACAGCGGGCAGGCCATAAGGTGCTCTCACAGTGCCTTGCGCACCACAGCAAAATTTAGCATGTTTCACAATGGGGGAGATGGGTCCCCGCCTCCAAGGACCCATTACAATGCGGAGCCACAATGAGACCCTGCCCCACTTGCCCCTAACAAAAAGACAAACACGGCAGGCCCAGAGCGAGTCTCTTCTCTTCTCAGGGGACTGGGAGGGGATGGGTGAGATCAGCTGGAACTGTTGAAAAACGTAACTACCAGCAATGTACCCCTCAGGAGAGGGCCAAAAAATCCGCATGTGGCTCGGAAGCTGCGGGTTGCTGACGTCCAGGCTAGTCAAAAGAAAACAAGTACTTGTGGGGACATGATAGCAGTATCCCAATATTTGAGCAGCTGCCACAAAGAAGAAGGGGCCAACTTATTTTCCAAAAGCACCAGAAGACAAGGCAAGAAACAATGGATGGAAACTAATCAAGGAGAGAAGCTACCTGGAATTAAAGAGAAATTTCCTAGCAATAAGAACAATTAACTAGTGGAATAGCAGAAATTGTGGGTGCGTCATCACTGGCAGTTTTTAAGAAGAGACTAGACAGCCATTTCTTTTAAATGGTTTAGGGCAGTGATGGTGAATCCTTTTTGGCTCTCATGCCAAAAGCAGGGGGAGTGTAGGGGGGGCGTGCATGGGCATGCTACACCCATAATACTATGTTCACATCGCCAGCACGAATGCATGCACGACCAGCATTCCCCCCCCCCATTTTTGGTGTGACTTTTTCACCCTCCCAAGGCTCCAGAGGCTTTATAGAAACCTGGGGAGGCCAAAAATAGCCTCCCTGTGCCCCTGGAGGCCCTCCGGAGGCTTGAGGAAGCCTCCCTGAAGGCTCCGGAGGACAAAAAATGACCCAACAAGCAAATCAGGACTTCTGGTTTGTCTGTTGGGTCATTTTTTGCCCTCCAGAGCCTTCAGGGAAGCCTCCCCTGTGCCCCCGGAGGCCCTCCGGAGGCTTCGGGAGGCTTCCCTGAAGGCTCCCGAGAGCAAAAAATGGCCCTACGAGCAAACCGGAAGTCCGTTTCCAAACCTCCGGTTTGCCCAAAGGTTCACCATCATGGGTTTAGGGTCTCATGCTTGAGCAGGGTGTTGGACTAGAAGACCTGCAACGTCCCATCCAGCTATATTCTTTTTTTTTTCCAAAAAATTATTGGTTTTTACACATATATAGGGAAAGGTAAATGTGTATACAAAAAATTTTTTGGCAGCTCCCACACTGGAGTTAGTAACCCATCCAGCACTCATAGTTTTTACAATCTTAAAAACAAAATACAAAAGATAAGCAGAAAACAAGATCTTATTCTATAACGTTAACCATGTGTTCATTCATTTTCCTTTGTCACTTTCTAGACTATCACCAATTGCTATTTATTTCAAATACTTTTATTTTTGTGATCTGAGCCTTTTCGATATTGCTTCTTCCTCCCTGTCCCCAGAGGAGCCTTCAGCCCCCCCTCCTTCTTATCCTGCACCATACTGCCCCTCCCACAACCTTCGCTATTATCGTCCTCTAGGAGGAGAGAATTCTTTTTGATGAAGGCTTCCACCTCCTGCACTGTATTGATTCTAATCCTGTTTCCCTCCCAAAAGATCAACATTCCTTCTGGCAATAACCATCTAAACCAGACTCCTTTATTATATAATTTATTTGATAAGGAGGAGTACTTCCTCCTTCACTCTCTTATCTTTTTTGGAATCTGCTTAAGGATGGTGATTTCTTCATCTTTATATTTCAATGGTCTCTCCCTTTGGGTCCCAAGTACCTCATCCCTTGTGGTCCTTCTGAGAAATTTAACATGTGTTAAATTCCCTTAGAACATTATGACTTCTAGCATATGTTGAGTTTATCCTATAGACTAGATCCATATCCCACCACAGCTGATTTTTGTCTCTCTTAATATAGTCTGCTAATATTGTACTCATGATATCCTTAAGGTCTTCATTTTCTGTTTCTGGTAGGTTCTGGAATCTAAGAAAAAAGGACATTCTTTCAAATTCTATTTTTGCCAAAATTTTTCCAAGTCTACATTTCCCTTCTGGATTGTTTTAATTTCTTCCCCCAACTCAGCTGCTCCCTCCTCTGTCACGATGTTAAAAAGTTTGCTAGGCCTGAACTGCCTAAACTGACACTCAAGAGTTAAACTAAGAAAGCTTTATTGCGCAGGTCATAAAACAAAAAAGGGTTCTTATCTGAAAGTGATTTATTGCGCACGCGTTACACATTCCAAATTCCTCTCTTCTTTGTTCGGCAGCCAACTTTGGCAAACGTAGCTTTCATTATCAAAATGTAACCAATTAGTTATTTCTGTTTTCATTTACTTTTATTGTTTTATTATTAAAGTTTGTTTATTAATTAGAATATTTTAAAAGACTTATTTCTTTTCTAAATATCTCAAAAGATATGCGGAAGGGAATCAGCCACGGTCCATCGATCTCCAACAGGGTTTTTTTTTTCCCCTGACAACTTGGTAGCAGAGGATGGTTTTGATGATACCAGCTGAGATGGTTACAATTTATGGCTGTATTTTCCCTTCATGCTATCTAAAGATAACCGACTAAGGCTAATTAGCAATGTCGGAGAAAAAGAAAAAAAAGAAAAAGAAAGACCAGGAGAGCACAGATGAATCAGCTTCCTCTGACGAGGAGGCTTCCTCGGACACAGAGAAGCAAGATCAAAACGTGCTTCAGGAACAACAAATTCCTTCAGGTGCCGAGCCAAATATGGGAGAAGGAGCTACAGGACGCGACATCCACGAAACGAGGTCAGTGGTTCCTCCTTCTAAAATATCTCCAGGAGATTATGAATTTTTGGGGGCCAAGCCAAAACTTCCCACTCTGCCAGAGCCACTCCATTCCCAGACCCTCGCAGATTATCAAATGATTGATGAATGGCAACTGCCGGCACAGAAAAAATCCTCCCACGCAGAAAGCAGATTTTATGAAATTCCCCCAGATGATGAGCAAGAAATGCAAAGCTATCTTGATCAAATAGAACTGTTTGAAAAATATGCTAGGGAGGCGAGAGTGTGTTTTGAAGAGATAAGGCGAAGTAGAAGAAGCTCCCCCACTCCCAAAATGTCTGAGGACGCCATCTTGTCTTCTTCAAAACAACAGCCTAAGACACACCCCACAGAGTTCATTGGTCAATTAGAACAAAGAGACATGTACACGTCACCGAGGTCACGTGGTCCCTTTGAGTCAACTGAACTCCCGCATACGTATAGAAAGGAGAGGCAGCCAAGAAGTGAAGCTGCACTGCCATCTGCTGGCGGAGAAAAATTATTACAACAAAAGATGAAGCAATTGGACCAGATTTTTAGAGATATGTCTATGAGTTTTACAGAAGCCCAAACTTTGCCATCAAAGGTTAAGTCTTCAAAACCCCCTGGCGGTGCTGAATCCTCCCTAGATGGAAAAAGGCAAAGCCAAAGGCGAATTCGAGGAAGCCAATTTGATGTTGCCACGCAAAGGCCAATGATGCAACCCCAGCATCCCCTGGTTCAACAACCAGCTTTGCAACCTGCGCAACAAATTGTTCCTCAGCAGGTATTCACAGTCACCCCCTTGACTGGTGAGTCCAAATTAAAGGAGTCAGGAGAGAATTATAAAGCCTGGGTCAGTGAAATTGCGCTCTTGCTTCGAAGAGAAGGCACATATTCCATGGTTTTTAATCCTCCCCGTCAACCCTGGACACCTGCAATGAGAGACCTCGAAAACAGAGCAATCACGACTTTACTCATGTCAATGGAAATTGAGATCCAAGGTATCTTTCCACCTGATGCAACTGCCCAAGAAATATGGGCTATTTTGGAAGATTGCTACAGGCCCGTTTCAATTGAATCCTCATGTTTGCTCATGTCTGAGTTCCATGGTTCGAAGTTGAAACCTGGTGAACGAATTGGTGGACATTTGACCAAACTGAAAAGAATGAGAAGTGAATTGAGACAAAATGGCCATGTAATCGATGATATCCAAATGATTAGCATCATCATTAACTCATTGAATTATGAATGGAAAGATGCTGTTGCAAAGATTAACTACGTGCCTATTGCTCAACGCACAGTTAACCACGTTTGCAGACTTTTAGTGGAAGACGAAGCTATCAGGTTAGCTACCCCACATCTGCAACGACCTCCAACGTCAAAGGCTCCAGCCAGACGTCCCTTCCGAGGAAGAGGCTACGCTCCAAGGATGCCAAAATGCTACACCTGCAACCGTGTGGGACATGACACCCGGGATTGTCCCCAACGAGTTCCAGCTCCCGCCACGTACCAGCCCAGAGGAACAGATTCCAGAGGCAGAGGTAGAGGCGGAAGACAAGGTCGTCGTGGTCCAAGGCGTGATTCACAAGCTCCACTTGCAACACTGGCCATAACCAACATTCCACAACCTGATCCAAAGTTCGACAGATGTCTTTTGTGGACTTTAGATAGTGGAGCAGCTGTGCACGTTACCCACAGAAGGGAACTTTTCACAGAGATGGGCGAACCAGAGCCCGAGTATCGAGAACTGTATTCCTTCACCAACCACACTTGCAAGGTTATGGGAAAAGGAACTGTTTACATTGAAGAGCTCGATACACACATCCCTGATGTTTATTACATACCTTCAGCAACCAGTAATTTGCTTAGTCAAAGTCACTTGTCTAGAGAGTTAAAGTTCCAGGTTCACCACCTCGAAAAAGCAAGTTACTTAGTTAAAGATGGTGATATTGTTGCTGAAACCATGCTGATTGGTGGTGTTTATTACTTAAAGCCAAAGCCTAAAGGGCAAGCACAGGCAAGTATGCAAACTCCAAAAAGGCACAACGCAGACCCAGAGAGAGTTGTCCCAGAGAGAGAAAGCGTTACTGTGCCAAAGGCTCCTAAAGCCAACAAACAAAGAAAACAGAAACAGATTGCTCAAAGCAAGCCTGAGGGTCCTCATGAAACTGTTAATGTTGAGAATTCACTAACTGGTAAACCTTTGCATTCCAGGTGTATTCACAAGTGGCACAGAAGATTGGGGCATGCCAGTTTCCGTGTTCTTAGAAAGATGCCGGAGTTCGCAAAAGGTTTGGATCTAAAGGGGTGTAAGGTGTTTTTGGATTGTGCGGTTTGCAAAAAGGCTAAATCCAAGGCGGCTGCAATTCCCAAACACGCTACACGCCGGTCAACACGCATTTTTGATTTGGTACACACTGACATAGTGGGTCCTTTCCCACCAACACTTGGTGGCAGAAAGTATTTTTTAACAATTGTAGATAATCATTCTAGATATGGATTTGTATATCCTATGAGAGAGAAATCTGAGACCTTTCAGATCTTTAAAGACTTTGCAGCGTTTGTTTCTACACAATACCAAGTTCGCATCACCAGAATCCAGAGTGACCGTGGTGCAGAATTCATGTCTCAGCGTTTCCAGGACTGGATGCGTAAGAATGGAATTCTTCATCAGACATCTGCTCCATATACACCGGCTCATAACGGAGTCATAGAAAGAAGACAAGGGGTTCTACAAACCATGATGCGTTGTCTTCTAGAAGATGCCAATCTCAGTAACGCATACTGGGGTGAAGCAATCAAATATGCAAATTACATTGTCAACCGTACTTGGAGCAGTGTAATCAATCAAACTCCTTTCTACATGCTGTATGGCTACAAGCCTGATCTCAAGAACCTCCACATTTTTGGTTCATATGCTATGGTGAACACTCCCTTAAGTCAAAGAAGAAAGGGAGGTACAGTAGCAAAGAGACTGAGATTTATGGGTATTGATGATAATTCAAAATGGTACAAATTCATTGATACTAAACATGTGATTGTCATTTCACAATCTGCTAATTTTGAGGAAGATATTGACTGGTCCAGGATTCATTCCAATGATCCTGAAGTTTATTTTCCTAGAGATGGTGTTCCAGATGCCACGCAGCCTGATGACAATTTGCAGGCAAATGTTCCTTCTACCAGTTCTTCACAACCTGATGTTCCGTCTTCGCAACCCGCGGATGCTGATGCTAGCGACGAACGTGAGGACGAGGATGATGATGATGATGAAGAAGAAGACTGGACTGATGTTCCTAGACGCTCCAAGAGGGCCACAAAAGGAATCCCTCCACAACGTTATTCATGGCAACTGACAAAAACACCAGTACCTTTGATTTGCAACGTTACTCTTCCTCCAGAGACATTCACACAAATCAAACAACTTCCTGATTCAGAACAAGACAAGTGGTATGATGCAATGCAGGATGAAATGGACAGTTTAAAGAAACTTAATGTATTCACACCTGCAAAACTTCCAGCAAACAAGAAAGTCATTGGCACCCGATGGGTCTACAGAATCAAGAAGAAACCGAATGGTGAGTCTTTATACAAAGCCAGACTGGTAGCTCAGGGTTTCGCTCAACGTTATCCTGAGGACTACACAAACACTTACTCACCAACAGTCAGAACTGAAAGCGTAAAAATTGCCTTAACCACTGCAACTATTCTTGGTTTAGAAGTTTTTCAATTTGATGTGGACACAGCTTATCTACATGCAGACCTAGATGAAGAGATCTACGTGAGAAGCCCTCCAGGATTCCGAAAGCAAGAAGGGGATACCTGGTTCCTGAACAAAAGTCTTTATGGTCTGAAACAGTCAGGTTTAATGTGGTATTTATGTCTTACTGACAAACTAAATTCAATGGGCTTTATTAAGTCCGAAACTGATGAATGCGTGTTCACAAAAAGATCTAACAATGCATATGAGATAATTCTTGTTTATGTTGATGATATTGTTTATATTGGTCCAAATAAGAAAATGAGTGAGATTTTTGCTAAAAGTTTGCAGAGATACTTCACACTAAAATCTTTAGGACACATTAGCACTTATTTAGGTGTTCAAATTGAAAAGACACAGAAGGGGTTTAGTCTTTCACAAGAGGAGAAAATTGACCACATTCTACATCATTGCAACATGAAAGATGCTAGCACAACAAAGACACCCATGCAAACAGATTTTCACAACTTAACACATGAACCAAGTCCTGAGTTCGAGGATCAAACACTTTATCGTTCAGTCATTGGTTCACTATTATACATTAGTAGTTGGACCAGACCTGACATCGCACTTAGTGTTAATCTTTTATCACGACACGTAGGTAAGGCAACACAATTTCATTGGTCATGCATTAAGAAGTTGTTGAAATACCTAAAACACACTAAACACATGAAGTTATTGCTAGAACCAACACACACTGATCAACCAAAGCTGATTTGTTTTGCCGATTCCGACTGGGCGAGCGACAAGAAGTCACGCAAAAGCACTTCTGGTTACATGATGTTCCTAAATGGTTGTCCTGTTTACTGGCAAGTGAGAAAACAGAGTTTTGTTTCATGTTCATCTACTGAAGCTGAATATGCTTGTGTTTCAGATGCTTGTAATTCTCTAACGTGGTTTGATGCTTTGATCACAGATATCTGGACACGTCCGATTCGACCAATCACCGTGATGGAAGATAATGTATCTGTTGTTTATATTTCTGAGTCACATTTTACAGGTTCTAGGTCCAGACACATTGACATTCGTTATCAAAACACAAAGCAATTAGTTAAGCAAGGTTTTGTTAAATTGCAATATGTTTCTACACATGATCAGATCGCAGACATGCTTAACAAACCACTTGCCGCAAATCAACACGAGTATCTGCGAAAGAAGATGTGCCTTAATTGATGATTTGATGACGTCAGCCCAGACTAGCAAAAGAAGGGGTGTCACGATGTTAAAAAGTTTGCTAGGCCTGAACTGCCTAAACTGACACTCAAGAGTTAAACTAAGAAAGCTTTATTGCGCAGGTCATAAAACAAAAAAGGGTTCTTATCTGAAAGTGATTTATTGCGCACGCGTTACACATTCCAAATTCCTCTCTTCTTTGTTCGGCAGCCAACTTTGGCAAACGTAGCTTTCATTATCAAAATGTAACCAATTAGTTATTTCTGTTTTCATTTACTTTTATTGTTTTATTATTAAAGTTTGTTTATTAATTAGAATATTTTAAAAGACTTATTTCTTTTCTAAATATCTCAAAAGATATGCGGAAGGGAATCAGCCACGGTCCATCGATCTCCAACAGGGTTTTTTTTTTCCCTGACATCCTCTAACACCAAAATCCTTTGTTTATTTTCTGCGATATGATGTTTAACGTCTCTGACTTCTTCTTTGAGCTCTGTCATTTCTTTTTTCAAGTCATTCTGCCCTTCATCAGTTCTTGAAACATTTGAGTAACAGATAGTTATTTTGATCCTTCTCAAGACCCCTCTTGCTGTAATAATGATGTGATTTTTGTTTGTTGCATACTGGGACTGGAGGAGGCACATGCGGGGGCTGAAAGTGACTTGTCCATTGGTGGCTTCTTTGGCCCCATTTGTTTAAAGTTCAGAGATGTCAGCCTTTTCCCAAGGAAATGGCATCCGAGGATTGTGCAGCTGTGCCGGTCCCCAAAATGCAAAACAAAGCCAAAAGCGGCCGTTCACAGTTCACAGCTCCAAGGCACCGAGGCAAACCAAATATAGGGTAGCTAATAAGCAAAGTTCAGTAGAACCACATTTCGGGGAGGGGTCTCTGTTTCCCTTAGAAAGAGTAATAAGGCTGAAGGTGGTTTCATTTATGATTAAACAAACAAAGAAGGGCGGGCGCCATCTTCGCTCCTCTTTCCACCAGGAGAAAGAAAACAAAAATCTCTATCAGGAATACTTTAATGTGGTGCTCTGTCTTGCAGGAACAAAGAATGGTTATCCAAAGGAAATATGCATGCATATAGCAATTATGGGTAGTAAGACAACTTGCAGACCTCAGCTAAAAGTTAGGAATGGCCTGCATCAAATGAAATGTGTATTAGATAACTCCTGGGGCATTCATTAGCCAAGGCTTAGGAATAGGGACAGCTAGAGACCAATAGAACAAATTGTAGAATTATTACTAAAATGTTTATTAATGATATTCCTTGTTATGTCACCTTGTCCCGCCTTCTTTAGTGAAAATATATAACGCTGACTTAATCCTTTGTTCTGGGTTCTTGACCTTCTGACCACGTACCATTTTCCTTGGAGTACTCCAATTAAAAGCAATCAGAAAACCTGCACCTCGTGTCTGGTGTCCATCATTGGCTTCGGCACCAGACTCAGACCCAAACTGGGGACAACACAACCAAGCTCAGAGAACACTAAGGACCCTTCATTTCAACCCTGAGCAAATATTCTCTTCTATCAGTGCATTATTTTACCCCCAAAGAGAGAGTAATTGCCTTTCTGTAAATGGGATTCTACCTACAGGCCTATTAGAAGATTTTCCTGGGGAAAAAAGCTTATTTAATTGCACATTAAGATGCCAGTCTTCTTACAAGTTACAAGACTCTCTTGAGTCTGAGTTTTCTCAAATGTTGTATTGGCAAGATTTGGGGCTAAATTCTCCAGGCACCATCACTGGCCCATCTTCAAAGTTTAGAGCCTCATCCACAAGCTCTCCATTTTGGTCACCTGTTTGTTGACTCATTCAATATTCAGAGAGTTGTTGGTTCTGTTCCTTGCAGTTATCCAAATCACTGTGATTTATTTCCTGACTTTATATTAAATCCGGAGAGACCTTTCAGCAAACCTTCAGCAATTTGACACAAGCATGTCAAAACATGTTTTGAGCTCAATATCAGATTCAAAAGCAAAGTTCAGTGGAGTCTTATGTCTGAAATCCTGGGTGTATAAATGGTTCTGGAGAAAGAAAATCTGGAGGAGGAGGAGAGTTAAGGACAAGCAGAGGCTGTGTATATTTGTTGTGAGGACTCTGGAACTTGTCCTGGAAGTGGTTTTGATTTCTTCCAACTCTTCATCTCATTCTTTGTAACCACAGAGAAGGTACCAGAGAAATACCAAAGGTGTCAGAAATATCACACAGAAAGATCAGTCAGGAAAAGAAGTCATGTTGCTGATTCTTCTACTTGTGCTGCTTCTGTGGTCACGGGGGCCCTGTGTGGTGCTCAAAGCCAAATGCCTCCTAACTCTGAGGCTGAGTGAAATAGACCCAAGCAATCATTATAAACCAGGAGATTATTTCATTAGTGCCATAATCTCTGAAAAAAAGGGTATTTTTCAACCATTGTACTTCCATAGAAGTCCTTCAACAAATTTTGACTCGTAAGTCCATCTTTCTGCATAGCATTAGAGCCTCTCCATATCCAGTGCTTGTCTACAAACCCTCTAAAAAAACAACAACATGCTCTCCCCTTGATCTTATTTTGTGGACTTACACTTCCTAATTTTACCATGGCTGCCTGCTACACACTGCAGGTGATATCGCTCATTTTGAAATGTCATCATGTTTTTGCTCTCATCCATTTTCCTTTCCATCCAATGAGCAGAGGTAAATTGTGGACAGAGAGGAACAGAATGACTTCTCCCTTGCATCTCACTGCAAAGCTAAGCTGGACTGGGGGTGGGGGTAGGTGTCTCCTCATCCGAGCACACTAGGATGCTTTATTTTCTTACTGCATCATGGATGAGATCTTTTTCCCCATCAAAATTTGCTGCTAGGATGAAAGTAGCCCAATTGAGAACATATAAATGCATGGAATTTCCATCTGTCTCATTCTCATTCGCTAGTGCCAGGTTCCTGACAGAGTCTTAGCCTTCACTCTGCCTTAGAGATAGGGAGAATAAGTCAATCTTCAACAGCTTATGAACATAGTATTTATAATATGAAGTATATAACAGAACTAATAATAATATGTTTTTTAGCCATCCAATTTCTTTAAAAATGCAATAGAAATTCATTGGGCTGAAATAAAGTATGGAAGCTATCTGGAGATATCAGCCTTCTGTATTGAAAGACAGAAATACCCCCTCAAATATGGAATAAAGTGGGTGAAAACTGACTCATTAAACTGATATTGTATTAGTGTAGCCAACTGGAAGATTAAAATATTGTATGAAACAAAATTCTTTTGAAATATTGCATGAAACAAAATTCTGCATTGTTCTTATTACTTTGCTGTGGTAATATTTTGGAATGCACTAAACCATTTGGAGTTATAGTTGTGGCTGAGTGGATTAAAAGTACTATTATGGAAGAAAAGTGAGATATTATTTTCATTTTATGTTCATATTTGCAGAATAACACACAACACTTTCTGGAAAAGTCTGCCCTTCCTTTTCACGGTGGGGGACATCAATAAGAACAGACATATCTTACCCAACATCACCCTGGGTTATAATATCTATGACAATTTCTTCAAAATAGAAATGACTTCAGAGGCTTTGCTGGATCTCCTTTCAGCCGGGGAGGCCAATGTGCCCAATTACAGGTGTGGAAGGCAGAGAAACACAGTGGCTGTTCTGGAGGAGGCTGAGACTGGCATATCCATCCAGATTTCCACCATGGTGGGCCCCTACAAAATCCCTCAGGTGTGTCTTTCTTTTGGAGACAGTTTTCAGTCATGGAGCTTTCAGTGAGAGGTCCTCTGCTGCAAATGAAAAGCAGAGTTTGATTATGAAAACGAGAGGAATTATATTTTGTGTGTGAAATTTAAAATACCACCATCTTCCATTATTTTCAGATCAGTTACAATTTTGCTTCCCAAATTCTGAGGGATAAAACTCATTTTCCCTTCTTCTACCCAATGCTCCCTGCTGAAGGAATTCAGTACCAAGGGATGGTCAAGCTGCTCCTCCATTTCAAGTGGACCTTGGTTGGCCTGATTACTTCAGAAACTGACCAAGAGGAAAGGTTCATAAGGACAATGTCCTCTTTGATGTTAAGAAATGGCATTTGTACAGTTATATATCAAAGCTTTCCACAAAATATGCATTGGATAGTCGTAGACCGTAAACAATATTTGAAGTGGAGAAAAGTCAATGTATTTGTTTATGGTTCAGGGATTAGTTCATTCTGGAATGGAATATTCCTTTTACAATCAATACTTCGAGATACTCTGCAAAATGTTCTAGATAAAGTCTGGATCACTACAGCTCACTGGGACCTTAATTCTGAGTTCATGTTTAACACACGTTCCCTTAAGCATGTTTGTGCCATTTTTTCCTTTCTGATACAGAAAAGGAAATGGGGAAAAAATGATTCTTTTGCTCTCCTTCACCGATCCAAATTAAAATTTTTAAGAAGGGCCTTTAGATGTTCATTCACTAAGGATGCCTTTTCAGTGAAAGTCTGGTGGCGGTGCAGACAGAGAGAACGTCTGGAGGCTCTGAAGAAAGAGGAGATCGATCGGTTCTTGGCTCAGGACAGCTATCTCACTTACAACGCCATCTGGGCTGTGGCAAGGGCCTTACATTCAGCTGATGAACAGACATCCAAGCGATCAGGGAGGAAGGTCTTCACCAAAATGGAAACTCCAAGGCTGAAAGCTTGGCAGGTATTTCTTTCCCACCAGAGATAATTCTCCCACAGATAGGAATGAATTTATCCTGGTTACTTATTCAAAAAAAAATACATCATACTGAAACTCAAATCCACCTTAGTTACAAATTGTTTCAAAACCAAAATGATTTTCTGTCTATATTTTCCTTTCAATTGCTATTACCATTTTATTTCTATGTCAAAGAGAATGCTTTTATATCTCATCATTTCAACCTTTATTCCTTCTCTTTCAATCAAAGATATTATAGTAACTATTGATTGACAAAGATATTATGCTGTATCCATGTCTCAATACTTTGACCTTTGTCTCTGTAAATTGGAGTACCGCTGTGTCCTAGAGAACCTACAGAATCCCACCTGATGGGTTGGAACAGTCTAACATCTCTGAATCCCAAACCCTAATGGACTACCCTTCTGTTCAAAGTTTCCCTTTGCCCAGAGCCTCTCTCCATTCCTTGGCTAGAACCAGCTTATTTCTTTTGCCTCAGTATGGCTGTAGAAAGCAATGGATGGAGAAAGAAAGAAGTATTTTGAAAGGACCCCTTGGTCTACACTGGGAGGAATCTTAACCTTTTCAAACCAAGAGAGAATAATGTTAAAGTTCCTCGCAATGTCAACCAAGGGATCATTTCAAAATACTTCTGATGTGCTTTCTAAACTTTTCAATTCCTTTCCAGCTGCATTCCTTCCTTCAAAGTTCTCAGTTCCACAATCATTCCATAGATGGGGTATATTTGGATGAGAAAGGAGATCTGACAGCTGGCATGGACATTGTGAAATGGGTCATTTTCCCAAACAGATCTCTCAAGGGAATGAAATGTGGGACTCTAGAAAAAGGGGCATCCCGGGATTTTAAAGTTACCATTGACCAGAAAACCATCACAAAGATGGAGATGCTCAACAAGGTGAGACTAATATTTATTTTATTCTACTCAAGGTGGCAAAAAGAGTACTGTACTTATTAGCTGGTTAGTTTGTTTTCAATGCCTTTGAGTTTTCATGTTAGTCATTTTGGCTCTCAAGATTGTGAGCCAAGTCTGCATAATCTGTAAATATTACAGTAAACGTTACTTCATAATCTTTAAACTAAAATTGAGGACAACATGCCACAACCAACTTGCCTGCTGCCAATCCACCAAGGTCAACATGCCATGGCCAAGTAACCACAGCCAACTCTCTGCAGGACAACTTACTACAGTCAACTGTGGGACAAGGATGCAAACTATTTAAAAAAAACAGACTGAACAAAGGAGCAAATGGAGTTGCATTATATATAAGAGATCATTCCATTTCTACAGAAATGCACAAAACCAAAGATGAATATCTACTCGAATAAGGCACACAATCAAGCAGAAGAAATGGACCAACCTTTTGATAATCTATTAACAAATATAAGTAGGATACATAACAGAATAATAAAGGGAGACTTTAACTACACTGATATCAATTGGGAGTCAAATTCTGTAGCAAGTGGAAGATCAAATAGATTCCTACCCATCAAGTTGACAAACCTGGACATCCAAAAGTAGAGGAGGAAACCAGCTATATCAGACTTAATTCTGACTACTAGACTAGAAGTGATAGAGGGAGCTGAAGTTGTTGAAAGTTTGGGTGAGAGTGACCACATCACAGTGGAATTCAATATAATGTAAACATAAGCAATGGAACATAATGATACCAGAGTCTTAGATTTTAAGAGACCTGATTTTAACAAACTCAGAGAGAGAGCCTAAGAGAGATTCTATGGATGAAAATCCTAAAGGGGAAAACAATTTAAGAAGCGTGGGAAATTCTGTAAAAGATGATCATAAAAGCCCAGTCCAGCACAATTATCCTGAAAAAAACAGCAGCAACAAAGAAATCCAAGAACAAACCAGCATGGTTGCACAAAGATCTCTCTGATAAACTGAAAACTAAAAAGGACAAGTACAAAAAATGGAAAGCAGGCAGCCTGAATCTGCAAAGATGAAATCAGGAAAGCAAAGGATCAGAATGAACAAAGACTTGCAACAAAAGTGAAAGATAATAAGAAAAAAAATTATTTCACAATATAAATAAAAAGAAAAAAGTCAAGGAAACAGTTGGTCTGCTAAAGAGAGAAGATGGCAAGGAAGAAACAGGCAGTAGAGAGAAAGCAGAGCTGCTTAATTCATTATTTGCATCAATCTTCATGAAAAAAGAAACTATAGCCCAATCTACTAAAAACATAATTGAGATGCACCCGAAGACTACAGCTAGTTCAGAATGCGGCCGCGCGGGCTATCATGGGGAGTACTAGGTACTCCCACATAACACCTCTCCTGCGCGAGCTGCACTGGCTGCCTGTGGTTTTTCGGGTGCGTTTCAAGGTGTTGATTACCATCTTTAAAGCGCTCCATGGCACAGGACCTAGTTACCTGCGGGATCGCATCCTACCCCATACATCCCTGCGACCAATTCCCTCTCACAGGGAGGGACTCCTCTGGGTGCCGTCCACTAAGCAATGCCAACGGGCGGCGCCCAGGAGTAGAGCCTTCTCTGTGATGGGCCCAACCCTCTGGAATGACCTCCCCCCCGATATCAGAACTACTACCGACCTCCGCTCCTTCCGACAAAAACTTAAGACTCACCTGTTCCAATTAGCTGGCCTGGCCCACTTATAGTCCCATTTATACCTCCTGGCAAACATTTTATCCCGGGATAGTTTTTAGGGGTAGTTTTTAAATGTATTTTTAAATTTTTAAATTTTAAATCCAACTTTAACTATTATTGTACAGTAAATTATATATTACCTCCTCCAGCCACACCTTTATCTATTTTATATTTATATTATGTATATTTATTGTTTTTAATATGACTGTACACCACCCCGAGTCCCTTCTGGGAAAGGGTGCGGTTTAGAAATCAAATAAAAGTTAAAGTTAAAAGAGAGACTTGAAATAAAAATTGAAATAAGCAAAAAAATGGTACTTGGGCCACTGTGGCACAGTGGTTAGAGTGCAGTACTGCCAGTGGTGGGTTCTGGATCCCGTTGCAACTGCTACGGTGCAACGGGGCTGGGCGTCCACCACATGCATGTGCGCAGCGCGCACATGCGTATTTACCACCCACAATGCCCAAGAGCATTGCTCAGACGCCATACGCTCCATGTGTATGCACCTAAGCCCCGATTGGCTCAAATACAGGCAAGGAGGGTGGGTGGGCAGACGAGCGGGTGGGCCCTCCAGAGCACAGTACCGAAACAGTACCTGATGCTCCCAGCAGGCACCAGTACACCCGTACCAGGGCGTACTGGTCGTATCCCACCACTGAGTATTGCAGGTTATTTCTGCTGATCACCAGCTGCCAGCAGTTTGGCAGATCGAATCTCACCAAGGTCAAGGTTGACTCAGCCTTTCATGCTTCTGAGGTGGATAAAATGAGGAGCCAGATTGTTGGGGGCAATATACTGACTCTGTAAACGGCTTAGAGAGGACTCTAAAGCACTGTGAAGCGGTATATAACTTTAAGTGCTATTGGTATCTGAAATTTGCAGATGACAGTAAGCTGGCAGGATAAGCCACTACTCAAAAAGACAAGCTCGGGATCCAAAATAGTCTTGAAAGACTTGAACAATGAGTCCTATCCAACAACATGAAATTTAATGTGGAGAAAAGCAGTTTTTCACCTAGGCAGGAAAAACCAAAGGTATAAGTACAGATTAGGCAAAATCTGGCTCAAAAATAGAACTGTGAGAAGGACCTTGTAGTTCCAGTGGATGGTCACTTAAGCATGAGCCAGCAATATTCAGCAGCTGTCAAAAAAGCGAATACAATCCTTGGTTGTATAAAGAGAGGCATAGAATCCAAATCACATCATGCCTTAGTACCGCTTAATAAATCTTTAGTACAACGACACTTGGAATACTGCATCCAGTTTTGGTCACAACAAAAAAGTTGTTGAAACTTTGGAAAAAGAACAAAGAAGAGCAACTAAGATGATTAACGGCCTGGAGACAAAAAGATATGAAGAACTGTTTCAGGAATTGGTTCTAGATAGTCAAGAAAAAAGGAGAACTAGAGGTGACATGATAGCCATATTCCAGTATTTGAGGGGCTGCCACAAAGAAGAGGAGGAGATCAACTTCTTTTCCAAAGCGCCAGATAGCAGGACAAGAAACAACGGATGGAAAATAATCAAGGAGAGAAGCAACCTGGAATTTAGGAGAAACTTACAAACACTGAGAACAGTTAACCAGTGGAACAGCTTGCCTTTAGAAGTTGTGGGCACCTCATCACTGGAGGTTTTAGAAGAGGCTGGACAGCCACTTCTCTCAAATGGTATAGAATCTCCTGCTTGAGTTTGGGATTAGAACAGAAGAGCTCTAAAGGCTCTGATTTTTTACTTCTGTCATTCAGTTAGCCATGAAAATACAGCTTTCTGTTTTCACTGAAACATTTTCTATTAAATCTATGTAAGGTGATCACCTGAGTATCATGTGTCTCTTATCTCAGCCCCTGCCTCTTTCAAGGTGTGTGGAAAGCTGTCATCCTGGATTCAGGAAGGTGGCTCAGGAAGGGAAGCCCATCTGCTGCTATAACTGTCTTCCTTGCGCAGAAGGAACCATCTCTACCATGGAAGGTTGGTGATAACAGAGCATCAGGTTAGAGAGCAGGAGACAGTGAATCAATCCTTCCTTCCTTCCTTCCTTCCTTCCTTCCTTCCTTCCTTCCTTCCTTCCTTCCTTCCTTCTTCCTTTTGGTTCTTTTTTTAACAAGCTTCCAAATGAAAAATGAGGGACATTATTTTTATCTATTCTCAAAAGAGATGCCCAAAGAGATGGAAACCATTGGTTTCCTTAAGGACCATGGTAGTGCAGTGGTTAGAGAACAGTACTGCAGGCTACTCCTGCTGACTGCCAATTGACTGCAATTTGGCAGTTCACATCTCACCAGGCTCAAGGTTGACTCAGCCTTCCATCCTTCTGAGGTGGGTAAAATGAGAGACCAAATTGTTGGGAGCAATATACTTAGAGAGGGCTGTAAAGCACTGTATAGCTGTGTATAAGTCTAAGTGCCATTGCTATTGTTATTGGTGCTTGCTTAACTATTATGGTTGTGAGGATAAAGAAACAACCAGGAAATCTGGCCATTTCCTTGGTATAAGTGGAAGGTAGCCTTGACATTTGCAAACAATCTTTTACTAAAACAGCTTCCTTACCAGCTGGTTTAAACATGAACATCAGCAGCTGAGTTCATTGGAAAAAATTCTTCCAACATAAAAGAATCAGAGCTGAAATGGACCACCAGTGTGAGTCTTGAGTCCAACCACTTATTCCTTCGTGTGTTTGAACTAGTCTACTCAATGATTATCCCTTCATTAATCATTGATGGGGGAGGCTGTGAAGTATTTTGTATTTCATTTCTAAAATGTGGTTCACGGAATCTGGAATTTAAATAGTTCAACTTAAATGCAATCATGGCTCATCCTGGAGATTTGTGGTGAACATTCCTGTTTTCCTCGGACTCTTGTCCTTTGTGTTACACTACTTAAAGTTCCAAAGAATTGCTGCATACTACTTTTCTCCAAATACATCCATCCACACTGTGATGGAAAAACCTTGATGTAGATGTTAATCTTTCTCTTTTCAGATGCTGAGAAATGCACCAAATGTCCAGCAAAACAGTATCCAAACATCAATCGAGATGGTTGTCTACCTAAGACTGAAACTTTCCTATCCTATCAAGAAAATTTGGGGATCATCCTAGTTTCTTTTGCCCTGTTGTTATCTTTGGTAACAGGCATAGTCTTGGGAATCTTCATTAAATTCCAGGAGACCCCCATTGTCAAAGCCAACAATCGGGATCTCTCCTACATTCTCCTCATCACCCTCCTGCTTTCCTTCTTGACCTCTTTTCTATTCATTGGCCAGCCAAAGACAGCCACCTGCCTTCTCCAACAAGCAGCATTCAGCAATATCTTTTCAGTTGCCATTTCTACTGTCTTGGCCAAAACTGTTATGGTGGTGTTAGCATTCTTAGCCACAAAACCAGGGAATAAAGTGCAGAGATGGCTGGGGAAGACCTTGTCCAATTCTATCATCCTTTCATGTTCTGGTGTCCAAGTGGTCCTCTGCAGCATCTGGTTGGGCACTTCTCCCCCATTCCCTGAGTCAGACATGTACTCACAACCTGCAGAGATCATCCTGCAATGTAATCAAGGCTCTGTTGCCATGTTCTACCTTGCCCTTGGCTACATGGGCTTCCTGGCTCTCATCTGCTTCATGGTGGCTTTCCTGGCCAGGAATCTACCTGGGGCCTTCAATGAAGCCAAGCTCATCACCTTCAGCATGCTGGTCTTCTGCAGTGTCTGGATATCCTTTGTTCCCACCTACCTGAGCATCAAGGGAAAGTACATGGTGGCTGTGCAGGTCTTCTCCATGTTGGCTTCTAGTGCTAGCCTGTTGATATTAATTTTCCTCCCCAAATGTTTCATTATTATTTTAAGACCAAATCTGAATACAAAGGAATATTTGATGTCAAAATAAAATAGCATGTTTATGTGGATCTCAGAAATGTCAGTTAATAATTGTAACAGTGTTTGATACTTTAGTGTTCTTTTTTCAAAAACCTACTAAAATCCCAATCATTTCAACTCCATCAATTATTCAAGTGATAGAAACAATACAATGATTTACATTAAAGTATTACAGTATATAGGATTCCTTCTTTCTTTTCTTACGTAAATTGGTTGGAAAATAGGGGACTAGAAATGCATATATATATACAAGTTATTTTTTTGGGTCTGAACACAGAAGTGTAGGATTGTGTGTAGAAAATCAATATCTATTTAGCATCATGAGGTAATAAGATCATAAGGAAGGTAATGACACACTCCCCTCCCCCAACAAATCTCACTGTGCTGACTCATTGGGAGCCATATTCAGGGGCAGATGAGCAAAGAAGAGATATAGATATCAGAAGGATTGATGGATAAAATAGATTGGATGCTATGTAGATGCTATGTAGGTACACATGCAGGCAGGGAGGCAGGTGGGGGGTAGAGAGAGGGAGAGAGAGAGAGAGAGAAGGAGAGGATAGATATCCTGCTAAAGCAAGTAGTGACCTACAATGGGCATCATGAAGATAGGAAGATAGGAATGACTGCTTGTGGAAGAGGGAACTCTATATCTGGTAAGCATGAGGTCTCACAGCTGGCCCAGTTTTCTCCCCTGAATAGCAGCTCTGGGCCTCTGGGCTGGCCAGAGCTGACATGAGGCCCCTCTACCATGGAGTCAGCATCTGGGGAGCTAAAAATTACAGTCAGTTAGGAGTCAAAGGACCCCCAATTTTGTGGGATGTCTGCAGTGGAATCTCGCTACCAGGTGTGGTGCCCTACAGTCCTTGCTATGAACCCACGATGCCACCAACAGGGGATAACCTTTCCATAAAACAAGGTATTATAACCATCACCTGTGGCACCTGGTACCTAGCATATCTTGCACTATAGTGCTGTTCCCCATCTACAGTAACCAGGGCTGGTAGCCGTAGCGGGTCTCCTCTGATATCAGATGCCTGAATTGATTGGAGCAGGCTGCAGTGGAAGACTGAATGTGTTTTCCTCAGTAGGGTGGGGGGGGAGTCTTAGCTGCACTGTGACCGGGTTAATAACTTGCATGATTGGGAAAGGCCCAATGAATTTGGGCCCGAGCTTTTTACATGGCAGCGGCAGCCTGAGATATTTAGTGGAGAGGTATACCCTCTGGCCTACGTGGAAAGGTCCTTGTGCCTTCCGCCTTTTGTTGGCATTCTTTTTATATGTAGCAAAAGAGTGACATAACGCATCCCTCACCACTTTCCAAACTTTTTGCATCCAGGCTACCCACTCCTACAAAGTCGTGTCATCTGGGCACACTTGAGAACACTCAGGAATTGGGACGAACTCCCCCCTGTAGACACATGAAATGGAGTAAACACCAGTACTTTTGTGCACTGCATTGTTATATGCAACTTTTGCAAAGGGGAGGAGTTCAGCTGAATCAGTCTGTTGATACTGGATATAACACCTTAAGTAGTGCTCCACCATCGCATTTGCCCTCTCCATGGCACCATTGATCATGGGGTGGAAAGCTGTACTAAGCTCCTGTGCCCCACCATCGCCAGGAATCTGCACCAGAACCGGGCAGTGAATTGCACTCCCCTGTCTGAAATTATCCTTTTGGAGATGCCATGGAGTCCATAGACATGGGCAATAAACAGTTTGGCCAGCTATCTAGCAGATGGAAGGCCAGTACATGCTACAAAATGAGCCTGCTTGGAGAGCAGGTCTATTATTGTCCAAATGACCTTGTTCCCTTTGCTGTCTGATAACTCCACGATGAAGTCCATGGCTATCTGTTCCCATGACCAAATCGGATCTGCCACCTGCTGTAAAAGACCAGGAGGCCATCCAGGCCAGGCCTTCATGGTAGTGCAATCAACACAACTCCTTATATATTCCTCTATGTCCCTCTTCATGTAGGGCCACCAGAACTGGCAATTTACTAAATGCAGAGACTTGAGGAACCCAAAAGGTGAAGTGAGTGAACATCGTAGCAGTGCCGCAGCATGGCCACCCATACCATACTTAGTACGTATAACTTCAACCCCTTCCAGGCAAAGCGCTCTCTCTTTGTTAATAAAGTTTTAATTTCTTGAAACCATTGGTCCATTGGGAGTGCAGCTTGGATTGCTATGGGGAGGTCCTCCCCCAGGGCATACAAGTTTGGTACTGGTGGGGCCTGTTGAGTGGCTAATACCCTAGGCTGTGAGGTCGGGATGATAGCCTGCAATAGATTTTCCCTTTTATTGTGATACTGTAGTTTGCAGGAGAGGGCATTGGCTAAGAAGTTCTTGCTCCCCAGTATATATTTTAATTGGAAATTGAACCGCTGAAAATATAAGGCCCATCTATCTTGTTTTGGCAACAATCTTTGTGGGGTCTGGAAATTCTTGTGGTCCGTCCAGACCTCAAATGGTATCCCTCCCCCTTCTAGTAAATGCCACCATGTCAATAGGGCCCACTGGACCGTGAATGCCTCCTTTTTCAAAATGGGCCAGTTGCATTTGGTCCTTGTCAACTTCCTTGAGGTGTAGTCACATGGCTGTAGAACTCCTTCATTGTTCTTTTGTAAGAGGACTGCGGCCACTGCCACATCACTGGCATCTGCCTGAACCACAAATGGTTTAATGGGCTCTGGATGTTTCAGTACTGGCTCTTGTGCAAACAAGGACGTCAGATGGTCAAACGCTTGCTCACACGTGTTGTGTTGTCCACACAACCAGGCTTCCCAGTCGAGGGTTTGTCATGAGATGTTTTGTACATAAGAGGTCGGTTAGTGGAAGGATCACTTGGTCAAAGGATGGGTTGAACTGGCAATAGAAATTGGCAAACCCTAAAAAACTGTGCAACTGCTTAAGGGTTTTAGGAACCTCCAGTCCAACACCGCCTTTACCTTTCCAGGATCCATCTCCACCACTTTAGGTGAAATATGGAACCCAAGATAATCCAGTTGTGTCCTGTGGAATTCACATTTAGACAATTTAATGTATAAATGTGCATCCAGCAGCTTTTTAAGCACTTGACGCACAAGAGTTACATGTTCCTCCATGGTCTTGGTATATATAAGTATATCATCTAAATAGACAAGTACCCCTTGATAGAGATGCTTAAGCAGGACCTCATTAATTAGCTGCATGAACACCGCTTTGGCTCCTTGCAGTCTGAAGGTCAAAACTCAAAACTGGTAACTGCCCAGGGGACAATTGAAGGCTGTCTTCCATTCATCACCAGCCTGAATGCATACCCTATAGTACGCCTCCCTGAGATCTAATTTCATGAATATGCGTCCCTCCGCTAACCTAGCCATTATGTCCTTCGTTAAAGGAAGAGGGTACAGATGTTCCACACAGATGGCATTAAGGCCCTGGAAGTCGACACAGAGGCGTAAGCTGCCATCCTTTTTCTCCCGGAACAGAACAGGGGCGGCTACCCTTGATCTAGCTGGCTGAATAAAGCCCCCTTTTAAGTTCTTTTCTATATATGTCCTCATTTCTGCTAGCTCTTGCGGGGTCAGAGAATACATTTGGGGCGTTGGCAGTTTAGCACCAGGGAGTAGTTCTACGGCACAATCCGTGGGATGGTGAGGGGGCAAAGTATCATATTCCTGTTTTCTGCATACATCTATTAAGTTTGCATATACCTGAGGGAATTGCTCCTCCCCAGCTGTATGTACCGATGGCACTGTAGCTCGCAATCCCACTGGGCCCTGGGCAGTGGTTTGCACCTCATGAGGAGGGCGTTCTGGACCGAGGCCTATTCTGAGATGCCTACTATCACCACCCCACCATATCGTAGGTTCCCATTTGTCCAACCACGCAAAGCTCAGTACAATCTCCTCTGTAATGTTTGGAACCACTACAAACCGCAAGACCTTCTGATGGGGGCCTATCTGCAATACCACCCAATCAGTTACATGCATGGCTGGTTGGCCCCCCAATACCGACCTGTCCATCTGTTTGAAACAGATCGGCCTAGCCAACATCCTACCCCCAGACTATCAGCGACCATTGCATTCATTAAGCAATGAGTGCACCCTGAATTGATCAGGGCTGTACATTGTCATTGCCTGGCCGCTTCCACCATTACCAGTATCACAAATGGTTTGATAAGCTTAGTTATCATCGGGTTGGAACCCTCCTCCCCATCACTTCCACCAGTATTGAGTACATCACCTGATGGGCTGGAGTCAACTGGTGTAGGAACTGGTTGACTCGCCCTGTGTTACTTCTCCTCACCACCCCTCACGCTCTTCCTGGCTGTCCCCTTTTATTTTCTTGGTGTGCTCACAGATGCTGTAGAACCAATCTCATGGCACACTGCTGCTCTATGCCCCAGCCTCCTGGATAAAAATGTGTTATGGTTTAGGGCAGTGATGGCAAACCTTTTTTGGCTCGCATGCCACAAGTGGGGGGAGCACAGGGGGGTCGAGTGTGGGAGTGCCGCACACATAATGCAACGCGCGACCACCCCCATTTTTACATGTTTTTTTTTGCCCTCCCAAGGCTCCAGGGGCTTTATAGGAGCCTGGGGAGGACGAAAAGAGCCTCCCCCGACCCCCCGGAGGCCCTCCGGAGGCTTCAGGGACTGTCCAAAGGCTTCCCTGAAGCCTTCTGAGTGCTTAAAACCACCCTCCGAGCAAACCGGAAGTCACTTCCGGTTTGCTCGGAGGGTGGTTTTAAGCACTCTGAAGGCTTCAGGGACGGTCCCTGAAGCCTCCGGGGGAGGGGCGGGGGAGGCTCTTTTCGCCCTCCCCAGGCTCCTATAAAGCCTCTGGAGCCTGGGGAAGGCGAAAAATAGCTTTTAAAAAAGTGAACTCAGCTTTTGGCGAGCATGCGCATGCGCGCTGGCCAGCTAACAGGGCAGCGCCTCACGTGCCCTGACAAATGGCTCCGCGTGCCACTTGTGGCACCCGTGCCATAGGTTCGCCATCACGGGTTTAGGGTGTTCTCAGTCCAGCTGCCATCAGGGGGTGGATGTATCTGTCAACGCCTAAAGCGTTTCAATGACTAGTATCAACTTGAGAAGGGGGGGGGAATGCCATGCATACTTTTGGCCAGAGTAAAACTCCCATATTGCTGTACTGGGATGTGAATGCACATGTCCAGACCCCTGCCATAACGTCCTGTTGGAGAATGTGATTGATGACCTCTGCCAGAGGGGAGGGGGCACAGGGGTAAAGTTCAGGCACCATTAAGTGGGATTTAGTTTTGGCTACACAGAAGTCCGTGCCAAGATGTTAGTCCTAATAAATGAATGGGGTTTTTTTTAACTTTGTCTCAGGGCTCGTAAATTAATTAGGGCAACTCTTGGAAACTTCACAGTATCACCATGGAGACCACTATGGGTTGTGGGGTTTTCAGGGCAAATCCAATAGGACACATCTGTGACAGTCTTTGTCCTCGTGTACCACACTCCCTTCCTGGCTTATCCTCACAGAACTCTATAGCTAATTCCATGGTTGCCTGGAACCATGTAGTCAGTCTAGATGGCAACCCTCTGTAGATGCAGGCCCGGCGTAGTGTTTGTCAAGACTGGTCTTAAAGTAATGCACCACCAAACTCTCTGGCCACATCCTCACTTTGCTGGCCAGGTGCTGGCATGTATTCAGCTACTGGCTTCCCTTGTTGTCTTGTAGCCCACAATTCTGCTTCCGCCCGCTGGATCCTGGTGGTATCTTCAAACCTCTCCCGCAGTGCCATCAGGAACAGACCAATGTCCGTAAGTTCCACAGCATGATCCCAATACAGATCAGCCACCCTCCAGTCAGCAACCTCTCTGTCCATCACTGCCATCACATCCATCACCATGTCCCACTGCGATGTATACATATGGCTGTAACGATCCATGTGATTTTAACACCTGGCCTAAGAAGAGGGCCACTCATCCCAGGCTACCGTCAAAAGTAGCCTGTATTGCCAGTGGGTCCCAGCATCCCATCACTCTGGGCCCACAACAATCTGGAGACCCCCTTTGGGTAAGGAGAGGGTGGGATGCATAGCTCTCTCATGCTGCTCATCTCCCGTAAGTGTCCCGGGCAGCTTGGGGTACCCCTAGTCTGGGCTGCTGATCTCCTGCTCTTGAGGCCCCTTGGGGATTATACTATTCTGGATTGGTTATCCAGGGACCCTGTCACAATATCTCTCCAACCACTGCCATGTCCATTATCTCAGAAGCCCACTGCCCCAAACAATTCCTGCAGCATCTGTAGAGTATGGGTGCCCATCACAGTGGAGTAACTCCAATTGTCATCTGAGCTGCGCCTATCACATCATTGGGCAAAATGGGTTCCAGAAGGGGTGAGCGGCGGAGCATGGGGTGGAAAGCCTCTGTGGTCCTGAGCTGCTGGCGAGCCCAGACACCAATCCCTTGTCATTCCTCCATGGGCCTGCCCCACATCAGCCTCTAGAGGTTCTGCTGTAGGCTCTCATGCCACCGAGTGGTCCTTAGACCTTACATCCAAGGATGCCTCTCGTGCTGGCCCTGACACAGCCTCCAGCACAGTTGTGTCAGTTGCCACAGCAGACTCCTCCCAACCCACAGTCCCAAGAACTCTAGCTTTAGTCATGGTGCGAGCTCTGGTATAAGCTCTGGTGTAAGCTCTGGTGAGAGCTCTGGCAAACTGTCAGGTTCCGAAGGGTAAGGAAAACAAGCAAACACAGAGACAGTTTGAAAATGCAGTTTATCTTCCAATGGCACGAACTGACCAATAAAGCAGTAAGGCAATGAATAAACTGTGAGAGCTGGCACCCAGTGCTCCCCACCACCTTTTACAGTTACTTGGTAATTAGGATAAACCCCACCCCAGCGTGGGCGCACACCCATCTCCTCAATATTCAGCTCTGTCGGCTCGCCCAAATCTACCCAGTCAGAGTCCAAGCCTGTCAGGATCTGAGCGATTTTATTCTGCAGATACTGAACAAATTCTTTAGCCCTACCCTGCAAGGGGTCTTCCCCAGTTCCTTGGTTAAGTAAGGTGCGGGTCACCCTAAACAGGGCGGCTGGGCGGTTATCTGCAGACGCGATAAGAGCAGAAAAATGTTGCCGCTTTGCCGCTTCTATCGCCACTAAGTAGGATTTAATATGAATTCTTACTAGTGTTCGATCAGATTTGGACCAGCTGGCCCTCCAGCCACTCTCTAGGCATCTTTTCTGGCATTTCATCTCCCCGAGCTCCTCGGTAAACCAGGGAGCCACCCGGGATCGACACTGGGTCAGAGGCTGCAAAGGCACAACACGATCCAAGGCCCCAGCGGCCGCCCTATCCCAGGCTTCCACTAGGGCTTCGGTCAAGTTGTGAGCAAGGGATTCAAGAAAAGTCCCAAGCTCCATCAGGAACCTTTCGGGGTCCATCAGGTGCCTGGGGCGGAATCATCTAGTCGGTTCCGCCTCCCTGCGGCAAGGGGTAGTGGTATGGAAGTCAAGCCTGATGAGGAAATGATCGGACCATGACAAGGGTTGAATAGAAATATCCCCTAAATCTAGATCATTCATCCACTGCCCAGAGACAAAAATCAGGTCGAGCGTGTGTCCCACATTATGGGTGGGGTCTTGAATTAACTGAGTTAGGTCCATAGCTGTCATGGAAGCCATAAACTCCCGAGCTGACTCGAATGTCTCGCCAATGGAAGGCAGATTGAAATCCCCCAGGACCATGAGCCTGGGGAAATCAACTGCCAATCCAGATAACACATCCAGCAGCTCTGGCCGGGCTGGTGAAACGTAGCAGGGAGACAGGTACATTACAAAAAGGCCCACCTGAGCTCCAAGGCCCCACTTCACAAAGAGGGACTCACACCCACCTATCAGAGGCACAGTGACCTCCTGAGGTCTGGGACTTTCCCTAATAACCACCGCCGCCACTCCGACCCTGCCCTGGGCTCTCGGCTGGTGAAATGCCCGGAAGCCTGGTGGGCATAGTTCGCTAAGGGGCACACCGCCCTCATGGCCCAACCAGGTCTCCCTAATGCATTCCAGGTCCGCTCTACTCTCTTGTATGAGGTCGTAAATGAGAGGAACCTTATGTACCACAGACCTGGCGTTAAGCGACAACAGCCGGAGACCAGGGTCCTGTAATCCTGAGCACCCGGGGGTGCAAGAAGGGCGATGAGGGTCAGAATGCGCGATCGCTCTTAAAGAGCAAACCTGCGTCCTCCGAACATCATTTGGCCCTCGGCCCCCACCATATCAGCCTCTCCCACAAACAGTAGAGATGGAATCCCAACCCTTCCTAGCCCTCCCAACCCACACCCATTAGTTAGCTCTGGACTGTGCCCTGGCAGATTCCTCCCCAAGCCTGTCTGAGCCATCCAAATCAACCCCCCTCCCCCCTTAGAAGTTGGTTTAAAAACCCCTGTAAAAAATCCTTAAGAAGTGTCTTCTTCGCATGCCACCGCTCGGGATCCCAAGATCCGTCATTAGGGAAGCGTCTTGATAGGTCAGAAGGCCATCCCCGGGAAAGGGGGAATTCCCGGAGGGAATAAAGTTCTGTCGCAATATAGCATAGAGGAGAGTGTGGCATCAACCAAACGGGATGACATCATGGGGAGATGGAACGGGGAGATGACATATCCACGGGAGGGGCAGCCGGCAGTGTTCAAGGGGGTAGCAGGAAGCTTATGTCCATCATAAAAATAGTCAGTGTTGGGGACAATATGTATGGGTAATGGACAGCTGTCCAAAATCGCAGCAGATGCTAGCTTGCAAGATTGTGAAGCAGCCAGTGATGGCGGCAATGAGGACAGCGGTGGCATCAGCAGATGCTCCAACTCTGACTCCAACAGCTAAGCTCCGCCCATGCCAGCCACACTCACATCCATCGCCAGGGCCGCACTCCGTTGACCCAGTCCATAATATCACAGGAGAGGGGGCCAAATGGCCAAATGGCACAGTACGATGGCCCAGGCAATGGTGGTAATACCGGGGGGAGGGCACAACAAAGCCCCCCCCACTCCAACCGCACCCACGCCAACTCCCGAAGCCATCTTCTGCTGGCGTTAGTATCCATGCCAACTGCCTCAGCCCCTCCCCGCTGATCTAATTTATCATGTTCATAAGAAGGGAGGAGGGGGGGAGCAACCGGGATAACACCATGGCATGGGGAGCGGCAACTGTAGAGACCCCAGACTGGGCGTCCCGCCCCACCGCCAACCATACCCATGCTGGCTGCAGAGACCCCAGGCCGGGCATCCCACCGCAGCTGCTGACTACACCCACGCCGGCAGCCACTGACGCTCTCCATTCTCCTTTCACTGCTAACCGCCCCATTTCACTCACGATGTTCCAGCTATAAGGCAGGACATCGCAGCTCAAGTGTATCCCCGAGGTCCCAGGAAGTTCTCATAGCTGGACCTGGAACCAACGATGGAATAGGGTACCCCTGCAAGCCCTAAGAAGGACAACCATCTCCCCGAAGCTCTCCTCAAATGTGACAGGACACCATCTTGGGCATGCATAGTAGAAGGATCTCACCTTTTTCACCTTTACAGCTTCTGGCTAACTTGGCTACACCCACCGAATCACATGACCACCTTGCCATGCCCTCCCAAACACATGGCCACATAACCATGCCCACCAAGCCACGCCCACAGAATCGGTAGTAAAAAAATTGAATGGGGACAATGGACATTCTTGTCTTGTGCCTTTTTTTATATTAAAGTTCTCCACCTGGTTGCCATTAACTATTACTTTTGCCATTTGCTTGTAATATATTGCCTTTATCATGTTTATAAACTTCTCACCAAAATCTATACAATCTAACTGTTGTATCATAAATTGCCAATTTACATTATCAAGGGCTTTCTGTGCATCTAAAAAAATCAATACCACTTCTAAAAGTCTTTTATTAGAAAGATTTGGGGCTAAATTCTCAAATATCTGGCTTATCTTCAAAGTTTGGAGTGACCTCTGTGAGTTCTCCCATTGGGCACCTGCCTGTTAACTGGTTCAAGATTCAGAGAGGTTTGTGCTCTCTTCCTTGCAATTATCAAAATCACAGTGATATATTTACCCTTTTATTTGCTGCCTTTATGTTAAGTCCCTAGAGAGGTTTCTGCAAACTTTCAGAGAAAGTAAGAATAACACATCAGGATATCTTGGTGTAAATATCAAACTCAAAAGCAATGCTCTGTGTGGTCTATGTGAGAAATGGTGTATCAATGGCTCAGGAGATAGAGAGGGAGTCTATTTTCAGGACAGATAAGGGGCTGTATTTATGTTGTTTGGCTTGATGCTGTCTGGATCTAAAATTTCAGTCTTGGAAGAAGCATTAGTTTCTTCCACTTTTTCTTTTCATTCTTTGTTTAAAAGCAGGTGCAACATAGAAGGCTCAGTCAACAATACAAATCATGTTTCTCCTGTTTATATTTGTGCTGCTTCTGTGCCCATTGGGATCTGGTATGATGCAGAAAGCCAAATGCCTTCTGACTCTGGAGCAAGGTAAAGTGGATCCAGAGCATCTTTACCAGCCAGGAGATTATTACATTAGTGGCATCATCTCTTCAATGGATGCTCGGTTTCAATTATTAAATTTTTGTAGAAGTCCTTCAACAGAATTCTCAGAGTAAGTCAATCTTCCTGTACTACACTGGATCATTTCCATAGAAGTTACTGTTTACAATTCCAGCCCTCTGTAAATATAGGACGCTCTCCCTTAATCTGAACCAGAAGGCAAGACAAGAAGCAATGAATGGAAACTAACCAAGGTGAGAACCAACCTAGAACTAAGGAGAAATTTCCTGACAGTGAGAACAAACAACCAGTGGAATAGCTTGGCTTCAGAAGTTGTGGATGCTCCATCAGTGTAGGCTCTTAAGAAGCGACTGAATAGTCATTTGAATGAAATGGTATAGGGTTTCCTGCCTAAGCAGAGGATTAGACTAGAAAACCTTCAAAGTCCCTTCCAACCCAGATGTTCTACATTCTATGCTCTTTTCTTACTTTACAATTCTAATTTGGGGTCCTTATTGCACGCTGCAGGTGATGATGCTCACCTCCAGCTGCCAAATACCAGAACAAAACCAAGAGATTTGTCCCCATCCTCTTTAGTTACTGTCCTATCAACAGAAATCAACAGGAACACAGTTATCCACCTCAACCCTGAGCCAAGCTGGGGGATGCCAATCCAAGAAAAGAGGGTTGGTGCATTTTCTCTCCCCATTGGAGTTGAGATAAATTCACCTTTGTTTTTTCCCCAACCAAAATTTATTTCTGTGAAGGATTCTCAATAAACAATATGGGCATTCCCTGAATTTGCAACCATCTCTCATTCTCATCCATGAGTGCATACCGGGGTACTAACAGAAAAACAGAAGAACTGAATTGGAAAGAACCTTGGAGGACCTTCAGTCCAACCCTTGCTCAAGCAGGGGACCCGATATCATTTCAGACAAATGGCTGTCCTGTCCCTTCTTAAAAACCTTCAGTGTCGGAGCACTCACATTTTTTAAAAAAAATTGAAAATATTATACTGTATCTATTATCCTGCTTCATTTATTTATTTATAGATTTCATAGGCTCTTTGAGTCTGCACGTCTTATAATTAAAAATATGACAGAAAACATGAAAAGAATAATAAACTGCTGGAGAAACAACACAAAAACAGCAAAGATCCCTCCAATAGAGGTTGAACCTTCACACTTTTTCAGACAAATGGTTATCCAACATCTTCTTAAACACTTCCAGTGTTGGAGAATTTACAACTTCTGGAGGCAAGCTGTTCCGCTGATTCATTGTTCTAACTGTCAGGAAATTTCTCCTTAGTTTTAAGTTCTCTCCTTGATTAATTTCCACCCATTGCTTCTTGTCCTGTCTTCTGGTGCTTTGGAAAATAGCTTAACTTCTTTGGGGCAGCACTTGAGATATTGGAAAACTGCTATCATGTCTCCCCTAGTCCTTCTTTTCACTAAACTAGACATACCCAGTCCTGCAACCGTTCTTCATATGTTTTCCTTCAGTCCCCTAATCATCTTTGTTACTCTTCTCTGCGCTCTTTCTAGAGTCTCCACATCTTTTTTCATAAAATCTTCCATAGAATTGCAAAGAGGTGACCTTAACTAGTGCGAGAGATCATCTTTCACAGTGAAGATCTCTTTCTGGGCTCTCTTCAGCCATGCCAGGTTATATTATTAAACAAGTGAGTGAGTGCCTTTAAAAAAACTGTAGGATCCAAAACTTTTCATTGATCTTATTCTTTTTATATGGTAATATTTTAGAGTGTTACTAACTGTTTAGAGGAAAATTTTACTGAGCAGATTAAAAGTATTAATTGTGAAAGAAAAGTCGAATGCTATTTTCCTCAATATGTTTGTACCTGCAGCAAATCAACCAAATTTTATTGGAAATTTATGCCCTTCTTTTTTGCTATTGAGAACATCAATCGGAATGGTCATATCTTACCCAACATCAGCCTGGGTTATAATATCTACGAGAACTTCTTCAAGGTAGAAATGACTACAGATCCTTTGCTGGACCTGCTTTCAGATGGGGAGGCCAATGTGCCCAACTACAAGTGTGGAAGGCAGAGAAACACAGTGGCTGTTCTGGAACAGGCCGAGGCTGGCATCTCCACCCAGATTTCAACCATGTTGGGCACCTACAAAATTCCTCAGGTGGGTCTTTCTTGGGGAGGCAGTTTTCAGTCATGCATCTTTGAATATGAGGTCCTCTGCTGGAGGAACTCTTTTCATTATAGAGATGAGAGCAAAAGCATTTTGCTTCTTAAATGTAAAATATTACCATCTTCCATTCCTTTCAGATTAGTTACAGTTTGGCTACCCCCCTTCTGAAGGATAAAATTCATTTTCCTTTCTTCTACCCAATGCTCCCTGCTGAAGGAGTCCAGTACCCAGGAATAGTCAAGCTTCTCATCCATTTCAGGTGGACCTTTGTTTGCTTAGTTGCTCCAGAAACTGACCAGGGGGAGAGGTTCATGAGGAAAATGTCTTCATTGATGTTACAGAATGGCATTTGTGTAGTTATATATCAAACCTTTCCACTAAATGAGCAAGCAATGGATATGGTATTAGAACCAATGTTCAAGTGGAGAAAAATTAATGTCTTTGTTTATGGATCAGAGACTAGTTCATTCCGGGTAGGAATACAAATTGTACAAGAAGTACTACATATAATGGGAAATACTCTGGAAAAAGTCTGGATCACCACAGCTCATTGGGATCTCAGTTTTGATTTGAAGTTTAATCAGTTTTCCTTTAAACACATTGGTCCCATTTTTTCCTTTCTGATACAGAAAGGGAAATGGGCAAACTTTAATGTTTTTTCTGTTGTTTTGAAAGCCATGCATAATGTTATGAGGAAAAGCTTTACATGTTCATCCACCAAGGATGCCTTTTCCTTGAAAGTCTGGAGACGGTGCAGACAGACAGAACTGTGGATTTTGAAAAAAGAGGTGATTGATTGGATTCTGGCAGTAGACAGCCATCTCATTTACAACACTGTTTGGGCTGTGGCAAGGGCCTTAAATTCAGCTTTTGTGTCTAGATTCAAGAAATCTGTGAGGAAGAAGGGTATGAAGATGGAAGTTCCAAGGCTGAAGGGTTGGCAGGTATTTCTTTTATGTGTTTCCCCTGGTTAGAAATTCTGTTTATATGTAGCACCACAGAGCTAACAAAGAGTACAGTCACCATGTGCTTTACTGCTTAACTGTTTTAACTGTTAACAAGAAGCTCTATTTAACCGAAAGAACATATATACCATAGATCCAAACTGGCTGAATACTACTGTTGTTGTTGCATAGAAATACATTCCAACAATGAATTCCAACACTCTTGCAGTTGGGAATCAGTTTAATTTTTCCCCAAACAGAATACTTTGATACCTCGTTCATTCCTCTATCCTGCTGTCTCATTCAATCAAATATCTTCTGTTTACCTGACCATAATATTATTCTGTGTCCATGTCCCTCTTCTTTGAAGTTTCTCTCTACAAGCATAAGTGTTTATGTGCCCCAGAGAACCCCCTTCAATTCCTTCTGATACAATGGGGAAGTCAAGTTCATCTGAATAGGGGGGGGGAGTGTTCTTGGTGCTCCTTGAGCTTGATTGTTTCCTTGCAGATATTTCATTATCCAAACTAGGTAACATTATAATTGGTACCTCTGAACCCCCACCCCGTCATGTGCTATATTTCTCTTAAGGTTTCTCCTTGCTCAGAATCTTTCTCCAACCAGCTTTGTTCTTTTACCAAAACTCTCACATCTCAGTAGGTTTGGGGAGATTGAAAGAGGGAAGGTCATTGCAAGCACCAGCATATGGCCCTTCTCTGGGCTGAGAAGCTAAGCAGGCTAAACCTTGTGTGTTAACAGCTAAAATTGGATATTAAAAACAAACACCATGATCAAATGTCAAGTACCTGGCCGTTCAGAATGAGTGCAGCACCAGGAATATTTTGGCTGCTATGTTAGTCAATCCAATTTTTTTTTAAAAAAGGAAAAATAACCTACTGTCTATGATATTTCCCTCCATTTGTCAATAGCACAGGAGAAAGACAAAGTATTCAGAGGGACCTGGACAGTCAGACCTGGAAGTCATCTTTTACACTTGGGCCTTCAGGCCTGCCACATTTTCTACTGTAGGAAAATTGAGTTTTCCAAATAAAGTTTGGAAGACCTATAGTCAAAATAACATTCTTTTCTCAGAAAGTCAAGGACACCTTGCCCTGCAGCTGCGATGAGGAGTCTGGGAGGCATCTCCAGTTTTGGATGGTGTCTGATTGGACCACGTGATGGACATGTGGGTCTGGGCAGGGGCTTGAACTTTCTTTTGGGTGAGGAAAACTTGGAAACTTTCAGATTCGGATGCCAATATGACATCTCTAATAAAATGGAACTTTGAGGCAGCTCAGGCCTCAGAGTTGTCTTTCGTTGGGGTGTGTTACTTGGAACCCCAACAAAGGGGATATTTTGAAGAGGTTATTCACTTTATGCATCATCCCTTTTTAGGAAAGGACAGGGAGAAAAAAAAACAAGATTAGGCCCCAAGAAAGGCAACCAAACCTTTGGAACCTTGCTATGAAAACGAAGCGGGAATTTAAAAGAAGGAACATTTACACAGGATAGCACATAGTGTCAGGGCTCCAGTTAACACACCCAATGGAATCAAAACTCCAAGGCAGGCATATTCCTCAAAATATAGATTTATTAGGCATGTCATATTGGCACATCTAGAGAAAACTCTGGAGGACCCAAGGTTTTCCCCACCCAAATAAAAACCCAAAGTCCTTCTCCTCGGGTCACACATCTGTCACATGGTCCAACCAGGTCACAGCCACCATCCTGGCTGGCTTTAGTCCACCCATCTCCAACATCTGGTAGAGCACCCTTTGCTCCCATGGGACAGAATGTTATTTTGGCTATACATCCCCAGCTATCTCTATCTCCCCCCTTTGGTTCTCACAACTCCAACTGACCTGGCTGTGGCAGCCCTGAAGCTGCTCCCAAAATGGCTCCTAGCTTTAAAAAATGGCCTCAGAGCTAACATTTAGACTTAACAATAGCGCTTAGTCTTATATACCACTTCACAGTGCTTTACAGTCCTTGCTAAGTGGTTTACAGAGTCACCCTATTGCCCCCAACCATCTGGGTCCTCATTTTATTGACCTCAGAAGGATGGAAGGCTGTGTCAACCTTGTGCTTGATTTATTATTTATTTATTTATTTATTTAGATTTCTAAACCACCCCCTCTCCCAAAAAGGGACTCGGGGCGGTGTACAGTCAGATAAAATGCAGATAAAATACATGAATAACAATATAAATAATATAAAACAATTGAATACTAAACATTTAGGTGGAGGAGATGAGACTGTACAAGAAATAAATATGCTATGGAAACCCTAAAAAACATCCCCAATTAAAATACCCAAACCCAGTTAAAATATATCCCCGGGAGGCAAAACTAAGAGAGTGCCAGGCCAGCTAATTGAAACAGGTGAGTCTTTAATTTTTGACGGAAGGAGCGGAGGTCGGTGGTGGTTCTGATGTCGGGGGGGAGGTCATTCCAGAGGGTTGGGCCCATCACAGAGAAGGACCTACTCCTAGGTGTCGCCCGCTGGCATTGCCTAGCGGACGGCACCAGGAGGAGTCCCTCCCTGTGTGAGTGGATTGGTCGTAGGGACGTGTGTGGTAGGATGCGATCCTGCAGATAACTAGGTCCTATGCCATGGAGCGCTTTAAAGATGGTAATCAATACCTTGAAACGCACCCGAAAGGCCACAGGCAGCCAGTGCAGCTCGCGCAGGAGGGGTGTTACGTGGGAGTATCGTGTACTCCCCATGATGACCCGTGCGGCTGCGTTCTGGACTAGCTGCAGTCTCCGGATGCGTCCCAAGGGAAGCCCCATGTAGAGGGCATTGCAGTAGTCCAGGCGAGACGTCACCAGCGCATGAGTGACCGTGCGCAGGGCACTTCGGTCCAGTAGGGGGCACAATTGGCGCACCAGGCGGACCTGGTGGAACGCCCCCCTTGCCACGGCTGCCACATGGTCCTCCATTGACAGCCGGGCATCAAGGAGGACGCCCAAATTGCGCGCCCGTTCCACAGGGGACAGTTGTTCGCCCCCTATGGCCAGCGATGGTGTCAGCTGGCTGAACCGAGGTGCCGGTAGCCACAGCCACTCGGTCTTGGAGGGGTTGAGTTTGAGTCTGTTGATGAGATTTGAACTGCCAAACTGCAGCTAGCAATCAGCTGAAGCAGCCTGAAGTACTGCACTCAAACTATTGTGCCATCTTGGCTCTATATATCAATATCAATAGCACTCAGACTTGCTTCATAGTGCTTTTACAGCCCTTTCTAAGTGGTTTACAGAGTCAGCATATTGCTCCCAACAATCTGGGTCCTGATTTTACTGACCTCACAAGGGTGGAAGGCTGAGTCAACTTTGAGCCGGTGAGAATCAAACAGCCAGGAGTTAACAGAAGTAGCCTGCAGTTCTGTATTCTAACCACTGTGCCATAGGTCAAAAAAGGTGATATAAGTGTGTTGATACACTTATATCACCCTTTTTGACCTATTGACTTGACCCCAGTGTTTTTGCTAAGAAGGATCCATCTTGGAGTTATACTTTATGGCAGGGATGTCAAACTCAATTTCATTGAGGGCTGCATCAGGGTTGTGTTTGACCTTGAGGGTGGGGGTGCAGGGTGAGTGTAGCCAGGATGGGCATGGCCAGCATGACATCACTTGTGTCAGGGGGTGCCTGTGGTGGCCCAGGCACTCTACCAGTGAAAACGGGCTCCTGAACTCCATTTTTGGCTGGGATGGCTGCCTGCAACCCTCTGCCAGCAAAAACAGAGCTCAGGAGGGCCACAGACAGCCCTAGCAAGTTCCGTTTTTATTGGCAGAGGCACCATGGCCTAGTCCTTTGCTGTTTCCAGGGCAGCCCCATAAACCAGATCGAAGCACCCCATGGGCCGAACCCAGCCACCAGGCCTTGAGTTTGACACACCTGCTTTATGGTGTGGGAAACAATGGGAGTAATTCTCTGCAATCACAGAAAAGTCTGACTGTTAGCAAAAGGGAACCAATTGTGATCCAATATCTTTGCACAATATCAGTGACACTTCCCATGAAAAGTCACTGGTCTTTATAGCCAAATACTCTGGAGAACAACACAGGAGAGTAGGAAGTATGAAGCTATGTACTTCAGGCAAATAACGATACAACAGAAGAGAAAAATCACACAAACCTCTCCAGTTAAAGGAAATCTGAATGGCTCAAATTTCATTTATCTATGTTAATATACCATATGTTTTGGAGTATAAGACACACCGGAGTATAAGATGCACCAAGATTTTGAAGAGGCAATTTTTTTAAAAAAATTGCACTCTGCAGACCTCCCAAAAAAGGGCCGTATTTTTTGCAAAAATGGACCGTTTCTTTGCAAAAATGGGCCAGTTTTTGTCAAAAAAGGGGCATGCATAGCCTTTAGGAGGCTTCCAGAGTTCTCCTGGGGGATGGTGGGTGGTACAAATGAGCACAAAATGGTCTATTATTTGCTCATTTTTGCCCTCCCCAGTCCCCAGGAGCACTCTGGAAGCCTCCTAAAAGCTATGCATGGCCATTTTTGCAAAGGGGGTGGGGTTTTGGGAGGCCAAAAATGCTGTATTCTGTGTATAAGATGCACCCAGATTTTCACTCTCTTTTTTGAGGGAAAAAGGTGTGTCTTATACTCCGAAAAATACGGTAATGCAACATGAATGGGGAAAAAAATACTTATTAAGTCTTTAGAGGAGTTTTATATTAGTATCGTTGTGATATGTAAAATGGTAGCAATAAGAACATGAGCAAATTTTCATTGTATTCCTTTACAATAATTTTTTTGTTCTTCATATTTAAACAATGAAATATCCACTCTTATGTTGCCCATGCTTATTGATGCTCTCATAACAAAGTTGAAACTTAAAAAAGAGCTGGACACTTCGATCCCTACAATGGATGAATGGCTGCGAAAGTTGATGGAGTTAGCGGAGATGGCTAAATTGACTGCTTTGATTTAAAAAAAACATAATTACTTTTGTTTCTACTTGGAAACTGCTTCTGGACTTTGTGCTTGAGGTGGAAAAAAATTAAACGTTGAGTTTGGTTTCACTGATTAGATACATTTGTTGATGTAGAAATGGCTAGTTTATGCTATTATGTAAAGGTAAAAAATTGAGATTTGATGTTGCGATCTTATTCTACTGCACAAAAGGGAGTTGGAAGTCAATGGCTTTTATTTGTTTTTTCCCTTCTTTCTACACTCTTCCCTTCCCTTTTTCCTCCCCTATTTTTCCTATTATTTGTTTTTATTTTTGTATTAAAAACTAAAGAAAGGACAAAATGAAAACATAAAAGAATCTTAAAACAGAGCCTGATACACATACACACACACAGGAGTGGGTGCAATTAAAATTGTTCTGTGCATACGCAAAACTGAAAAACAAAAGGGCACCACCTATGGTGCTGCCCAAAAAACTGGTTCGTGGGCGTGGCAGGTCTGGGTTTAAGTTTATTTAATTTATAGACCGCCCCCTCTCCCCGAAGGGACTCGGGGCGGTGTACAGACATCTCATTAAAAACGTATACAAAAATAAATACCCTTAAATTCCCATAAAATCGAATTAAACAATAGGCTGTACAAAGTGATAAAAATTAAAAACAACCTAAAACCCACCCCTAAAAATTTAAAATACAGACTTAAGGGACTAAGCTGGGATTAGGCCAGGCCGGCTAAATTGAACAGGTGGGTCTTAAGCTTCTTACGGAAGGAGCAGAGATCGATGGTTTTTCTGATATCGGGGGGGAGGTCATTCCAGAGGGTCAGGCCCATCACAGAGAAGGCCCTGCTCCTGGGCGTCGCCCGCTGGCACTGCCTAGTGGACGGCACCCGGAGGAGTCCCTCTCTGTGAGAGCGGATCAGCCGAAGGGATGTATGGGGCAGGATGTGATCCCGCAAATACGTAGGTCCTGTGCCATGGAGCGCTTTAAAGATGATAGTCAGCACCTTAAAACGCACCTGAAAACGCACCCAGTTCCAGTGACCCAGGCCACCAAACCATTAACTGGTTCAGCCGAACTGGTCCATACCAATAGGAACCTACCACTTTATATACAGTATATGTAGTATACACACACAAACACACACAAACCTACAGATAGCTTCCCCCAGTCTGATGTTGTTTCTAAACTCTGATTTTCCATTCCAGCTTCACTCCTTCCTTCAAAGTTCACAGTTTCACAATCATTCCATAGAGGGGGTATATTTGGATGAAAAAGGAGATCTGACAGCTGACCTGGACATTGTGAACTGGATCATTTTCCCCAACAGATCTGTCGACAGCGTGAAATCTGGGAGCCTAGCAAAAGGTGCATCCCAAGGTTTTAAAGTAATCATTGACCAGAAAAGTATCACACTGGTGGAAATGCTGAGCAAGGTGGGACTAATTGTTTTATTTCACTGAAAGTGGCAAAAACATGATTCCAGTTTTCGGATTGGTCAATGCCTTTGAGTTTTCAAGTCAACTGACCAGAATCTAAAGAGTGTGAACTTTTTTTTATCAGTTATTCAGGTGATCTTGAAAAATAGAGTTAACAATTTTCACACATGGTAGATATTTACTGAGTCTATGGAAAGGGAAGTAGATTGAGCCAGTTGTGTCCATAACGTCATTTGCCTAACCAAAGAATCCAGTGAATAGTTCCCTGATAAATTTCATAACAACATTTAAAATCCAAGTCTCAAAATCATAGCGCGTATGAAACAACAAGAGGAAGGACAAAAACAGAGGAGTATCAGATCAATTTGTTGGATAATTTGTTGGATAAACCTCGTATTTTGTCAGAGTTTGGGCAGCATGATTAGCTTTATGTGATACACCCAGGAGCAATGACACAGCACACAGAGTCTTTAAGACAATTAACAAGTGGTTTATTTACAACTATATGTAGGCAAACACTTGCAGAAGATAAAATCCCTTACCATTCTGTGGAAAGTTATCACCCAGCCCTCTCCCAGAAAAATGAAATATCCTAGGAAATATTGAAAAGGCTGAATATTATATTTCCCTGGATGTGAAAAGGAAGAAACATGTTTAAAGAGAGAGTAGCTCCTTGTAGCTTCCTGCCTCCACCCACTTTGTCAATGGGCCATTAAGGTGGCCAAGCCAGTTCCTTTACATAATAAAGTGTTCTCCCCTTCAGCTCCAGGGGGATGGGATTAAGGCAGGATAATATTGGCCTTTTGCCCAATTCCCCACAGAGCATCTGAGAACTCAACGAAACCTGGATTCAAAACGCAGCCTAGAGAATTGCCCCTGCATGGCCCCATGGGAGTCTGACAACCAATCAGAAGACAAGCTCAAGATCAAAGGCCAGAGAGGGCATAAAACCAGGGACTCAGCATCTCAGTCCTTCCTTCTCTTCTTCTCCACCAACATTGAAGCATGTGATCACCTTTTCTGTTCAGGAACTCAAGCCATGTGGTCCTGTCCACCATTAAAACCATCTTTCCGAGCAGACTCCATGTCTCCAGTGTCTTTTTCCCCACTTGGAGCCAAACCCAGAAGGACATTTCTTTCAACAATTCACTACAGACACAAGAGAGAACTGAATACATTCTGAGAAGAAAACACCCTCTTAATAGCCACCTATATATGGACTTGTGTGGACCTTCCATCAGAGTCTTAAAAGGGTTTTGCCTGTATTGCTGAATCATCCTCATTGCATCACCCTTGCCTTACATTGCATTACAGCTTACAACCTTTCATCAGCTGGCAGCTTTTAAATCCTCAGCACCTTGACATATTTCAATTAAGGGTAGAACAAGAAGCAATGGGTGGAAACTAATCAAGGAGAGAAGCAACTTAGAACTGAGGAGAAATTTCCTGACAGTGAGAACAATTAATCAGTGGAACAGATTGCCTCCAGAAGTTGTGAATGCCCCAACACTGGAAGTCTTTAAGAAGATGTTGGATAGCTATTTGTCTGAAACGGTATAGGGTTTCCTGCCTAGGCAGGGGGTTGGACTAGAAGACCTCCAAGGTCCCTTCCAACTCTACTATTGTATTGTATTGTATTGTAATTAGCCTTTATTCCTTTAATATTTTTGGGAGGGGAGGGAGTTCATATTGTGGATATTTCTCCTTTCTCTCCTCAGCCCTTTCCTCCTTCCAAGTGTGTGGAAAGTTGTCTTCCTGGCTTCAAGAAAGTAGCTAGAGAAGGGGAACTCATCTGCTGCTATGACTGTCTTCCATGTGCAGAAGGAACCATCTCCACCATGGAAGGTGGGTGACATCAGAAAATGGTATAGACTTTGGGAAGTCTATAGAAGCCAACCTAGCTCATGAATTGTTGTTTTTACCGATATGACTTTTCTTTTAAAAGAAAATCTCCATAATATATGAAAATGAATAATATTTGAGATTAAATCAGGGGAAGGATGTAAAAAGACAGGGGATCAAAGAAGCCTCGGCATTAGAAGATTTCTTGCTCTTCATCTTGTTTAAAGTCACATGATCCAATCTGACTCAGTCACTGGGAACAGAGTTGAGTCTTCCAGGCTTTCAAATTCATGATGGAGCCCATGAGGAAGGATTGACTCAGATTGACTCCTGAACAGGGGAATACACCAGCCAGAGCAACTACTGTCCAGTTTCCTTGATCACAGCAGTGGGGGTGGAGGGCATTGACTCTTGGGTCAATTTGGGCAAAATGGGATTTGATAAAAGAGTTGTCCTATCCTCCAGTTTATTCATACAGATGAGCAGAGCTGGAAGGGAAACTGAGACCAGGTGATCCTCCTTCCTGGGTTTGAAATGGTCCAGTTTTGGAGGTCCAAGAGACTATTTTTCCATGGACTATTGCCAGGGGGACACTGCAGAGTTTTCGCCAGTGAGGGATGGTTAATGAAGTCTGGGATTCAAATAATGCATATCACATCGGCATCAAAACATTCATCCACACCATCATTAGTTTCACTCCAACTACGCACATGAAGGAACAACCTGATTTAATTGGTACATGCTATCTTTCTCTTTCCAGATGCTGAAAAATGCACCAAATGTCCAGCAGATCAGCATCCAAACATCAAGCGAGATGAGTGTATACCTAAGACTGAAACTTTCCTATCCTATCGAGAAAATTTGGGGATCATCCTAGCTTCCCTTGCAATGTTCCTGTGCTTAGTAACAAGTTTTGCCTTGGGAATCTTCATTAAATTCCGAGAAACTCCCATAGTCAAAGCCAACAATCGGGACCTTTCCTACATCCTCCTTGTCTCCCTCCTGCTTTCCTTCTTGACATCATTCCTATTCATTGGCCAGCCAAGGAGACCCACTTGCCTTCTCCAACAAACAGCCTTCAGCAACATCTTCACAGTTGCCATTTCTACAGTCTTGGCCAAAACAGTCACTGTGGTATTAGCATTCTTTGCCACAAAACCAGGGAATAACATACAGAGATGGCTAGGGAAGACCTTGTCCAATTCTATCATTCTTTCTTGTTCTTGTGTCCAAGTTCTCTTCTGCAGCATCTGGTTGGGCACTTTTCCCCCATTCCCTGAGTCAGACATGTACTCACAATCAACAGAGATCATCCTCCAATGCAATCAAGGCTCTGTTGCCATTTTCTACCTTGCCCTTGGCTACATGGGCTTCCTGGCTTTCATCTGCTTCACGGTGGCTTTCCTGGCCAGGAATCTACCTGGGGCCTTCAATGAAGCCAAGCTAATCACCTTCAGCATGCTGGTCTTCTGCAGTGTCTGGATATCCTTTGTTCCCACCTACCTGAGCACCAAGGGGAAGTACATGGTGGCTGTGCAGGTCTTCTCCATCTTGGCTTCAAGCACTGGCCTGCTAGGCTGCATCTTCATCCCCAAGTGCTACATTATCTTTTTAAGACCAGACCTGAATACAAAAGAACATTTGATGTCAAAACAAAATAGTAATTAACGTTTCATATGATTTTTCTCCTTATGCCATTTAATAACTGAAATATATCAATTTGTCCTTTAAAGTTCCTTTAAAAAGCATGAGTCCACACACACATATCTGTTTTGTTTTGCATCACATTAGAAACAACTCTATAAATGATAAATATATTTAACCTGTTTTCATTGTGTTGAAGTATGTAGAAAACTCCTGTCAGAGTTTGTCCCCTTTCCTGTTCTCCCAATTTTTTGTCCTTGGTTTATGTCGATGAATTTGTAAATACAGTTTAAATATCTCAACCTCTGCTTTTCTGTCTGCCACCTCCCATAAACAAGAATTTCCTTCCATCAATATGTCTAGAACCTCATTCCCATATCTAAAACTTCATCTATAATGTTGGTATTCACTACTATAGTGAACCTTTCATATTGGTCCTTACAAGTAGTGCTCCTGGAAGCACCAAGCCGGAAGCACCAGCCTGAAGATGATGAATGAGACTTCATCGAAACGTCGTGAAGATACTTCCAATTCTACGCGGGAGAAAACCCGAACAACCAAAGACGTACATACAAACACCCACAAAAACCTCAGAAAACACACACACACACACAAACACACACGTATGTATGCATGCATGTATGTATGTATGTATGTATGTATGTATGTATGTGTGTGTGTTACAACCCCTGGTATGCCCAGGTTCAAATCCCAGTAAGGGTATGGCTAGCTGATGAGAGCTAATTAGCTCGAAATAGATCTATACTAGTCTCCCTTTATTTATTTATCAGTGTGTATACACACACACACACACACACACACACACACACACATCATTTTCCCCTCCTTTCTGAAATGTCTAAATATCAATGCATCCTTTCGTCTGCAGCAGTGACCCTCCTACTATTCTTTTGGAGGAGTTAACCTCCAATATTTTTATTCCAATTGAAAATAATATTTAATGTCAAAATAATAAAATAAAAGGGATGCAGTGGCTCAATGGCTAACATACTGAGCTTGTCGATCAGAAAGGTAAGGAGCTTGGTGGTTCAAATCCCTAGTGCCGCGTATTTGAGTGAGCTCCCGTTACTTGTCCCAGCTTCTGTTACCAAGCAGTTCGAAAAATGCAAGTAGAAAAATAGGAACTACCTTTGGTGGGAAGGTAACATGACCACAGAGACGTCTTCAGACAACACTGGCTCTTCGGCTTTGTAACGGAGATGAGCAATGGCCCCTAGAGTCGGGAATGTCTAGCATATATGTGTGAGGGGAACCGTTACCTTTTCCTTTAATAAAATGAAATGATTTTGGGGGGAAAGGATCCCCAAAAGATTAAATGATGATTTCAACAGACAATATTTATCATGTTCATATTTAAAAATAAAAAAAAAAACTATATTTCTTCAGCCTATGAATTGCTTTTCACAGCACAAAGTTTCAGGATGTGAGTGTGTACATCTCCATGAAGAATACCAGGCACCCTAAATATTGAATCACTGCATCAGGGGTTTCCAAGCTGACATATAACTTGTGGATAATAAATACCATATTTACAAGTGAAATATGGAAATCAAGCTGGTTAGTTCAATTTCAGAAGACAAGAGAATTTTTTTATATAAAAAAAGGAGCCAGTTGAGTGACACTTGGAGAACTTGAAGCCAAGCTGCTGATGCAGCTCCCCACTCAGCAAGCGTTCTCTCCAGGAATTTGCTAAATTTGATGGGAAGCATAAGTGGAGCATAAAGTAGTAAAATAAAGAGGAAATCAATGGTGGTATTCAGCCGGTTCGGACCGGTTCAGGTGAATTGGTAGTGGCGATCTGTGGGTTGGCATGACTAGGCTATCCTATTTAGCCAAATTTTCTAAGCTGCACGCAATGCAAGCCAAATTTTCTAAGCTGCACGCAATGCAAGCCAAATTTTCTAAGCTGCACGCAATGCAAGCCAAATTTTCTAAGCTGCACGCAATGCAAGCCAAATTTTCTAAGCTGCACGCAATGCAAGCCAAATTTTTTAAGCTGCACGCAATGCAAGCCAAATTTTCTAAGCTGCACGCAATGCAAGCCAAATTTTCTAAGCTGCACGCAATGCAAGCCAAATTTTCTAAGCTGCACGCAATGCAAGCCAAATTTTCTAAGCTGCACGCAATGCAAGCCAAATTTTCTAAGCTGCACGCAATGGAAGCCAAATTTTCTAAGCTGCACGCAATGCAAGCCAAATTTTCTAAGCTGCACGCAATGCAAGCCAAATTTTCTAAGCTGCACGCAATGCAAGCCAAATTTTCTAAGCTGCACGCAATGCAAGCCAAATTTTCTAAGCTGCATGCATGCAAGCCACACACATTCACATTTTTTGATGTGCGGTGAACCAGTAGTAAAATTATGTGGAACCCACCTCTGCGAGAAATTATTTGCTGATCCCCACATTTGTCTATCTCAAAATAGGGATTTATTAAAGCTAAAGTTTCCACCACACTTGCATGCTAGTCATTTCCAGCTCTAGAGGAGGTGCTTATCTCCGTTTCTGAAGAGCCAGCACTGTCCGAAGACGTCTCCATGGTCATGTGGCCAGCATAACTAAATGCCAAAGGAACACAGAGCACTGTTATCTTCCCACCAAAGTGGTCCCTATTTTTCTACTTGCATTTTTTTACATGCTTTCGAACTGCTAGGTTGGCAGAAGCTGGGACAAGTAAGGGGAGCTCACTCCATTACATGGCACTAGGGATTCAAACCACTGAACTGCTGACCTTCTGATCGACAAGTTCAGCGTCTTACCCACTGAGCCACCACATCCCTGTAGGGGATCCATTACTCATGTCTAAATAGGATTCCTAGGTACCTACAGACAGGGGTGAAATTCAGCAGGTTCTGACAGGTTCTGGAGAACCAGCAGCAGAAATTTTCAGTAGTTTGGAGAACCGGCAAATACAACCTCTGGCTGACCCCAGAGTGGGGTGGGAATGGGGATTTTGCAGTATCCTTCCCCCCAAGAGTGGGGAGGGAATGGAGATTTTGCACTATCCTTCCCCCAGGAGTGGGGAGGGAATGGAGATCTTGCAATATCCTTCCCCCAAAGAGTGGGGTAGGAATGGAGATCTTGCAATATCCTTCCCCCCAGGAGTGGGGTGGGAATGGAGATCTTGCAATATCCTTCCCCCCAAGAGTGGGGTGGGAATGGAGATCTTGCAATATCCTTCCCCCCAGGAATGGGGAGTGAATTTGTATTTTGCAGTATCCTTCCCCCAGGAGTGGGGTGGGAATGGAGATCTTGCAATATCCTTCCCCCCAGGAGTGGGGAGTGAATGAGGATCTTACAATATCCATCCCCCCAAGAGTGGGGTGGGAATGGAGACTTGCAATATCCTTCCCCCCAGGAATGGGGAGTGAATGGGGATTTTGCAGTATCCTTCCCCCAGGAGTGGGGTGGGAATGGAGATCTTGCAATATCTCCCACAGATGGGAATGAATTTAAGAGGCGATCTTAGTTACTTATTCTGAAAAGTTACATCATCCTGCAATTCAAATCCAATGTAATTGCAAATTGTTTGCAAAATAAAATGAATTGTTCTCTATATTTTGCTTTCAATTTCCCTCATGCTTGTTTTTGTAATATTGCCATTTTGTTTTTATTTCAAAGAGAATGCTTTTATATCTCATCACTTCAGCCATTATGCTCTTTCAATCAAAAATCTTCTAGTAACTATTTCCTTGGCCAAGATATTATGCTGTATTCATGTCTCAATACTTTGGCCTTTTTCTCTGTAAATTGGAGAACTGTTGTGTCCTAGAGAACCTACAGAATCCCATCTGATAGGATGGGACAATCTAACACTTCTGAATCCCAAACCCTAATGGACTACCCTTCTGTTCAAAGTTCCCCTTTGTCCAGAGACTCTCCATTCCTTGGCTACAACCAGCTTTATTCTTTTGCTTCAGTGTGGCTATAGAAAGCAATGGATGGAGAAAGAAAGAAGTATTTTGAAAGGATTCCTTGGTCTACACTGAGGGGGATCTCAGCATTATTTCTACACAGAGAGAATAATGTTACAATTCCTGCCAGGGTAGATCAGTGGATCTTTTCAAAATACTTCTGATGTGCTTTCTAAACTTTTCAATTCCTTTCCAGTTGCATTCCTTCCTTCAAAGTTCTCAGTTCCACAATCATTCCATAGATGGGGTATATTTGGATGAGAAAGGAGATCTGACAGCTGACCTGGATATTGTGAACTGGATGGTTTTCCCAAATGGATCTCTCAAGGGAGTGAAATCTGGGACTGTAGAAAAGGTGGCATCCCAGGATTTTAAAGTTACCATCGACCAGAACAGTATCACAAAGGTGGAGACACTGAACAAGGTGAGACTAATTTACTTTATTCCACTCAAGGAAGCAAAAAAGATCACTGTATATTTTATATGGGGTGGGGGATTTCTTTCAATACCTTTGAGTTTTCATGTTGGTCAATTTGGCTCTGAAGAATGTGAATGTCTTCATAATCTGTAAATGTTGTTACTTCTTAATCTTTAAACTAAAATTGAGGACAGAATGAAACAACTTGCCACAGCCAACTCACCTGCTGACAGCCCACCATGGTCAACTATCCATGGCCAACTTGCCATGGCCAAATCACCACAGCCAACTCACTGCTGGACAACACACCATTGCTAACTTGCCATGGGACAACTTGCTACTGGACAACCTAACAATGCTATTTAATTATTTAACATAAATTAAAAATTATTTTAATTTTTGCCATTCACATTTCATTCTGTCCCTCCTTTTGCATCTTTTCTTTAAAGATTCTATTCCACTATTTCTCTTTTATTACTGTATTCTTGTTCCACAGCAGGTTGTCGCAAGTTGTCCCGCATTGAGATAGCCATGGCAACTTAGCCATGGCAAGTTGATCATGACAAGTTGGCTCTGGTGAATTGGCCATGGTGAATTGCCATAGACCCAATTGAGGGGGTAACAATCTTTATGATCTTTAGAACCTTATTCCAAGCAATAACCACTAGATAACCAATCATATAAAAAGGTAAAGAATAAAGATAAATAAGAAAGAAAAAAGGAAAAACATGCATGAAGGCAATTCTGATATAGCTACCATTACTCAAATTTGGTGGGATGAAACTCATGACTGGAATGTACTGATAGAAGGATACAACCTATTCAAAAGAAACAGACCAAACAAAAGAGGAGATGGTGTTAAAAGTCTGTAGAGATTCTCAGTCATCCAGGTCATGGTTGTCCCAAAGATGCTTTTCCAGGAGGCAAATGGATGAGAAGCGAAATGTCTTTAAAAAAAGAAAAGAAAGTCCAGTTGCCTCCTGAAAAAGCACCTTTGGGACAGGAGATGGTGTTGCATTATATATAAAAGATCACTGCATTTCTACAGAAATGGGCAAAACCAAGGATGAAATCCTCCTAGAATCCATATGAGTCAACATGAAAGGAAAAAAAAGAATAACATTCAGGTGTATATTACAGAACACCCAACCCAACCAAGCATGAGAAATGAATGAACCCTTTGCTAATCAATTAACAAATGTATGTAGGAAACATGCTACAGTGATAATGGGAGGCTTTAACTTCCCTGATATCAACAGAGAGTCAAACTCTGCAGCAAGCGGGAGATCAAATAGATTCCTACCAATCTAGTTGACAACTTTGTCATCCAAAAGGTAGAGGAGGAAACCAGCTATACTGGAGCTAATTCTTACTAATAGAGAGGAAGTGATAGAGGGAGTTGAAGTTGATTGAACTTTGGGTGAGAGTGACCACATCATATTGAAATTCAATATAATTCAAACAAAAGCAATAGAACATAATCCAACCAGTGTCTTAAACTTCAAAAGAGCTTATTTCAATAAACTCAGAGAGAGAGAGAGCCTAGGAAAGATGCCATGGATGACAGTCATAAAAGGGGAAACAATGGAAGAAGCATGGGAAACTCTGTAAAAAATTATCATAAAAGCCCTGTCAAGCACAATAACTCTGAAAAAGAAAAACAAGAAATCAAAGAAGAAACCAGATTGGTTGCAAAAAGATCTCCCTGATAAGCTGAAAAACAAAAAGGACAAGTTCAAAGAATGGAAGAGGGCCACATAACTAAGGCGGAATATCAGCAGATAGCCCGAATCTGGAAAGATGAAGTCAGGAAAGCAAAGGCTCAGAATGAACAAAGACTTGCGACAAAAATGAAAGATAATTTTTAAAAAGTTTCTTTCAACTTATAAATAACAAGAAAAAAGTCAATGAAACAGTACAGTCAGTATAGAGGAAGATGGCAAGGAAGGAACAGACAGTAGAGAGAAAGCAGAGGAGCTTAACTCATTCTTTGCATAAGTCTTCACACAAAAAGAAGCCATAACTCAATCTATCAAAAATATAAGTGTAAAAGACAGACTGAAAATAAAAATTTAAATCAGCAAGAAAATGGTTAGGGAACACCTATCTGATCTTGATGAATATAAATCCCCAGGACCTGATTGATTACATTCCAGAGTTCTGAAAGAGCTGGCAGATGTGATATTGGCACCAACCCTGGAGCAACTCCTAGAAAAAAATGTTTAGACTTTGGAAAAAGTGGAAAGAAGAGCAACTAAGATGATTAAAGACCTGGAGACAAAAACATATGAAGAATGGTTGCAGGAATTTGGTGTAGCTACTCAAGAGAAACAAAGAACTAGGAGTGACATGAGAGCAGTATTTCAGTATTTGAGTGCCTGCCACAAAGAAGAAAAGGCCAACTTATTTTCCAACGCATCGGAAGGCAGGACAGGAAACAATGGATGGAAACTAATCAAGGAGAGAAGCAACATGGAATTAAAGAGAAACATTCTAATAATGACAATTAACCAATGGACAGCTTGCATTCAGAAGTTGTGGGTGCTTTATCACTGGAGGTTTTTAAAAAGAGACTACACAATCACTTGTCTGAAATGGTTTAGGGTCTCCTGCTTTTTAGCAGCGGGCTGGACTAGAAAACCTCTCAGGTCCCTTCCAGCTGTATTCTGACTTCCGACTTTTATTATTCAGGTAGCCATGAAAATATAGCCTTCTGTTTTCACTGAAGCATTTTCTATTAAATCTACATAAGGTCATCATCTTGGTGTTATATGTCTCTTTCCTCAGCCGCTGCCTCTTTCGAGGTGTGTGGAAAGCTGTCATCCTGGATTCAGGAAGGTGGCTCAGGAAGGGAAGCCCATCTGCTGCTACGACTGTCTTCCTTGCGCAGAAGGAACCATCTCCACCATGGAAGGTGGGTGATAACAGGAAAGGGGCAGGCATGTTTCATGAAAAGCTATCTTGATAGACATTTTTAAGCCTAGCTTTAGAAAAAAAACTATCTTGTAATACATATAATGGATTGCATAGACAGTGGTAAAAGTAAGACTCTTATTCCTCCCTTCTTCCTTTAAAAAGCTTCTATATGAGAAATGAGGGACATTTTTTTTTTTAATTGGAGTCACAGAAAAGAATGTAAAACTGTGGCTCTCCCCACAATCCATTCTCAAAAGAGATTCCCAAAAGATGGAAACTATTGGTGCTTGCTTTCCTGGCATGCTTGTGGGGATAAAGAAACAGGGGAATCCAAGACCAGGGGAGTTAGTATACAAATAGGAGATCTGGCCATTTCCTTGGTCTAAGTGGAAGGTGGCCTTGACATTTGCAAAGGATCATTTAATAAAACCGCTTCCTTACCAGCGGGTTTAAAGATGAATGCCAGCAGCTGAGTTTTTTGGAGAAATATCTTCCATCTTAAAAGAATCAGAGATGAAATGGGCCACCCACTTGAGTCTTGAGTCCAACCTTGAGTCCAACCCTTCATTCCTTCTTGTGTTAGTCTAGTCTAGTCAATGACCATACCTTCATTGATCATTGGTGGGAGGGCTATGTAATACTTTGTCATTCCCCTCATAAGATGTGGGTCATGGAATCTGGAATTCAAACAGTGCAATTTAAATGCAGCCACAGGTTATCCTGGGAATGTGTGGTGTAGATTCTTGTTTTCCTTGTGCTCTTATCCTTTTGTGTTACACTACTTAAATTTACAAAACATTATTGCATACTATCTTTCTCCAAACACATTCATCCACAAAACATCAGATTTACTCCAATAATGCAAGTAATGGAAAAACCTTGATGTAGATGTTAATTTTTCTCTTTTTAGATGCTGAGAAATGCACCAAATGTCCAGCAGAACAGTATCCAAACATCAACCGAGATGGCTGTCTACCTAAGACTGAAACTTTCCTATCCTATCAAGAAAATTTGGGGATCATCCTAGTTTCTTTTGCCCTGTTGTTATCTTTGGTAACAGGCTTAGTCTTGGGAATCTTCATTAAATTCCAGGAAACTCCCATCGTCAAAGCCAATAATCGGGATCTCTCCTACATCCTCCTCATCACCCTCCTGCTTTCATTCTTGACTTCATTCCTATTCATTGGCCAGCCAAGAACTGCCACTTGCCTTCTACAACAATCAGCATTCAGCAACATCTTCTCAGTTGCAACTTCTACTGTCTTGGCCAAAACTGTCATGGTGGTATTAGCGTTCTTTGCCACAAAACCTGGGAATAATATACAGCGATGGCTAGGGAAGACTCTGGCCAATTCTATCATTCTTTCTTGTTCTGGTGTCCAAGTTGTTCTCTGCAGCATCTGGTTGGGCATGTCTCCTCCATTCCTTGAGTCAGATATGTACTCACAACTTGCAGAGATCATCCTCCAATGCAATCAAGGCTCTGTTGCCATATTCTACCTTGCCCTTGGCTACATGGGTTTCCTGGCTATTATCTGCTTCACGGTGGCTTTCCTGGCCAGGAATCTACCTGGGGCCTTCAACGAAGCCAAGCTCATCACCTTCAGCATGCTGGTCTTCTGCAGCGTCTGGATATCCTTTGTTCCCACATACCTGAGCACCAAAGGGAAGTACATGGTGGCTGTGCAGGTCTTCTCCATGTTGGCTTCCAATGCTAGTCTGTTGTTATTAATTTTCCTACCCAAATGTTACATTATTATTTTAAGACCAGATTTGAATACAAAAGAATATTTGATGTCAAAATAAAATAGCATATTTATATGGATCTCAGAAATGTCAGTTAATAATTGTAAAAAACAGTATTTGGTACTTTAATGTTCTTTAAAAAACACTTAAGTATGTGGTCTCAATCATTCAACTCCAACATTTCTTCAAGTGATAGAAATGTGTATATAGATTGTCAGTCATACACATCATGGTTGTCCAAAAGGTGCTTTTTTCAAGAGGCAACTGGATTTTCTGGTCTTTCTTTTAATGTGTTTTGCTTCTCATCCAAGAAGCTTCTTCAGCTGTGACTGGACGATGGGGAATGGAAGGTTTTATATATTCCTTGAATATAGTGGTCATTTGCATTCTTTTAGTGAGTCATTAAGTTCATCTGGAGGTTTATCTGTGTTAGCAGAGTCACCTTCAAATGGGTGTGGAGGACTGTTGAAAGGACTGTGTTGAGAGAGGGGTATTCAATTTGAGTATTGTCAGAGTTTGTTGCATGAATTCAAATCCAGAAAGCACATACAGATAACTGATTCAGCTGGATTCATTAACTTCTTTATATACATAAGAATAGATGAATAAATGTACAATACCAACAGGTCATTCTTCCAAGTAAACACAAGGCAGGAGACTTACAGGCAAACACATGCAGTTAGCTTCATTTCAGCAGACATGCCCAGACAGACTGCTAGTTTACTTCTCAGAGCAGCTTAACTTTCTGTTTCAATTCTCTGCACAGACTCAGATCTGTTTAAGCTCCCATTGGCTGACTTAGTTGCTATGCCTATTCATTGGCTGATCTTGTTCCCATGTCTCACCCAGTCATGAATATTTTAACACTCCTTCATTGGCTGACTTAGTTGCTATGCCTATTCATTGGCTGACCTTGTTCCCATGTCTCTCCCAGTCATGAATATTTTAACACTCCTCCCTTCATGTTTGGAAGAGAGTGAACCAGATTACCCTTTCATTTTCCCAATATGCCTCACAGCCCCAAAAATCGGAACCCAGGGGACTTTTCATGCCCTAATAGACTCAGGCTGCACTTGATCAACCTAACCACAGTCCTGAAACTGGGAATCAGAGCAAAAAGACTGGCCCACCTGATCTGGTTCAAAAAGGTTGATGGGTCCCTAGTGGAGGGGAGCCTATGACACCCACCTGACCAAACCAGTGAGGCTAGAGCTAGCATATCACTGGAAAGTAATTTGATTCGTAATAGCCCCCAAAATGACAGATGCAGTCATACTGGGACTCTCCTGGCTAGACAAGTAGGAACCAACTATCTGGTGGCAAAGGGGTAACTGCAGACTGAGGATAGCAAGGGGGGCCAACCCCCCCCCACATACACCAGCAAATAGAAACACTGCCCATTCAGGGAACTCTCCAAAAGAGCTCACCAGAACAAGTAGCAGCCACAAAACTCCAGGGGCTGAACAGATCCCAAGGGAATATCAGAACGCCATAGATGCCATTGTCCCCCCCTACTCAAATAGCTGCCCAATTGACCACCAGACAATAATGTCGCGACCAGCAAGACCAACCCGCAAGCGATCTAACAAGAGACTCAAAAACAAACTGCTAGCAGATCCCTGGTTCTGAGGCAACACATCTTGACAAAAAGAGAGGACCTAGCATGGAAGGGGACAAAACTCTACGTCCCAGAATCCCTATACACCCTGATCCTCCAGAGGAGCCACGACGTCAAACCAGCAGGCTGGTTTGGGTTCCTAAAGACTTTACACTTAGCCTGGATGCAGTTCTGGTGACCCAGCTTAAAGAAAGACATGGACAGTTATGTGAAAAGTCACACTATCTGTGCCACAATGAAGAAATGACCAGGAAAAAACACCAGACTGCTGCAACTGGAAGCAGAGCCAATGAGGCCATGGGAGGAAATCACAATAGACGTTATAGTAGAGTTGCTGAAAAGTGGAGGGAACACAGTGATTTGGACTGTAATAGACCTGTTCTCCAAACACGCCAACTTCATACCCTGCAGTGGACCACCCTAAGCCCACCAGCTGGCCAAACTGTTCCTGAAGCACATCTACTGCCTGCATGGAGTACCTCGAAGAATTAGCTCAGACAGAGAGGTCCAGTTCATGTCTAAGTTCTGGAGGGAGTTCCTTCAGTCCATTGAGTCATTCCAGGGCCTTAGCTCAACTTTTCATCCAAGCACTAATGGGGCCCAGAGAGACTGAACACCGTGGTAGAGCATTACCTATGGTGCTACGTGAACTATCAGCAGTCCAATTGGGCAGACCTCCTGTCTTTCGCTAAGGTCATGTACAATAATTTTGTTCACAGTAGCATGGGACTAACCCCATTCAAAGAAGTGAACTGCATGGACTTCGTCCCTATGCCTGAGTACCCAAGGGATCCTTCCCCACCCTCGGTCAGTCAGCTTGACTGATTGGATGTCAACCCTGAAAGCCACCTGGGAGAATGTTAAGAAAGTGCTAGCTAAAGCAGCGTAAACCTGTAAGAAACAGGCAGATAAACACCAAACTCCACAACAGCCATTCCAATTGGGGGAGAAGGTCTACCTCTCCACAAAATATTTGAAGTTAAAACTCCCTAGCAAGAAACTGGGGCCAAAGTTTATGAAACCAATCCCCGTAGTAAAGATCATCAACCCAGTCACAGTGCAATTGAAATTTTCCTGACTGATAGGGAAGATACACCTGGTATTCCATAGTAGCATCTTAAAACCCATGGACAGATTGACCCTGAGGCCACTATGGTATGAGCCCCCGAACCTGTGGTCATAGAAGGCCAAACTCATTATGATGTGCAGCGAATCCTCGATTTGAAGTGGCACAGGAGACAACTCAAATTCTTAATCAAGTGGAAGGGCTACCCCTTGTCAGAGGCATCTTGGTTAAAGAGTGGGAACATCCATGTGGATCGCCTTATAGCAAAATTCCACACAAAAATCCAAACAGGCCTTGGTGAGGTTTCATGTCCTTTAATTCTATACCTGTATATAAATTGTTTTTGCTTTACGTAGGTCACCTTCAGGTAGTGAGGGAGGCTGAAAGTCAACTTGTAAAAGCATTCAAGGCCTGCTTTCAAGTTTCCATAATCAGGAGGAGGAAGAACTGACTGAGCTGCTCGGCTGCCTCAACCTAAAGTACATTCCACACATGCATCTATCTCTGTTTACCGGAGGAAGCAGGAGGGCTGTGGTTTCATGAACATGCTCCATTGGAGAAAGTGATTTATGACATACCCATGGGGGGGGGGGATTAGGGTCATAGGGACCAGTAAATTATGTGAGGGCACAGCTGACTCTGCTTGGGCAATTGCCAAAATGTTGCTCCTAATAATTGGCTGGATTTCTTTTGAAACCTGAGGCTCATGAATTAATTAGTGCTTCCTTTAGAAACCTAACAGGATTGAGGCCCAAACATGGAATTGAAATAGCATCAGACACTCATTTCATGACCTCTGGGGAGGGTTGGATGGAGGTTGTGCATCCATGCTTGCTCTACTTGACCCTTCAATGGCCTGGGATACCAGTGGCCACAGTTTCCTTCTCAATCAACTCAGGGGATTGGGGTGGGCACCATGGTGCTGTGCTGGTTTGCCTCTTTTCTCTGAGCGTCAATACCAGTCAGGTGTGGTGATTGGTGAAGAGAGGTCCTGTCCTTGGCTCCTGCTTTTCAGTTGTTGACGGGCTTAATTATTTCTTTTCTCCTATTCAACATCTATGTGAAGCTGCTAGTTAAGCTCAACCATAACTATAGTGTGAGTTATCACCAGCTTGCTGATGACATATTATATTTCTGCCAATAAAGCAAAATATTTGTAGCTTGGGGTTGCAGTGAGGGGTTCTTGGTGCTCTCTGAGCTTGGTTATTTTCTTGCAGACATTTCATTACCAAATTAGATAACATCTTCAGGGATATATTTCTGCTCCTGGTGAATTAAATGTCGATGTGAATGTCTTAACCATGTTCCTGGACATGGAAAGATAGGAAAGTACAGGCTTTAGCTAAACATTGGAAGATCGAGTGGCTTTGTGTTTTGGAGCCTGCCAGTTATAGGACTATGCCCGCTTCATTGCCAGATGGGATTGCATTCCCCCAACACATTTATGTTGCGATTTCTTAAAAAATGTAAGAGTATTTTAAGACTCTTTGGAGTCCAGAGTCATCTTTGGATTAGTATGGCAGCCATATACATACATACATACATACATACATACATACATACATACATACACACACACACACACACACACACACACACACACACACACACACACATTTCAGAAAGGAGGGGGAAATTATGCAGAAAAGGAGACAATGGTGCATACATACACATTCATAAATAGCAATATAAGAAATCTTGAATTACATCTTGCCCTTCTGACATTTACAAAGAAAAATATCTTTGCATTCATGGGCTGCTTTGGGAACATTCTGATAAAACTTACCTTAGGTAGGCCATATTCCTTATATCTTAATTTGTCTACTAAACAGTCCCATTTATCTGGAAACTGATTATACCCACACTTGTGAATAAAATCAAGACTTGGTTTATAGCTATTGGGCAAAATGGGCAAAACATATTAAGGGAGCCTACAAAATTTAATTTCTAGAAATATTGGATGTGTTAATTTTTTATTATTTTTATTTTAACACCAAATGTTCTTTGGTGTTCAGATCTGGCCTAAAAACAATAATATAGCACTTGGGGCTGAAAATGCAACTCAGCAGACCAGCAGTGGAGGCCAAGATGGAGAAGACCTGCACGACCACCATGTATTTCCCCTTGGTGCTCAGGTAGGTGGGCACAAAAGTAACCCAGACACTGAAGAAGACCAGCATGCTGAAAGTGATCAACTTGGCTTCATTGAAGGCCCCAGGGAGATTCCTGGCCAGGAAAGCCAGCGTGAAGCAGATAGTGGACAGGAAGCCCATGTACATGAGGGCAACATAAAACATGGTGACAGAACCTTCATTGCATTGTAGGATGATCTCTCTAGGTTGGGAGTGCATGTCAGAGTCAGGGAATGGGGGGAAAGTGCCCAACCAGATGCTGCAGATGACAATTTGAAGACCAGAACAGGAAAGGACAATGGAGTTGGCCAAGCTTTTCCCCAACCATCTCTGCACTTTATTCCCTGGTTTGGTGGCCAAGAAAGCTAACACCACTGTGATTGTTTTGGCCAAGATTGAAGAAATGGCAATGGAGAAGCTGATACAGAAGGCTATTTGTCGGAGGAGGCAGGTCAATCTAGTTGGGCTGCCAATGAACAGGAAAGTGGTTAAGGTGGAAAGCAGAAGGGAGACCAGGAGAATGTAGGAGAGGTCTCGGTTGTTGGCTTTGACAATTGGTGTTTCCAGGAATTTAATGAAAATTCCCAAGACAAAGCCTATGGTTAAAGAGAGGAACAAGGCAATGGAAGTCAGGATGATCCCCAGATTTTCCTTATAAGAAAGGTAATTTATAATTTTGGGAATACAGTGATCCCAATTGCTGTTTGGATGTTGATCTTCTGGACATTTGGCACATTTTTCTGCATCTGAAAAAGAGAAAGAGTAGGATTTCCTTTAACATGCCTTTTTATAAAGTGCATTGTTTGAGTAAAATTGTTGTTGGTGTGAAATGTTGGTGTATATATGAAACAATATGTTTCTTCATTTCTCTCCAGCAAGAACAACTTAATTTGTTTTCTTTTTTACTGTTGAAAGAAAAGGGAGAAAGAAAAGATTCAAGAAAGGAAGGGGGAGGGAGGGAAGAAGGAAGGAAGGAAAGGAGGTCCAGCATTTTGCATTTTTATTTATGAACTGGTTGAAAATTGAAGCCCAGCCTTTTCTCAAAGCTTTAAGGCACCAATGACATCCTTCCTGCAAAGGCATGAAGTACATGTGAAGGATCACTTAGCATAGCTTATATCAAGTGAAGTGGATGATCACTACCATGGAAAAAGAAATGTTATATGGAATTGCTCATGAAGATGAATTGGATATGGAGTGAGGGCATCAAAATGCATCCCTCTATTTTGTAGAAACAGCAAGAGGATGATTTTAAGTTAATTTCAGTTCCAACTTATGATTCTCTTTGCCTCTTCATGGACCAGGACTCAGACAATTACTGGACTCAGAGCCTCCAGCAGAACCTGGGCATGTCAATCTCAGAGCCACATGAATATATGGAGCAATCAGAGGATTATTACATAAGGCTGCTCAGCCTTATATAATAATTAATTAATTAATATTTTAATTAAAGGCAACTGGATGAAGCCCAACTTTAAAAGCACCCCTGATGTATGACTTTTCTTATTGGAATCAAGCTCGTACAAAACATCTTGTCTGTTGTTAACTCCCAAATCTTGAGTAAACTATTAATTTTCTCAGTAACCAGATTTGTGTAATTGAAATCAGAAGCAGGACACTCTTTGCCTCTCCTCAATTCAGGAGTTAAAAAGTCAATTTAGTTCATCAGGTCTACATCCCTGTTCAGTATAGGGAATGAAATTCAGAAGTACTCTAATCTGGATTGTGAACATTGCAAGAAAGATTAGGGAATGAAAGAAGCACAGAGGGTTCTGGAAGCATCAAAGATAGTTTCCAGAATTTTGGATCCTGAGGAAATCTAAAATCATGAACTGTGACTCTCTGTAGAAATGGTTTCTACCAGAGATGGAGATTTGCAAGAATCTGATCAACCCTCTTTCAAAGATCCAGTCAAGGTTCAATCATTATATTCTGGAAACTGAAATGGTCATTATTCAGAGCAATGAGGCAAATATTAATTTGAAGTATAACAGATGTGTTGTATAATATAAAGAGCAAATTGTTTCATACTCAACCCCGATTTATCCTATATTTTTATACATGATCAGTATCCCTGTTTGCTTGATTATATGTCAGATTAGCCTCCAAGATAATTTCTTATAATTCAACATGAAAAAATGTATATCTTGATCAATAACCAAAAGGAGCAGACCCACTATCGACAAGCTTTTCAAATTGCACTTTCATGGAAAATGTCAGTTTCTCCCCAAAGTCTGTCCCTTTCTCCTGCTGTCACCCACCATCCATGGTAGAGATGGTTCCTTCTGCACAAAGATGACAATCATAACAGCAGATGGGCCTCCCTTCCTGAGCCACCTTCACAAATCCAGGATGGCAGCTTTCCACACACCTGGAAGGAGGCCAGGGCTGAGCAAAGAGAAATAAAGCAATAACGTTCCCAAAATGAATTATTATATATCCTAAATTCGGCAAAAGGAAAAGTTTCAGAAGCTTCAGTTGAAGGCTTAGCTTTGTAACATTTGAAGCCTATCACTTGTAGCCAGTGACGTGCGGTGAGGTTTATGGCTGGTGAGGCACTGACATAGTGGTGGGTTTCAAATATTTTTAGACTTGTGGACTTCAATTCCCAGAATTCCACAGCCAGGCATGCTCAGTTCCGAATTAAAGAGCGCCCTCTACTATGAGGCAGGAGAATTGCATGCCTTACCTAGTCTGACTTTTTAGGCGTTTTATGATCGCTCAGCACAAGAAACACGTTCCACACATAGCGATCATAAAACGCCTAAAACGTCAGACTAGGTGAGGCACACAGTAGTAGTATAGTAGAGGGCGCTTTTTAGAGGCTTTTTTAAAGTTAAGCAGAGTCATCCACGGTGAGGCAGCAACTACCTCAGCTTTTTCCTTTTACATTTTTTTTCTTTTCATGATGAGAACGGTGAGGCTGTGCCTCACTTGCCTCACCTGACTGCACGTCACTGCTTGTAGCTCATCAAATTGATGATTGATTGTTGTAGTTCATCAGGCTGTTTGTTGTTTGCCTAGTTATCTTCTAATGTTTTCCACACAACAATATTTAGTTTAATTTCCCAGCGTATATATTTGAGAGAAAGGATTCTCTGCTTTGGTGAAACAAATCATGTTTCTCCATGATTTAAATGTTACTCCCTTGCAAGACACTTATAAGCACTTAACTGGAATACTGTAGTTAAGAATATATTTCTCCTAGACACCTGAAAATATTACCAAAGAATTGTTTTTCCTCTGGGAAACTGAGATGGCATCTCAAGTCTGGCTCTGCCCAAATCCTACAGTCCCCCAGGTGAGACCTTCAAAAATAGCAGAATAAAGTCTATTACTCACCTTGTTCAGCACTTTCATCTTTGCAATAGCTTTCTGGTTGATAACTAACTGGAAATCCAAGGATCCTTGTCTTTCTAGACTTCCAAATGTCACTTTGCTAACAGACCTATTGGAGAAAATCACCCAGTTCACAATGTCCAGCTCTGCTATCAGCTCTCCATTTTCATCCAAATATACCCCATCAATGCAATTATTGTAAAACTGAGAGTTTTGAAGGAAGGAAGGAAACTGGAATGGGAGAGAAAATGGACAATTTTGCACAAGATATAAAAGAATTTAATGCCAAAATTCCTCCATTTTGGCTGAAATGAAAAATCTGTACTGAGGAATATACATTAAAGTCTTATTAAAGGAATATGCACAACAATAATAGCAGAGAGACTGTAAATTTTTTGAATGAATACATACATCCAGACCAAAATGGGTTTCTCCCAACAAGGCAAATTAGGAACAATACCAGAATAATAGTAAATATCTTAGAGTATTATGAGATGCATCCAGGGAAACAAGTCACACATTTTTTTTTCTGAACTCACAGAAAGCATTCCATAATTTAAATTGGAAATTCATGATACAACAGATTAAGAATATGAAATTAGGGGAGCAATTTGAAAGATTAATTGAAGCAATAGATTCTACCCAAAGGGCAAATATATTATTAAATGTACAGAGACCTTTAAAATAATGAAAGGAGTAAGGCCTCTATCACCTCTGCTCTTTATTCTGACACTAGAAAGTCTGCTAATAAGAATTAGACAAAATTAGGAGATAAAGAGGAACCAAAATTAAAAGAGAAGTGTATAAAATCCAAGCCTTTGCAGACAATTTGGTATTTATTACAGAAGATCTGCTAGAAACAGGAAATAGCTTAATTTGGGAATTAGAAAAATATGGAGATGTAGCAGGGTTAAGGATCAATAGAGAAAAGACCAAAATGATAACTAAAAATTTGAAGGAAGAACAAAAAAAGAATTAGAAAGGGTAATAGGATTGCAAGTAAGAAAAAAAGTTAAATATCTTGGAATATGTCTAATTGCAAAGTGCTTAACTAGAAAAGAAAATAATTAAACAAAATTAGGGAAATAAATAAAAAAAGATTTAGAATTATCGAAGTTTCAACTATCATTATTAGGGAAAATAGCAGCGATAAAATTGAATATATTACCAAGACTCCTATACTTATTCCAAACAATTTCAATAAAATTAGAGAAAAACTTTTTCACTGAACAAGATTATACTAAAATTTATATGGCAAGGAAAAAAGCTAGGATAAAACTGAAAGTATTACAGGATAACAGAAGCAGAGGTGGTATGGGACTCCCTGACTGAGAACTTTATTATAAACCAGCAGTGTTAATGTGGATTAGGGATTGGATTTATTTAAAAAAAACAGGAGTATTAACACTAGAAGGTCACAATTTGCAAAAAGGATGGCATTTCTCCTTATGGGAACAGTGGAAAAAAGAAACAAAAATATTTCCATAGACACTATATTAGAGATGCACTGATACACGTCTGGAACAAAATTAAGGAAAAAATACTACATGAAAATACTGACATGGCTTTCCACTATTGAAGCCATGATACATTCCAATGCACTAGATCTATCTAAAATAGTTAGATACAGAGAAATTTTAGATACTCAGGGGAATTTGAAAACTAATCTACAATTAAAGGAGCAAAATATAAATATAGATTGGTGGCCATATATTCAATTACAATTGAGGTACAAAAAAGATGTAAAAGAGTATGAAATTTGAATGGGCCCAGAAGATAAATTTATAACAAAAATGTATACATATTTATTAGAAGTGACATTGGAAGAAGAAGTAGTTAAAGGTTGCATGATAGCGTGGGCCAAAAATTTGGACGCAGCATAGATCTAGTGGATTGGGGAAAAAGTTGGAACACAAATTATAAATTAACAAGATCAGCAGCATACAAAGAAAACATGCACAAAATATTTTATCATTGGCATTTATTACCAATGAGATTGGCCAAAATGTATCCAAACATGAATCCAACTTGTTAGAAGTGGAAAAAAATGCAAGGGACTTTCTATCATATATGGTGGACCTGTCTGGAAACTCAAAAGTATTGGATTAAAATTTGGAAATGGATACGAAAATTACAGAGGAACAAATTGAATATAAACCAGAACTTTTTCTGCCAGGAATAACCAAAGGGAAATATAGAAAGAAAATCATATATATATTAATACATCTGTTGACTACAGCCAGAATAACATTTGCCCAATGTTGGAAACAGAGTAATATCCCCCCAGATTGATTCAGTGATTCAGAAAATTTTAAATTATGCAGAAATTGGTAAATTAACATTAAAATTAAAGAATAAAGAAGAGTCTGAATACTATGAAATTTGGGATAATTGGTATAAATGGTTTATTTATTTATTTATTGTATTTATAGACCGCCCCCTCTCCCCGAAGGGACTCAGGGCGGTGTACAGACAGCAGCTAAAAAACCATATACACAGTAAAAAATATTAAATACCCCTTAAAAGGATTAAATATAGAGCCTGTACAGTAATAATAAAAATTAAAAAAACAGCTTAAAAGGACTACCCCCCAAAATTTAAAATACCGGCCAGAGGGATTGAAGATTAAAACTACGGTTGGGCCAGGCCAGCTAATTGGAACAGGTGGGTCTTAAGTTTCTTGCGGAAGGAGCGGAGATCGGTGGTTGTTCTGATGTCGTGGGGGAGGTCATTCCAGAGGGTCGGGCCCATCACAGAGAAGGCCCTACTCCTGGGCGCCGCCCGCTGGCATTGCCTAGTGGACGGCACCCAGAGGAGTCCCTCTCTGTGAGAGCGAATTGGTCGCAAGGATGTGTGGGGTAGGATGCGATCCCGCAGATAGCTAGGTCCTGTGCCATGGAGCGTGTTAATGATGATGGTCAACACCTTGAAACGCACCCGAAAAGCCACAGGTAGCCAGTGCAGCCCGCGCAGGAGGGGTGTTATATGGGAGTACCTGGTACTTGCCATGATTGCCCGCGCGGCCGCATTCTGGACCAACTGCAGCCTTCGGGTGCACCTCAAGGGGAGCCCCATGTAGAGAGCATTTGTATAACACAAATAAAGCTAATCTAGCCAAGAAGTAATAGAGGAATATATAGAACTGTAAATGAATGTATATAAATATAGAAGTGACATAAGATTGATATATACAGATAAGATGACACAACAATGTTAATGTGATGATTGTAAGGTGTTATAGATGGAAAAAACAATAAAAATCTAATTTAAAAAGTCTTATTAAAAGGAAAAAGAATGAAAAGAATAGTGAGCAGATGTTGTTTATCTCTCCCCAGGCTTTTGCAAGTCAATGGGGAGATTGCCAAGAGAAAAATCTATGGTCACCCTGAGAATGACCTGGCATGGAGAAATGATCCCAGAGTAGATATCTTCACCATGAATGATGATCGCTCTTATCACTGACATTTTATGACACAGTTATGGAACATTTTATGAAACATTCTTCACTTTTGCTTCTTCTAGACTTTTTCTCACTCCAACCCTTCACCTTCTGATGTGAGCTAATTATGCTTAGCTTCTTATCCCAAAGTTGTTTCTACATATCCTATCTCATGATGAGACCCTTGGTATCTGTGGTCTACAGAGAGTTTAGAGCAGGGGAAGAGGAATCAAAGGGAGTTTTTAACTAAGCAATGAGACCCACTATTGCTAAATGATGTCCTGGAGCAAAGAGGTAGACTGGTTTAGACTGAGTGGGACGTGGTTTTTAAAGAGAAAAGTCAAAGAAGAAAGAGATGGAAGCTAAACAATATATTTCCAAAGAAGTGGTTAAAAATAATATAAGGCATAAGAAACCGCCAAGACACAAAACAGAGAGCAATAGAAAGTTAGAATTCAAATTAAATTTATATTCAGAATAAATTATTATTAATAAACAGTTTTTACAATCGTATAATTGATTCTCAACCATAATGGGAAGCTGTGCAATAGAAAAGAAATACCTGCCATGCCTTCAGTATTGGGGTTTTCGTGTTTTGAGCTCCTTTATGTGTTGTCCTCCTGGATCTGGATAAATAGGCAGCATTAATGGCCCGTGCCAGAGCCCAGATTATGTTGTAAATGAAATAGCTGTCCAGAGTCAGGATCGGATCCATCTCCTCTTTCCTTGGAGCCTTTAGGTCTTCTCTCTGCCTGCACCTTCTCCAGACTTTCACTGAAAAGGCATCCTTAGTGTAGGAACACAGGAAGGAATTCCTTGCAAAGCGTCTCATGGAATAAAAGAACTTCATATACCCACCATACTTTGCTCTTTGATTTTTCTTCATAAGAAAGGAAAAAATACTATGGAAGTATTCAGTGGGAAAGTAGTTATCAGTGGGAAAGTAGTTATTTGTCAAATAAATAGAGAAGTCCCAGCGGACTGTGGTGATCAAGACTTTTCCTCTAACAGGTTTGGTAAGCTTTTTAAATATTTGATGCATAATTTTAACACCTATATTAAATGTATTCATGTCTGCACCATACATAAAGACATTCACCTTTCTCCAACTGAGATATAAATGCAAGTCTACAAAGGGTTCCTGAAGTGTTGTGGGAAAGGTTTGTGATAAAACTGGACAAATACCATTCTTTTTCAGCATGGAAGTCAATGTCTCCATGAACCAGTGTCCATTCTCAGTGTCTGGAGCGAGGAGACCCACCAAGTTCCATCTGAAATGGAGGACCAGCTTCACCATTCCTGAGTACTGGACTCCTTCAGCAGGGAGCATTGGGTAGAAGAAAGGAAAGTGTGTTTTGTCACTCAGAATCTGTGAAATAAAACTGTAACTGATCTGCAAAGAAAGAAAAGGAATCCCTGTTTTATTGGAGACCCATACAACCAAAAATCTAGACCTAATGGAGGAATTGTTCTTCTTCTAGCAATGAAGAACCTTCTGTAGGGACATCTCTGGTCATTGTACATGGCTTCTCTTTTCACTTCAGTGCAGCATTTTGTCCTTGAAAATAGCTACCCAAGATGCACAATTTGCATTAGGAATGTGCCAAAGAGGAGATGTATCTGCTCGGCTCATTCTGTCCCCTTCTCTCCTTTCATTTTTACTAATGTAATTCCCATAATAGAGCTTTGCTCTTCATTTACAACACAGAATGTCTAATTGAAGGTTGGGTGAATTAAAAATTGTCTTCTCACCATAGACACACCTGTGGGATTTTGTAGGTAACCAACATGGTCAAAATCTGGATGGAGATGTCAGTATCAGCCTCTTCAAGAACAGCCACTGTGTTTCTCTGCCTTCCACACCTGTAGTTGGGAACATTGACCTCCCCATCTGAAAGGATGTCAAGCAAAGCCTCTGAAGTCATTTGTTCACTGAAATAATTTTCATAGATGTTGTAACCAAGGGTGATGTTGAATGAAATTTTGGGATTCTGGTTGATCTCCTGGATGGCAAAAAGGAAGGATAGCATTTTCCAGTACTCTGTTGATTTTTTCCTGAATGTATGAATATATTCAAACATTAACCAGTGGAAAGAACATATTATTAACCTTTATATATAGATATGAATGATCTCTAACCTCCTTTTCAACAGATAATTTAGCAGTTCTGTAAATTCTGACATTTTTATAATTCAGTATGAGAATTTAGTTAGTCTTCCATTGTGGTGCATGCAATGATCTCGCTGCATTTACCGTGATAAAAATCCATATACTATGTGTCTTTTCTGATTCATTGTTCAGAAGTTGCAATAAAAGCAATTCTAGTTTCTTCACAATTTCAGTCTTTCAAATTCTTTGCATTAATGTGTAATCTGCATCTAATTTTTTTTAGCTTTCTCCCAAGTCCACCCTCCATAATAAAATATATATTAAAGCTATCTCTGGTTCTATTTATTCCATGCTCTCAATGTAGCTGCTTTCACATAATAGTTTATAAAGTCCATATTAACTTTAAGTTTATTCTACCAAAAGGGTTGGCTTATTTTTCATATCGTTACTATTTCTTCAGTTGGATGAAAATGTCATATTCTCTCTCTGTTTCTCTCTCTGTCTCTCTCTGTCTCTGTCTCTCTTTCTCCCCCTTCTCTCTCTTTCTCTCTCTCTGTCACTCTCTGCCTCTGTCTCTCTGTGTCTCTCTCCATCTCTCTCTGTCTATCACACCGACATAGACACATACACCACTGTTAACCACAATAAAGAGTTATTAATTTCAGGAGATGAGTATACTGTCTATATTTCTAAAGTGGAAACTTAACTGAATCCACCCACTCAAATGGGTTTCATGCATGTAAGGAAAGTCCATTCCTTTAATTAGTGAATTTTGGTAAGAAATAAGAAAGGACGATTTCTTATTTTTCCTGCAGAAAAAAATAAGACATGAGAATGGAACTTTGGAAATCAGAATGGAATGGAATGCAGTACAGGAACTTTGCTTTACCCGTAAATTTGAGTCAAAGGAGATTTGTTGAAGCTTAGCGGTTGAAACTGAGCCCTGGTTGCAGAGACAATGCCACCAATGAGGAACTCTCCTGGCCTGTAATGGTTCAGTGGTTGCACCTCATCTCTCTTTAGAGTCAGGAGGCATTTGGCCTTCAGACTTGCCAAGACTTCCTGGGGAAGCAGAAGCAGCTGAAGCAGCAACATGGCTTGTGTTCCTGATGACATCTGCAGTTTTTGGTCTGGTTTGAAGAAGGAATGGTATGAAGAGATAGAAGAAACCAAAGCCCTCTTCCATCAGAAACTTCAGAAGCTTCCTAATCCAGACAGAACCAGGAAAGGCTTCAGATCTGAAGAGGAGGAGAGCAAATGCAGCACCTCCTTGGCCCCAAAACCTCCCATGTTCTCTCTTTCTACAGAGCCATTTATGCCCCCATGATTGTCCAATGCAAAGACTTTTGCCAACAAGGCTGTGATGTGGCATCAAAATGAAAACATTTTATGGCTGTGCTTGTTGGCGTCTGGGAGTTTGTCAAAACATCTTTAGAGGTTTTTGCACCAAGGCAGCAAATAAATTACTATCATTTGTATAATGGCAAAAGAGAGAGACATCACCACTCTAAATTCTGAGTGAGTCTACAGGCAGGGGCCCAATGGGATGTGTCACAGATGGGGTGAAACTCTAAAGTCAAGTCAAGGAGTGAACTGGGGAACTTTCTCCCAAACATTCCTTAGAAAATCTCTTGATACATTTCATGTTCACCGGAGAATTTCAGCATGTCTGTGGACTGTCAGTCCTCAATATGGATACAGTTGATGGTGATATGTGGTTGTCTTTGGCTGCCTTTATAAAGAAATGGGTTGATGCTCTTATCCATATGACAACTTCCCCTCTCTTCCATATATCCAACTACAGCAGAATCCCTCAAAATTACATTTATTCATTATATTCCTCAAATGTTTGACTTCAGGTTATACTATTGGGGTACCATGTTTTTCAGGGTATAAGACGCATTGGAGTATAAGATGCACCAAGATTTTGAAGAGGCAAATTAAATAAAAGGTTTTTGCACAGTGCAGACCTCACAAAAATGGCCTGTTTTTCATGAAAATGGGCCCATTTTTATCAAAAAAAGGGCATGCATAGCTTTTAGGGCAGCGATGGCGAATCTTTTTTGGCTCGCATGCCATAAGTGGAGGGAGCGCAGGAGGGTCAAGTGCGGGCATGCCTCACCCATAATGCAATGTGTGACCCCCCCAGTGCGCATGCGCACACTACAGGCGCCACCCCCTATTTTTTGCATGATTTTTTCGCCTTTATAGGAGCCTGGGGAGGGCGAAAACAGCCTCCCCCACCCCCCAGAAGCCCTCCACAGGCTTCAGGGACCTTCAGGACGCTTCCCTGAAGCCTCCGGAGCAGTCAAAATGAACCTCCAAGCAACTTCCGGTTTGCTCAGAGGGTCATTTTGAGCACTCCGAAGGCTTCAGGGACCTTCAGGACACTTCCCTGAAGCCTCCGGAGCAGTCAAAATGAACCTCCGAGCAAACCGGAAGTCCATTACTGAACTTCCGGTTTGCCCATAGGGCTGTTTTTTTGCACTCCGGAGGCTTCAGAGAAGCTCATGAAGCCTCCGGAGGGGTAGGGGAGGCTCTTGTTGCCCTCCCCAGGCTCCTATAAAGCCTCTGGAGCCTGCGGAGGGCGAAAAATGGCTTTAAAAAAGGGTTAACTCAGCTGGCCAGCGCGCGCATGCATACTGGCCAGGTGACAGGGCAGTGCCTCATGTGCCCTGAAAAATGGCTCTGTGTGCCACCTGTGACTTGCATGCCATAAGTTCGCCATCACTGCTTTAGGGTATACGTAGCCTTGTAAAGTGCTCCTGGAGGCTTGGGAGGGGGCAAAAATGAGCAAAAAAACCGGCCTGTTTTTTCCGAAAGTGGGCCCATTTTTTGTCAAATAAAAAGGGCATGCACAGCTTTTAGGAGGCTTCAAGAGTGCTCCTGGGGGCTGGGGGGAGCAAAAGCAAGCAAAAAATGGCCCATTTTTCATTTGTTTTTGCCCTCCCCAGCCCCCAGGAGGACTCGTGAAGCCTCCTAAAGGCTATGCTTAGCCATTTTTGCAAGAACTATTGTTCTTTTTGAAAAATAAATCTGCTCTTTTTTTGTGAAGGTGGAACTAAATCACAAAACAAAATAGAACACGTGTCAGGGTTCCAAGTAAGGGATCCATTGCAAGCAAAACTCTGAGGCTGTTGAATTCCTCAAAGAATAGCTTTATTGGAAATATCATATTGGCACATATCTGGTGAAAACCAATTCTGAGGGGCCCCTTGGTTTTCATCTAAGTAAAAGTTTTCCCATGAACCCCAAACCAGCAGTCACATGGCCCAATCAAGGCAGTTTCTGTTGATTTGGTGACATTTCTCCTCCTTCCTCCGGCCATGTGTGAGAACCTCATTGGTTCCCAAGAGAAAGTATTTTATTTTGACTACACAACCCCAGCTATCTCTAATCCCCTCTAGTCAGTGCTAGGGCAAGCTACACTATGATCAGTAGCTGGGGGTGGACTAATTTTCCCACCTTTTTTCCTTCAATTGCTCTGTATATTGTTTGATGTACCTTAGGATTTTTCTGTGTTCCTGACCGTCTGCTGTATATTTGAATGATACATGTATTCATTTATATAAAACTACAAGTTTGTGTCAGTGCCCCCGGCTACATTTGGTAAACTGCTGGGCAATTCCTCGACATAATATCTTTTTGATCCGTTTGTAACTTATGCCTATCTTCTGGAGTGTTGGCTATTCCTGCCAGCTTGGTATTGTCTGCAAATTTGATGAGTTCCCCATTTATCCCCTCATCCAAATTGTTGCTGAAGATGTTAAAGATCACGGGGTCTGAAACAGAGTCTTCTGCTACCCCACTGCATACTTCCCTTCATGTAGATGCAGTTCTATTGAGGACTACACATTAACTGTGGTTGGTTAGCCGGTTATGGATCCCTCTGGTGGTGATGCTGTCTAAACCACATTTTTCCTATTTTATCTAGTAGTAGGTTATGGTCTACTTTATCAAATGCCTTACTGTAGTCCAAATAAATTATATCCACAACATTCCTCTGGTCCACTAACTTCGGCACTTTGTCAAAGAATGGAATATAAATATAATGCAATATAATTTGTCTAGCATGATCTGTTTTTGACAAACCCATATTGACTTTTGGTTATGATTTTATTTGCTTCTAAGTGTTCACAGACTCATTGCTTGATTATCTTTTCCAGGATCTTCCCAGGCATTGAAGTCAGGTTGATAGATCTGGAATTTCCTAGATCTGCTTCCCCCAGCCTTTTTATTTTTTTGAAGATAGGAACTACATCAGCTCTTTTCCAGTCCTCTAGGTGTTCCGGGATCTTTGAAAGATATAGCTCAGTGGTTCTAAGATCTCGTCTGCCAATTCCTTCAGAACCTTGGAATGTAATCCATTTGGCTTTGTTGATATGAACTCATCTAGGGAGGACAGCTGCTCACTTACAATTTTGTTCCTATTTTAACTTGCATTCCTAATCTGCTTTTTAGGGTACTGTTTTTGATAGATTGGACTGTTCCCCCCCTTTTGTGTGAAGACAGAAATGCAAAAAAAAAAAAAAAAGACTTAAGCATTTCTGCTTTCTCTCTCTTGTTTGTCACCATCTTGCTACTTTAGGTTTTTAGGTAGACCATACCAGTCCATTGAGGATCTATCAAATATTGTCCTAATCTCCCTGCCTCCCCCACCCTTCCTTACGGGGAAAGCAGGAGGCACAATCAAAAACTTGTTTAAGGCATACTTTGGGATAATTGTGGGTGGGCATACCTCATGGGTCAGAAAGACAGAAAGCTGGAGGAAAAAGTTATGCAAAGTGCTGTGGGGGATCTTTAAAATAACATTTTCCTTCAACCAATAGCAATTTCCCACATTTTCTTCTCAATAAGTTTCAAAAATTCCTTCCTCAGGGAACAGAGGAAAACCTGGACTGTCCTTTTCTGTTAGAATCCCATGTCTTGGGGACGGGGGAGAAAAGAGAGGAAGGAAGCTTCTCCTGTAGAGACAAACCAGGATGGGATCAATCACCTTGGCTATTTCAGTCATTTTCCAAAGAGATTGAAATGTCCCATTTCTGATGCAAAAATATGTTCCTGTTCCTCCCCCACCCCCCAATCCTTTCCTTTCCGCAAATTTTATTGATTTTACAAATTTTTCAGGGAAAAAGGATTAAAAGGTTATAGAACATTTTGACAGCTACATCGTGTGGGGGGGGAGCAGCCCCCCCAGTCTCGCAACTTTTATAGACAAGAATGGAAAAAATATCAACATTTGCATAAGTATTAGCAGTTTTGAGTTTAACACAAAATCATCAGTATGTTTCAATCATTTTGTTTTGTATCACTTCCATAAAGGTACATTGTAACAACAATTGCAATAATGTTTCAATTCACTTTTGTGATCTGAGTCTTCTAGTTGTCGCATCCTCCCCCCCCCCCCCATCCACTGGCAGAGCCTTGGCCTCTCCCTCCCTTGTTTCTTGTGTAACATCCCCCATTTCGCCTAAGAGAGCACTGTGTTTTTTAGTGAAAGCCTCCGCTTCCACCACTGTGTTGATTCTAATTCTACTGCCCTCCCAGAAAATCAACATGCCTTCTGGTAACAACCACCTAAACCAGACCCCATTATTATATATATTTTTTTTTTGCTAAGAAGGAATATTTCCTCCTCTTATCTCTTACTTTCTTTGGGATCTGTTTAAGAATGGTTATTTCTTTATCCTTGTATTTTAGTGGTCCTCCCCTTTGAGCTCCTAGAACCTCATCTCTTGTGGTCTTTCTAAGAAATTTAACATGAACTTCCCTTGGAACATTGTGTGTTCTTGCATAGGCTGAATTAATCCTATAGATCAGGTCAATATCCCACCAAATCTGTTGTTTATCTCTATTGATGTATTCTGCTAGTATTATGGTCATAATCCCCTTAAGAACTTCATTCTCAACTTCTGGCACGTTTTGGAACCTAAGGAAAAAAGACATCCTTTCAAATTCCATTTTTATCATGTGGTTTTCAAATTCTGCATTCCCCCTTTGGATTATCTTCACCTTGTCTCTCATCCCAACCGCACCCTCCTCCAGTACACCTATCCTCTGTTCATTCCGTATGGTTTTTTTCTGCGTCTCTCTGAGCTGATCATTTAAGTCCTGCAGTTATTTTTTTCATTTTGTCCTGTCCCTTTAAGATGGATTGAAGCATCTGTTGAATAGACAAATCCTTTGCACTCTCTTCAGGGGCTTTAGGTTGTAGAAAGGACCCCAATTGTGATTGGTGACCAATCAGGCTTGACGTGGAAGATGTTGGGGCCGATGAGGCCTTGCCAGGTGGTAACTTCTTTGGACCGATCATGAAGCTCAGAGATAGTTATTGTTTTATACAAAGAGATGGTGTCTGTGGGAAAGCACAGCCAGTAGAGATCACCAGGCAAACAAAGAGAGTAAATCCTCTGGTACAAAACTAAAGCAGATAGGTGGGTCAAAATATTCCAAATCCAGGGGAAAAACGTATTTAAAGAGGCTCCTGGAGGTCTCTGGGGTGGAAGTTAGTTCAAAGCCACAAAGTTTTTCAAGAGAGGAGTCTCATTCACAAAGACAAAGAAGAAGGAGGAAGTTAGCCATTTTGGCTCAGCCAGTACAGGTGGTCAGGAAACAATAAGATCAAAATTCCCATACATAGTTTAGAGAAGAATCAGTTCAGCCATCCTTTCTCTCGCAGTTGTAGTCAGAAAAGAAAAAAAATTCCCCATTCTTTAAGGGAAGTGAAAGTAATTTTAAACTTTCTCTCTCTCCCATAAAAGGGAGAGATTTTCCAAGTGCCGCTTTTCCAAGGGGGGTGGAAATTCCCCCCGTCCAATCTTAACTCCTCCAAAGGTTGAAACGAAGTCCCAAGGAAAAAAAAACTGCAGATCAATCAATAGAGTAAAAACAGTAAAAGACCTGGGGAGACTTCTCACCTCTCCATGCTTCAGCTGTATCTTTCAAATATCATTTCCTTCCAGGCTGTGTTCGGCGAAGCGCGCGGTGGCATTCTGTGCCCCCCCCCTACGCTTCCCGGCTCCTGGGGCAAAGCTGGAGACCCCCCCCCCCGCGGCCACCGCCATTCCAGGGGGTCCCAGCAAGCCGCCCCTGCAGCAGGGTGCCCCTCCAAGGCACCCTGTGCTCCCCCAAGGATTCAGGGGAGCCCACTGAGACAGCGAGAAGCGGACGCATGCGTCCGTCGCTTTCGGCTGCCGGAAGTCGTCTCCATCCTTTCCTTTCCAATGTTAACCAGCAGAGGTCACACACCAACAAGTTTTTGACATATTTTCCTACAAACTAGGAAGAGTAGATAGGTTAGTTAGTGCTAGGGGGAAATATTGATAAAGGGTATTGATATGCAGGTCCTGTCAGGAAGGCTACCAAAATGTCTGCAGAATCCAATATGGGTCAGTCACCAGGACCAGAGGTTTACTCTTCTAATCATTCAGATTCATGCTAGAGTTCCTACTCAGGGCCAGCCATCAACACCCAATCAGCAACTAAAAAGTCCTGAAGGTGCTTTTTCAGGAGGCAACTGGACTTTCTTGTTTTTTTTCTTGGAAAGACATTTCATAACCCAGTATCCTGTGAGAGCTGGGAAAGCTTCTTGGATGAGAAGTGAAATGTCTTCCAAAGAAAAAAACAAGGAAGTCCAGTTGCCTTCTGAAAAAGCACCTTTGGGACAACCATGATCTGGATGACTTTCTACAGACTTCCTCCTCCTCTGCCTCTTCCTTCTTCCCTCTTTTCCCCTGTTAACCAGCAGAAGTAACACACCAACCAAAAGTTTTGACATTTTCCCCACAAACTAGAAAAAACTGATAGGTTAGTTAGTGCTAGGACAGTCAGTCAGTGGAGAAATACTGATAAAGAGTATTGATATGCAGATCCTGTCAAGAAGGCAGAAACTATAAAAATGTCTGCAGGATTCAATTTGAGTCAGTCACGGGAACCAGAGATTTAGTGTTCTGATCTTTTGGACTCACAGTACAGCCCATGTTTAGGGCCAGACATCAAGCAGCCCAATCAACAATACACAGAATAGCGCAAAGCACACAAACTGTAGAGAGAATTTGCCTGAGGATCTAGCAGGGAATCAAGCTGGATTTGCTGGAATCCAGCACAATTCCGAAAACTAAATATCTGATCCCAAGTTGGATCCTGCTATATTATCCTGAGACATGAATATTTGCCTTTATTCATATAAAAATTTCTGCTACGTGAGATGCCTCTCCAGAAGTCAGAAAGTCTGGAACTGAAGACTAAGAGAAAGGAAGCCAGGAAAAGGATGGGATTTGATCTGGAGCTTAACTGAATGGAGATTGCTGAGAAAGAGGACATCAGGAGAAAGAGAAGGAGCACCAGCACCAGTGAGAGTTGTTGAAGTTGCAACATCACATCATCTTCAGTACCTTTTCTCCTCACAATACTATCCAAACTGTGGGGCAATAAAAATATTGATTTCGAAAGAACTGTGAAAGACCTTCCTAACCCAACTTTGAAGATAACAGCCATGCTTAGAGTACTCCAAAGCCCAGTACCAGTGGTGGGTTATGACCGGTACGCCCAGGTATGGGAGTACCGGTGCCTGCTGGGAGCACCAGGTACCGTTCCGGTACAGTGCTCCGGACGGCCCACCCACCTGCTCTCCTTACCTATATTTGACCAAACCGGGCCATTTGCGTACATGCACGGAGCATACGGCACCTGCCCAATGCTTCACCAAGCAGCTGGAGCATCATGGGTGATGAGTATGCATGCGCGCACTGGGCCCATGCACATGGTAGACGCCTGGCCACATTGCAGCATACCGGTTGCAATAGGATCCGGAACCCACCACTGCCCAGGACATACCTCAAAATTGTCTTCTCCTGAAGGGTGCTTAAGCCGAAGAGTGGCTAACTTGTGTGCTGAGGAAAAGAAGGCCTATCAACAGTTTAAAAAAAACACCATGAATCTTAATTATTGATTCTTTTATTTTATTTTTTTGATATTATCCTGGATTTTTGAAATTTTATTAGACTCACAATCTTAATTGCTTCAGTTATAAATAATCTAAATCTAAATTATCAAACACATATAAATGAAGCAAACAAACATAGAACACAAAACATAGTAATAATTGTAATCAATAATTAAATCTAAGAAAGCATGTCTTTATCAGTTCCCTACTTTTATCATTAGATGTTCCTTTGTATTCAGTTCTGGTCTAAAGATGATAATGTAACATTTGGGGAAGAAGATGCAGCAGATCAACTCAGCACTAGAGGCCAAAATGGAGAAGACCTGCACGGCCACCATGGACTTTCCTTTGGTGCTCAGGTAGCTGGGCAGGAATGAGACCCAGACGCTACAAAAGACCAGCATGCTGAAGGTGATCAGCTTGGCTTCGTTGAAGGCCCCATGCAGGTTCCTGGTCAGGAAAGCAACCATAAAGGAAATGGCAGCTAGGAAACCCATGTAGCTGAGAAGAACATAAAACATGGTAACAGAGTGCAGGTCAGACTCAGGGAATGGAGGAGAAATTCCCAGCCACACAACACAGACTTTAATTTGGATACCAGAACAAGAAAGGATGGTGGAGATGGCAAAGCTCTTCCTCAACTATCTTCTCACGCTGTTCCCTGGTTTTGTGGCCAAGAAGGCCAGCACCACCATGATAGTTTTGGCCAACAGAGAAGCCACGGTTTCTGAGAACACAATGCTAAACATGGTTTGTCGGAGAAGACAGGTGGCTTTACTTGGCCGTCCAATGAAGAGAAAAGAAGACAAGAAGCAAAGCAGGAGGGAGACCAAGAGGATGAAGGAGAGATCCCGGTTGTTGGCCTTGACAATGGGAGTGTTTAGGTATTTAAGGAATATTATTAAAACAAAGCCCGTGGTTACGAACGAAAGTAGGGCAAAGGAGACCAGGAGGAGGCCCAAATGTTCCTCATAGGACAGGAAAGTTATTCTTTTGGGGATACACTGGACTCGGTTCTCAGTTGGATATTGATCATCTGGGCACTTGGTGCATTTTTCAGTATCTGAGAAAACAGAAAGTAACATTTCATTTATATCTCTTTTTATATTTCAAGAAAGATCTTCTTTGGATGATAAGTGATATTGAATGTAATTACTGTCGGTTCGGTGCAGATGCAGTTTTGCATGCACTTGCTCACTTCATTTTCATGCATATGTGCACATTTGCACATAAATAGTTCTGGCCATGGGCAAAATATTGAAAAAATGAAAAAAAAAAACCTTAAATTTGTGCAATGTGCAGAACCAAATATCAAGATGGCGGCACCATAGGAGAACCAGTTTGGGTGCATGGCAGGCCTCAGTCACTGATGGTTCCAGCGACCCAGGCCACCGAAATTAAGAACAACAAAATTGTCCACATGGGATGTGCCTCTTTTAAAATGCACATTGCTCAAAATGCCCCAGATGAATGCAGCACTCTTTCCTATGGTGTCACCCACCTTCCTGAGTGGAGATGGTCCGATTGGGACAAGGAATGCAGTCGTAGCAGCAAGCTTGCTCTCCTTCCCTAGCTCGTTTTATAAATCCAGGATGGCATTTTCCCACACTTTTGGACTGAGGCAGAGACTAAGAAGAAAAACAAGGAATGCCAAAGAAAACACATTAGGCCTCACCATCAATAGAAAGTGGAGGTGGATATGAACGTTAGCCAAGTAGTAGTTCAATCTAAAATCTTCAACTAGTTTCAAACAATTGTAAGAAAAGGCACATTCAACATCTCTGCTTCACAAACTGCAATGGGTGCCAGTTTGTTTCCAGGTCCAATTCAAGATGTTGGTTATTACCTATAAAGCCCTACATGGCATTGATGGCCACCTACGGAACTGGCTTTGCCCCATGGCATCAGCCCATTCCTCTTGTTCGGGCAAAGTAGACAGGCTACAGTCCCTATCAGTGAAAAAATTCTGAATGGTGGGGTCTAGGAAGAGGGGTCTTTTCTGCTGCTGCTCCTACTTTGTGTTACATCTTGCCCTCAGACGGGAGGAGAAACCCCTAATCTTTTGGCCTTCCACAAATAGCTCAACATTTGGCTAGGTAGACTTGTGTGGGTGAGGAGTCGACACAGCCATGTTAATCCCATGAGAAAAACCGCTCCATATTAACAACGTATAATTTCTCCATCTTGGGAGTCTCCATATTTTGCAATTTTATGATGTTTTACATTAAAAAAAAACTTAGATTATTCAAATTTTAATGTTTTAGTATATTGGTTAACTTATCCACTGCCCAGAGCCCCTCTATGAGGAGATGGGTGGTTAAGAAGTGTGATATATGAATGAATGAACGAACGAACGAATAAATAAATTGCAGATCCTTTATTCAGCTTCTCCATCACATTGCAATACATGATTTTTCCATTTAATAAAGTCTGCATGGAAGGAATTGGAAAAAAAAAAGGTTTAAACATTAAGTGACAACCAGTGAGTTCCACCTCTTGACCCTATTTGGTAAACCTCGACTTACAATAATTCATTTGGTGACTGTTCAAAGTTACAACCGTACTGAAAAAAGTTACTTATGGTCGTTTTTTCACACTTATCAACCATTGCAGCATCCCCACGATCAAGTGGACCAAAATTCAGACACTTGGCAAAATTCAGACACTTGATTCATATTTGTGACTGTTGCAGTGTCCCGGGGTCATGTGATCCCCTTCTGACAAGCAAAGCCAATGGAGAAGCCAGATGCCCTTAACATCCCTGTTACTAACTTGACAATTGCAGTGATTCACTTACCATCTGTGGCAAGAAAACTTGTGAAATTCCCTTAAGAAATGTTCACTTAGCGAAAAATAGCTTTTAAAAAGGTGAACTCAGCTGGCCAGCCCACTTGTGGCACGCGTGCCATAGGTTCGCCATCACTGTCCTATTTCAGACAAGTGACTGTCCAGTCTGTTCTTAAAAACCTCCAGGATGGAGCACACACAACTTCTGAAGGCAAGCGGTTCCATTGGTTAATTGTCCTCACTGTTAGGATGTTTCTCCTCAATTCCAGGTTCCTTCTCTCCTTGATTAGTTTCCATCCAGTCCTGCGCTCTGGTGCTTTGGAAAATAAATTGACCCCCTCTTCTTTCTGGCATCCTCATTTAACTTGATTCCAAAATAGTTTGAATGAAATCCTCTTTGTCCAAGAGGATGGCAGGAGCATTAAAAGTTATTGCCTGGCCAAACTAGTAGAAATAATTGGCTGGAGGTGGATAGATGTGCTTCCCCATAGCACTCTTGTCCATCAGAAGCTCAACTTCAAAGACAAGCTAAAGATGTCTCCGTATGAGGTTGTCTGTGGGGGAACCATGGATTTAGACTTTGAATTAATTCCCATCCCAGAAGGTTTTCTTCATCCTGACCCACGGTCAAGTTCCTTACTCCTATACAATCCTTTCAATGGGAGCAGCACCTGACCCAAGCTGGAGTCAGACTTCATCAGGACCAGAAAGGGATACCTGACACGGCAGCCTATGAGCAGATGCAAGCAGGAGATTGGGGGCATCACAATGTGGGTCAGAGAAAGAAGAGTCTGTCTGCAAGGTGGAAAGGCCCACATCTGGTGCTATTAGTTGCTCATAGCAGTGCCAGGTTTGGAGGCCTGACCTTCAGAGTTCATCTGAGTCACCTAAGGATCCCTCCAGCTCCAGAAAACGCAGACCAACAAAGGCATCGTTCCAGGTTCCCAGGAAGTGAGTAGAAGAATGAAGAAGGTGAAGCTTTGACTACGAAATCTTGAAGAGCTCTGGAGACGAGTGTTGATGGACTTAAGTCTTCGTAATAGATCAGCTTTGATATTCAGGCTCTTACAATGAATGCATTTATTTTGCATTACTGTATTCTTACTCTTTTCCTCTTTATTTTCAGTCTTCCAGCAAAGCAATGGCTCTGCTAAAAGTTTCACCTCTGATGGCCAATGCATAGTTCAGTCACCAAGGTATAAGATGAAGCAGCCACTGGACTGGCTGCCTACCAATTGCTCTCATTTAACTTAAAACCTTTGTGTCATTCTTTTTGTGTTAGCAAGGCAACAAACTGAGATTTTGTGTTCAAAACACGATTTCTAGGGGCACATGAGCAGTTTTGGGATGAGCTCATATTATTTCTCAGTTGGCCCCAATGCATAAGCCACCCAGCCATAACTCTCTAGGGAAGACCCTTTTCTATGTTGAGTCTACTCCCACTCAAGCACCAGTGGATCAACCAAGTATTCTACAGGGGGCAAACCAAGGGTAATCTGCAGGGGGAGTAACTGAGTATGACTGCTTCGTTGTCATGAGAAGAAGACATGTCTTTTCTTATCACCAATTGAAAACTGCACACATGTAACAGAAATGTAACAGAATGTAACAGAAGAGGGAGTCAAACTATTCTTCAAAGCACCTGAGGGTAGAACAAGAAGCAATGGGTGGAAACTAATCAAGGAGAGAAGCAACTTAGAACTGAGGAGAAATTTCCTGACAGTGAGAACAATTAATCAGTGGAACAGCTTGCCTCCAGAAGTTGTGAATGCCCCAACACTGGAAGTCTTTAAGAAGATGTTGGATAGCTATTCGTCTGAAACGGTATAGGGTTTCCTGCCTAGGCAGGGGGTTGGACTAGAAGACCTCCAAGGTCCCTTCCAACTCTACTATTGTATTGTATTGCATTAAATGGTCCCTGTCCCAATTCAACCACACTCACCAAAGGGATGGTACTTGCTGTGTGGAAACTGTGTCATTTCCTATTTTCTGCCAGATGCTTCAGGAGGCTCCCTGTGCCACAGGTCACTTGTTCTCTTTTCATGCAATGCCAGTTGATCAAAACTACACTCCTCACAAACCCAAGGAAGTGTGAGGGAACATAAACCTCATTGGGGGCTTTCCATGGGACAGTAGAATTGTGATGACCTTATGGGGTAATTAAACGCAGAGACTCTTATGGGCTTGCTATCTCCATAATTGGCTCAACAGTCATAGCAGCCCATTTCTACCTCAATAATAAAAAACTGGCTTGTTTAGTAATAAAAAGTATGAACCAAACTTCAAATGCTCCTGCTCTCCTGAACAAAGATTAGGAACAGCCAAGAACAGCAATTTTGAACAACATCTTGGCCATTGACTTTCTGTTGTGATTGTGAGGTGTTTCCAGATCCTCAAACTATGGCCTGTTGGCCGGATATGGCCTGCAAAATCAAAGTATCCAGCCTGCGGAGTGGTGGGATTCAGCCCCTCCCCTCGCCCCGCCCCTCACCATTGGCTTTATCTTCCAGTGAGCATCTACTCCAGCTGCACTTCTGGTTAGTTATTTCACTGGTTGAGCTGTACTTCTGATCACACCGCTGCTGCCCGAAGGTAAGGCCGGAGGGTACTGGGGAGGACCAGCTGACTGAGGGGGGATCTCTCCAGTGCAGCCACATGATCCAGGGCCGGTGTGTGAGTAGGAGAGGGCCTGCCGCTGTCTTGAAAAGCAGTTCTGCTGCCAGCCTGTAAATCAGTGCTTTAAAAGTCTTTAAAAATGCTTTAAAAGCAGCCTTTTGGGATGTTTTTCACAGTCATATGATCCAGGGCCGGTGGGTGAGTAGGGGAGGGGCAAGTACAGCAGGGACAAAGGCAAATGGAATGCTAAATTTGCCACGCCCACCCAGTCACATGACCACCTAGTCATTCTTACCGAGCTGGTCCGGCCCCCCAACAGTCTGAGGGACCGTGAATCGGCCCGCCGGTTTACAAACTTTAAACTCACAAACAATTCCTTGCAAATAAAAGTTACCATGCAGGATTTGGGAGCTTTAGCTAAGCAAATCACACAACAATCCCTCCAGGAGTTTCTAGAATTGGATGATCTCAGCTTGCCTGGGACAGGTTGGCTATGAAACCTGGCTCTAGAATTCCCAATTCTCCTGGCTGCCATTATCCTATTACTCTGCTCAGGGCAATGTTTAGGACACCGCCCCGAGTCCTGTCAAGGAAAGGGCGCGGTCTATAAATTAAAGTATTATTATTATTATTATTATTATTATTATTATTATTATTATTATTATTATTATTATTATTATTATTATTATTATTATTGAGTTATTGTTCCCAGGAGAATGCAAGGCTAAACCCTGTTCTCTTGGGAGATCCATATGGTGACCCCCTTGAGGTCAAATGGGGAGACAGGACTGTGGGGAAAATCAGGTCTTAGATAAATGGAATTGGTTCAATCAAGTTGCCATAAAGCAATGTAAGGCCAATGTTTGTTATCTCAATACAACAATCCCAAAGATTTGCAATGGAAAATGCTTTCTTTTGGGGGGTTTGACATTATCAAAGTGGCTCCTCGTTTTGATTTAGGTTTTCTTCCATGTTTTATTGCTCATTTGTTTTGTTTTGTTTTGCCTTAGTCCTTCCTTCCCTGAAGGAAAACAGGCAGAAGAAGGAACCTGAACTCACTTACGTATAGTAACGTGACACCCTTTACCTCTGAATACTTACATTTGTGTGCTTACATCACTTGTTTCTTATGTGTTAGTCTCTCCTGTCATTTTGAGATGATATAAATACAACTCTTTGTTCTGTGGGGCCTTCTCCCCATGTTATTTGAGGGACCCCCACCAGAGCATGCAAATAAACAGTGCAGTAACAGTTCATTACTTGCTTTGGGTCCTACATCTGATTCCACAAGTAGTAAAATACTGAACACCAGAAGTTACCAGAGAATGGAGGAATTTTCCCTCCCTTAAGACAAATAATTTATTTCTACTGTCAGCTGTCAGAGGTCACACTCTAACTACAGGCATTCAAGATGGGTGAGGATTTTCCTCTTCTGGTTCCCCAGAGGTCTGGATGGAGGAAGGGAGGGAGCAAGGAGGCCGAATTGGGCAGTAGCTGCTCCCCCACAGGTGGGTCTCTTCAGAACTGAAGGAGCTCAGAGGAGGGACAGGTTTGAACCTGAGGACACCTTTTCCATTATTATATAGTGGTAGAAGTGGGATATTGAACACTTGGGGGTAATAGGGAATCAAGATGTTTTTTCTTTTAAAAAATCATCTGACAATTAGCAAAGGTCAAATACCAACCACAGGTCTTTATCCCCCCCTAAAAACTGCCAATGATAGACAGGCTAGGTAGTACTAGGACAATCACACAGCTGAGAAGTGACAAAGATACTTGGATGCCAACCCTCTCAGAAAGGCACAGGCTATAAAGATCTCTGCCACAGAAGATTCCTCACCAGAAGGCAGAAAGTCTTTTCAGCACCTCAGCCCAGAGAAGCTGGAATGGGAGGCTAAGAGAGAGGAACCCATGAAAAGGATAAAAGTTGATCTGGAGCTTAACTGAAGGGAGATTGATGAGAAAGAGCATCAAACCCAAATAGAGCTCTGGAAGTTCCAACACTGATTCATCTACCCTAAACCTTCTCCTCCTGACAGAACCAGACCTTGGGGGAATTGAAATACCAATTCTGAAAGAACCATGAAGGAGATGAGGCTGAGATCTTCCTAGCTAACTCTGAAGATACCTACCAAGCTAAAAGCAGTCAAAAACCCAGTACATGGTTCATATATCTCCTCTCTTATAGGATTGCTTAAGCCAGATATTGACTAACCTGTGTGCTGAGGAAAAGAAAAGCTACCAATTGGTTTAAAATACAAATATTAACTGTTAACTTATTTTATTGTTTGATTATTTATTGTTATATTATTATTATATTGATTAAAATAACTATTTTTATCTCTTTCAGTTTTAAATAACATCAGTTGTCAAACAGAGGCAAATGAAGCATATAAACCAACAACTGCAATCAAAAATTAAATGTTATAATCCAAAGAACCAATTTCAAAATCAGGTCCCTGCTTTTATCATTAGTTGTTCCTTTGTGTTTAGATCTGGTCTCAGGAGGATAATGTAGCACTTGGGGAAGAAGATGCAGCCCAGAAGCCCAGCACCAGAGGCCAAGATGGAGAACACCTGCATGGCTACCATGGACTTTCCTTTGGTGCTCAGGTAGGTGGGCAGGAAGGAGATCCAGACACTGCAGAAGACCAACATGCTGAAAGTGATCAGCTTGGCTTCATTGAAGGCCCCAGGCAGGTTCCTGGCCAAGAAAGCCACTGTGAAGCAAATAGCAGCTAGAAAACCCATGTAGCCAAGGACAACATAAAACATGGTGGCGGAGCCTTCGTTGCATTGTATGATGATCTCTCCAGGCTGGGAGTGCATGTCAGAGTCAGGGAATGGGGGAGAAACTCCCAGCCACATGGCACAGATGAAAATTTGAACACCAGAACAAGAAAGGATGATGGAGTTGGCCAAGCTCTTCCCTAACCATCTTCTCATCCTGTTTCCTGGTTTTGAGGCCAGGAAGGCCAGCACCACCATGATAGTTTTGGCCAATACAGAAGACACAGCTACTGAAAAGACAATGCTGAACATTGTTTGTCGGAGAAGACAGGTGGCTTTCCTTGGTTGACCAATGAAGAAAAAGGGGGACAAAAAGCAAACCAGGAGAGAGATCAGGAGGATGAAGGAGACGTCCCGGTTGTTGGATTTGACAATGGGACTTTCTAGGGATTGAAGGAATAGGATTAAAATGAACACTGTGGTTAGGAACAAGAGTAGGGCAAAGGTGATGAGGATGATCCCCAGATGTTCTTCATAGGATAGGAAGATGATTCTTTTTGGGATACATTTGACTTGATTCTTGTTTGGATATTGATCATCTGGACATTTGGTGCATTTTTCAGTATCTGAGGGAACAAAATAATATTTATTTTATAGTCTTTCAAATTTCAATAAAACCTTTGGGTGAGATGTGATACTGAAAGATGGGAAAGCTTTAGTAAATTGTATATACACTCCAGACAAAAAATCCCCAGTATTTAAAACTATAAAAACAAGAACAACAAGAAAATAAAACTAAAAGAAGGAGGAGGAGCCAACGTTGCTACGAGACCGACGTGCGATCTCAATGTTCTGAGATCGCTACTGAAACTTTTATCGTTGGGTGGTCCAATTGGACCTAAACCATCCTGCAGAGATGCTGAATGGGAAGAATACGTCCTGTTGATCTCAGGGACACCGCAAAGTCCCTGATCGATCCAGGAGAAGTTCTTCTAGCTGACGATAAAAGCACAGCCCCTAGGCTGATGAAGTTGGGATGGCTCCGAACAGAAGGAAAAGGAAAGAGAAAGTATTTACAGCTGGTGAGGAATTTTTACCATTTTAAAAGAGACTTCCCACAAAAAAACTTAAAATTAATTTAAATCTGAGAACAGATGAATGGTTTTGGTCAGTGTGTTATCTTGCTTCTTAAATGCTATTTTTATGGATGGAATTTATGCAAGCCTTTTAAAATGAATGGATTAAGTTTTCTTCTTCTATCTTTTTTAATATTATTTTTGCAACCCATGGACTAAAATTTTCCTTCTTCATTACTACATGTGTTTTCCTCTTTTTCTCTTCTATTCTACTCAAGAATTTGATTTTTATTTTTTTAACTTGGAATATTAAAAAAAGGAAACAAAGTTAGTGCTGCTGCTCAGAGGTTGGAGGCTTATGTATTGGGAACAAAGCACTTTTACTTTCCTCACTGAACAGTCTGGCTTGGCAATTCAAAGTCTCACAGTTTGTTTATAGAGAATGATAAGAACCAAAGGACAAATTGTTTATACAGGTGTCCTTTTGAACTATATCTCTAACCAGAGAAAGTGAAAAGAAGATTTTACTGTGAATCCTTCAAGCCAGAGCAGTAATATTTGTCAGCTGGAAATTATGGCACAATTTCAACAGCAGAAAGAAGCTTTAAGTTTGCGAAAGATAATGTTTGAAATTCAGAAATTATCAAACACATTTGAGAGGATGGAGAAGAAGTTGGAAAATCTAGAGCATCTAACAGTAAAATATGATGAAGAAGTTGGAGATGTTTATCAAGTGGAAAAAGTGGAGGTTAGAGTCCTAAAAACTGAAGAGAAAAATGATCACAAAGAAATCAAATCCGCTCATATCTATGGTGATTGGTTTGTGTCTGGAAATGGAAAGAGTGGAATACGGAAAGGGGAATAAGATGGATGGGAACTCTACCCCAGATGACAAGACACAGAAGAAGAAACAAAAAAATTTATGGACTTAAAGAGAGAAATTTCATGAGCAACATAATTGACAACACCACGGACAATTAAAGATAAGCTGATCAAGGAAACAGAAGAAGGGCATCAAAATTATATGAGAGACTCAATAAGCAATGAGTTGCAAAGAGGACTCCATGCAAATTTGATTAAGGAGATGATTAGAGGACTGATACCACAAATGGCAGAAGACATGAGATTGTTTTGCTACTGGAAAGATACAGGCTGATAGATGAAAGTGTATAATCTAAAACTAGTTGAATTTAGTGAAATTTAGTGGCAATAGATATGGTTAAATAAACAACTGAGAATGATAATAATGTACACATATGTATTGGTATGACAAGTAGTAATTGGATATGAATATTGAATGGTACCTATGAAAGGAAGATTAGAAATTATTTGGTTATATATAAAGGTTAATAAAAAAGAACGAAAAAGCTGAGCTAGTTGCTGCCTCACCATGGATGACTCTGCTTAACCTCACTGGTGCTCTCCCTCCCCAAGTGTAGTGACTTCCTCCCTAGGCCCCCATTCATTTCTCTCTCTCACACACACAGCTGGATAAAACTATATAAAAATCTAGCCCAGCTTCACTGATTACAAGTTGGAAAAGGCAACGTGGCTCCACCTACAATCAAACTACACTTGGGGAGGGAGAGCACAAGCGAGCACTGAGGAGACCACAGGAGGAGGCAGGAAGCCAGGCAAAGAGCCATGCTGTAGTACACACACTTCCCCCCAGCCTCTTTCTTTTGGAAGGCTCGGATCGGCTCCCCTCCGGCTTCTCTGCCTCTCCTCTCACCCAGCCTGCCAGCAGGAGGTGGTGGGTGGGCTTTATTGTGTTCCAGGCATTTCCCACCCAGACAGCAGGCTGCATTTGCAATGGTGGAAGTGTTTGGGAAAGGCAGCAGGGGAATGGGGGGGGGGATGGCAGAGGAGCTGCTTTCAAGCCACTGGAAAAGATATCCAATCCAACTTTTCTGTGTGTGTGTGGGGGGGTTTGTTTGAGAGTGAGTGAGAGAGGGAAGGGGTAGGAGAGATAGTCCAATCAAACTTGTGTGTGTGTGTGTGTGTGTGTGTGTGTGTTTGAGAGAGGGGGGGAAGGGAGAGAGGGAGGAAGGAGGGGAAGGAGAAGAAAAAGAAAAAGAAAGGAGCAAAGGAGAAAAACAAATGCTGTCGCTTTAAATTGGAACTGAGCATGCCTGGCTGTGGAATTCTGGGAGTTGAAGTCCACAAGTCTAAAAATATTTGAAACTCAGCACTGTGTCAGTGCCTCACCAGTCATAAACCTCACCGCACGTCACTGATATATATATATATATATGTTTGGGTACAACATAAGGAAATTGGATGTAAATTGTGAACAGTGATTTGGAAAGGAGGATAAGAAATTTTTGTTCCTAAATATTATTGATGTTTAGCCAGAATAGGCCATAAGGATATGGTGTTATTGGAGGATATTAGAAATAACAAATGAAATGCCAGTATGTGGTCAGGTTTTAAATCTTAGTACATTTTATGATGAAGGACGATTAAACAATTATTGTCAAATGAAAATGGAGGCATGATGATGGTAATGTGTATAAAAATATCTGATTTAAAATACCTGAGTTAATACGAATTTTGTGACGACAGCGGAAGAGACACGCAAAAGCTTTTTGTAACCAACTGATACACTTCCTACAGTATCTAAAGAAGGAGGATTCTTTGTGTTGTGCTTGTTTTGAAAATTAAAAATTAAAAAAAAAACTTTAAAAACAACCTAAAAGAAGAAATATCTGGTGCCACAAACTCACTTCTCTCAGGTAATCCTCCAGATTCTTATCTTTCACTGACTTTACTTTGAGTTTTTTAAATTTTTGACAGATGCTACACATACATTTTTCCCGGGAATATTTAAACTCAGTTATTGATGATTGACCCACCAACTATGCTCTCAATAAATTCTGTAAAAATCCTGGACACAGGGTAAAAGTTGTCTAACATGGTTGGATCCATGGAGAACCTCTTGAGAAGGGTTGTAATATTGCCTACTTCAGGGGAGATTGTACAGCCCCTTCCAGTTAAAAACCATTAACTACCCTGGATTAGGGAGTATCTCCAAGCTGTAGAAATCCCTGAAAATGTGATTCTGTCAACAGTCCTGGGAATCACTTGGTAATAGAACCCTGCATGCTTCTTGCATAGTTGGTAGCATCTTGAGGCATTCCTCTCTTGCTTTCTTAATGTTTATTTCTCATTATATTAATTTTTAATTATTGCTTTAATTGTATGCCAACAAGAGTCACTTTGTGTGAAATAGAAAGCCATATACATTCAATAAATAAATTTGAAAATAAAGAGATCTTAAGAAAGATTAATTCATGAAAGAATTCAAGAAGAGGAACTGAATCCATCCTCTCTAGATTTGAGCAACAATTTTAAATAGAGAATGAATTCAACATTAGTATCAATGGATATTTAGTATATTCATCTTTTATTAAAAATAAAAAATATGCATAAATCATTAAAATTAAGCCTAAATAGAATTCTGAACCCAGAGAAGCAGGTATTTACAGAAGAAGGCAAAGAAGAAGGGGGGAAAGACAATGAAGGGGTAGAAACAGTGGGAAATAAAAAGCAGACAAAAGACTCCATGGGCTTGGCAGTGGTATAGGGAAAATTGTAAAAGGGGTGTGTGTCCCAATTAAAGGGAATAAAAAGCAGACAAAAGGTGTTTTGGAGGCTGTTAAGGGCATAAGGAACATTGAAGCAAGAGGTTACGCCCCAACAAAAGAAATATAAAATATTTTTTTTGATGGTGGCTTAGGGAAAATTGAAGAGGGTGGATATGTCAAAATAAAGAAAAGGGAGAAGGCAGGAATAGAGAACTGGGACAAAAGACTTACTAGGAAAAAATCAAACAACTAGAAATCATTATATGGGAAAATATAAAGCTAAGATAAGGGGTTTATGCCTAAATATGATAATAAAATGGAGTTGCTAATGGAAAGATAATTAAATAGAGGTTAATATATATGGAATATGGACAAATATGAAACTGCTATGGGAAGATTGTAAAGCAGAGGTTTGTGATTCACTTTTATACATGATAATTAAACTGAGTTGCTAATTGATTGAATATGACAATAGAAGGACAATTAAGCATGAGTTAAAATATATGAAACATGGACATAGATAGAACTTTTAAGAGGATGAACAAAGTGAGATACGTACTACTTGTTATTTTATGTAGTAGATTAAGGGAATTGTAATGAAAATTGAACAGTGAGCATTGCCCTTTATAGACAATTAAGGGTAATCTAATCCAAGATATGGAAAAATGGAGAGGGAACATGAAATATACTTATGATGGGAAACTATTGAGATTTAAAGACAGAATCACAAATTGGGGGCGTGTAAGGATGTATAATTATATAAATATAATGATGAGAATAGCTGGGAATTGTGACCAGGTCTACATCTTGCCCAAAAATAGGCTGGGGGTGGGGTGGGGTTTTAAAAACACAATGACTATATATGTATGCTTTTTTGTTCTATTTTTTTTAAAGGAGGAAGATATATGTTAAAATTAAATATATATATTGAAAAGGAACTATAAATAGTTTTTTTGGCTTCAGGGTGGCCACAAGGCAGAAGAGGGGACAGGGAGGGGGGAAATTAGATAGATGGGGTTTTGCCATCAAAAGAAAAAGGTTTTCCTATGGGAACCAAGGTCATTCCAACAGGTGGCTTAGAGAGGAGGAGTGGAGTAACCAAGCAACCTGCCAGCACCTTTATTAGACAATGTGACTGATGACTTGGAGGACAGGGGGAGCTTTCATTTTTATATTAGGTGAAAAAAATGTGACCTTTCAGAGTCAGCTTTCACCATGATTGGTGAAATATGATGCATCCAATAAACTGTTCTTTGAGGAATCTATCTGCCTCGGAGTTCGTCTTTCAATGGGTGCATTACCTGAAACACTGACAATATAATTGACAAAAATTGTCAATCAGAGGGTACATTTTAGGAAAGCTCATCAATCATTTGAAGAAAAAACACAAATAAATAGAGTATTCATAAACTCCTTTAAAACAACAAGGTGATTAGGAGAAAGCAAGGATTTGTTAAGAAAATAGTTGCAAGGCTATTCCTCATTCAAGCAGGGGGTGGGGGGAAATGATCAGATGAACCAATCCTACTTTATTGTAAGACTATATTACCATTGGGAAGGTCCAAATCTTTTAATGAACTCTTTTAACGGTCAAAGAAATTAGGGAGGAACTTATCTGACTTTCTTTTTCTGCCTGTTATGCAGCTGCTGGTTTCCTCCCCCACATATTATCTGATTCTTCCCTATCCAGCATCTCTTTCTCTCATCCTCCCAATTCATTCCCACGTATCATCACATTTCCTTATTAAAATGTGTGAATGGTGGTGATATTACTTGATTTTAGCAAAGAATCAACCAAATCCTTCCTGATGTGGTGAATGGGGATCTTCTTAATTGAGCAATGCATGGCATGATGATTAAGTGGATACAATTGTCTTTAAAATTGTATTCAAATAAAATTTAATCTTACCGATACAATTGGGAAGTTATGAAAAGCAATTAGACCTTGGTCATTGCTTCTTCTATATTTTCATTAAAAAAGGAAGTAGATGAATCATGATTTTGTGATGCAGAAATTATAAAAGCTATTTTGAACTCCTTTAAAAATTCCCATTTTCCAGAACATAAAACATGATTTTGAGATAGAGGGAGGTGCACATGTAAAATCCAGTTGGAAACTAATTTTTAACATTTAGGACTTGATATATCATTGCATTTTGTATAACACAAATGAATGGCATCCACAATCTATATCTTTCTCTAAGATTTCATTCGTAATTTTTCTCACATTATTCTACATGTGGAATGATTACTGATTATAATAAGCTAGTAGTAATGTTTTAATGATATGATAATAACCATATTATTAATTTGACAATAATGTCATTAATGACCCAGTTGAATCATAAAAGTCCTCTTGAAGGAGCCACACTTGGAGAAGAAAATTTTCATCTGCTTTAGGGAAGGACAAAGGAGGCGAGGAAGAGATCAAAGGAGTTAGCCTTGAAGAAAGACTACATGGAGAAGAGCCATGCTGGTTTACAGAAGCTTAAAAATCAGAAAAAGGCTGGGAAGATTTTTTTTTTAATATGCAAAACATCTTGCTTGTAGAAGGGAGGGTGCAGAGCTCTTCCAGTAAGTATAAGATGCTGTGCAGAAGCTTAGGATCTTAAACAACTAAGAGGAAAGCGCACCAAAGACTTTGAAAAGGAATTTAGTCTGATGGATCCTTGTTGGGACCCCTTACCTTCCATGGCTGCAGCCTTGGAGCCCCCAACCTCTCTTCTCCCTTCTCCCCTCTCCTCTTGGATTTGGATGCAGCATTTAAAGCATGAGCCAGTATCTTAATGACACTGTAAATACAGTTGTCATTTCCGATCCGCATCCTATTCTTTTTCTCCTGAGTCTCTACTGGTGCTTTCTGGGTGCATCTTCTCCGGCCTTTGACAGAAAAGATGTGTTTTGAAACAGAGCAGTGAAAATACTCATTTTGAAATTCAGGTTCCACAAAGAAATATTGTGTATAGGCAACATCTTTTTTCCAATTCTTTTGCCACTGAAAAGGAAAGGTCCAAATACTATGGACGTACTTGAGAAGACGATAGTTACCCATGGAATAGACCCCAACCACTGTCATGATCCAGACCTTCCCTTCAGTGGGTCTTGGGAAACCTTCAAGTATTGAATGGAAGGGAAGAATTCTGTCCCAAATGCCTTCAAACTCTATGAAATGAACAAAGACATTAACTTGCCTCCACTTAGAGATGGCATTCCTGAGGGATGCTGTGTGTGTGGTTGTTGAGAATTGTTGTGATATAACAGCACAGATTCTATTCCTGACAAGCATAGGAGTAAAAGTTCTCATGAAATGCTCTCCCTTCTCTGTGTCTGGAGCAAAGAGGCCAATCAGGGTCCATCTGAAATGGAGGAGCAGTTGGACAATTGCTTGGTATTGAAATCCTTCTTTGGGGAACATCGGATAGAAAAAAGGGAAATGACTTTTATCATTCAGAGCCTCTGAAGCAATTTTCCAACTGATCTGAGAAAAGCAGTGAAGAATTCTGTTACATTTAGGGTCTTACCAAGTTCCAATGTTTAGCTTTTAATGAATCCAACTTTTTTCTCATGCACATATTGGAACAGTTTCTTGTTGATTAGTCATAAGGACATATCAATATACAGAACATAAAAGGCCGAGCATTAACAAAATAGCATGTCAATGTAGATTTTTAAAAATATATAGTTCAATAGAAAAAGCATAAAGAATGAAAATAGTATTTTATGACCCCTGAATTTACAACAATCAGACCATAATTTTCTTCCAAAAAAGGGTTTTATTATATGTAATTTTTGAATTCTGAGCACCCAGGAAATACCTTTTTTAATATTAGGATCTCAATAGGTCATTTATCTAATGTGCAATCCAGGAAGTTGATCTCCCTCTTTCTTCTATAATTAACATTCAAGTAATAGATGTATTACATCTTCCATCTCTGAACCTCCATAAATAAAAGTATGTTCACTGAAAGGGATTTGGAAGGTTCAACTCAATACTTGGAAGGTTCATTTGTAGCATCTGATGCATTTCAATATGCCAACCTTACTGAGTGGAGCTATGATCTTTCTCTGTTTTGTCAACCTTGATTCTTTTGAAGCATTTTTTAAATTTTTTCTCCAATTGTAAAAAGACAGGGAGACCGCAGTTACCAAAATAATTTATCAATTGCACACTTCAATACATTTTAATTGAAATTTTTTTCTTCTAACTGAGTTCTGAGACTCTTACAGTTTGCATATCATTAATTTTATTTTAAAAATGCATGCCCAAATTTTATAAATTGTATACATTCCCTATTCAGCTCTGAGGGCAGCAGCTGAAGTTCTTTTATCCATCCTTAAGATTCTTCTCAGAGGATGATTTTGATAATTTAGGTTAAGGAAGCTGCATAGTTGTGATTTAAAAAAAGAAGAAGTAACAGTGCATTCACTTGCCCCTTTACTCTAAATGACCTCCTTCAATGTTGAGAGAGCCAAGATCCAGGCACAGAGAAAAATACCCAGGTAAGGAAAGGTGTGAACTTGCTCTATTGACTCATCATCAAATAGCCCTAGATGACAATGATATCATTTTCCAAACATCGTAACTTTTGACTTTGACTTAGAAATAATCAGATATTTTTTATAAGAACAGAAGCCAAGTCTTCTTAACAATATTTGAAACCAAAGGTCATATTGGCAGCACCCTTGTCTTACTTTCTGGTAAGTATCAGTCCTACTTCTCAGGGCTTTATGGGTCCTAAAAAAGGGTTCCCCAACCAATGAGCCAAGGCTGACTAGTGGTCCATGAGGGGTTTGCAACGAGGCCATAGAAATGGATTACAAATATCCATTTGCACAAGTGCATCCTCACTTTCTGAGCAGCGTGTGAGCATGTGCACAGGAGCTCTATTTAAGCCAGCTGTTTGCGTGGAAAGGTCCCCTCTGCCCTCCTATCCAATCTGCAAAGCTGGAAACATTGGGGAATTCTGTCCTAAAACACATTCTCAAACAATTGAATGTGGAACATGGAATAATTGGGATGAAAGGGATCTTGGAGGTCTTCAAGTCCAACCCTCTGCTCATAGACCAGATCGTATGCCATTCCAATCAATATGAACCCCCAGCTCTTTTTGAAGACCTCCAGTAATGGAGCACAATCAGCTTCATGAGGCAGACTGTTCCACTGATTAATTGTTCTCACCCACCAGGGCTTGTAGAAAGGGCTTTGAGTAAGATCAACATTCTCAGCTCCATTTTAAAAGCCATCAGTTTCTTCCATAATATTTCTTTGTTTACTGTGCCAAATGCTATAACGGCAGCAACCCAGTATTTTCTCTGACTGATATTTTTTCATAGTTAGATGGTTCGAGGTAACACAATTAGCAATAGCGGATCAAATTTGCTTCTGTTTCTTCTACAAGGAATGTCCTTTTCATCTGCAACATTCAACTCTATTCAAGCTGGCATGCATTTTAGACAAAATATCTGTCAGAGAAACAGGCCTGGAATGATTAGTGTCCTTTTTATCCCATATATATGGAATAAATAACAAAGTCAGAAGCAACCTTGGAGGTCTTCTAGTCCAACTCCCTGCCTAGGCAGGAAACCCTGCACCACTTCAGACAAATGGTTATCCAACATCTTCTTTAAAACTTCCAGTGTTGGAGCATTCACAACTTCCGGAGGCAAGTTGTACCATTGATTAATTGTTTCAACTGTCAGGAAATTTCTCCTCAGTGTGAGCTACAATTGTATGAACTACAATTGCCATCTTTGACCCAAATGGGCATGGCAGTTATTATTTATATGTGTAAATGAACCTACCAGTAGAATGTCCCACCAGTTGGGATTTTTCTTGAACTGTTCAACTGTTAGAAAATCCCCTCTAGAGGCAATATTGTTCTCAAAAACATTGAACAATGAATTTGAACACGAGAATTTTAGGGCAAAAAATAGTTGACATTTTGCCTAACATATTTGTAATTCTTTTATAAAATGGTTAATTCATGTTTGAAAATATCATTACTTTGGTAATATCACAAAAGAAATGTGAGCTTTCCAGTCCTGCACTTCCCTCTTGTAGAAAGACCCTTTGATTGAACACAGAGCCTCTCCTCATCTTCACAAGTGTGCAGCAGAAGCCCTCAAAGCAAGGAGGAGGGTCTCCTGAGTAGATATTTCTCTTTTGATACTTTCTCTCTCTGCACTATTATCTCAATCTCCGGCCATGAAACCTACAAAGGCCATGGTGAAAAGTAGCTCTTGAATTCTATTGTGAAGAAATCCATCACTCACACACCAACAATCCACACACTTTACCAGATAGAGAAACACAAACACAAACCTGGGCAACTTTGTAGGGGCCGACTAATGTTGACATCTGGATGGAGATGTCTCTGAGAGCTCCATCAGCCATCACCAAAAGGTTTTCCTTCCTTCCACAGCTGTAGTTGGGAACATTGGCTTCTCCCGTAGAGAGCATGTCCAGCAAGGCATCTGAAGTGCCAAGAGTGTTATCATAGTTGTCATGGATGTTATAGCCAAAAGTGTGATTGTGCAGGAGGTGGTGATTTTTATTAACCACATCAATATTGAAAATCATCAATAGTATTCTTTTTTTTTCAAAAGTTGAGCTAGGGTAAGACATGCTCATATTAATATTAGGATCATCAACAGCAAAAACCAAATACATTTTCTCTATGTAATCTCTTTTTCTCCACAAGCTGAGACTTAACCCAATATTGATCCAAAACCAGAGACAAATGATAGTCACCCATTAATATTTGTGTGGGTTGAGATTCTTGGATGGAGATACTGTAGTTCTCCAAAAGGATAATAAAAATAAGAAATAAAATATTATTTGCAGCTGTACTAATTTTCATCAGCACAGTAAAAAGGTTGCAGAATAATTCAACCATTAAAGTAGAACAATCATAAAAGGAAGACAATATTTGATAAGTGACCCAGAAAAGCTATACTAAAAACAAGTCATCCTCTAAATAATTAGGCACAGCATATTAATCAGTGGGTATAAAAATATGGAAATGAGCTTTGCAGGGGAAACTACAACAATCAACACTTTAACCAAAAGTCAGCATTCAAGTCATGAATTGAGGATTGAACAGGGAAAGGAAAATAATGTGGACTTCTTTCAGGTTTTATTTTCCTCATGTTTGGATTTGAGCCTCTCCCAGAAAATCAGACAAAGTATAGAGGCTGTGGAAATCAAAGGAGTCAAGAAATTAGTCAGGTCCTGTAATATACGTAGGAGTAAATAAAAGAAGAAGGAAAAAAGAAGAGAGTTAGAACTGCAAATGGAGGGAATGAATCTCCATCACAATGAAGGACTTACAGCTGAATCTGTCTAGAAGGAGCTGTGTTGAAAGGTAATATTGCAGGTGTTATTTTTGATGGGGAGATGACTATACCAACGAGAGGATCTCCTGGCCTTAATAGCTCCATGGCTTTTCTCCATCCTGGTGATCCAAATTCAGTGGGCATTTCATTCTAGGTTTCCCAGAGACTGGCTGAGAAACCAGCAGCAGCATCAGAAGCAGAAGCAGGAGTTTCATTATTGCTGGGGCTGAATCATTCTCCTTCCTGTTTCTAAAAAAGAATTAGAAGAATTCAAAGACTCTCAAAGGATAGAATATTCTGTTGCTTTCCTGATTCAAACAGAGACAAACCAAGATTCACCTGTAAGAAAGGGAAAATATATTCAACAGCACAGTTCCTACCTGTCCCATAACTGGAGCCACAAAGGGCAAAACTTGTGTTATTTATACTTTTCTAATGCAAGATCCCTTCCAGGTTGCTTCAGTCTGACCAGTCACTGGAGAAGAAGGAGAAAAGATCTCAAGGCCTGTATGAAGATAATTATAGTGAGAAGAAAAATCTCTTGGGGACCCTGAACTTCTTCCATGTAAGGGAGGGCAGCTGAAGAAAATCTTAGTGAAAATATTTTGTCAGAGTTTTGGCAGTGTGACTATTATTATGAGATAAACCCCAGGAGCAAAACACAGCACACAGCACATAGAGCATTTATACAGTTAATAGTGGTTTATATACAAATATATACAGACATGCACATGGAAATAAATTCCTTACCACTCAGCTAAGAACACAAGGAGAGCAATGAGATACATGAGGAGAGAGAGAGAAACGCCCTCTAATGGCCAACTGTATATAAACACCTCACCAGAGTCTCTACCCCACCAGAATCTTAAAGAGGTGATGCAAGTATTGCTGAATCATCCTCATTGCATCAGCCTACAGATTACAGCTTACAACCTTACATCAGATGGCAGCTATTAAATCCTCAGTACCTGACATATTTATATATTTCATATCAGTGAAAAACCACAGAGAGACCCCTTGGGGCATTCTTCTGTAGTGGCCTTATTCCTTCCTGTTAGGACATGTCCAGAAAGTGATTCTGGAGCAAGGTATTTCCACATCCAGCAAAGTGACCTGCTGTCATTCAATGTGGCCTCTTGCCTCCAGGGCCTGCTAGGGAAGGTCCCTCAGAGCTGTGGAGTTCGGTGCCACTCTAGGTTGGTGCCACTGAACTTTAGTGCTCCCTGTGCTTTTACTCCATGGAAGCAATCAGGGTACTTGAACTCAACCTAATGTTAAGAGTTTTTTCTTTTCTTTTCAATGAAATTTCCATGTGTTAATCCTAAATTAGAACTGGCTTTATAATTGCTTGTAACTGAAGTGAAATTTCATTTGCCATCAGTTCTAGAAATATCAATTTGCATGAGAGCTGACTGAGTGACAGGAAAATGACAGCCTTTGGATTGCATCATTGGCTAAGAGATAGAAAATGATGAAAATTATTTTAGTTTCCTTGACACTCTTGGTGTTGTCTTTCCATATTGATACAATAAGAGCCATTAAATGTTGATGTTTCTTAGTTTGAATAATAAAATGGTGCTGTGAGGTCTGTGGTTGAGATAGTGGCAGATTTTTTTGCCACAACCACCCAGAAGTTGGTTTAGGAGGACCTTGTTGCATTTCCTCTGGTTGTTTAGGTGCACTTGGTGTGGAATCAAAGCACCCCTCTCAGTTGGAAGCCCCGTACAGCATGGATGGTCAGCCAGGAACCCTCTCAGGAGGCGAGTCCCAGGGACCTCAAGGCTAGGAAAGCTCACCAGAGTCTAAGGTGTTTGCAATCATGTTTGCATTTGGGGCAGGCACCATGGTGCTGTGCTGGTTTGCCTCTTTTCTCTGGGCATCAATACCAGTCAGGTGTGGTGATTGGTGAGAAGGGGTCCTGCCCTTGGTCCTGCTTTTCAGTTGTTGATGGGCTTAATTATCTCTTTTCTCCTATTCAATATCTACGTGAAGCTGCTAGCTAAGCTCAACTGTAGCGTGAGCTACCACCAGCATGTTGATGATACTTAATTTTATATTTCTGTCAATAAAGGAGAATACTTGTAGCTCGGGGTTGCAACGATGGGTCCTTGGTGCTCTCTGAACTTGGTTGTTTTCTTGCAGACATTTCATTACCAAACTACATAACATCATCAGTGCTAAATTTCTGTTCCTGGTGAATTAAATGTTCCTGTGAATGTCTTAGCCATTTTCCTGGAGGCTATGGTGTTTAGATAGGGAAGAACAGGCTTTAGGTAAATGCTGGCAAGATCAAGTGGCTTTTTGCTTTGGAGCCTGCCATTTGTAGGACAATGCCATCATTGTAGCTTTCCTGGCCAGGAATCTGTCTGGAGCCTTCAAGAAAGCCAAGTGTCAGGGTTCCAAATAGCATCCAAAAGTAAATCAGAGTCCAAAGCAAAGTATTGCTCAAAGTTCCAGCTTATTAAGAGAGCCATGTTGGCACATCTGGGAAAACCTGAATCTGAAAGCTTCCTGGTTTTCCCCACCCAGTTGAAAGTTCAAGATCTTGCCCCCACACCCACAAGTCCATCACATGGTCCAATCCTCCACTGCCATGCTGGTAGTTCCACCCATCCAGTTCCTGTCAGGTGCAGAGGTGCAAAGACAAAGAATGACTTTGGCTTTCTAGAAAGAATTTTGTTATGGCTACATAGCATCTAACTCCGTACAATCCCCCCTCCCATTTTCCCACAATAGAAAACACATAGTAGAATGATAGAGAGTGTGGCAGGCCAAAGATCCAAAAGAAAAGATGACTGCAGGCCTGACAGGTGGCCTCACCTCAGAAGAAAAGTGCATCCTGGAAAGAGAATAATGTGGGGGTTAACATAAGCATAAGTAACCACCTCTCTCCCACCAAAGGGGAGGCTTTGTTTTGTTGAGAAATTTATCATGGAATTGTTTTACTAACTTGTCAGCTTGTACATTCCAACTTTTTACCCATGTAGCTTCAGACAAAAGGAACCTCTTCCAATGCACTAAATATTGCAATCGACCTCTATAAATCTAGAGTCTATTTTGTTTTCACTTCATAGTGACTTTCTCCCTGTATTACCATTGGAGGAGGGGGTGGTTGAGTCAACACTCTTAGATTGGACCCAATCACAGGCTTCAGTAAGCTACAATGAGAGACTGGGTGAATTTTCCCTAGAATTCTAGATAGACTGTACTGAACTGTAACTGCGTTAATTATTTTCACTATTGGGAAGAGACCTAGAAATTTTGGGCCTAATTTCTTACTAGGCATCCTTAACCTTATGTATTTGGTAGGCAAGAAAACTGTATACTCCACGTGGAAGCGGGGTTGGAGCAAGCGGTGCTTGTCAGCTTGTTTTTTGTACTCTTCTGCAGCATCTGCTAGAGCTTTTTCCGTATTCTCCCACCCCTTTTTAAGAGCGTCCATCCATTCAGTCAGAGACATGAAGGAGGGGGGTTGTCTGGGCAGTTCAGGCATGGGAACAAATTCCATGCCGCTGGTAACTTGAGAAGGAGTTAATCCAGTGCTGCTGTGGATCGCTTTGTAGTACACGACTTCGGCGAATGGTAACTTTAACTTTAACTTAACTTTTATTTGATTTCTAGACTCACTAAAGACCCCTTGGTATTTTCTGGATCCCTGGAATTTTAATGTCTACTGCAAGGGCTGCAGGCTCTCGATTTTTCCCAACCCCAATCAATGCAGCGCCTGCTGGTGTGGTAAAATTACTCCTCCTTCCTTCCTCCAGGTGTGAGAGCATCCTTGGTTCCAAGGAGAAATAATTTTATTTTGACTACACAACCCCAGCTATCTCTAATTCCCCCTCAATATCCCTCGCTCCAGTGTAGAACCACTGAAGCTCCAAGACGGCTTTAGCCAGGTCAGTTTCGGGATTGACATGAGCAATTATAAAAGTTCCAAATTAGGGCTAATGCATGGAAGGATAATGAACAGGCCCTCTTCAAGGTTCAAGGGTAATGATTTCTTCCTTGATCTTAGAAGTCAGGAAGAACTAGAGTTAAGTGTCACCAACCTAGAGTCTCACCAAACTCCATAGCTCTGGGTGACATTTCCACCAAACTCTGGAGGGAAAATACCAGACTAAAGGACTGCAGGACTCCATTTGCTGGGTGCTTAAGGATCTTCCTCAAGCATAACTTTCTGGTCATATCATAACAGGAAAGACCACAGAAACATTTTCATTAACTCTGCACATGGAGCCCAGGAAGTACTTTAGGATCCTCAGGGGAAAAGTTGTTTCTCACTGTAATTATCACTATGCTGGTCTTTGAAATGTCATTTACTACTTCTATAGTGACTGTCTTGGATGGAAGCATTAGACTGATGCAACATGGAAGGTATCTTACATCAGAAAAGGATACATGCCTCAGGCTACTCTCTGTGCATGGCACAACTTTGGGGACAGGAAGGGGCAGTGCTCTTGAATGCACCTTTCTCTTTTTGATAGGTGAAATCCAGTTTGACTATAACTGAATCAGGAAAGCCACTGGCATTACCATCTTGTGCGAGTGCTTTGAACTCTTCCAATTCACCTTCTCTGTGCTTAGGAACAGGAATTGAATGGATTCAGCCCTCCGAATTATGGACCTCCTGCTTCTGATGCTGCTGGCATTCCAGCCAGTCTCTGGGCAGCTTAGAATGAAGTGCCCTCTGAATTTAGAGAACCAGGATAAAAAAAAGCCACGGAGCTATTACAGCCCAGGAGACCATATTATTAGTATAGTTGTCACTGAAACAAAAATACCACATGCAACGTTGTCTTTCGATGTGGTTCCTTTGAGTCAATCTCACTTGTAAGTCATTCATTGGGATGGAATTGCATTCCTTCCATTAGCACTTTTAGTTCGCTCACTCCTATTCAGCAGTGCTTCTTTAGTTTCTTGAATTGTTTTGATTTTCATGGCTTCTCCCTTTTGTCTTATTTTGTGGAAGAGACTCAAATCCATAGATGGGGCAGAAGAAAAATCGTGAAAAAAGTTCATGTTATTTTCCTCACCCCATCCAATCCTGATGTCATCGTTTGAATACTGACTTTTGTTAAAAGTACTGAAAGGAAGGACTAGTGGTGACATGAGGGTGTTCCAATATCTCAGAAAAGCATACAGAGAAGAGCAAACAACGATGATTAGGGGACTGAAGGTGACAACGTATGTAGAATTGCCGCAGGAATTGGATATGACTAACCCAGTGAAAAGAAGGACTAGTGGAAACTTGATAGCAGTGTTCCAATATTTGAGGGGCTGCCACAAAGAAGAAGGAGTCAACCTATTCCCCAAAGCATCTGAGGTCAGGACAGGATGGATAGAAACTAATCAAGAAAAGAAGCAACCTAGAACTAAGGAGACATTTCCTGACAATTAAAACAATAAAGCAGTGGTACTGTTAGAGGAGGAGAACATTTCTACCTCAGGGTTGACTTGAGGGGTCCTCGGTGTTCTGTGGGCTTACTTGCTTTCTTGCAGACATTTCATTACCCAAACTAGCATGAGGGGCAGTCAGTGTTAGTGTGCAAGGAAACAAGAATGCTCAGAAAGCACCAAGGACCCCTCAAATTAACCAGTGGAATGACCTTGCACCTTATAGTTGCTCCATAACTGGAAGCATTTAAGAAGAGACTGGACAGCCCCTTGTCTGAAATGTACAGCGTCTCCTACTTGAGCAGGGGGTTGGATTTCAAGACCTCCAAGGTCCCTTCCAACTATGTTATTCTGTTAGTGAGTGAAACTATTATAGTTGCCTTTCCAATCCCTTTTCCATATTTATATAACTCCTCATTGATATTCAATCCCTGATATTTATAGGAATAGAAAATAGAGGATAGACAATAATCTTACAATAGTAGAATTGTTTTTCTGGACCACTTTGGAAACTTTCACATTCTTTTATGATGGTTCTACCTGAATGACGTGTTGAATCCTGGTAACGGCTTTTGGATCAGCATTATACAATGTAAACGTAAGAGTCAATAGACCTGTGCAGATAAAATTGAAAGAAGTATGCATTGTGTTATTGGTGCTTTTGATGATGCTAATAATGTGAATGTTTTTACAGACGTTTACCTTTGGAACAATCAAATCTCTTCCGCTATGCCTTCGCCATTCAGTTGGTCAACGAGAATCCCCAACTCCTTCGCAATCTCACATTGGGCTACAACATCCATGACAACTATTTGAACACACTTGGCACTTCACATGCCCTGTTGGACATGCTCTCCACTGGAGAAGCCAACGTTCCCAACTACAACTGTGGAAGAAAGGACTACCTTTTAGCTCTTCTTGATGGCGCTCTCAGAGACATCTCCATGCAGATGTCAGTGTTACTTGGCACCTACAAAGTCCCACAGGTTTGTGTGTGTGTGTGTTTCTCTATCTTGTAAATTGAGTTGGGTGGTGGTGGTCAGCAAATGATAGATCCAACCATATTGTTGCTATGGAATTCAAGAGTTGCTTTTAACATTGGTCACTGAAGGCATCATTGCTGGGGATTGGGATCCACAGTGGGAAGAGGGCCACGATCAAAGCAGACATACCCTCTTATGACTTCATCCCCAATGCCCATTTTTGAAGTTCAATCAATCAATCAGAATAGAAATGGAAGGTACCGTGGAGATCTTCCAGTCTAGTCCCTGCTCAAGCAGGAGACCCTATAAAATTTCAGACAAGTGGCTGTTCAGTCTTTTCTTAAAAGCCTCCATTGATGGAGCACCCACAACCTCTGAAGGCCAGCTGTTCCACAGGTTAATTTTCCTCACGGTTAGGCAGTTTCTCCTTAATTCCAGGTTGCTTCTCTCATTGTTTAGTTTCCATGCATTGTTTCTTGTCTGGAAACAATGAAGGTGAATAAAAGCTCTGTGTTCAATAAAAAAGCTGTTTTGTACAAAAGGCAGATGAAGCAGTGATGGAAGTTCATAGTTTATACATGATCTTGGCCAAAATAATGCTATTTTCAAAAGTGAATAAATCATAGATTTGTGAAAAGAATCCCAATGGATTAGCTTACCTACAACTGAGAAAATATCTATCCAAGCACAATGGTTTAAGTATGGAAGATTTAACCATTTGCCAGATTTACAATTGCTTTTATTTGCAGAGCTCCATAAATAGAAGGCATAACACATCTATTATTCAAATTTCAATTGTATAAGAGAAATCAGTATCTTGGATCACACACTAATGGGATGACCTATTGATATTTTAACATTAAATTAATATTTAAAGATCAAAACATTTCCTCTGTGATGAGAATTTGAAATGTGCATAAAATATGGCTCATTATTTGAGCAAAGCAGTTCAATTCAAATCTCCATATCTGGATAGGATTGCTATAAATTGTGGATGCAATACAGAAATGATTTGCAATCTTTATTCTTATTCTTTGCTTACTTCATTCATTGTTTTATATTATATAAGATCTTATTAATGTCTTATAATGCCTTGGTAAGGCCACACTTGGAATATTGCATCCAGTTTTGGTCAACACAATGTAAAAAAAGATGTGGAGACTCTAGAAAGAGTGCAGAGAAGAGCAACAAAGATGATGAGGGGACTGGAGGTTAAAACATATGAAGAACGGTTGCAGGAATTGGGTATGTCTAGTCTGATGAAAAGAAGGACTAGGGGAGAAATGATAGCAGTCTTCCGATATCTCAGGGGTTGCCACAAAGAAGAGGGATTCAAACTATTCTCCAAAGCACCTGAGTGTAGAACAAGAAGCAATGAGTGGAAACTAATCAAGGAGAGAAGCAACTTAGAAATAAGGAGACATTTCCTGACAGTTAGAAGAATTAATTAGTGGAACAACTTGCCTCCCAAAGTTGTGGAAGTTTTTAAGAAGATGTTGAATAACCATTTGTCTGCAGTGGCATAGGGTTTCCTGCCTAAGCAGGGGGTTGGATTAGAAGACCTTCAAGGTCCCTTCCAGATCTGTTATTCTATTCTGTTGTGTCCTGTTTTGTCCTTTCCTGTCCTGTCCTGTTCTGTCATGTCCTGATCTATCCTAACCTGTCCTATCCTATCCTAACCTATCCTATCCTATTCCAATGTCCTGTGTATTATATTCTGTGTCTTGATATGGCCTCAAGAATAATCAACAATAAACTATTCTGATATGTGCATGAGAAACAAATTGGATTTATTACAACCTTATGTTTTGGACTTAACTTGACCCCAAAATATAACACAGCACTCTTACTGCTTTTTCAGATAAGTGATAAAATTGCTTCAGAGGCTCTGAGTGATAAAAGTCAATTCCCTTTTTTCCATCCGATGCTCCCCAAAGAAGGCTTCCACTACCCACAAATTGTCCGAGTGCTCCTCCATTTCAGATGGACCTTGATTGGCCTCTTTGCTTCCGACACGGAGAATGGAGAACTTTTCATGAGGACTTTTACTCCTTTGCTTATCAGGAATGGAATCTGTGTTGTTATATCACAACGATTCTCAAGGACTGGCCACGTAAGACCCCTCAGGGATGCCTTCACTAAGTGGAGACAAGTCAACGTCTTTGTTCACTTCATAGAACATGTTCCTCTTTTGGAGAGAATTTTCCCTTTCCATGTAACACTTGTACGTTTCCCAGAACCCATTGAAGGGAAAGTCTGGATCATCACAGTTTTGGGGGAATATTTCATGGGAAAGCACAGACTTTTCAGATACATTCATAGCGTTTGGACCCTTGCCTTTCAAGAGAAAGAACGGCCAGAAGATGATGCTTTTAAAATCGATATATTTGTACACCCCCGGTTTAAAGAGAAGTGTTTTAACTGTTCTCTTTCAAAACATGCCTTTTCTGTCAATGGCCGGAAAAGATGCTACCAGACAGATGCACTGGAGATCCAAGCGAAAAGACGCAGGACACAGATTTCAAATAAGCACCGTGTTTACAGTGTCATTAAGACTCTTGCTGGGGTCTTGAAGTCTGCATATTCCTCCAGAACCAGAAGGAGAAGGGAGGTGGATGAAGAGAATTTGGAGGCTCCGAAGCTGCAGCCGTGGCAGGTATGGGATCCCAACGATACACTAATCTTAGCTCCTTTTGAGGAAGAATTCAAAGGAGAAGAAGGAGAACCATCTCAACCTATCTGTACTACAAAAGGCCAAACGCTTTGGCCAATTCAATCACTCATGGCCTAATATTTCAAAGATTGGGATTTATGGAAATATATTTTGATACTAGCTTAAAAACTGGGCCTTGCCCAGGTATTTACTTATAGGGGGGAAATGTCAGGACCAAAGCGAATTTGTAATGTTGGATTTTTCCCCTTACAAGAGGGAGCCCCCTTGTGGAGTACTGTGAAGCTGTTACCATGGCAACTCCACTGGGCTGTACATTTTATGGCAGTACAGTAGAAACCATTTTAAGGCACAACAGGCTGTATCGTAATAGAACAACCCCCCCCCCCCCCGAGGGGTGTTAGAGTTGTCTTACCCACACAGTATTTTTTTTCCAGAGAGTAAATCATCCGTCTATCAAGTTTGGTTGAATTTGCTGGAGGCATTCCAGAATTATGCTGGAACATACATACAGACACACACATTGTTTTTTCTTTAACAAACATAAATGCTTAGTGAACAGTGTATTGTCTGGGTCAATTTACTTTATACACAATAACAATAGTAATACTACTCAGTAATACATGGCAATAATCTTTCAACTTCTAACATTTAAGTCTAATAGAATAGAATAGAATGGAATGGAATGGAATGGAATAGAATAGAATAGAATAGAATAGAATAGAATAGAATAGAATTCTTTATTGGCCAAATGTGATTGGACACACAAGGAATTTGTCTTTGATGCATATGCTTTCAGTGTACACAAAGAGAATAAAATACATATTTTATTATTTATTATAAAATACATAATATTAACATTATAATATAGTATATAGCAGTATACATAGTAATATTTTCTCCATTTCTAATTTCTACCTATTTTCTAATTTTTAATCAAACAAATCCTATATTAAGAAGTATTCTATATCTATCCGTCATCTCTTGCCTTTTTTAGTATTTCAACTCTTACTGATTTTTTGACCAATCTCCTATGCTCCTCCCTTGGGATCTTGTATCTCTTTACATCACTCATATTTAATCTAAGTATTCCGTCTGTCTCTACATCTACCTCTCGCTGTCGAATCTCCAGCACATCCATCAATGACTCTTTCATCACTTCTGGGATATCTTTCTCTTTGTCCTCTTCTATAATTTTAGCTCTTAAAGTGTAATCTGCCTGCTCCATTTCAAGAATTTTCACTATCCCTTCCTCATCTTGATTCGTTTGTGTCATTTGTTAATTTGTCTCCTCTATTCTTTCCTCTGCTCTTTCTACTTTCTCCTCTATTTCCTGGATTTCTTGTTCATTTTTCATTGTGCACTTTTAACTGCTTCCTCTATCTACAGATTAGCATTGTAGAATCTTACATTACTTAATTTGAAGGAGACTCTGAGATCATCTAGCCCAACACATCTCTTCAGGAATTCCACATAAAGCTTCTCTAATAGTTGGCTGCTCAGTCCTTGCATGAACACAAACTGTAGTTCACTGGCTCAGATCTAAAACAGTTCTTACTTTTAGGATGTTTGTCTTCTCAATCAGCCACAATCTCTTGGCTGAGTTTATCGTATGATGTCCTACATTCTGGGATAGCAATAAGATGTTTTGTTTTGCGTAACATCTTTCAACTATCAGAAGAGTGCTATATCCTCCATCTGAGAGTCCCATTAGTTGAAATGGGACTCCAAGTCTTCTGATTTTCCGCTCTAATAAGCCAACATGGCTCTTCCCCTTGTTGTCCTTTCTCAAGGGGAAGAGCAGCTCCTTTGATCTTGCCAACTCAAGAGAACCTGGCTGAAGCCATCTTTTGCTGCCACATAGTTGCCATGAATTCGAGTGGGGGAAATAAATACACCGACTAACAGTCAAAACAAAAAAAGTTTTTTTGTGGGAACCAAGGTCATCCCAAATGGTTGCAGCTGAAGGAGGAGAGGAGAAGCCTGCCAGCTACTTTCATTGGACAATGTGACCTGGGACATCTGGGGAGGGAATTATTTGCTCTTTTAATTAGGGAAACCCCATGGAACTTTTAGAGTTGGTTTTCTGTAGCTGTGCCAGTATGAGGTATCAAATATACATGTTCACAAAATCATGATTCACACAATTTCTTTCCTATATTAATAAAAATACAATAGAATACACGAGCAAGAGCCATGTTGGCACAGTGGTTAGAGTGCAGTTTTGCAGGCTACTTCTGCTGGCTGTTGGCTGCCTGCAATTTGGCAGTTCAAATCCTACCAGGTTCAATGTTGACTCAGCCTTCCATCCTTCCGAGGTGGGTAAAATGAGGACCCAAATTGTTGGCAATATGCTGACTCTGTAAACCACTTAGAGAGGGCTGTAAAGCACTGTAAAGTGGTATATAAGTGCTACTGCCATTGCTTAATGTTATTCACAACACTCCGGATTTCTGAGAAATATTGAAACATTAATAAGGCAGCTTATATCCACTTAATTTTCACACCATGGAGCCCTTACTTAACTATGTCAATTATATTTTATCAATTTATGATTGATAAATTTTGCTGAAACTTTTTTTCATTTTTCCAGATAGTGACAATATTTGCTCTCTCAACTAAGCTTATCTGCAAGTTAGACACCTATAGAAAAATATTAAAATGGGCAGATATGGGATTAGAAACCAAGGTTTCTGCTTTTAACATTCCTGAATGTTTCCATTCTAGTTTCATCCCTTTCTGGAGAAGAATGAGTTTTACAATCTTTCACAGAAGAAACTCTACTTGGACCCAAATGGAGAAGTAACAGCAGATCTGGACATCATAAGCTGGGTCGTTCTCCCTATGCAGCACTCCATCAAACAGCAACTGGGCATTTTTAAAAGACAAAATATTGTTATCAGCCAAGATGCTCTTTCACGACTAAAGTTGCTCAACAAGGTAGGAGAAATATTGCCACTAAGCATGGTCACCATTGCTTAATGTTGAAGTTGTGAAGCCATGGGAATCTGGTGAGGGAAACCATCTGGGGTTGAGATTGTGGTGCTGAACAGCCTCTCTTCTTCCTTGTACTCAAACAGCAAAGGAGAAAGCAATTTTGTTGAGGAATTCCTCAATTTGATGTTGGACTACATGTGACAAAATTGAACCAAGACCAGATGGAATGCAACATTGAACATAGAATACTAGATTTGGAATGGACCTTGGGCCTTATTTATTTATTTTTAAATAAATAAATAAAATAAGTTTTGGAATTAGGATTTCGCTTGATCTGATTGGGGACCTGAAAGAACCATAGGTTTTGATGTTGTAAGCAGCCCAGACCTTGTCAGATGTAGCTTGCTGGGATGGTACAATATACTTCTAGGAAGGAAGGAAGGATGTAAGATAGGAAGGAAGGAAGGAAGGAAGGAAGGAAGGAAGGAAGGAAGGAAGGAAGGAAGGAAGGCAGGCAGGCAGGCAGGCTTTCAGTTAACATGAAATCATAGTGGCTAGTCCAATGTGAATGTTATAATGCTCTGATCCAGAAAGCTAAAACACTAAAACATGACTTTGACCCAAATAAAAGTCCTTCCTGAAACTATTTGCCTTTTGGCTGGAAAGAGGTTACTTCATCTGAAATCTCCTGAATGAATTATTTTTATCTGAAGCTGGAGTTGAATACATTATGTGGCCAAGTCTGATTAGACACACTAGGAAGTTGTCTCTGATGTAGAAGATCTTGGTATTCATGCAAAGCATCATAATCATCATCAACAACAATATTATCATCATCATTAACAATAACCTCATCTACTTCTTCATCATCATTCCAATAAGGAGGAAGGGAGCATAAAGAAGATACTAAGAAGATAATACTACAGCCATGCTACATAAATATACATAAACATTAGACATCTTGATTATTAGCTACTTTAAACCTCTTTGGGCAAAAAGGAGGCTCCAAATCTAACTAATAATAAATGTGATTCTATCTTTCCATGCCAGGTGGTACCACCTAATTGTGGTTCTTCAACAGAAAAGACCATGTCTTGGATACCAAGCTGGGCCTTATACAATAAATATCCCTTTCCAACACAGGGCTTAAACCTTTAAATCCTTCCAGTCTTTATTAAGTAGAAAAGTCCTTTATCACAATGTAATCTGCCAGAAGCAAAAGTGAAGAACTAAATGAAGAACAGCAAATAGTTGCATCTCTTGTAACGATTTGCAACAACTTAGAAATTTCATAGTTAAATAAGAGAAGCACAGAGATCACTTGACTAAAGTTCATGTCACCCTCCACTTTCCCTGGATGTTTGATCCTAATGTATTTTCTTTGGCATCCTTTGTTTTTTCTTCGTAGTCTCTGCCTCAGTCCAAATGCGTGGCAAATTGTAGTCCTGGATTTGCCAAGCGGGCTCGAGAAGGAGAACCAGTTTGTTGCTATGACTGCGTTGCTTGTCCAGAGGGGACCATCTCCACTCAGGAAGGTGGGTGACTCTGGAGATATCTTGATCAAGGTGCATGTTAAAATTCATCTAAGGTTGGCTATTTTATTGTTCTTTATTTTCAACAATTTCTTTCACAATGGGAATATAAAATCGCAGCCTCAAGTTTTTATTTTCGCATGCTTAGAATTCTAGCTACTTCTATAACAAGTTTGTCTAATCAGAAAATCCCCAAACCAATTGAGAATGAGGGGTCCTTGGTAATCTATGAGATGCTTGTTTTCTTGAAGATGCTTCATTGCTCTAATTAACCTAAACTAAAGTATCTCTAAGACCACCTCCACCCACACAGACAGGTAAGTCACCAGAATATAAATGACTGCACTCCTTACTAGCACAGATGATGTCACCTAGGGCATGGTGGGCAACCCGCGGCTCGGGAGCCACATGCGGCTCTTTACACCCTTTAATGCGGCTCTTCTGTGTGCCGGGTGCCCGCTCCCCTCCCTCCTCTCGGGCTTCGGAGGGAAGCTTCTGCAAAAGCCCGGGCGAGTGACAACCAATTTTGGTCCTATGACTGCAGAATGCTGCAAAATACCATAAATGCAGGCCAGTTGTTGAGTGTTTCAAATGTGATTGGAACACTCAACAAGGTGACCACAGTGTGTGTGTGTGTGTGTGAGTGAGACAGACAGACAGAGAGAGGAACAGAGAGAGGGAGTGAGGGAGGGAATCAGAGAGAGACTGACAGACAGACACACACACACACACAGACAGAGAGAGACAGAGAGGGGGAGGGAGGGAGAGAAAGATAGACAGACAGAGAGAGACACACACACAGAGTAAGTGATTAAGTGAATGAGTGAGAGACAGACACACCCACATACACAGAGTGACAGAGAGAGAGGAAGGGAGGGGAGAGAGACAGAAGGAGAGACAGAGACAGACACACACACACACAGAGTGAGTGAGAGACAGACAGACAGACACACACACACACAGAGTGACAGAGATGGGGGAGGGAGGGAGAGAGAGACAAAGAGCCAGAGAGAGAGAGAGAAAGAAAAAGAAAAAAAGAAAGTGGGAGAGAGAGATGAAATTAAAAACAACAACATACAAACCTGACTTACTCAAACTATCCAAGGAAATGCAAGGCCAATGTTCACATTAGTGGTTGTGACTTTGTCAGTCAATGTCAGGATGTAATTTTCTCTACATTGTAAGGCAAATTTTACGGAATTTAACGTTATCGATAAATAATATCGTTCTAAAGTTTTTGTTTTATTAGTTGTGTTATTTGTATCCTCCCGACCTATGTGGATACTTGCATGCAGAATATTCTCAATAAAAACTTATTGAAACTAAAAACAGTGTACCATCCTGTGTATTTTCGGTTTTAAAAATGTGGCTCTCAAAGTAAATTTCAATTGTGGTTTTGGCAAGATTTGGCTCAGTTGAAAAAAAAGGTTGCCCACCACTGACCTAGGGTAATGAAACGTCTGTAAAAAAATAAGCAAGCTCACAGAGCACCAAGGACCCCCTCAATCCCAAAAATACCTTTAATTTTTTTCTATCTTGCACACAAAATCTAGAAGCAGTTTCCAAGTTTACCTATATTTATACCTACGGAGTAGTGTGACCTGCACAGGTACCCAGTACTTTCCAAGTGTAATTCAATGCATTTTAAAGTCCTAGATGACGTAGAAACAAGGCACTTTCTTTATTTGATTATATCTGCTTGTCCACAAGTGCAGGTATAATAGATATGCCCCAGATCCATTAATAAAACATTGCTATCTTTTGGATTAGGGACGCAGTGGCTCCGTGGCTAAGATGCTGAGCTTGTCGATCATAAAATTGGCGGTTCAGAGGTTCGAATCCCTAGTGCCGTGTAATGGAGTGAGCTCCCATTACTTGCCCAAGCTTCTGCAAACCTTAGCAGTTCGAAAGCATGTAAAAATGCAAGAGGAAAAATAGGGACCACCTTTGATGGGAAGGTAACAGCACTTCATGAGCCTTTGGTGTTTAGTCGTGCTGACCACATGAACACAGAGACATCTTTGGACAGCACTGGCTCTTCGGCTAAGATACAGAGATGAGCATCGCCCCATAGAGTCAGGAACAACTAGCACATATGTGTGGGGGAACCTTTAACTTTATCTTTTGGGTCCTGAGAAGCCAGCCATTTCTGTCGCAGGTCTTGCCTTATGCAATAACCTAACACTTGAAATGCAACAGGCTCCCATCCACCTAGCTGTCTGGAGAACTACCTCATTTCCCAGAATTTGTTCTAAGGTTAGGTCAGCGCCAGAAGAAAATGTGGCATATTGCCTGAGTGAAGGTTCCAGATTTTATTTTTTTCTTGATATTTTTATTGCACGCCTCCTTTCTTTCTCCGCCTGGGCCAGCGAGTGAGAGAGGCGCCGGCCCCAAACCGCCCGCCTTCATTCAAACCAGCCCACCTCTTCTCTCCCAGTATGGGCTCTCTGGAGGGGGAGGGAAGGTCCCTCCCAAGACTGGCTTCTTTCCTTCCCTCCTGCGATGTCAATCTGTAGGGGGAGGACACAGACCGTTTGGCAGTGGCAGGGAAAGGAGGTGTGTGCTAGAGCACCCCCGCCAACAAGAGCGAAGGGGAGTGCCTTCACACTTGGCTATTGCACACTGCTTTTCTTTCTCTGCCTTCCCGAATGAGTGAAGGAGGCACTGGCTACTAAACTGCCCACTCGTCCGCATTCAAACCAGCCCGCCTACTGTCTCCCGGCATGGGCTCTCTGGAGGAGGAGGGAGAAAGAAATTCCTGGCATTTCTGAGTTCCTGAGCCAACATGACTAGAGGAAGAATTCTGGGAATTGAAGTCCACAAGTTTTAAAGCTGTCAAGTTTGAACACCCCTGGGGTTTTTTTCTAAAGGGTTAGGGGTGCAAGGGTCTTGTAACTTGACAGCTTTAAGACTTGCGTGCTTCAATGCCAGAGTTCCTGAACCAACATAACTGGAGGAGAAATTCTGGGAGTTGAAGTCCACAAGTCTTAAAGCTGTCAAGTTTGAACACCCCTGGGTTTTTTTTCTAAAGGGTTAGGTGTACAAGGGTCTTGTAACTTGACAGCTTTAAGACTTGCCTGCTTCAAATGCCAGAGTTTTTAAGCCAACATTTTGGTTGCTAAAGCAAGAGCATTGTTAAGTGAGTTTCACCACATTTTAAAAGTTGGCCACGCTCACACAGTCACATGACCACCAAGCCACACCCATAAAACAGGCCATGCCCACAGAATAGGTAGTAAAAAATTTGAAACCCATCATTGGTGTGTGTGTGTGTGTGTGTGTGTGTGTTTGTTGAGCTTTAAGCTGCCCAATGATGGGTTTAAAAAGGCCAACCAGATAAATGTTATACATAATTTTAACCATTTGCAATAAAAATATGTCTTGAAATGTGAAAAGAGATATAAAAGAATATTATTTTCTGTTTTCACAGATACTGAAAAATGCACCAGGTGCCCAGATGATCAATATCCAACAGAGAACCGAGTCCAATGTATCCCCAAAAGAATAACTTTCATGTCCTATGAGGAACATCTGGGCATCTTGATGGTCTCCTTTGCCTTACTTTTATTCCTAACAACGGGCTTCATTTTAATCACATTCCTTAAATACTTAGAAACCCCCATTGTCAAAGCCAACAACAGGGACCTCTCCTACATCCTCCTCGTATCCCTCTTGCTCTGCTTTTTATCCTCCTTTTTCTTCATTGGACAACCAAGCAAAGCCACCTGTCTTCTCCGACAAACAGTTTTCAGCATTGTCTTTTCAGTAGCTGTGTCTTCTGTGTTGGCCAAAACAGTCATGGTGGTGCTGGCCTTCCTAGCCTCAAAACCAGGGAGCCGGGTGAGAAGATGGTTGAGGAAGAGCTTGGCCAACTCCATCATCCTTTCTGGGTCTGGTGTCCAAATTTTCCTCTGTGCCACGTGGCTGGGGGTATCTCCCCCATTCCCTGAGTCTGACCTGCACTCACAGCCTGGGGAGGTAATGCTACAATGTAATGAAGGCTCTGTCACCATGTTCTACATCACCCTCAGCTACTTGGGTTTCTTGGCTGCCATCTGCTTCACGGTGGCTTTCCTGGCCAGGAATCTGCCTGGGGCTTTCAACGAAGCTAAGCTGATCACTTTTAGCATGCTGGTCTTCTGCAGTGTCTGGGTCTCCTTTCTGCCCAGCTACCTGAGCACCAAAGGAAAGTCCATGGTGGCCGTGCAGGTTTTTTCCATCTTGGCCTCTGGGGCTGGGCTTCTGGGCTGCATCTTCTTCCCCAAGTGCTACATTATCCTCCTGAGACCAGATCTAAACACTAAGGAACATCTAATGATAAAAGTAGAGAAGTGATAGTGAAATTGTTTCTTGCTCATAACATTTAATTATTCATTGTTATTGTGTTTGTATGTTTCCTTTACATCAATGGTTCACAACCTTTTTTGGGGCCATGCCTCACCTAAGCACCTCTAAAATCCTGATGCCTCCCCCCCTTGATTTATAATTCCTACCTTACTCAAAAACTGAACTCTACTCATGCTGAATAAGCCTAAAAGGCCATTAACTTTGTTTAAACAAGGTTCAATTGCCCCCATTAAAAAGCAAATTACACCCCTGTGGGGTGTAGGCCCCACATTGGGGATCACTGCTTTGCATCCATTTGGAAATTTAAAACAAAAAGAAATAAAAAATATGGAGAGTGTTGGACTATTTGAGGTACTGCCATAAACAAAAGTGGGTCAACTTATTTTCCAAAGCACCAGGAGGCAAGAGAAGAAACAATGGCTGGAAACTACTCAAGGAGAGAAGCAACCTGGAATTAAGGAGACATTTCCTAACAGTGAGGACAACTTGCTTTCAAAAGTTGTAGGTGCTCCATCACTGGAGTTTTTAAAGAAAAGACTGGATAGTCACTGGTATAGGGTCTCCTGCTTGAGCAGGTGGTTGGATTAGAAGACCTCCAAGGTACTTTTGAGATCTATTCTGATTGATTGACCTTTTCCATGCTTGCCTGAAGCTAAACAATGTATTGAAATGTCGATGAGAAATATCCTGTTCATTTTTTACTGTTTTGCCCCAAGGGAGAAAATGAAAACCTGCCAAGGAGATCTCATCTTCAATCACTGAACTATATGGAGGAGAACAACATTGTTGTAAAATTAAAAATTAATCATCTCTGGGGTTTAAGGAGAGACATTGCTGAAATGGACTTTCTGAGTTTTATAGGGTAAAAGTCCCAGAAGACAAAGTGGCTCTTTTCCCATTTGGCATCAGCCATGAATAAAATTGCTTTCCTAACAAGATTGGCACACCCTTTGTCACTTCTCACTTGAGTGACTGCCCTCACTTGATTGATTGCCCTCCACATAAATGAAAGAGGGAGCACAACAAGATTCCCCTCAAACCAGTTTTCTGGGTGCATGTGGCACGAAATCAGGTTGCATATTCCACCACCATGCTATGGGCACTGCCAGTATCTTAGCTGAAGACATCATAGCCTACTGTTTATTTAATAAACCAAGAAATTTCAAAAGTCAAAGGATCTCAGTATATTATATGAATACGGCGGGACAACAGAAAATTTGTAAAGGAAAATAAAAAATAAAAGGTTCATCTGCTCTATAAATTCCTCCTTGTTCATCCAATGCTATGGTCCACAGGTTGTCACTTTCCTATCTCTAGTCAACTCTAATCCAAAAATTGATATAGATAGAATAGATGGGAAATGAATTTTCACATCAAGTTGAGCTGTCAGGGTTCCAAGTAATAGATCCATCGCAAGCAAAAACTCCGAGGCAGGTGGATTTCTCAAAGAATAGCATTATTGGAAATATCAAAATGGGCACATATCTGGTGAAAACCAACTCTGAGGGTTCCCACAGTTTTCACCTAATTAAAAGTAACAGTTTTCCCGCAACCGTAATCAATGCAGGTGTGGTGAAATCACTCCTTCCTTCCTTCTTCCAGGTGTGAAAGCATCCTTGGTTCCCAGGAGAAAGAATTTTATTTTGACTACACAACCCCAGCTATCTCTAATTCCCCCTCCATATCCCTCGCTCCAGTGTGGCACCACTGAAGCTCCAAGACGGCTTTAGCCAGGTCAGTTTCGGGGTTGACATGAGCAATTATAAAAGTTCCAAATTAGGATTGATGCATGGAGGGATAATGAACAGGCCCTCTTCAAGGTTCAAGGATACCGATTTCTTCCTTGGTCTTTAGAAGTCAGGAAGAACTAGAGTTAAGTGTCACCAACCTAGAGTCTCACCAACCTCTATAGCTCTGGGTTACTTTACTTTACTTTACTTTTATTTAGATTTCTAGACCGCCCACTCTCCCGAAAGGGACTCGGTGTGGTGTACAGTCAAATTAAAACACAGATACATAGGAATAAATATAAATACAAAAATCCTTAAATTAAATGAGGAGGTTAAAAGACTGTATCTTAAAGTAAAGCAATTAAAACCCTATTAGAAATAACCCCTAAAAAATACCCCAAAAAGTTAAAATTAACCCAACTAAAAATATCTGGCAGGAGGTAGATAAAACTATGGATGGGCCAAGCCGGCTAGTCGAAACAGGTGAGTCTTTAGTTTTTGACGGAAGGAGCGGAAGTCGGTGGTAGTTCTAATGTCGGGGGGGAGGTCATTCCACAGGGTTGGGCCCATCACAGAGAAGGTTCTACTCCTAGGTGCCACCCGTTGGCATTGCTTGGTGGACGGCACCAGGAGGAGTCCCTCCCTGTGAGAGCGGATTGGTCGCAGGGATATGTGCGGTAGGATGCGATCCCGCAAGTAGCTAGGTCCTGTACCATGGAGCGCTTTAAAGATGGTAATCAACACCTTGAAACGCACCCGAAAAACCACAGGCAGCCAGTGCAGCTCGCGCAGGAGAGGTGTTACGTGGGAATACCTAGTACTCCCCATGATAGCCCGCGCGGCCGCATTCTGGACTAGCTGTAGTCTTCGGGCCCGTCCCAAGGGGAGCCCCATGTAGAGGGCATTGCAGTAGTCCAGACGAGACGTCACCAGTGCATGAGTGACCGTGCATAGGGCATCCCGGTCCAGTAAGGGGTGCAATTGGCGCACCAGGCAAACCTGGTGGAACGCCCCCCTTGCCACGGCTGCCACATGGTCATCCATCGACAGCCGGGCATCTAGGAGGATGCCCAAATTGCGCGCCCGTTCCACAGGGGGCAATTGCTCGCCCCCTATGGCCAGTGATGGTGTCAACTGGCAGAACCGAGGTGCTGGCAGCCACAGCCACTCAGTCTTGGAGGGGTTGAGCTTGAGTCTGTTGTCCCCCATCCAGACCCCGATGGCTTCCAAACACCGGGACATCATTTTGACAGCCTCGTTGGGGTGGTTTGGGGTGGAAATGTACAGCTGAGTATCATCAGCGTACAGATGATACTCCACCCCAAAACCGCGGATGATCTCCCCCAGCGGCTTCACATATGCGTTGAACAGAAGGGGCGAAAGGACCGACCCCTGTGGCACCCCACAAGTGAGTGGCCTCAGGGTCGACCTCTGCCCCCCTGCCAACACACATTGCATCTGGTCAGAGAGGTAGGAGCCGAACCACCGTAAAACGGTGCCTCCAACTCCCATCCCCTCCAGCCGGCGCAATAGGATACCATGGTCGATGGTATCAAAAGCCGCTGACAGATCTAATAGGACCAGGATAGAGGAACAACCCCTATCTCTGGCCCTCCAGAGATCATCCACCAATGCAACCAAGGCCGTCTCCGTGCTGTGCCCGGGTCGGAAGCCGGACTGGCGTGGGTCTAGATATTCGGATTCCTCAAGGTGTCGCGGAAACTGCTGTGCCACCACATTCTCTACAACCTTCGCTAAAAAGGGAAGGTTGGAGACTGGACGATAATTAGCTAGCTCCAATGGGTCGAGGGAAGGCCTCTTGAGTAAGGGCCTCACCACCGCCTCTTTCAAGTCGGTAGGTAAGGACCCCTCACCCAACGAGGCGTTCACCAGGCCCAGGAGCCAGCCTCGTGTCACTTCCCAGGATGCCAGTACCAGCCAGGAAGGACACGGGTCCATTAAACATGTGGTGGGTCGCAGTCGTCCATGCAACCTGTCTAAATCCTCGGGGGCAACAGAATCAAACTCCTCCCAGAATGGTCTCACAAGATTCACTGTCGACGGCTCACCCGGACCACTGAGGGGAGCCCATCCGCTCCAGATCTGAGCAACTTTGTCCTGCAGATATTCCCCAAACTCCTCTGCTCTGCCCTGCAAGGGGGCTTCCCGCGTCCTCTGTGATAAGAGGGAGCGGGTTACCCGAAACAGGGCGGCAGGGCGGTTATCGGCGGACGCAATAAGAGTGGCACAATGTCTACATTTGGCCGCTCTTAATGCCACAAGGTAGGTCCTTGAATAGGCTCTTACCTGTGTTCGATCAGATTCGGAGCGTGAGGACCTCCACCTGCTCTCTAGGCGTCTCCTCTGGCACTTCATCACCCTCAGGTCCTCGGTAAACCAAGGAGCCCGGGTGGGTCGTCGCCGCAGGAGAGGCCGCAAAGGCGCAACCCGGTCCAAGGCCCCAGCGGCCGCCCTATTCCAGGCGGCCACTAGGTCCTCTGACCGAGAGCGGGTCAGGGCTACAGGGAATGGCCCAAGCTCCGTCTGGAACCTGTCCGGTTCCATCAGGCGCTTGGGGCGGTACCAACTTGGATAGTCTGGTTCCGCCTCCTCGCGGTGGGGGGTAGCGCCACGGAAGTCCAGCCGGAGAGATGAGTGATCTGACCATGACAGGGGAGTGATAACTAGATCCCCTATTCCCAGATCACTCGTCCACTGCTCAGATAGAAAAACAAGGTCCAGAGTGTGGCCACCTTCGTGTGTGGGGCCCTGAATTAATTGGGTCAGGTCCATGGCTGTCATGGAAGTCATGAACTCCCGAGCCACCTCGGATGCTTCCCCCGTCGACGGCAAGTTGAAATCCCCCATAACCACAAGTTTGGGGATCTCAACTGCCGTTTCTGAGATCAGCTCGAGGAGCTCGGGCAGGGCTGCTGATGCATAGCGAGGAGCCAAGTATACAATCAACAGACCCCACTGCCTCCCTGGGCCCCATTTCACACCAAGGGACTCACACCCGGGTATCTGAGGTACAGTGAACTCCCTCGGCTCTAGGCCTTCCCGTATAACTACCGCCACCCCACCACCCTTACCCAGGGCCCGGGGCTGATGGAATGCACGGAAACCTGGTGGGCACATTTCCACGAGGGGTAAACCACCCTCGTGGCCCAACCAGGTCTCCGTTATCCCTGCAAGGTCCAGCTCCCCCTCTGAGATCAACTCATTAATGAGGGTGGCCTTGTTGGTCACGGACCTTGCATTGCAAAGCATCAGCCTCAGACCCTGGCTCTGTAGTTCCTGACCACCTAGACTGTGGGGGTTGGTACAAACGACCGGGCGTATCCAACAGCCACGGTCTCCCAACCGACCTTGTGATCTTCTCCTGTCCTCGCATCCTCCCCTCCCCGCGACCGTTGTAATAAAGCAACCCTCTGGTGAAGTATCCTTTACCCTCCCCCCTCTACCACACTCACTTCCCTCCTGGACTCACCTGTTTGCCTGGCACTGGCCCCCCTCCTAGCCTGATTGACCCACCCACCCCCACCCTGGAACCCCCTAAAAAAGATAAAAAACATTTGGTTAAAAATCCCCTTAGCTTCCGTTTCCTCCACCTCTCGGGGTTCACAAACCCATCATCAAGGCGGGCCCCCGCAAGAGCCAAGGGCCATGCCTGCGAGAGAGGGGACTCCCGTAGGCGGAGCAAGTCTGACCTCAGTTTACATTCCCACCAATCCCTGGAGGGAAAATACCAGAACTGCAGGACTCCATTTGCTGGGTGTGTAAGGATCTTCCTCCAGCATAACTTTCTGGACATGTCCTGACATTTTCATTAACTCTGCATATGGAGCCCAGGAAGTACTTTAGGATCCTCAGGGGAAAAGTTGTTTCTCACTGTAATTATCACTACGCTGGTCTTTGAAATGTCATTTACTACTTCTATAGTGACTGTCTTGGAATGAAGCATTAGACTGACGCAACATGGAAGGTATCTCACATCAGAAAAGGATAAATGCCTCAGGCTGTGCTCTGTGTGTGGCACAACTTTGGGGACAGGAAGGGGCTGTGCTCTTGAATGTACATTTCCCTTTTTGATAGGTGAAGTCCAGTTTGCCTATAACTGAATCAGGAAAGCCACTGGCATTACCAGCTTGTGCAAGTGCTTTGAACTCTTCCAATTCACCTTCTCTGTGCTTAGAAACAGGAATTGAATGGATTCAGCCCTCTGAATTATGGACCTCCTGCTTCTGATTCTGATGCTGCTGGCATTCCAGCCAGTCTCTGGGAAGCTTAGAATGAAGTGCCCTCTGAATTTAGAGAACCAGGATAAAGAAAAACCATGGAGCTATTACAGCCCAGGGCACCATCTTATTAGTATAGTTGTCACTGAAACAAAAATACCACATGCAACGTTGTCTTTCGATATGGTTCCTTCGAGTCAATCTCACTTGTAAGTCATTCATTGGGATGGAATTGCATTCCCTCCATTAGCAGATATAACACTTTTAGTTCACTCACTCCTATTCTGCAGTGCTTCTTTAGTTTCTTGAATTGTTTTGATTTGCTTTTGTTTTTCATGGCTTCTCCCTTTTGTCTTATTTTGTGGAAGAGACTCAAATCCAAGGATGGGGCAGGAAAAAAAATCCTTTAAAAAGTCCATGTTATTTTCCTCTCCCCATCCAATCTTGACATCATTGTTTGAATACTATACAGTAGACCTGTGCAGATAAAATGGGGGTGGTGGTGATTATTTTGTTATTGGTGCTTTTGATGATGCTAATAAAGTGAATATTTTTACAGACATTTACCTTTGGAACAATCATATCTCTTCCGGTATATCTTTGCCATTCAATTGATCAACAAGAATCCCCAACTCCTTCACAATCTCACACTGGGCTACAATATCCATGACAACTATCTGAACACACTCGGCACTTCACATGCCTTGCTGGACATGCTCTCCACTGGAGAAGCGAACGTTCCCAACTACAGCTGTGGAAGAAAGGACTACATTTTGGCTCTTCTTGATGGCGCTCTCAGAGACATCTCCATGCAGATGTCAGTGTTACTTGGCACCTTCAAAGTCCCACAGGTTTGTGTGTGTGTGTGTATTTCTCTATCTTGTAAATTGAGTTGGGTGGTGGTGGTCAGCAAATGATAGATCCAACCATATTGTTGCTATGTAATTCAAGAGCTCCTTTTAACATTGATCACTGAAGGTGTCATTGTTGGGGATTGGGATCTACAGTGGGAAGAGGGCCATGATCAAAGCAGACATACCCTCTTATGACTTCATCCCCATTGCTGTGGGGGATTGTGATGCCCATTTTTGATGGTCAAACAATCAATCAGATAGAGCTTGAAGGGACCTTGGAGATCTTCTACTCTAGCCCAAGCTCAAGCAGGAGACCCCATACCATTTCAGACAAATGGCTGTTCAGTCTCTTCCTCAAAGCCTCCAGTGATGAAACACCTGAAATTTTGAAGGCCAGCTGTTCCACTGGTCCATTGTCCTCACTGTTAGAAAGTTTCTCTTTAATTCCAGGTTGCTTCTCTCATTGATTAGTTTCCATGCATTGTTTCTTGTCTGGAAACAATGAAGGTGAAGAAAAGCTCTGTGTTCAATTTTTTTAAAAAACTGTTTTGTACAAAAGGCAAATGAAGCAGTGATGGAAGTTCATATTTTGTACATGATCTTGGACAAAATAATGCTATTTTCAAAAGTGAATAAATCATAGATTTGTGAAAAGAATCCCAATGGATTAGCTTACCTACAATTGAGAAAATATCTATCCAAGCAAAATCTCAGCATCTGGGCACAATGGTTTAAGTATGGAAGATTTAACCATTTGCCAGATTTACAATTGCTTTTATTTGCAGAGCTCCATAAATAGAAGGCATAACACATCTATTATTTAAATTTCAATTTTATAAGACAGATCAGTATCTTGGACCACACATTAATGGGATGACCTATTTATATTATAAGATTAAAACAACATATTTCCTGTGTGATGAGAATTTGAAATGTGCATAAAATATGGCTCTTTAATTGAACAAAGCAGTTCAGTTCAAATCTCCATACCTGGATTCTATTCTATTCTATTCTATTCTATTCTATTCTAATGCCCTGTGTATTATATTCTGTGTCTTGATATGGCCTCAAGAATAGTCAACAATAAACTATTCTGATATGTGCATGAGAAGCAAATTGGATTTATTACAACCTTATGTTTTGGACTTAACTTGACCCCAAAATATAACACAGCACTCTTACTGCTTTTTCAGATCAGTGATAAAATTGCTTCAGAGGCTCTGAGTGATAAAAGTCAATTCCCTTTTTTCCATCCGATGCTCCCCAAAGAAGGCTTCCACTACCCACAAATTGTCCGAGTGCTCCTCCATTTCAGATGGACCTTGATTGGCCTCTTTGCTTCCGACACGGAGAATGGAGAACTTTTCATGAGGACTTTTACTCCTTTGCTTATCAGGAATGGAATCTGTGTTGTTATATCACAACGATTTTCAAGGACTGGCCACGTAAGACCCCTCAGGGATGCCTTCACTAAGTGGAGACAAGTCAACGTCTTTGTTCACTTCATAGAACATGTTCCTCTTTTGGAGAGAATTTTCCCTTTCCATGTAACACTTATACATTTCCCAGAACCCATTGAAGGGAAAGTCTGGATCATCACAGTTTTGGGGGAATATTTCATGGGAAAGCACAGACTTTTCAGATACATTCATAGCGTTTGGACCCTTGCCTTTCAGGAGAAAGAACAACCAAAAGATGATCCCTTTGAAATTGATATATTTGTAGACCCCTTCTTTAAAGAGAAGTGTTTTCACTGTTTTTCTTCAAAGCATGTCTTTTCTGTCAATGGCCAGAGAAGATGCTACCAGACAGCAGCATTGGAGACTCAAGTGAAAAGCTACACGACACAGATTTCAAATAAGCATCGCATTAACAGTGTCATTAAGACTCTTGCTAGGGTCTTGAAATCTGCATATTCCTCCAGTTTGCAGAGGAGAAGGAAGGTGGGCAAAAAGATATTGAAGGTTCCAAAGTTGCAGCCATGGCAGGTATGGGTACATTAATACAATACATTAATCTTAGGTGCTTTTGAGGAGAAATCCAAAGGAGAAGGAGGAGAACTGTGTCAATCTATCTACCATGGGTGAAATCCACTTACCTTTAACTACCAGTTCGGTAGCAACGTGAGCGCACATTGGTCCAACCCTGTAGCATTTCACTCCTGATCTGTACTACAAAAGGCCAAAATTTTCTCACCAATTCAATGACTCCTGGACTAATATTTCAAAGATTGAGCTTTATGGAGATATATTTTTATATTACACACTGCTGATTTTAAAAAGATGTGCACCTTTTAATAATTTTATTTATAGGTTTTTTTTCTTTAACATGCCAGTACATATATCCTTAGTGAATAGTGTATTGTCTGTGTCAATTTACTTTATACACAATAATAATACTATTCAGGTATGTGTTGTGGCCAGGCAGGATCTGGTTGAGCTGCTGATGGACTCGGATAGCGAGGAACCATATGAGTTTGCCCTGGACGATGTGGAGGACCCTGTGCAGGGTTCAGACTCAGAGCAGGGACCAGAGAGGCTGGTTGGCCACCAGGAGGCGCCTGCGGCATGGAGCAATGGGGAGGATCAAAGGCAGTTTGTCCCTGATGCTAGATTGAGAAGGGCTGAGAAACGGAAGCAGCAACTCCGTAGGCAGACTCACAGAAGATGATTAAGCACAGGTGGTTGTGGATTGGCCCCTCCCAAAAGAGATTATAGGTGAGGTGTTGGGAGGGGACATTTGCAGGAAACAATCATTCAAATTAGTAGTTAAGAAAATCTGTGTATTCTAGCCGTGTCTAGCAGCTAGTCCAGAACGCGGCCGCGCGGGCTATTATGGGGAGTACTAGGTACTCCCACGTAACACCGTTCCTGCGTGAGCTGCACTGGCTGCCTGTGGTCTTTCGGGTGCGTTTCAAGGTGTTAATTACTATCTTTAAAGCGCTCCATGGCTCAGGACCTAGGTAGTTCGGGATCGCATCCTACCACACACTTCCCTGCGACCGATTCGCTCTCACAGGGAAGGACTCCTCCAGGTGCCATCCACTAAGCAATGCCAATGGGCGCCGCCTAGGAGTAGAGCCTTTCTGTGATGGGCCCAACCCTCTGGAATGACCTCCCCCCCGATATCAGAACCACCACCGACTTCCGCTCCTTTCGACAAAAACTGAAGACCCACCTGTTCCGTTTAGCCGGCCTGGCCCATTTATAGATTTATAGTCTTATTCTACCTCCTGGCAGATATTTTTTAACTGGGATTTTTAGGGTTATTTAAATATTGTTTTTAACTACTTTGCTTCAGATAAGTACAGTTTCTTATTACCTCCTCTGTTGTGTTTGTATTTTCTATTTATTGAAATGTTTTTTATCTGACTGTACACCGCCCCGAGTCCCTTTGGGGAGAGGGGGCGGTATAAAAATCTAAATAAAAGTAAAGTAAAGTAAAGTCTGTTCGTTTGGACTATCTGCATTGCTTCATTTTGAATTATCTGGGTTGCTCCATTGAACGTGAGTTGTCTGGGCCCTCAGCCAAAGGATTCGTTATCTCAGTGATTAAACAATGGCAAACAGCAAAGCCTGTGTTCTGGTTTATTCACAGGCATGGGTGGGGGGGAGATCAGAACATGTATGCATGGTAATAATCATTTAGCTTCTAACATTTAAGTCTACATGGTGAATAGAATAGAATAGAATAGAATAGAATAGAATAGAATAGAATAGAATAGAATAGAATAGAATAGAATAGAATTCTTTATTGGCCAAGTGTGATTGGACACACAAGGAATTTGTCTTTGGTGCATAGGCTTTCAGTGTTCATAAAGAGAATAAAATGCATAATATTTTATTATTTATTATAAAATACATAGTGCTATATCCTCCATTCTCCAGCTGAGTGTGTATTTTGTTTTTTGAAAAATACAGGGCATGCATAGGCTTTGGGAGCCTTGTAGAGTGCTCCTGGGGGCTGGGGGAGGGGACAAAAACGAGTAAAAATGGCTATTTTTTCCCACTTTGTGCCCTGCCCAGCCCTAGGAGCACTTTTCAGGCCCCCCAAACCCTCTGCACATCCATTTTTGTCAAAAATTGGATGCGTGGTGGTGGAGTTTTGTGAGGCCAAAATGCTGTATTCAGTGTATAAGGCGCACCCAGATTTTCACTCTCTTTTTTGGGGGGGAAAGGTGCATCTTACACTCCAAAAAATATGGTACTTTCATTGGACAATGTGACCTGGGACATATGGGGAAGGAATTATTGCTCTTTTAATTAGGTGGAAATCTGTGGGAACTTTTAGAGTTGGTTTTCACTAGCTGTGCTGGTATGATGTATCTCATAAACATGTTCTTTGAGGAATCTACCTACCTTTGAGTTCTGCTTTTTATGGATGTGTTACTCAGAAGGCTGACAGATCTCTTCCTTGGCTTCATAGCCCTTCCCTAAAACAGATCCAATTTACGATGCCTCCAAATGGACCTGGTAGTTGAGTTGGGGTCCCCTCAAAGCTGAACATGCATTTCCTGAGATTCTTATGGATGCATTTGCCTTCTTTATAGAAGCATCACGCTGCTGACTGATTTTCAGATTGCAATTATCTATTATTTTGAAATTATTCTCACATATATTCTTATCTAGTTTGGTATCCTCCATCCTTCCGTGTGGGTGTCATTTTTTCTTCTTCTTCCATATGGAATATTTTGTACTTGTCTCTCTGTTAAAATTCATTTGGGAATTTTTTTTAGGCCAATTTTGGTAAAGCCACAATATATGCTTAGAATTTTACATCTGTTTCTAATGTATTAATTAATTTATTTATCTAATTCATTCATTAGATTTATTTGTCTACTATCTCTCTTTGAAGTGAGCTATACATTTAGTCTCCCAATTTGATATCATCTGCAGATTGATAGCTATTCAATTCTTTTACATCCAAATCATTAATAACGTTATTATCAAACCATTCAAATACTTACTATTACTAATTTATTATAATCAATGAGCAGTATACATATATGTATAATAACATGAAATGAAATTTTAGCATTATATTGCTCACAATTTGTTTGTTACTATATGAGATACATACTTTGTCAAGGCCTAGTTGCTAAGTAAATCAATTTTTATTGGATTTTACATATGCACTATCAAGAAATTATAAATAGTTTTCTGGAAACTGAGTATTTTTGCAAAGAAATCAAAATAGTTAGTATAAATCTGGCAGCATGAAATCATGATTCATAAACATTTCCTTCCTATTTTAATAAAAAAAAAAATACCAAGAAGGGGGAAAAGCAAATTGTTATTCACAACTCCCCAGTTTTCTGAAAAATATTGAAACATATTTAAGAACAATTCTAAGGCAACTTTTATCCCACACCATGTTACTTAACTAAGTTCTGCTCTAGAATGACCTGCTTTAAAATGTTCCCTTTTGTCAATTATATTTTACCAATTTATGATTGATAAACTTTGCTGAGACTTTGTTTTTCCCTTTTCCACATAGTGATGACACTTGTTCTTCCAACTAAGCTTATCTGCAAGTTAGACACCTATTGAAAAAATATTAAAATGTGCGGATATGGGATAGAAAAACAAGGTTTCTGCTTTTAACATTCCTGAATGTTTCCATTCTAGTTTCATCCCTTTCTGGAGAAAAATGAGTTTTACAATCTTTCACAGAAGAAACTCTACTTGGACCCAAATGGAGAAGTAACAGCAGATCTGGACATCATAAGCTGGGTTGTTCTCCCCATGCGGCACTCCATCAAACAGCAACTGGGCATTTTTAAAAGACAAAATATTGTTATCAACCAAGATGCTCTTTCAGGACTAAAGTTGCTCAACAAGGTAGGAGAAATATTGCCGCTAAGCATGGTCACCATTTGTCAGGGCAGCCTCCATCAGTAACCAAGAAAGAATTAAGAGTACTTTTACTGGTTATGAGTAGATAGCAGCTAGCAAAGCAAGATCTGAGGCAAAAGCGCTCGCAATCATAGATATCAATATGTGACCCAGCTCCCTCCCCCTAGTGATCCCAACCCCCAGTCCAATCCCCACACCCCACAAGTGTCATGTGGGCTGCAGTTTCAAAACCCATCATCAGGATGGTATGCCGGACAGTTGGCCTTGGCAGCAAATCCATTATCTGCAGCATGCGCAGTAGATGGTGAGAAAATGACTCCCTTCTTCATTCATTCCTGTGCTCAAGCTTCCCCTCCCAAATACCATATATCTTCCCCCTCCCCGTTTCAATGGCAGCCGAAAGCGAGCAGCAAAGCAGAGGCTGACATCATTACTTAATGTTGAAGTTGTGAAGCCATGGGAAACTGGTGAGCGAAACCATCTGGGGTTGAGATTGTGGTGCTGAATAGCCTCGCTTCTTCCTTGTTCTCAAACAGCAAAGGAGAAAGCAATTTATTTGAGTAATTCCTCAAATTGATGTTGGACGACTACATGTGACAAAACTGAATCAAGACCAGATGGAATGCCTGTTAGTTCCAGTGGCAACACTGAACATAGAATACTAGATTTGGAATGGACCTTGGAAGTCTTCTAAAAATAAATAATAAAATTATTTCTTTCCTTTTAAATAAATAAATAAAATTAGTTTTGAAATGAGGATTCTGCTTGATCTGATTGGGGACCTAAAAGAACCATAGGCTTTGATGTTGTAAGCAGCCCAGACGTAGTTAGATTTAGGCTGCCAGGATGGTACAATATGCTCCTAGGAAGAAAGTTCAGTTCACATGAAATCATAGTGGCTAGTCCAATGTGAATGTGAATGTTAATGATGCCCTGATCCAGAAAGCTGAAACACTAAAAAATGACTGTGACCCAAAAAAAAGTCCTTCCAGAAAAATATTTGCCCTTTGGCTGGCAAGAGGGTACTTCATCTAAAACCCCCTGAAGATGGAGTTGAATATATTATTTGGCCACGTTTGACTAGACACACTAGGAATTTGCCTCTGGTGTAAGTGCAAACCATCATCATCAACAACAATAAAAACAACATAATCTTCTTCTTCTTCATCTTCTTCTTCCTTCTTCTCCTCCTCCTCTTCTTCTTCTTCTTCATCTTCCTCCTCCTCCTCCTCCTCCTCTTCTTCTTCATCTTCTTCCTCCTCCTCCTCTTCTTCTTCTTCTTCATCATCATCATCATCTTTCTTCTTCATCATCATCTTCATCTTCCTCCTCCTCCTCCTCCTCTTCTTCTTCTTCTTCTTCATCATCATCATCATCATCATCATCTTTCTTCTTCATCATCATCTTCCTCCCCCTCCTCCTCTTCTTTTTCTTCTTCCCAGTAAGGAAGGAGTAGGGATAAAGAAGATACTAAGAAGGATAGATGATACTGCAGCCATACTACATGGGTAAATAATATACATAGACATTAGACATCTTAATTATTAGCTACTTTAAAACTTTCTAGGTAAAAGAGAGGTTCCAGATCTAACTAATAATAAATGTGATTCTATTTTTCCATCCACCTAATTGTTATTCTTCAATAGAAAGGACCTTGTCTTGGATCCATAGCTGAGCCTTATTCAGTAAATATCCCTTTCCAACATAGGGCTTAAACCTTTTCTCAGTTTAAATCCTTCCAGTCTTTATTAAGTAGAAAAGTCCTTTATCGCAATGTAATCTGCCAGAAGCAAAAGTGAGGAACTAAATGAAGAATGTGTAAGTAGTTGCATCTCTTTTAATAATTTGGAACAACTTAGAAATTTCATATTTAAATAAGAGAAACACAGAGATCACTTGACTAAAGTTGATGTCACCCTCCACTTTCCCTGGATGTTTGGTCCTAACGTATTTTCTTTGGCATCCTTTGTTTTTTCTTCGTAGTCTCTGCCTGAGTCCAAATGTGTGGCAAATTGTCGTCCTGGATTTGCCAAGCGGGCTCGAGAAGGAGAACCAGTTTGTTGCTATGACTGCGTTCCTTGTCCAGAGGGGACCATCTCCACTCAGGAAGGTGGGTGACTCTGGAGAGGAGAGATCTTGATCAAGGTGCATGTTAAAATTCATCTAAGGTTGGCTATTTTATTGTTCTTTATTTTCAACAATTTCTTTCACAATGGGAATATAAAATCGCAGCCACAAGTTTTGACTTTTGGAGACTTAGCATTCTAGCTACGTCTATAACAAATTTGTCTAATAGAAAATCCCCAAATCAATTGGGAACGAGGAGTCCTTGGTACTCTCTGAGCTTGCTTGTTTTCTTGAAGATACTTCATTGCCCTAATTACCCTAACCAGTGGTGGGATACGATTGGTATGCCCAAGTATGGGTGTACCAGTGCCTGCTGGGAGCACCAGGTATCATTCTGGTATGGTGCTCCGGAGGGCCTACCTGCCTGCCCGCCCTCCTTACCTATATTTGAGCCGATCGGGGCTTACGTGCACAGAGTGTACGGCGACTGCACAATGTTCCACAGAGCAGCTGGAACATCGCGGGCAGTAAGTACGCATGAATGCTTTGCGCGCATGCTGCACGTGTGCATGTGGTGGCTCCCTGGCCCCATTGCACCGTACCGGTTGCAATGGGATCCTGTACCCATCACTGACCCCAACCAAAGAATCTCTAAGGCCATCCTCACCCACACAGACAGGTAAGTCACCAGAATATAAACGGATAGTACTCCTTGCTAGCATTGATGATGTCACCTAGTTAGAGTATTGAAAAGTCTGCAAGAAAACAAGCAAGCTCAGAGAGCACCAGTAAAGGTAAAGATAAAGGTTCCCCTTGCACATATGTGCAAGTCATTCCTGACCTTAGGGTGTATGTGCTCATCTCCATTTCAAAGCTGAAGAGCTGTCCAAAGACATCTCTGTGGTCACATGGCTGGCATGACTAAATGTCAAAGGCGCACGAAACTCTATTACCTTCCCACCAAAGATGGTCCCTATTTTTCTACTTGCATTTTTACATGATTTCGAACTTCATTACGCAGCGCTAGGGATTCGAACCGCCAAACTGCTGATATTTCTGATTGACAAGCTCAGCGTCTTAGCCACTGAGCCACAATGTCCCTATAAGAGAGCACCAAGGACCCCTCAATCTCAAAATCACTTCCCATTTTTCTTTCTGTCTTGAGCACAAAATCTAGAAGGAGTTCCCAAGTACAAATGAAAGTGGAAGGATTCTTTTCTTTGATTAATACAGTTAATTTGACCATCTTCAGGGGAAAACATGACTGAGCACCTAGAAGCTATATGAATAGTTTTCTCTTTTAGGTCCCCGAAGTGTATAGTGATATGCTGGCTCTTACATTGGATGGGGTGACACTCCCTTGGATGGAGATACGGCACTTTTTGGGGGTCCTCCTAGAATTGTGGCTATAACTTGATGTGCAAGAGGAAGCCTGGGCTAGAAGAACCTTCACAGAGATTCTTCTTGTGCACCAACTGTGCCCTTTCTTGGACTGGAGGACTTGCTTGTACCTTGGCCACTTTCTAATTTAATTATTGCAATGTGGTTACATGGGGTTGCTCTTGAAGTCCACTTACAATATACAAATGGTCCAAAATTCAGTGGCCTACATGGTGCTGAGTTTCATACTAGCTATAGCTATATATAGGTATATCTATACTTGTGTTGCATTGGTGCTCATAAATAAATAAAGGGAGACTAGTATAGATCTATTTCAAGCTATTTAGCTCTCATCAGCTAGTCATACCCTTTCTAGGATTTGAACCTGGGCTGTATTACATATTAGGCAGATGTGTTAGCCACTAAGCCACAGGCTCTCCTCCTTTATCAGCTATATCTATATTTATACCTACTGTGTAGTGTCAGCTGCACAGGTACCCAGTGCTTTCCAAGTGTAAATCAATGCATTTTAAAGTCCTAGATGACTTAGAAACAGGGCACTTTCTTTCCTTCAATAGAGCTGCTTGTCCATGACAGCAGGCATAATAGGTATGCCCTAGAGCCATTAATAAGAGCTGAGGTGGCACAGTGGTTAGAGTGCAGTACTGCAGACTACTTTAGCTGACTACTAGCTACAGGTCAGCAGTTCAAATCTCACCAGGTTCAAGGTTGACTCAGGCTTCTATCCTTCTGAGGTGGGTAAAATGAGGACCCAGATTGTTGGGGGCAAGAGGCTGACTCTGTAAACCACTTAGAGAGGGCTGTAAAAGCACTACGAAGCGGTATATAAGTCTAAGTGCTAAAACATTGCTACCTTTTGGGTCCTGAGAAGCTAGCCATTTCTGTCAGACAGACAAATACCTCCTCCGTACAATGTGTAATTTTTCATAATATGTGTTTTATTTACTGTACACCGCCCCGAGTCCCTTTGTGGAGACGGAGCGGCTAACAAATTTAATAAATAAATAAATAAATAAAATAAAAAATGTAATACATTTTTATCTTTTGCAAAGAAAATATGTCTTGAAATGTGAAAAGAGATATAAAAGAGTATTATTTTCTGTTTTCTCAGATACTGAAAAATGCACCAGGTGCCCAGATGATCAATATCCAATGGAGAACCGAGTCCAATGTATCCCCAAAAGAATAATTTTCATGTCCTATGAGGAACATCTGGGCATCTTGATGGTCTCCTTTGCCTTACTTTTATTCCTAACAACAGGCTTCATTTTAATCACATTCCTTAAATACTTAGAAACCCCCATTGTCAAAGCCAACAACCGGGACCTCTCCTACATCCTCCTCGTATCCCTCTTGCTCTGCTTTTTATCCTCCTTTTTCTTCATTGGGCAACCAAGCAAAGCCACCTGTCTTCTCCGACAAACAGTTTTCAGCATTGTCTTTTCAGTAGCTGTGTCTTCTGTGTTGGCCAAAACAGTCATGGTGGTGCTGGCCTTCCTAGCCTCAAAACCAGGGAGCAGGGTGAGAAGATGGTTGAGGAAGAGCTTGGCCAACTTCATCATCCTTTCTGGGTCTGGTGTCCAAATTTTCCTCTGTGCCACATGGCTGGGAGTATCTCCCCCATTCCCTGAGTCTGACCTCCACTCCCAGCCTGGGGAGATCATCCTACAATGTAATGAAGGCTCTGTCACCATGTTCTACATCACCCTCAGCTACATGGGCTTCTTGGCTGCCATCTGCTTCACAGTGGCTTTCCTGGCCAGGAATCTGCCTGGGGCTTTCAACGAAGCTAAGCTGATCACTTTTAGCATGCTGGTCTTCTGCAGTGTCTGGGTCTCCTTCCTGCCCACCTACCTGAGCACCAAAGGAAAGTCCATGGTAGCCGTGCAGGTTTTTTCCATCTTGGCCTCTGGGGCTGGGCTTCTGGGCTGCATCTTCTTCCCCAAGTGCTATATTATCCTCCTGAGACCAGATCTAAACACAAAGGAACATCTAATGATAAAAGTAGAGAAGTGAGAGTGAAATTGTTTCATGCTCATAACATTTAATTATTCACTGTTATTGTGATTGTATGTTTACTTTACATCAATGGTTCACAACCTTTTTTTTTGGCCATGCCTCACCTAAGCATCTCTAAAATCCTGATGCCTCTCCCCCCTTGACTTATACTTCTTACTTTACTCAAAAAATGAAATCTACTCATGTGGAATAAGCCCAAAAGGCCATTAGCTTGGTTTAAACAAGGTTCAAATTGCCTCCATTAAAAATCAAGTTACCCCACTATGGTGGGAAGGCCCCATGTTGGGAACCACTGCTTTGCATCCATTTGAAAATGTAAAACAAAAAGAAATAAAAATATGGAGAGTGTAGGACTATTTGAGGCTCTTCCATAAACAAAAGGGGGTCAACTTATTTTCCAAAGCACCAGAAGGCAAGACAAGAAACAATGGATGGAAACTACGCAAGGATAGAAGCAACCTGGAATTAAGGAGACACTTCCTAACATTGAGGACAACTTCCTTTCCAAAGTTGTAGGCGCTCCATCACTGGAGCTCTATGGAGATTCTATGGAGGTCCACCAATGGAGTTTTTAAAGAAAAGACTGGATAGTCACCTGTCTGAAATGGTATAGGGTCTCCTGCTTGAGGAGTTTGGTTGGACTCCAAGACCTCCAACGTAACTTTGAGATCTATTCTGATTGATTGATCTTTTCCATGCTTGCCTGAAGCTAAACAGTGTATTGAAATGTCTTTGAGAAATATCCTGTTCAGTTTTTACTGTTTTGCCCCAAGGGAGAAAATGAAAACCTGCCAAGGAGATCTCATCTTCAATCACTGAACTATATCGAGGAGAAGAACATTGTTGTAAAATTAAAAATGAATAACCTCTGGGGTTTAAGGAGAGACATTGCTGAAATCGACTTTCTGAGTTTTATAGGGTAAAAGTCCCAGAAGAGAAACTGCTCTTTTTCCATTTGGCATCAGTCATGAATAATATTGCTGTTGGCTGAAATAAAAGTGGTATTAGTGAGAACCAGCAACTAGTAAAAAAAGATGTTGAGACTCTAGAAAGTGTGCAGAGAAGAGCAACAATGATGATGTCATGGCAGCCTCCCTCAGTAACCAAGAAATAAATCACTTCATGTTTTCAGAATTAAGAGTGCTTTTGCTGGTTATGAAAAGATAGCAGCTAAGCAAAGCAAGATCTGAGGCAAAAGAGTGCGTAATCATAGATATCAATATGTAACCCAATGCCCTCCCCCTGGTAACCCCATCCCTTGTCCAATCTGTAAATCCCTCAGGTGTCATGTGGGATCCATCTTCAAAAAACATCATCAGGTTGGTATGCAGGACAGTTGGCCTTGGCGGGCTCATTCACTATCTCCAACATGCGCAGTAGATAGGGAGAACAAAACTCCCTATTTTCAATCTCTCCTGTACTTAAAACTTCCCTTCCCAAATATCATGCTTCCCCCACCCCCACCCCCACCCCCTGTTTCAATGGCAGCCAGAAGCAATTGCGAAACAGAGGCTGACAGATGATTAGGGGACTGGAGGTGAAAACATACAAAAAGAACCATTGCAGAAATTTAATATGTCTAGTCTAGTGGAAAGAAGGACTGGGCTGATATGATAGCATTGTTCCAATATCTAAGGGGCTGCCACAAAGAAGAGGGAGTCAAACTCCTCTATCCTGGTCCTATTAGACCTCTCAGCGGCTTTTGATACCATCGACCATGGTATCCTATTGCGCCGGCTGGAGGGGATGGGAGTCGGAGGCACCGTTTTACGGTGGTTCGGCTCCTACCTCTCCGGCCGGATGCAATATGTGTTGACTGGGGGGCAGAGGTCGACCCCGAGGCCACTCTCTTGTGGGGTGCCGCAGGGGTCGGTCCTCTCGCCCCTTTTGTTCAACGCATATGTGAAGCCGCTGGGTGAGATCATCCGTGGTTTTGGGGTTGAGTACCATCTGTACGCTGATGATACTCAGTTGTACATCTCAACCCCAAGCCACCCCAACGAGGCTGTCGAAGTGATGTCCCGGTGTTTGGAAGCCGTCGGGGACTGGATGGGGGACAACAGACTCAAACTCAACCCCTCCAAGACTGAGTGGCTGTGGCTACCGGCACCTCGGTTCAGCCAGCTGATTCCATCACTGGCCATAGGGGGCGAACAATTGCCCCCTGTGGAACGGGCGCGCAATTTGGGCGTCCTCCTAGACGCCCGGCTGTCAATGGATGATCATGTGGCAGCCGTGGCAAGGGGGGCGTTCCACCAGGTTCGCCTGGTGCGCCAATTGCGCCCCCTTCTGGACCGTGATGCCCTACGCACAGTCACTCATGCGCTGGTGACGTCTCGCCTGGACTACTGTAACACTCTCTACATGGGGCTTCCCTTGGGACACGCCCGAAGACTGCAGCTAGTCCAGAACGCAGCCTCGCGGGTAGTCATGGGGAGTACTAGGTACTCCCACGTAACACCTCTCCTGCGCGAGCTGCACTGGCTACCTGTGGTCTTTCGGGTGCGTTTCAAGGTTTTGATCACCATCTTTAAAGCGCTCCATGGCATAGGGCCTAGTTACCTGCGGGATCGCATTCTCCCACATACATCCCTGCGGCCAATCCGCTCTCACAGGGAGGGCCTTCTCCTGGTGCCGTCCACGAGGCAATGCCAACGGGCGACACCGAGGAGTAGGGCCTTCTCTGTGATGGGCCCAACCCTCTGGAATGACCTCCCCCCCGACATTAGAACCACTACTGACCTCCGCTCCTTCCGACAGAAACTGAAGACACACCTGTTCCGACTGGCTGGTTTGGCATAATTTATAACGTCTACCTCCTGGCATACACATTCTTACTGGTTTTTAGAGGGATAGTGTTTTAAATTTATCTTGATATTTTAAACTTTTGTATTGATTTATTTATTAGCTGTACAGTTTGGCATATTTTATCCTCCTCCTATACATGTATTTATGTAGGTATTTCTATGTTTTAATCTGTTGTATTTTAATACGGACTGTACACCGCCCCGAGTCCCTTTCGGGAGAGGGGGCGGTATATAAACGCTAATAATAAATAAATAAATAAATAAATAAATAAATAAATAAATAAATAAATAAATAAATAAATAAATAAATAAATATTCTACAAAGGATCTGGAGGCAAGACAATGGATGGAAATTAACCAAGGAGAAAACCAACATAGAACTAAGAAGAAAACAATTAACCAGTGGAATGATTTGCCTCCAGAAGTTGTAGGTGTTCCAACACTGCAGCTTTTTGAGAAGAGATTGGGCAACCATTTGTATGAAAGGGTACAGGAGCAAGAGGTTGGACTAGAAGACCTCCAAGCTCCCTTCCACTTCTGTTATTTCTCTTATTCTGTTAATGAAATTAAAACCCAAGATAACATCAAACAATTAAATAAATGAATGATTAACTATTGTTTGTGGGTTTTTTTAACACTTGGTAGTCCTCCTTTTCCTCAGCATGAAGGCCAGCCAATATTTGACATGAACAACATACCGTATTTTTCAGAGTATAAGATGCACCCTTTTCCCTCAAAAAAGAGGCTGAAAATCTGGGTGCATATTATACACTGAATACAGCATTTTCTGCCTCCTGAAACCCTGCCCCTTCACCAAAATGGCCATGCATAGCCTCTAGCAAGCTTTCAGAGAGCTCCTGGGGGCTGGGGAGAACAGAAATGAGTGACAAACGGGCCGTTTTTTGCTCAATTTTGCCCACCCCCAGCCCCCAGGAGCACTCTATAAGCCTCCTAAAGACTATGCATGCACTTTTTTTGAAAAAAAAATGGGCCCAGTTTTGCAAAAAAACAGGCCATTTTGGTGAGGTCTGCAGAGTACGTCTTATACTCCAAAAAATACGGTATATGAGCAGTGGTGAGATTCAGCCAGTTTGCAGCACTTTGGGAGAACCGGTTGTTAACTTTCTGAGCAGTTTGTTGAACTGGCTGTTGGAAGAAATCATTAGAGCAGAGAACCAGTTGCATGCCTCATCTAGTCTGACTTCAGGCGTTTTATGATCACTCGAGCAGAATTAAGCAAGGGTTAAAAGCCTAAAAATTCCTGATGTAGGTGAGGCAGCAGTTCTCCTGCCTCATAGTAGAGGGCACTTTGTTAGAGGCTTTTTTTTGCAGTTAAGCAGAGTCATCCATGGAAGCCAGGCAAAGAGCCATGCTGTAGCATACACACTTTCCCCCAGCCTCTTTCTTTTGGAAGGCTCGGATCGGCTCCCTCCGGCTTCTCTGCCTCTCCTCTCACCCCAGCCTGCCAGCAGGAGGTGAGTGGGTGGGCTTTATGCGTTCCAGGCATTTCCCACCCAGACAGCAGGCTGCATTTGCAATGGTAGCGGTGTTTGGGGAAGGCAGCAGGGGAATGGGGGGGGGGATGGCAGAGGAGCTGCTTTCAAGCCACTGGAAAAGATATCCAATCCAACTTTTGTGTGTGTGCGTGTGTTTGTTTGAGAGTGAGTGAGTGAGAGAGGGAAAGGGGTAGGAGAGAGAGTCCAATCCAACTTCTCTCTCTCTCTCTCTCTCTGTGTGTGTGTGTGTGTGTGTGTGTGTGTGTGTGTGTGTGTTTGAGAGGGGGGAAGGGAGAGAGAGAGGAAGGAGGGGAAGGGAGAAGAAAAAGGAAAGGAAAAAAGGAAACTTATTTCGCAAAGGAGAAAAACAAATATTGTCATTTTAAATCGGAACTGAGCATGCCTGGCTGTGGAATTCTGGGAGTTGAAGTCCACAAGTCTAAAAATATTTGATACCCACCACTGTCAGTGCCTCACCAGCCATAAACCTCACCGCATGTCACTGCCTCTAATATACATATACTGACTCTGGCTTGGCTGTCTGCCATGACTAAGGAGGGAGATAAGCAACCCTTTGGCTAGGAGCACAGAAAATTATCACTATGAAAACAAGGCTTGAACTCGTGGAATTCTTCAAACTTTTGCTACACCTGGATTAGTAAACTGTTGTTTCCTGCAAAATTCCCCTCCCGTCGCCCCACTTATAAGCTCTCTGGGAGGGGCCAATCAGTAGCCATCTGTTCCTATTTCCTTCTGTGAGTCTTTTTTCAAAGCTGCTCCCTCCTCCTCTCAGCCCTACGCATACGCACGTCAGGGACAACCTCCCTCTGTTCCTCTTCACTGCTCCCTGACTCAGACACCATCTGGTGGCCAATAGGTCTCTCTAGTCCCTGCTCTGACTCCAAACACCCCCCAGAGTCTTCCTCAGCCTTCAGGGCAGTCCCATAGTGTTCATCGCTGTCAGATTCCAGCAACAGCTCAGCTGACCACTGTTGGGCCACAACAAAGGCATTATTATTATTATTATTTCACATTCAAACCCACTTCACATAATTGTTGTGGGAAAATTAGGAGGAGGATGTGTTGGCCAGCCTAAGTTATAGATATACTACATATGAGATTAAACATAATGATTTCAGGATCACTTCTTTTTGTGATTAGGATCCCCTTGCAAACTTCAATTTTAAAAAAATAAGAATAGGTCTTCTGGATCAGGTCAGGATCCATCTTCATCTTCCAGTGACCACCTAGATACTTTTGGAGTGTCCACAACAGAAGATGGGGATAGATGAATTATCCCAACTTGTGGTGATGTTTACCTTCAAACTCATGTCTGTCCCTCATATCATTCCCATGGAATTCTCAATCATCCCTTTTCGTAGCAGTCTTTTTTCTAGAAATCTTATGAAGCTGCATTTTAACTCCCCTCTCCTTTAAATAATGATTTCACTGACCATTTGAAAAGTCCAGATTATCCTAATTTATTTATTTATTTATTTTCCATAAAGCATGAATTAGATAACAGATATAAGTATAAACATTAATATGAATACATGAAATGGATACAAATAGAAAGGAATATTAGGACAGGGACGGTAGGCACGCTATGCAGGCTCCTTACGGACCTCATAGGAATGGGGTGAGGTGAACAATAGACACCGCCCCGAGTCCCTTTTGGGAGAGGGGGCGGTATATAAATGCTAATAAATAAATAAATAAATAAATAAATAAATAAATAAATAAAGTCCAAGGTGAAAGTTTTGGGGTTTTGGGAAAGAAACCGCAGAGTCAGGTAGGGCATTCCAGGCATTGACCATTCAGTTGCTGAAGTCGTGTTTTCTGCAATAGAGTTTCGAGTGGTTTACTGAAGTAGTTGCTGCTTCCTCATTTGCTGATCTTTGTTGAGTCTCTCTCAGTTCAGCCCTGCATCTCCTTGTATCAGACAGTGGTGGCAACTCCTTTTTGTTGGTATTAATTTCGTAATGAAAAATGTCACTAAATTCAAGCAGCTTCTGTCCATGGAACTACTACAAAATTCAAGCAGCTTCTGTCCATGGAACTACTACTCCTTCCAGTAATCTGGCTCCAAAAAAAAATTGAGAAATCGTAATTTATTTGTGCCTTGAAATTGGCTACCTGTTTGTAAATGTTCACAATCCATGAATCCTTTCTTCAAATTTGTTATGATGCTTTCTACAAGTCTTTCCCGAGGAAGTCCAACAAATTGATGATTTTGTACAAATTTTATATTTTTGAAGTTTTCTGAAGTAATTAAGCCATTGATCCTTTTTTTTCCTTATGGACCCTTTCCCTTTCTAAGCATCTCAAATGCTTTAATTGATCTTATCACAAGTTTTTCAGCCTTTATGATGTCTGTATATCTTGAGCCAGCAGTGTGCAGCTGTCAGCCAAAAAAGCCAATGCAATCCTAACAGATGAATACATTCAAGATCAAGTGAGGTATTAATACCACTTTATAAAGGCCTAGTAAGACCACACCTAGAGTACTGTATTCAGTTTTGGTCACCACATTATGAAAAAGATGTTGGGACTCTAGAAAAAGTGCCAAGGAGAGCAACCAGGATGATTAGGGGACTGGGGACTAAAACATATGAAGAACGGTTACAGGAACTGGGCATGGGTAGTCTAGTGAAGAGAAGGACCAGGGGAGACCTGAGAGTAGTCTTCCAATATTTGGGGGGGCTGCCACAGAGAGAAAGGCTTCAAACTATTTTCCAAAGCACCTGAAGCCCAGGCAAGGATGAATGAATGGAAACTGATCAAGGAGAGATTTAACCTGGAGATAAAGGGGAAGTTTCTGACAGTGAGAACAATCAACCAAGCAACAGAAGTTGTCTTCAAAAGTTGCAGGAGCTTCATCACTGGAAGCTTTCAAGAAGAGATTGGATTGCCCTATGTAAGAAATGGTGTAGGGTCTCCCACTTAAGGGGGGGTTGGACTAGATGACCTCTAAGGTCCCTTCCAACTCCCTTATTCTGCCTTCACACACCAGGCGACTAGGTCGCTTGAATGCTGAGCCTGGCTGGTGAGAACTTTACGGGAGGGTGCATCTCTGCGTGTGGAGGGCAACCTCAGGCTAGGACTTTCCAGAGTCCCCTAGGATGTGCAAATAGCAGAGCCGCTTCCTTCGCTCTCTGGCGCATCCACGGACTTAGGTTTTTTTTTGGGGGGGGGGGTTGGACCGTGGACGGATGAGACGATGGACTTCAGTGGAACTAGGGTGGGGCGAGGCAGCGACGCTGCGATTGGTAAAGCTGGGAGTCCGGTGCCAAGCATCCCCCCCCCCCAAGGAAAAAGGAGCGATGAGTCGGATGAGTCAGAAAACTTGTCGAAGACGCGTGGGTGAGGCAGGCCCTTTTATAGGATGGGCGGACCCCGTCGTCTTCGGGAGTCGAAGGTGCCCGTGGTCAGGGAGTGATGCGGCTGCTACAGGCTCTCGTCTTGCTCCTCTGGGCCTGGCTGGAATCCTCGATGCCGAGAAGCCGCCGCGGTGAGTTTTTGGAAGGATTTGCGATGTGGCTTAAAAGCGAGGGGGGGGGGGGAAGGCGGAGGGGACGGACGACGCGTGTCCTGCCTGGGTCTCTCTCCCACATCCCCCCTCCGTCTTCTCCAGTCCACCCAGCATGAATTGTCTCCTTTGGTTACAAATGTTGCTCTTTTTTTAACCCGTTGTGTATTCCAGCAACTTAAGAACAAGAGATCTATCTCTATACACACGGAATAGATTTTGTAATTGTAGGATGTTTGTATTGCGTTAGGTAGGAACGAGTTACTAGGGTGGGACAAACAACTTTTGGTGTTCGATTTGCCATCCGTTCTTCTGGCTGAAGTTCTGCAGGAGGAGTGAAAGTTCAAAACTTTAATTTGTTTTGTTTCCTAGTATTCTTTGATTGCTTATGAGTAACCTACGACTATTCTTAAGCGTTGTACCTTATGATTCTTGATGAATGCGTTCGATTTTATTTTTTCTGTTATGTACACTGAGAGCCTAGGCATCAAAGAACAATTCCTTGTATGCCCAAGGAAGAATTCTCTCCTCTCCTCGTCTAGTCTAATCCAGTCCAGTCCAGTTTAGGTCAAACGGGAAGGTTTAGAGCAGTGTTTCTCAACTTTGGTGACTTTTAAGTCCAGTGGACTGGCGGACGGGCTAATAGGAAGACGGGAGGAGGCTCCCCTTCTGGAAGTCGAACTGCGCATGCCCAGGCGGAGGGACTGGGCGGGGTGTGTTCTTGGTGGCTCCAGGCAAGGCTGGCCCCGCAATTCAGATCTAAGGCTGAGGACGTTCTGGCCCGGATGGCTTGTAGAATAGAGAGCAGCGCCGCGCCTGCAGCAAGGCTTCCATCCTTCGCTCTCCAGCCCGGCCTCACAATCCGTGACGCTTCCCTTTCACTGGGACCGTTCCGCCACAGGCAAGCTCTGCCTCTCCCCTCGTCCCTTCCTGAGTGCGGAGGGAGGGAGGGAGTTGCAACTGGGCAGCAGCGGAGGAGTCTCGGCCGGTCGCTCTGCTCGTCGCCACGTTCTTTTGTTTTTCATTTTATATCAACAACCCATTTTCCATTAACCAACGTTTTCATCTGGGTGCAATTATTTTGGGCCAACATGAAAATACAGCATTTCTTATTCATTGTTTAATCTCATCTTGGTTTAATTTCCACTACATTAACTAATAGTGTAACTATCCCGTTGTAATTCATTTAACTCTATTAGTTATATCGACTATTCATACATTTGTTTTATACTTTGGAGAACTTCTTTTACTATTAATTCTTAGGTCTGTTCTCTAACCACCGGTGAAAAGATTCCCAAACTGTAGAATAATCCGTTGGTTCTTTCTCTTTGACAGCCAGTGTCAATCTGTTCATTTTAAAAAAAAAATGTTTTTATTATTTTTCAATTACAAAAATAAAGATTCCATCTTTCCTTATACAGTGGGTCATCTGGGTACAAACATCTCTGTGCAATATTGTTCCCCATTTGCCACATTTTTCACTTTCATATTAACATTGTTTCCCTAAACTTAATATTGTAATACATTAAACATTTAAACGTTATAAAACTCTCCATATTTCTTATTATCTTCCATGGATAATACCCTATTAACATTCCACATGATTATTCTCATCATACACATACTAACAGTTTTCATCTTACTTGTATCTCTATCTGGACGTACTTTCTACTAATATTTTTAGCCTTCTTCATTTCCAAACTCCCTTTTTTATTCACCAGCCATTGGTAAAATATTTCCCAAAATCATACAATATTCGGTTGGCTCTTTCTCCTTCGCTGCTAACGTTAATCTGCTCATTTCTGCACGTTCTAATATTTTCTTAGTCACATTCTCCTCTCTAGGGATCTCTTCGCTTTTCCAATTTTGTGCAAATATGATCCTAGCTGCTGTTATAACATGAATCATCAAATATACATTTTCTTTACTGTAATTTTCTGGTAAAATCCCTAACAAAAATATTTCAGGTTTTAAGTCAGTATGTTGTCCCATCATGTTCCAAGGACCCAAGTCTGACACAGTGGGACCCAGTTCCAGGAGAGGTGGCCACGAGGATGGGTTCCCCCCTCTTCAGGAGTCACTTGTGCCAGCCCGCTATGGGGAGGGACTCCAAATCCTAACATCCCCAATCTGGAGACTAGCCAACCTATCCCAGCGCATCCTGGCACCTCTTCTGGGTGCAATGAAGAACATGTGGACGCCGCCTGAAGGGGAGGTGATGGCTCTGCCTCCGGGGCAACACTTGGCAAAACCTTTGGGTCACATTCACACGAGGCAGTGCGTGAAAACCGAGCGTGGAGGATTCTCCCTTTTTTCATGCAACCATCTCTGTTGGGATGTTTATTTATTTTATTTATTTGTTTCGATTTATCAGTCGCCCCCTCTCCGCAACGGGACTCGGGGCGACGTACAATTAATCAAAATACAAGTGTGGCATGGAGGAGGTGACATCAATATTTAACAGTCAAATACAAATGGAAGCCACTAGGTTCAAATAAATAACAATAAATTAAAACAATTAAAACAGTTAAAAACCTCAAAATTTACGATTAAAATATTAACATATTAAAATTTCCAGGGAGGTTAGAAGGTTATAGTTAAGGCAGGCCAGCTAGTTGGAACAGGTGGGTCTTGAGTTTCGTGTGGAAGGAGCGGAGATCGGTCGTTGTCCTGATATCTGGGGGGAGGTCATTCCAGAGGGCTGGGCCCATCACAGAGAAGGCCCTGTTCCTGGGCGCCGGTCAACTGTGAATTATCATGGAATCATTTATCAAGTATATATTTTGTCAAGTTTGAATTAGATAACAGATACAAGTATAGACATGATTATGAATACATAAAATGATTATGAATACAAGGGAATATTAGGACAGGGACAGTACATTTATGCATGCCCCTTACAGACCTCTTAGGAATGGGGTGAAGTGGACATAGACAGTCTAAGGTTAGAGTTTTGGGGGTTTGGGGAAGGAACCACAGTGTCAGTTAGTGCATTCCAGGCATTGACCACTCTGTTACTGAAGTTGTATTTTATGCAATCGAGTTTGGAGCAGTTTACCATAGGTTTACCATACGTTTGTATCTATTGTGAGCTCGTGTGTTGTTATAGTTGAAGCTGAAGTAATCATTGACAGGTAGGACATTGTAGCTGATAATTTTATGTATTAAGCTTAGGTCGGATCGAAGACGGAGAAGTTCTAAGTTGTCCAAGCCCAACATTCCAAGTCTGGTGGCATAAGGTCTTCTGTTGTGAGCAGAGGAATGGAGGACTCTTCTCGGGAAATATCTCTAGACTCTTTGATTGTATTAATGTCTGATATGCAGTGTGGGATCCGGACAGATGAGCTATATTCAAGAATTGGTCTAGCAAATGTTGTGTATGCTCTAGTTAGCAGAACTATCTTACGGCCGCGGGGGAGAGAGGGAGAGCGGATAGGGGGAAGGAGTTGCTCCGGAAGTCTTGCAAGAAGAATTAGGAGGGCCTAATGGCTGTGGCTGCATTCACACAATAGGCGTACCCAGGTCATTTGCACGCTAAATCTGGCTGTCCATGACCTTCAGAGGATCGCTGCATGTTGTGGGCGGTCAGGCTAGGCGCCCTCTCCTCTCTTGCGAAGCTTGTGGTGATGAAACAATACCAGGGCAGTATTTTTTTTCTTCTTCTGGTGGGGCAGAAAACTTCAGCTGAACGGCAACCCTTGGCAACAACGCTTTCAGTCTCTGGGTGCGAAGTGTCTTCGGTCATAGGTGTACGTGGTCTGAGGGTGATGGAGCTGCCCCGGGCGCCCCTCTGGCTCTTGTGCTGGTGTCCTCCATGCTAGGCAACAGCTGAGTTTCTGGAAGGCTTTGTGACTGGGTGGGAGGAAATTGAAAGTGAGGGGTGGGATGCATGACAATTTGGGTCTCTCCCCCACATTCATCCTCTGTCTCAAAATCCTTTTCCAGCAGGAAATGCCTCCCGTCCCCCTTTGCTCAGAACATTTTGTATTCAGTGTGAAATCTATCCCTGTTTGTATCTGAGTGAGGAAGTAAAAATGAGAGAGAATTCTTAATCAAGAACTAAGGGCATCCAGCCCCCTCTTCTCTGTCTGGGTCTCCCCTTCCCCAAAAAACAGGGAGCAAAGCTACCAAATAACTACCTTTGGTGGCAAAATCAGCTGTTTGTTGGCAAAAGGAAAAGAGCTCCCTATCTGTTGGGACAACCATTTGTCTGAAATGGCATTGGGTTTCCTGCCTAAGCAGGTAGTTGAAGTAGAAGTCTCTTCTGTTACGTCACTCAAAATGCCATGCTAGGGAGGAATCCCATTTCATGTGTACATTTAATATTTTGTTTTCTGCATAATTCTTCCTCCCTTTTTTTGGTTTCTGATTCTGTCTTTGTTTTGTCCTTTCTGCATTTCTTTTTTTTTGGGGGGGGGGGGGGGTTGGTGAACGGAGGACTTTGCATTTTAACTTTGGAAATAAATGAAAAAGAAAAAAAGAAATTCACTCATAGTTGATTACAGATGAAATGCTAAATATTGTTGTCCCACAGTAACAACTAGTTATTAAAGACATTGTTATATTTATGCATATGCCCCTCATTCATAGGTTGATAACAGAAGTCCCTAGCAACTCTTGACTGACCTTGGAAACAGCTGGGCACATCTGGTGAGGGGTCCCTCCAGATTCACACTGTTGCTTGAGGACCTGACTCCATTTGACCCTACAAGCCCACTACCTGGAGGACCAGCAGGGCAGGAGCTGCTTGGAGTTGGGCAGTTGAGTAGAGAGTACAGAGACTTTGGACTCTGGGCACAATACATCCTGTCTTCCTTGGTCCTTCTCTTCACTAGACTAGCCATGCCCAGTTCCTGCAACCGTCCTTCATATGTTTTAATCTCCAGTCCCCTAATCATCCTGGTTGCTCTCCTCTGCCCTTTTTATAGAGTCACAACATCATTTTTATAGTGTGATGATGACCAAAACTGGATGCAGTACTTTAGGTGTGGTCTTACTAAGGCTTTATAGAGTGGTAGTAGTACCTCATTTGATCTTGATTGTATCCCTTTTCCCCTTCCAGGCTCCTTCAGGCACTCCCTGTCCTATTCCTACCTAGAGGTGTCAGAGTCCAGCCAGAGGGTGCCCCAGTTCAGTTCCATGGTCCACCTGGATGACCAGCCCATCGCTCGATATGACATTCCCACCGGAAAGCTGGTTCCTCTGGTGCCCTGGATGGAGGAGGAGGAGGCGCAGATGTTTGTGGTACCTGGGATGGTGTTCAGAGCTGAACAGGAGTGGTTATCAAAACTCAATCCCCAGACTGGAGGTGAGCAGAGGCAGATCTGCCTTCAAGTCCCAAATTCTCCCTCAAATCTCACTTTCCCACCTCTTGTCACTTTGGTTAATGGGAAAAGAAGCAAGCGGGCAAAGAACAGAAATTGGGAGGCTGGGAGCTTAGGGGGTTGAGATAAACCCTGTGCCAAAGCTCCGACTAAAACACAACCAAATCAGAATTCTGAGACTGGAACCTTCCTCAAAGAACTTCTTTATTGGCTACAGCATATCGGCACAGGTGAAAGCAAAACCAACTCTAAATGTTTCCTGCGGTTTCAGTATAATCAAAAGAGTAAATGATTCCCTCCCCAAGTGTCACATGTCACATTGTCCAATTAGGTTAATTGGAGAGCTTCTTGGTCACTCCTCTCCCTCTCCACCTCTGGAGATGACCTTGGTTCCTATGGGACAATTATGTGTTATGTCTGGGTTGGAGTGACATTCCAAACCTCCCCCCCGCCTGCCATTCCTGTGTGGCAACTGAGAAATGGAAAAGTGGCTGCCGCCAGTTCCGTTTTAGTAGTTGACACTCCTTCCCAGGAAAGGACAATATTGTTTCTGCCTTTGACCACCATTGGCTATAAGGAGCATGAGGATGGGTGATCCTTTCCTGCAAAGGAAAAAAAACCGCCTCTCCTACCCAAGATCTTCTCTCTCGGGGTCTTCATGATCTTTTAGCCCCACATCACAAAGACTAAGTGTAGCCCCAGATCACAGAAAAGACTCTCCCACCCTTGAAAGAAAGAGGGGAGGCAAGATCCGTTTTCCCTCCCCTGGTGGGATAAGGGGGAAGGAAACACTTCAATCATTTGGGAGGGGGTCTCTAGGGAGAGGAACTCTGGACTATTCTCACCCCTCTTTGTGTATTTCAGGGCTTCACACCTGGCAGGTGACTTTGGGCTGTGAGCTCAGGGAAGACGGGAGCAAAAGAGGGTTTTTGCACTATGGCTACAATGGGGAGGACTTCATCAGCTTCAATAAGGAGACCCTCAGATGGGTGACAGCTCAGCCCCAGGCCCAGAAGATCAAGGAGAAGTTGGAGAAGGATCCAGCGAGGTCTGGGAGAAACAAAGTCTTCCTGGAGAATAACTGCCTTGAGTGGCTACAGAAATGCCTCTCCTACCGGAAGGAAGCTGTGAAGAAGACAGGTGAGTGGCTGAATGGGCTCAGGTTATGTATTTTTTTCTAGGCTCCCTCCTCTTCCTTTCTGATGTTTTTCTGCCCTATGCAGTCGAGCCACCCTTCATATGCGAGGCAGAAAGCAATCTGGGCATTTACCAAGACAAACTAGGGGCATTTACCACAATAGGGAAAAGAAGTTCCAAAGAACTTCTGAAAAAAAGTTCCTCAAAAAATAAGTTCTTCCAAGAAAAAGAAAAGGAAACCAAAGGAGCCAGATAGCAAAGTTGAGATCCAGCTTCATTTTCATGAGGAAATCTAATTTTTACATCCTGCATTTGTGGCAGAACCAAAAGTTGATTCTCTTCCCAATTTCCATCTGGAACATCTGGAACAAATTCAATTTAGGGTGTCAAAAACGGAATCAAAGCCCAAACATTACAATTACTTTGGTCAGAGTGAGAACTTTACCCCTAACTCTATGTGTCCCTTTAAAAAATGAGTTCAATGTCCCAGAGGTTCAGGAGAGGTGAGGGAGCAGAGGGAGAGGTTGACTGAAGGAAGTCTTCCCTGTTATTCAATTGTCTTGACATGAACTCCAGAAATCCCCGGAACTCTTGTATTGTTGCTTCTTCTGCAGAGCCCCCAGTGGGGAAAGTGACTCGTAAGATGGTGGATGACAGCCTGGAGGTCCTCATCTGCCAGGCCTTTGGCTTCTACCCCAAGGAGATCTCGGCCACCTGGACCAGAGATGGAGAGGTCTGCCAGTATGAGACTCTTCATAGGAACATGGCCCCCAACTCAGATGGGACTTATTATCTTTGGCTCAGCATTGAGATTGACCCCAAGGAGAGGGGCCATTTTCAATGTCACCTGGAGCACGAGGGCTTGCAGGAGCCCCTGGTCTTGGCCTGGAAGGAGGAAACAGGTGAGAGGTTCAACATTTGCAATATGTCACCTTGTGGTGAGATGGGTGGCATATAAATATATTAAATAAAATACATCAATAAAAATAAATGTAGAAGTAGATTATTCACCATTGTAGGATGGTTCAATTAATGCCACTTTCAGTAGGGGAGGTTGGCCCTTTGTCAACCCAACAAGGGAGACCTGAATAAGAAACCAATGCCAGGTACAATCTGGCAATCTGAAAATGCTTCTGCCTCCCTTCATTTATCTTCAGATGAACTAGGGAAGGGCCTGCTTGATACGTGTCCTTAAACTGATTTCTTGGCCTAGGCTGAAATCTCCTCCTTATATGACTGTTGCCTTGGTTGTGTCTCCTTCTTTGCCCCTTCAAGGCCATTTGCTCTTCCCTCTTCAGCCTCAGGGGTATTGGGGGCTTCCTTCAGGTGGGGGAACTCCCTGGAGGCCAGTTCAGGTTGGGAAATGCTTCCATTGCTTAGGAACTCCATGTCAGGGAGATCAGCATCTGTCTAACCAGAACCATGTTTCTTTTTCTTTAGATATGTCATTATTTCGTTTGGTGGGAATGGTGATGATCATAATCTTGGCATTTGTGACTCTCTTCGTAATCTGTAAGTGAAATGCATCCTCCAATCCTGTGTCTTTCTGTGCTGACTGAGCTGATGTGTGTAGGAGAGGTTCTCTCTGAGAGTGGCAGCCAGGACCCCCACAAGACCCCTCCCCACAAGCAGCATTTTGAATGAGAGTCAGAAATGAAGAAGAAACAAGGTGGCCATTTTTCAACTTCCCGTAAATCTCAGAATGTTCGACCTTCCTGTTGTCTGGAAGGAAGCCTCTTTGGCCTTAATAGACGTCCTTCAGAGGGGCAAATATCAGGGGTGCAAGAATCAAAGAAAAGTCCCATAAATGATCTGGAAAGTGCTTGAAAAACAATAATCCCGACCCTGATAAAGATCAGGGAAATATTGGTGGAAGGTGGGGGAAATGGAGGGAGGGGCCTTGTGTCCTCTTCTCCTGCTTGCAGTCACACCTGGGGACAGACAACAATAGGAAGCCCCAGTGGTAAAAGCAGTCACTGCTTCTTCTGCTCGCACTCAGAGCAAGAGACATGAGAGGGAACAGGGATGTGGGAAGGGTCTCCTCAGTTGAGCTTCACCAAGTGTGAGTCAATACATCCATGTTATTTTTTCAGAAATTGTGCCATTTCCTTCTTCCCGGATGGGCCTTGCTTGTGATTTGTCTTGCTTGCCAGCTAATCTCAGGCGCAAGTGCTAAACCAATCAGACCTACGTTAGCTTTTCAAGACCAGACAAGGTTGCCAGAACTTCAATCTGCCGAGGTTGGGACAGGGTTTTTGGAGTAGAAATCAAAACAGACGTTGTGAGAATTGGATTAAGGACTACCGTGTTTGGATTATGTGGGGAATCCCATCTGTCTTGTACCAATCTCCAAAAGTCTAACATCCTTGCTTAAAAGTAATTGATGGTGGCCAAGGTCCTATCAGGATAGGTTGGGATTGGGGTTTTGGAGTATAAATCAAAACACACATGGGGGAGCTTCATCTGTCTTGGACCAATAACAGAATTCCCAGAGGTGTAGCATCATTGAATAAAAATCACTGATGCTTTAGTTAGAAACCCCTACTGGGAACAGCCCAGCTGGGCAGCTTTGAATGGCTTCACTGGTGGTGGAAAACAGGACTGTGATGTCCTATAGGAGCTCTAATGGGAACATGGACAGTTTCAACTTGATTATTTCTTAATATCCCCAGTAACATCCCTTCCACTTCCCCATGGTCAGCACCTCTAGGCAGCCAACAACTTTGCTTTTCATCCATAACTAGCTGAAATACCATGCTCCATTACAAAGCGATGTGATTGGGCTTGATAAATCGACACTTACAGCTTGAAAGTAAATGAGTCTCCCCTTCTCTCCCTCAGGCTTGCCCCACAGAGGCCTCTGAGGGAGAGAAGGGGATAAGATAGGAGAGGATCAATGGGGCCAGCCTGAGGGAGAGAAGGGGAGAGGAGAGGACAATTGTAACTGCACATTAATTTTCAAGCTGTAAGTGTTCATTTATCAACCCCGATAACATAGATTTTGTAGTGGAGCACGGGTATTCAGCTAGTAATATTATAAGAAATACTAATGATCTGCTGGTCATTTCAAAAAAATTCTTTCTTAGCGAGCTCTTAGAAGTCAAGGCGAACATAAGTGTCAAATTTCAAGTTAGTAGGCATTATGGTTCTGGAGATTTTGTGATGACACACACACACACACTCGCCATCTTCAGGCTGGTGTTTTCGGCTTAAAACATGGTCGGAGCTGCCGTCTTTCTGTAAATCTTGATGGGGGTGTGTGGAGTGCTGGCTTTGTTTAAGTGGATTGATTGGTTGTGTGGTTGTATCATGATTGGTAGATTGGTGCTGATTGGTGCTGGCTGTTTTGTGTTGTAACGGCCTGGATGGTGGGTGGGGCTCATTTGTTGACTAGGGCTGGTTTCCAGATCTCTTGTAGGCTGGAGGTATCATCATGTTTATTCATGTTGTGGGGGTGTTTCTCTATTTCGATAGCTTCCATAATTATTCTCTTGTTGAAGTGCTCCATTTTGGAGATTAACCTGGTTCCTTCAAAATTAATTTCATGTCCTGTAGCTTTAAGGTGCTGGAAAAGGGAGGAAGTTTTTTCTTTTTTTCTTACTGCATTCTTGTGTTCTGCGATGTGTGCATTTATTCTCCTGTTCGTTTGTGCTATGTATGTTGCAGGGCAGGTTTTGCATGGTATTTCGTAGACTCCTTGGTTTTCTAGCTGGATTTTGTCTTTGGGGTTTCTTAAGATGTTGGCTATTTTTTGGTCAGTGTTGAAGGCTGTCTTGATATTGTGTTTGTGGAGAATTTTGCTGATTTCATCTGTGGTGCCTTTGATGTAAGGGAGGAGGGCTGGTGTTTTCGGCTTCATGTTTGTGTGAGTAAAGCGTGGTCGGAGCTGCCGTCTTTCTATAAAAAGAACAACGGACACACAGCCAGCACCAATCTAGCAATCATGATACAACTACACAGCCAATCAATCCACTTACAGAAACAAAGTCAGCACTCCAGCAAGATTTATAGAGAGATGGCAGCTCCAACCACGCTTTACTCACACAAACATGAAGCCAAAAACACCAGCCTGAAGATGGCGAGTGAGACGTTGCCAAAAATATAAAAGCAAAATACATATAAGCAAATCAAGATGCTGAGTTATAATCCAGGCAGTTTTACCACGTGGCCCCCTTGGGGTCTTCAGCTTAAATCCATCCCAGGCAGGAGCTGCTGCCCCAGAAATAAACTAGCTATCTTCTCTCTTTGCAATCTATTAGGCTATTGGCTGAACTACAGGAAAAGAACCCATCAGGCAATGAAAACTTACCTCGAACACCTTCCTTCAAAAAAACTTTGTTCTTCCTCTACTTGTGGCATTGAAAATGAGATTCAATCACAGGCAATGTTCCCATCCAAAATGATACCAAAGGTGAGCCTCACTATTGTTGAAGTCTATTTAAGAGACAAAACAACTTCTTTCTTTCTTCTTCTTCTTCTTCTTCTTCTTCTTCTTCTTCTTCTTCTTCTTCTTCTTCTTCTTCTTCTTCTTCTTCTTCTTCTTCTTCTTCTTCTTCTTCTTCTTCTTCTCCTCCTCCCCCCTCCCCCTCCTCCTCCATATCCATCATCAGACATTGGCGATCATTTTAGTGATCCTATTTTTATCAGCAGCCGCACGTAAAAGTGCTGTTAAGTTTTGTCCAAACCGGTCCCTTAAATTTTGAAGCCATGATGTTCTTCTTCTGCCTTCAATCTTTCCCTGGAGGATTAAGTGAAGGATGCCTTATTTTTCTGGGTGTCACATCACATATCCGAAATATTCTAACTTTCATTTTTTAATTGTTTTGATGATTTCCCTTGGCTTTCCCAGGCAGCTTATCACCTCCTCATTTCTGATTTTAGACAAAACCTGGGGCTTGGAGAATACCTTAGGACAAACACCTTCAGAATTGTTGGGTGGGGAATTCCTCCTTAAAGCCTTCCCAAGGCAGCCATGGAGGGGTGGTGGGTTGTCTGAAGCTCCTCTGGGGCTCAGCCCCTCCTCTTGGGGACCCTCTGATCAACTACTGTACAAGGGAAGATCAGTCACAGCTCAGCTTCTCTGGCTCTCCAGCTCCAAGGAAGGAGAGTGAGGCAGGAAGTGGGGTACCCTGGGAAAATGGGGGATTTCTGTCCAGGAAAGTGGGGGGGATGAGAGCTGGAAAAATGGGGAGGCCCTCTAGGGTAAAGGCTTCTTGGTGATCATGAGCTGGAGGTATAAGAGAGACAAGAGGAAGGAAACACTGGGGAGAGAAGGGATGACCCCTTCCTAGAAGATCTCTCTCTCAGGGAGGACTTGTTTGTATGGAAGGGCAGTGCAAACTTTTCTTTGGTTGCTTCCTTCCACACAGGGTTGCTCTGGGCAGAAGACAGAGCTAAGGGAAGGAGAGAGAAGACATCTGATGGCTTCCCCAGATGCCTATTCAGACAAGGTGGAAGGAGCAGCTCTGGAGATTTCAGAAGAGGGATCAGAGGAATGTGCTGATGCCCCGAAGCCAGGAATGGAGGGGCTGGAGGAAGAAGTGAGCCCAGGAACTTCAGAAGGGCCCTCAGAGGAACAAGCGGATGAGCAGCTGGCTGGAGAGGAAAGGGGAGAGACGCAGCTGCAGTTGGAGGGCTCACAGACCCAGCCAGAAGCCCAGGATGGAGAAGGATTGAAGCTGCTGCTGATCAGAAAGGATGAGAAGAACCGGTTTAGTAGGACTGAAGGAGGCGCAATGGAGGTCAGTCCATTGCCTCTTTCCTCCTAAGGAGTAATACCAGCACACACACACACACCCCTTAGTCCACGATTTGGACAATGCAGTGTTAGAAACAACCACAATTTGCCTTGCCATGCAGGTACTGTAACTTTGTGGCTGCTGTTTACATGACTTCCAGTCTGTGCCTCATGTCACCTCCGTTTGGACTTCAGACCTGCTTCTCAGACTTTGGACTTGCACCTTGGCTTGGATTTGGATTCTGCTTGTTTCCCAAAAACCCTGACGGTCCAACTGGGAAGATGTGTGGTTACTTTTTCCTTTTTGGTTATCATTTTGAGATGAACTATTTACCATATTTTTCGGCGTATAAGACTCATCAAGATTTTAAAGAGGCAAATTTAAAAACAAGTTTTTACACTCTGCTGGCCTCCCAAACCCTCTGCAAGCCTCATTTTTTTGAGGAAAACGGAGCATGCAGAGAGTTTGAGAAGCCTTTGTCAAAAAAAAAGGGCATGCATAGCCTTTAGGAGGCTAATAGAGTGCTCCTAGGGCCTGGAGGGGCAAAAACAAGCAAAGAAACTGCCTGTTTTTCACTCATTTTTGCCCTCCCCAGCCCCCAGGAGTACCTGGAAGCCTTCTAAAGGCTATGCATGGCCATTTTGGTGAAGGGGGTGGGGTTTCAGGAGGCCAAAAATGCTGTATTCAGTGTACAAGACACACCCAGATTTTCACCCTCTTTTGAGGGAAAAAGATGCATCTTATACTTTGAAAAATACGGTATATACATTTTTTGTTAACATTAAGAGAAAATAGAGAATGTAAATATAATGGTGATATAAATAATTAATATTATTATAACAGTTACTACTACTGTTGCTATATTATAGGACAGTGATGGCGAACCTATGGCACGCGTGCCACAAGTGGCATGCGGAGCCATTTGTCAGTGACTTCCAGGTTGCTCGGAGGGTCGTTTTAAGCGTTCCGAAGGCTTCAGGGACCGTCCGGAGGCTTCCCTGATGCCTTCGGAGTGCTTAAAATGACCCTTCGAGCAACCCAGAAGTGACTTCCGGTTTGCTCGGAGGGTGGTTTTAAGCGTTCCGAAGGCTTCAGGGAAGCCTCTGGACGGTCCCTGAAGCCTCTGGGGGGCGGGGGAGGCTCTTTTCGCCCTCCCCAGGCTCCTATAAAGCCTCTGGAGCCTGGGGAGGGCGAAAAAAGCATGTAAAAATGGGGGGGTGTCGCTTGTGGGTGCATGCGCACTGGGAGGGTCGCGCTTTGCATTGTGGGTGCAGCACACCTGCACACGACCCCCCTGCGCTCCCCCCTCTTGTGGCACGCGAGCCAAAAAAGGTTCGCCATCGCTGTTATAGGACAAAAGAGATGCAATAGGAAGGCAATGCAAAATGGAGAACTTGAAAGGCTAAATATGAAAGCCAATACAGAAGGCTGTATAATTGCTTTATATTATTGTGTATGTTGTGTTTTGTTTTTTCTTGTTGTGTTTTTAAATATTAAAATGTCCCAAAAATGCTGTATTCAGTATGTTAGGGATGTAACCCTAGGCTTGGCTTGGCAATGTATATAAGTGAAATGTCAGGAGGAGTTAGAAGAACGGGAACAGACGCAACAAGAGAGTCCAATAGTGAGCCCTGAATTGCCTAGGCATTCTACCCGTGTTACACGACCACCTGACAGATATCAAGCTAGGATAGCATGTCAAGTAGATAAAGTTCCTGCAACGTATCATGAAATATCAACGTATCCTAAAGAGGAGTAAATAGTTTGGAAAGCAGCAATGAACAGGGAACTGAAATCTTTACAAGATCTGGAGGTATATGAGAATGTGAGATTACCACCAGGTGAAAATGCGATAGGGTGTAAATGGATTTATAAGATTAAAACAAGTGTAGATGGGACTGTTACCCATAAAGCTAGATTGGTAGCACAAGGTTTCAACCAGTCGGCAACTGATTATGATGAAGTGTTTGCACCAAGTTTAAAAGCCATAGCATTACGTGCATCATTAGTTTGGGCAGCTAAGCATGGATATGTAGAAAATCATTTAGATATTGAGACAGCATATCTCCATGCACCATTGCAACACACTATTTATTTAAAGAAATTTGAAGGGTTAAACACTGATAGCAACACTGATTGTTGGAAGCTTAAAAAGAGCCTGTATGGTTTAAAACAATCAGGCTACGAGTAGAATCAATGCATAGTGAAGGAATTAGCAAGGATAGGGTTTAAAGCTGGAATGGCTGATCCTTGTTTATTTAAGCAAGAAAGTGATGGTATGATTTCATTATTGTTATTGTTTACAGATGATATAACGTTGATTACTAAAACAGAACAAAAGGCTATTGAGATTATTACACTATTAAAAAAGTGGTTTAAAATAAAACACCTTGGTGAAATAAAGAAATATCTTGGTTTGAAGATAGATAAGACTAGGGGAGGATATAAAATATCACAGACTGAGAAGATCAATCAATTACTCCGGAATTTCAAAATGGAACTGTATAAACCAGCTAAAACTCCTATGAATCAAGAATTTAGCAATGATGATATCAAAAGCCCAGTTTTTGATAAGAATATTTATCAATCCCTAATTGGTAGCTTATCTTATCTTAGCAATTGGTCTAGACCAGATATTGCATATAGTGTTAATCAATTGGCCAGGTTTAATGCTGAACCAACTGAACGGCATTGGCAAGCTGCTAAACGTGTATTGAGATATCTGAAACTGACAATACACTATACATTATACTTAGAGCCTAAGGATGAGCTGATATTAACCGCATACGCTGATGCAAGTTTTGCAACTGAAGTGTCCACACGTAAATCTACATCAGGTATCGCAATATTCTTGGGAAAGGCATTAATTGGATGGTGGTCTATTTGTCAAAAGCTTTTAAGTTTATCAACAATGGAGGCTGAATTTTCATGTTTATCTTTGTTATGTACCGATTTAATTTGTTACAAGCAACTCCTGATAGATATGGGAATTAATGTTCGTGAGCCTATTGTTGTACTTGAAGACAACCAAGCAGCGATCCAGATGGCATCAAATATTGCTGTAAAGACAAGGACAAAGCATACTGTCTTAAGATATATGAATGTACAGCAAAGTGTTAGTAGTAAAATGATTACACTAGAGTATTGTATGTCTGAAGAGAATATTGCTGATCATTTTACCAAAGCTCAAGGTGTATGGTCAAACATAAACAATGTTGTAATGTTTATGGATTGAGAATGTGAAGTTGTGTGTAAATACATTGACAACCCAAGAGGGGAGAATGTTAGGGATGTAACCCTAGGCTTGGCTTGTCAATGTATATAAGCTATGATTGTAACAAATGTATCTGTTATTTTAAATGCTAGAGAGATGTAATTGGTTTGTTACCTCAAGCAGCCATAAGAGGAAGCCAGAATGACTGTTAGTTCTCTGTTTGTTAGATGCTGATCGGTATATTGTGAGGTACTGTGGTTTGCTAGTGTTAGCTGTTTTGTTTGCTAGACTGACTATTTAATAACTGAATGACTGAATCGTGTATGACTTGGACTGTTAACTGGACTCTGAATACCTCTATATTTCCACATAGTAAACTACTATATTTTATACTATTCAGTGTCCCTGTATGCTGGTTTTTGTGTGTTCTTGCCTACCACTCTCAGTACGCTTCTCTGCACACTCCCTCTCCTAACGGGGAGCTTACTTACTTAACACAGTATATAAGACACACCCAGATTTTCACCCTCTTTTTTGAGGGAAAAAGGTGCGTCTCATACTCCGAAAAATACGGTATATACATTTTTTGTTAACATTTGTATCTGTGAGAATCAGGAAATATACCCATTGATCTATTACATTCAATAAGTCCTATGGATGATAGCAGGTACCAGAAGAAAAAGATAGGAACCAATGTTTTCAACTAAGACAATTTCAAAATTTACCAGAAATATTTGTAATCCTGCTGAATCATTGCTAACTGTGAAATATGTGTTTTTGTTTCTGCAAAATATGCACTTATATGGATTTTTGCCTTCTGGGCAAAACAGTCGGGGCTGGTCCTGTGGCTGGGAACCCAGAAGGAGCTGACACCCCTTGTATGGTAACTGTAGTTGGTGTTGTGCCCCTTTGTGTTTTACTATACTTTGTCTTTATACTTTACTTATATACATGCAACTTAGAACTGAGGAGATATTTCCTGACAATTAAAACAATTAATCAGTGGAACAACTTGCCTCCAGAAGTTGTGAATGCTCCAACACTGGAATTTTATGAGAAGATGTTGGATAACCTTGTCTGAAGTGGTATAGGGTTTCCTGCCTAGGCAGGGGGTTGGACTAGAAGAACTCCAAAATCCATTCCAACTCTGTTTTTTCTATTCTATTCTATTCTATTCTATTCTATTCTATTCTATTCTATTCTATTCTACTCTTCCAGATTGCATCCTGATGAGTGCCTGCACACTCCCTTTTCGACACTCAATCCCAATTTTCTTATAATTCACTAATAAATATAGATAATAATAATATGTTATTCGTAGATTTTCACGGGTGTAGGTATGCTGGTTTTGTTGTATTCGGGTCTTTTCCCATGTAAGGTTGAGATTGTCTTTGCAACGTTTCGGCAGGATCTCACCTGCCATCTTCAAGCGTGGGCTTAAAATGTGATCGGAGTTGCCGTCTTTCTGTAAGTCTTGGTGGGAGGGGATGGGGTGCTGGCTTTGTTTCAGTAAGTGGAATGATTGGTTGTGTGGTTGTATCATGATTGGTAGGTTGGTGCTGATTGGTGCAGGCTGTGTGTGCATTGTTGTTTTGTATTGTAACGGCTTGGGTGGTGGGTGGTGTTCGTTTGTTGGCTAGGGCTGGTTTCCAGATGTTTGGTAGGCGGGAGGTATCATCACGTTTGTTCATGCTGTGGGGGTGTTTCTCTATTTCGATGGCTTCCATGATTATTCTCTTGTGGAGGTGTTCTGTTTTGGAGATTTACCTGGCTCCTTCAAAGTCAAATATATATATATATATTCGGGTCTTTTCCCGTGTAAGATTGGGATTGTCTTGGCAACGTTTCGGCAAGATCTCACTTGCCATCTTCAGGCTGCTGTCTTTGGCATAATGTCTTTGGCATAATAAAAGTGACTTCCGGTTTGCTCGGAGGGTGATTTTAAGCATTCTGAAGGCTTCAGGGACCGTCTGGAGGCTTCCCTGACACCTTCGGAGCGCTTAAAACGACCCTCTGAGGGTTTGCTCGGAGAGTGGTTTTAAGCGTTCCGAAGGCTTCAGGGAAGCCTCCGGACGGTCACTGAAGCCTCCAGAGGGCCTCCGGGGGTGTGTGTGGAGAAGGCTCTTTTTGCCCTCCCCAGGCTCCTATAAAGCCTCTGGAGCCTGGGGAGGGCGAAAAAAGCATGTAAAAATGGGGGGGTCATGCGTTGTGCGTGCATGTGCACCGGGGGGTCACGCATTGCATTATGGGTGCAGCACGCCCACACATGACCACCCTGCGCTCCCCCCCTTGTGGCACGCAAGCCAAAAAACGTTCGCCATCACTGTGCTAGTCATTCCAGACTCTAGGGGCCGGTGCTCATCTCTGTTTCAAAGCCGAAGAGCAAGCGCTGTCCGAAGACATCTCTGTAGTCCAGCATGACTAAATGCCGAAGTTCCACAAAATGCTGTTAACCTTCCCACTAAAGGTGGTTCCTATTATTCTACTTGCATTTTATTCTACTTGCTTTCGAGCTGCTAGGTTGGCAGAAGCTGGGACAAGTAATGGGAGCTTACTCCATTATGCGGCACTAGGGATTTGAATGGGGATTTGAAACTGCCGACCTTTCTGATCGATAAGTCCAGTGTTTTAGCCACTGAGCCACCACGTCCCAATGAATTAAATATAAAGATGGTTTATAATTATAAATATGCTAATATAATTAACAGAATTACAAATAAACCAATATAAAAAGAAATCTAGGAAAAAGTATTCTGTTACGTTATTATTATTATTATTATTAGTAGTAGTAGTAGTAGTAGTAGTAGTAGTAGTAGTAGTAGTAGTAGTAGTAGTATAGGTGTTAATATTTATTTTTGTTTTTTCTTTGCTTTTTTGTAAATGATAATGAAATGTTTATGATTTTTTTAAAAGTATTAAGAGAGCTACACCGACTATATATACCAGTGATGGCGAACCTATGGCACGCGTGCCACAAGTGGCACGTGGAGCCATTTGTCAGGGCACATGAGGCGTGACTTCTGGTTTGCTCGGAGGGTCGTTTTAAGCGTTCCGGAGGCTTCAGGGACAGTCCGAGGCTTCCCTGATGCCTTCGGAGCGCTTAAAACGACCCTCTGAGCAAACCGGAAGTCACTTCTGGTTTGCTCGGAGGGTGATTTTAAGTGCTCCAAAGGCTTCAGGGAAGCCTCCGGATGGTCCCTGAAGCCTCCGGAGGGCTTCCGGGGGGTCGGGGGAGGCTGTTTTCGCCCTCCCCAGGCTCCTATAAAGCCCCTGGAGCCTGGGGAGGGTGAAAAAAGCGTGTAAAAATGGGGGGGTGTCACGTGTTGTGTGCGCATGCGTACTGGGGGGGTCGTGCGTTGCATTATGGGTGCAGCATGCCCGCACTCGACCCCCCTGCGCTCCCCCCACTTGTGGCACGCGAGCCAAAAAAGGTTCGCCATCACTGATACATACAGTCCCTTCAATGAAAGCTCAGTATTGCACATATTGTTTCTCTCCCCGTTCTTTAGAATTAGAAAATCCAACAGTTAGAAAGTCCCCCAGTTTGGGATGGGAACACGTTGGGGAGAGAACCAGCAGAAGGATTCAAATAATTTAACAACCAGTTGTCTGCCCTAATAATTTCTTCCAACAATCAATTCACCAAACTGCTCAGAAAGTTAACCACCGGTTCGCCTGAACTGGTGCGAACTGGCTGAATCCCACCACTGGAGAGAATGCATCCGCTCTAATCCTTTTTTCCTATTGGATAACCTGAACCTTTATTTGTAATGACTTTCATGTCCATAACGAAACTTTCTTCTTCCTTTACCCAATAGGATCACTGAAAGCTGAAGAACGACAACTTTTCTCCCTGGCAAAGTTGAACCTGTGGGGTTTTGTAGGTGCCCAGCATGGTTGAAATCTGAATGGAGATGCCAGTCTTGGCCCCTTCCAGAACAGCCACTGTGTTTCTCGGCCTTCCACAGCTGTAGTTGGGCACATTGGCCTCGCCATCAGAAAGCAGGTCCAGCAAAGGCTCTGAAGTCATTTGTGCTTTGAAATAATCTTCAAAGACATTGTAACCCAAGGTGATGTTGGGTAAGAGCTGGGGATCGCAGTTGATGTCCTGGGTGGCAAAAAGAAAGGACAGCACTTTCCAGTGTTCTGTACTTTCTATCCTAAAAGTATAAACGTATTAGAAAGCATTAAATGAAAATAGCATTTTATTTAAGCTGTTTTTACAAAACTCCTTATCATCTGATTGAAGGGGAAAAAAAACAATTACTTTTGTTTCCATTTGGAAACCGTTTCTGAACTTTGTGCTTCAGGTGGAAAAAAGTGAAACTTTGATTCTGGGTTTTACCGATTAGACAAGTTTGTTGTTATAGAAATGGCTAGTTTATATTACTAAATAAAAGTAAAACGTTGAGGTTTCATGCTATTATCTTATTCTACTGCACCAAAGAGAGTTGGAAATCAATGCTTTTTCTTTCTTTCTCTTTTCTTTTCTACACTTTCCCCTTCTCCTTTTTCTCCTTTTTCTACTATTTTCCTTTGAAAGTTTGTATTTTATATTATAAACTAATCAGAAGATAGGGAAAAATAATTCTAATCCATCTAAGCCTAAGTGTTACTTTGAATAGACTACCACAGTCCTAAAAATATTAACAAAATAAATAGGAAAAAATTAACTACTTTAGTAAATGGTATTTGATCAGTTCCAAAGATGTCAGTCCAGTTTGTGGCAGAAGCCACTTTCTGCAATTCTTCATAGTCAGATGTTTGATCTATTCTTCTATATTAAAAACAAAATCATTAAATAATAAGTTGGAAGCAGCCATTCACATGTCCAAGTTCATATATATATTTCGTAGATTTTCACGGGTGTAGGTATGCTGGTTTTGTTGTATTCGGGTCTTTTCCCGTGTAAGATTGGGATTGTCTTGGCAACGTTTCGGCAAGATCTCACTTGCCATCTTCAGACTTCTGTCTTTGGCTTAAAATGGGAACGGAGCTGCCATCTTTCTGTAAATCTTGGTGGGAGGGGATGGGGTGCTGGCTTTGTTTCAGTAAGTGGAATGATTGGTTGTGTGGTTGTATCATGATTGGTAGATTGGTGCTGATTGGTGCTGACTGTGTGTGCATTGTTGTTTTGTATTGTAACGGCCTGGATGGTGGGTGGTGTTCGTTTCTTGACTAGGGCTGGTTTCCAGATGTTTGGTAGGCGGGAGGTATCATCACGCTTATTCATGTTGTGGGGGTATTTCTCTATTTCGATGGCTTCCATAATTATTCCCTTGTTGAGGTGTTCTGTTTTGGAGATTAACCTGGCTCCTTCAAAATTGATTTCATGTCCTGTAGCTTTAAGGTGCTGGAAAAGGGAGGAAGTTTTTTCTTTTTTTCTTACTGCGTTCTTGAGTTCTGTGATGCGTGCATTTATTCTCCTGTTCATTTGTCCTATGTATGTTGCCTGGCAAATTTTGCATGGTATTTCATAGACTCCTTGGTTTTCTAGCTGGATTTTGTCTTTGGGGTTTCTTAAGATGTTGGCTATTTTTTGGTCAGTGTTGAAGGCTGTCTTGATATTGTGCTTGTGGAGAATTTTGCTGATTTCATCTGTGGTGCCTTTGATGTAAGGGAGGAGGGCGATGCCATGGTCCTGTTCTGTGTCTTGGTTTTTGGGGGGAGTCTCCTTTTGGATTAGGTTGGAGAGATAGATACTAGGAGGGAAGAGAATAATAATAATAATACATTCTGAAAAAAATATTGAGAGTGTTGTGGGAATTAGTTGTTTAGCAGAGTGATGCCATTCAGGTAAAAAACTGTCCTTGTGTCTAGTTGTTCTGGTGTGCAGTGTCCTATAGTGTCATTTTGAAGGTAGAAGTTGAAACAAATTATGCCCAGAATGTGAATGTAGAATAAGGATGTAGAATAAGAGACAATTTGTCCCAATCCTCTCTGAAATAATGTCTGCATGTAATTTAATAGCAAGGGAAAAATAATTTTATGGGTCAGCAATCAAAGTCGATTTAATTGGTCAGCTTGCCAAATGTTGATTTCATTAAAATTATTTGATCTCTTGTATCAAAGGAAATCATTTCTATAACTACCAACTTCTGTAATTCTTTGATGAATAATAAAAGGAACTGATCCCATGTTGAATTGTCCCAATGGGAGTTGGCCTGTGGCAAATTGGCCGCAGCATTGTCCCATGGTAACTTGACCATGAGTGCAGTGAGTTCCCCTACGTCCCATGTATTCTCCGTGCTTGGCCTGCTGTGATGTGCTGATGTAATTGTTATGAGATTGTTCTTCAGGTATCCTGGTCCCACGCCATGAAGGATTTTAAAGCAACACCTTGCATTGGACCCAGAAGAAAACTCGCATCCAATGCCCATCACAGAGCATACATTCATCACTCTAGGAGCACCCAAAAATGCATGCAGATCTGCATTCTGCATCCGTTATAGTTTCTGGGTATTCTTTAAGGGCAGCTCTGTATAAAGCATATTGCAGTAATACAACTGGGATGTGTGACTGAAAGGGCAGCTTCTTGATCCAAGAAAAGGTACAACTGATATACAACCTGGAATTGAGCAAAGACCTTCCTAGTCATAACTACCACCTGTTCTTCCAGCAGGAATCATGACTCCAGCAAGAACCTCAGATTATATGCATTGGATTTCTCTGGGGCAATACTAAGCCATCAGAAATCAAAGAGGGCAAACTTCCAGATACAGAGATCCGAGACCCATAAAGGTAAAGGTAAAGGTTACCCTCGCATGTATGCGCTAGTAGTTCCTGATTCTAGGGGGAAGTGCTCATCTTCATTTCAAAACCGAAGAGCCAGCACTGTCCGAAGAGATCTCCATGGTCATGTAGCCGGCATGACTAAATGCCTTTCAGCTGATCTTGTGCACTTAACATCAGACAGAGGCCTACAACCATCAACGCATGAAGCAAGGCATTGAATGTGAACAAAGACTGTGAACAGATCCCTCTTGATAGCAATAGCCCTTAAGCTTATATACCACTTCACAATGCTATATGGCCCTCTCTAAGCTCTCTGGTTTACAGAGTCAGCATATTGCCCCCAACAATCTGGCTCCTCATTTTAAAAACCTCAGAACGATGGAAGGCTGAGTCAACCTGGAGCTGGTGAGAATCGAACTGCTGGCAATCAGCAGAAGTAGCTTGTAATGCCTGCCTTCTAATCTCTGTGCCACCATGGCTCATTTTCACCCTGGGTTGATCTTGGGTTCTCTACAAGAGTTTTTTTGATTAGGGTTAGGGTGCCAACTGTTCTAGTTTCCATCACTGCCTCATTGTCAAAGCTTGGAGCCACATATGGGAGTTCTCCCATTGGGCACCAGCCTGTAGATATGTTAAGGGATCAGGTAGTTTTCTTCTCTCCAATTATTCAAATAATATTCATTTGCTTATTTTTAATGTTAGGTGCCTAGAGAGCTTTCTGCAACCTTTCTGAAGATGAAAGCATGTCAGAACACACTTTGATGTCAATATCAAACTCAGAAGCACAATAGGGTGGCGCCTATGTCAGAAATGCTGAGTGCATCAATGGCTCTGGAGACTGAAAAAGGATTTGAGGGAGGTTTCAGGACAAGCAAAGACTGTGTTTCTGTGTCGGCTCAGTTAGCAACACAAACCATGTTGCTGATGCTTCTACTTCTACTGCTCATGTGGCTGCCAGAAACTGGTGGGATAATGAAAGCCAAATGTCTTCTGACTCTGGAGCAGAGTGAAGTGGACCCAGGGCATCTTTATAAGTCAGGGGATTATTCCATTGCTGGCATATTTTCTGCATGGATTGCTTGGTTTCAATTATTAACCTTCGACAGAAGCCCTTCAACAAAGTTCTCCACGTACGTCAATCCTCCTGTACCTTATTAAAGTCACTGCATTTCTAATGAATGTTTACTCCTGCAGCCCTCTGAAAATGGAAGGTGCCCTCCTCTTGATCCGCTCCTTTTGCAAACATATTACCTAATTTGACCTTTCAGTCTCTTGGACCTTGTATGTAACAAAGCTCACTTTGATGTCTAATGTAAGAAAAAAACCAGGGTAGGATTCTACTGGTTTGCTCCAGCAATCAAGTATGCCTGGCCGCCAATGCGCTTCACCTACCTATATCTTCTCAGCTGAGTTGCGCAACAAAGCAGCAGTAATGTGGAAGGTAAATTTTCTCCAAACGCCACATGCGTGAGCTAGCTGAACAGGCGTAAACAAAGGGTGTGATCACTGAACCAGTTGTTAAACTGGTAGGATCCCACCATTGATAAAAACCAAATCAAATATTTTTTCCCAACCATTTTCCTTCCCACCCTATGAGTAGAGCTAGAGGGTAGACAAAGAGGAACAGAATGAGTTGAGCTGGATTCTGGGGGACTCCCTAATCCAAGCAAAGAGGGATAGTGTAAAAAATGCAGAGAAGAGCAACAAAGATGATTAGCGGACTGGAGGCTGAAACATGAAGAATGGTGGCCGGAATTGTGCATGTCTAATCTAGAGAAAAGGAGGATTATGGGTGACATGATAGCAATGTTCAAATGTTTAAATGGCTACCACAGAGAGTAGGGTTTCAGCCTGTTCTCCAAAGCATCTAAATGTAGAACAAGAAGCAAAGGATGGAAACGAATCAAGGAAAGGACCAACCTTGAACTAAGGAGAAATTTCCTGACAATTAGAACAACTAAACAGTGGAACAGCTTGCTTTCAGAAGTTTTGGGTGCAGCATCACTGGAGGTTTTAAAGCAGAGATTGGGCAACCATTAGCCTGGAACAGTATAAGGTCTCTTACTTGAGAAGGTGGTTGGACTACATGACTTATAAGATTCCTTCTAACTCTGTTATTCTGTTTGCTGCTATTTTCACTATGTATTGTAGATAAGATAATTCTACCTTTTTACCCACACCAAATTTACTCCTGCAGTAAAAGAGCCCTGGTTAAGAGCATAGACATTCGTGGAGTTTGGGATTTTCTTTCATTCTTATTCACAAGTCCAGGCCAGGGACTTAAGAAACCTTTTTTAAAATGAAAACATGGTTTTTACGATATTGGGTGATTGCCTGTTTGTTTGGTTTGTTCATTTATTTGTATAACTCATTGATCTTATGTCACTCAGTGTCTTTCCATTACAAGTTGAAAGAAAAAAGAAAACATAAACAGAGCCAAGAAATAACAAAAAACCAAGATCCATCTAACAGGGGTTGAACCTTCACTCAAAGGTCTTTAAATTATTTTGAAATTCATCTGGGTGGGAACCATTTTCAGTCTTTCTAAAATCTTGTTCCTAATACAAAAATATCTAGAATATAAATGAAGTAATAATAAATGGATTATTTTAGCTATCTGGGAGTTATTAAGAGAAAATGGGGGGAGAACAAATATGAGGTAAGATGTTTGAAAACCAACACAGAAAATTGAATTAGTATACATGTAACCAAGTGGGAGACACATAATAATTTAAAAAAAATTGTTCTTATTCTTTTTCTATGGCAATACTTTGGAATGTTACAAAGTTTTTGGAAGAATAATTGTGATTAAGGGGATTAACAATTTTATTTTGAAAGAAAAGTTAATATATATTTTATTAATATGTTCGTACCTGCAGAAAAGCATTCAGATTTTTTTCAAAATTTATGCCCTTCCTTTTTGCTATGGAGGACATCAACCTCAATGACCATCTCTTACCCAATATCACCCTGAGTTATAATATCTACGAGAACTTCTTCAAGGTAGAAATGACTACAGATCCTTTGCTGGACCTGCTTTCAGACGGGGAGGCCAATGTGCCCAACTACAGGTGTGGAAGGCAGAGAAACACGGTGGCTGTTCTGGAAGCGGCTGAGACTGGCATCTCCATCCAGATTTCAGCCATGTTGGGCACCTACAAAATCCCTCAGGTGTGTCTTTCTTGGGGAGACAGTTATGACTCATGCAACTTTGAATCAGAGATCCTCTACTGCAAATGAAAAGATGAGCTTTTTAATGGAAATTTTGCTTGTTACATTTAAAATAATGTCTTCCATTTCTTTCAGATTAGTTATGGTTTTGCTTCTAGGATTGTGGTGGATAAAACTCATTTTCCTTTCTTCTACCCCATGCTCCCTGCAGAAGTGGTCCAATATCCAGGAATAGTCCAGCTTCTCCTCCATTTCAGGTGGACCTTGGTTGCTCTTCTTGCTCCAGAAACTGACCAGGGGGAGAGGTTCATGAGGACAATGTCTTCTAGGATGTTAAGGAATGGCATTTGTGCACTTACATATCAAAGCTTTCCAATAAATCTTGCTGAAATGACCGTCAGTATAAGAAAGTATTACAAATTTACAAAAGTCAATGTTTTTGTTTATGGCTCAGAGATTAGTTCATTCTCAGTGGGAATGAAAATTATAAATGGGTTTCTTGAAGCCTTTGTAGACTTTACAGATAAAGTGTGGATCACCACAGCTCAATGGAATCTCAGCTTTGATTTGATGTTTCTTCTGGAGAATATGAAACAAGTTGCGGCCATTTTTTCCTTTCTGATAAAGAAAAAGAAATGGGGAAACTATGATAATGTGATTCTCGTGACTGATTTGAAGTCTACGTTTTTAAAGAAAAACTTTAGATGTTCAGCCACTAAGGATGCCTTTTCTGTGAAAGTCTGGAAACGGTGCCGACAGACAGAAGAATTGGAGGCTCTGAGGAAAGAGGGGATTGATCAAATCCTGGCTCTGGATGGCTATCTTCTTTATGAGACCGTCTGGGCTTTGGGAAGGGCCTTAAATTCAGCTTATATCTCCACTTCTAAGAGATCCATGAGGAACAGGGGCATCAAGGTGGAAGCTCCGAGGATGAAGCATTGGCAGGTATTTTTTTTTCCATTAGCCAACTTTCCTTGAAATACGGCATTTATTTTTATGCCTTGGTTACTCATTCTGAAAAAAATAATTATCCTGAAACTCCAATCCAACCTAATTTCAACATTCCATTTCTCTCATGAAATGAAAGGGGTCAAATTATTTTCCAAATACCTGAAGGCAAGACAAGAAAAAAAACAGATGGAAACAAATCAAGGAGAGAAGCATCCTAGAACTAAGAAAAACATTCCTAACTGTTGGAATATTGATCCCGTGGAATTCCTTGCCTTCAGACGTTCTGGGAACTATCATTGGAGGCTTTTAAGAAGAGACTGGACAGCCTCTGGTCTGAAATGGTCTCCTGATTGAACAGGGGTTTAGCCTAGAAGACATTCAAGATCCCTTCCACCTCTCTTATTCTATGTCCATTCTCCTTTCCATTTTCTCTGATTGTTTTTCATTTTGATTTTTTGCAACATTTTCTTGTTTAATTTTATGTACTTTTATAGCATTTGCATTGAAATTTTGTTTGTTCAGCCATTCTTTTTTCTAAAACTGATGAGGTTGTACAAACAAGAAGCCAACTTGGGGTTACACGTTAGACTGTTTGAGACAGTCTGGTAATTCTCTCCAATCTCCGAAAGGAATGACTGGTAACAAGAAGAGAAATGCTATGGACCAATGTCTTTGGATCATGAGTGACACTTCCCATGCTAAGTACTGGTCTTCACCACTGTAGATCCTGGAGAACAAAACAGGAAGGTAGACAATGGGAAGCCATTTATCTCGATAAGGCAACAAATAATGCAGAGAAATATGAAAGAATAAACCACAACAGAAAGAAAATCAAAACAACAACAATATTTTTAGAAAAATAAAACATTAAAGAAAAATAATTGGTAGCTTCCTTTTTGGTGAATTGTTGATCAGCATTGCTGTGAGAAAGAGATGTAAAGAGGAAAATGATCAGATGTCAAAACTCCTAACCTTTACATTCATTGTTCTAATCTGCATTTTGAAATGTAATGTTTGCACTGCAGAAGTTATTGTCCCTCCCTCGCTCATAAACTCCTGACCAAGTTGAAAACTTAAAACCGAACTGGATTTTTGAATAGGGAGAAGTGTTCCTATCCCTCCCAGCATAGACCAAAGGATCTTTTCCAAGAACTTCTGAAGTCTTTTCTAATCTCCTCTTTTCCTGTCCTTCCCAGCTTCACACTTTCCTTCAAAGCTCTCAGTTTCACAATAATGCCATCGAAGGAGTGTATTTGGATGGGAAAGGAGAGCTGACGGCTGACCTGGACATTGTGAACTGGATCTTGTTCCCAAACAAGTCTGTCATAAAAGTGAAATCTGGGAGACTAAAAAAACAGGCATCCCGAGATTTGAAATTTACCATTGACCAGAAGAATATCGCACAGGTGGAAATGATGAGCAAGGTGGGAATAATATTCCATGGAAAGTGGCCAAAACAGGATTCCACTTGTTTGTTTGTTTGTTTTTTGAGAGGGGAGGGAATTGCTTTGAATGCCTTTGAGTTTTCTTATCAGTTGATCAAGTTCTCAAAAATGCAGATTTCTTATCAGCTATTCAGGTGTCCTCAAAATAGTTTGTCTTCAGTTTTCACCCAAACTATCAATTGAATCTCTGGAAAGGGAGGAAGAGTGAATCAGTCATGCAGATAACATCATATACTTAGTCAAAGCAAAAAATCCACCCATCCTATCCCCGATCAATTTAATGCCTAAAGTTTAAATGAAAGCCTAAAGTTGTACTGTTTCTTAAACATTAAGAGGGAAGGGAAAAAAAGGGAAAAGAAGTAAAAAAAAGTCAGCATGTTTGATGAATCTCACATATCTTATTGTCCTCTAATGAGTCAAAGCTAACATTTAAACTTGAGATCACCACCCTTTCTTCCTTCACCATTTTTCTGTAAACAAATTCATTTTCTGGGTCTTTCCTCTTTCTCTCCTCAGCCCCTGCCTCCTTCCAGGTGTGTGGAAAGTTGCCAACCTGGGTTCATGAAGGTAGCTCGGGAAGGGGAGGTCATCTGCTGCTATGATTGTCGTCCCTGTGCAGAAGGAACCATCTCCACCGTGGAAGGTGGGTGACACCAGAGAAAAAGGACAAATGCTGGAGGAAACAATAGAATAAAATAATAGCAGAGTTTGCAGGGATCCTGGAGGTCTTCTAGTCCAACCCCCTGCTCAAGCAGGAAGTCCTATAACGTTTCAGAGAAAGAGTTGTCCAATTTCATCTTACAAATCTCCATTGGTAGAGCACCCATGATTTCTGAAGGGAAGCTGTTCTACTTACTAGAATAGAATAGAATAACAAAGTTGGAAGGGACCTTGGAGGTCTTCTAGTCCATCCCCCTGCATAGGCAGGAAACCCTATATCATTTCAGACAAATGCCTAGCCAACATCTTCTTTAAAACTTCCATTTTATTCCATTTATTAATTGTCCTGTCAAGAAATGTCTCCTTAGTTCAAGATTATTTCTCTTCTTCATTTGTTTCCATCCGTTGCTTTTTATATGTTGAAAGAAACTTTTTTGTTATTTTTTACTTTTTTAGTAAGCCTTTATTCATTTTGAACCTTAGCTATCCTGACTTCATCTTTGCAAGTTCAGGCTGTACGCTGATGACACTCAGCTGTACATTTCCACGCCAAACCACCCCAACGAGGCTGTCGAAATGATGTCCCGGTGTTTGGAAGCCGTCCGGGTCTGGATGGGGGACAACAGACTCAAGCTTAACCCCTCCAAGACTGAGTGGCTGTGGTTACTGGCGCCTCAGTTCAACCAGTTGATTCCATCACTGGTCATAGGGGGCGAACAACTGCCCCCTGTGGAATGGGCGCACAATCTGGGCGTCCTCCTAGATGCCCGGCTGTCGATGGATGACCATGTGGCAGCCGTGGCAAGGGGGGGCGTTCCACCAGGTTCGCCTGGTGCGCCAATTGCGCCCCCTATTGGACCGGGATGCCTTACGCACAGTCACTCATGCGCTGGTGACGTCTCATCTGGACTATTGCAATGCTCTCTACATGGGGCTCCCCTTGAGATGTACCCGAAGACTATAGCTAGTTCAGAATGCGGCTGCGCGGGCCATCATGGGGAGTACTAGGTACTCCCACATAACACCTTTCCTGCGCGAGCTGCACTGGCTACCTGTGGTTTTTTGGGTGCGTTTCAAGGTGTTGATCACCATTTTCAAAGCGCTCCATGGCACAGGGCCTAGTTACCTGCGGGATCGCATCCTACCACATACATCCCTGCGACCAATCCGCTCTCACAGGGAGGGACTCCTCCAGGTGCTGTCCACCAAGCAATGCCAACGGGCGGCGCCTAGGAGTAGAGCCTTCTCTGTGATGGGCCCAACCCTCTGGAATGACCTCCCCCCCGATATTAGAACTACTACCGACTTCCGCTCCTTCCGACAAAAACTTAAGACTCACCACTTCCGACTAGTCGGCCTGGCCCACTTATAGTTTTACTCTTACCTCCTGGCGGATATTTTATTTGGGATAGCTTTTAAGGTTAACGTTTTTAACTTTTTAAATTTTTTTAAAATGTTTTAATCTAACTTAACTAAATTGTAAAGGGAACTTCTACTACCTCCTCCAGTCCTATGTTTAATTTATTTATTGTATACTTATAACATGTATATTTACTGTTCAACTATTTTAATATGACTGTACACCGCCCCGAGTCTTTTTTGAGAGAGGGGCGGTCTAGAAATCCAATAAAGTTAAGGCTATTTGCTGATTTTCTGTTTGGGTTTGTGCCACTCTTTCTACTTTTTATGCCTTTCTTTTTTTCCCCTTCAGTTTATCAGATTCCTTTGTGCAGCCATGCTGGTTTCTTTCCACATCTCTTGTTTTTCTTCTTCATTGGAATTATGTTAGACTAGGCTTTTTAAATTTCCCTTCTCAAAGTTTCCCAAGCTTCTTGGGTTAGTTTCCACTCCTCTTTCTTCCTTTCTTCCTCTCTGCTTCTCCTCCTCTCCTTTCCCCTTTCTTTCAGTCACAGATCCAATACCTACCTACCTTCCTTCCTTCCTTCTTGCCTTCGACATTCTCTCCCTCCCTGCCTCCCTCCCTCCTTCTTTCTTTCTTTTCACAAGTTCCCTGATGAATAAAAGAGAATTTGCCTGCTTTATATTATTTACTAGTTGATAACCAAGCATTGCCTGGCTATTTGTAGACATTGAAGCTTTTGTCTGACAGGGAGCCATTGAGAGGGGCCTTTAGAGAGTCTAGAAGCATTAAATATAAATAAAAATAAATAAATTCCCCCTACTCCCATGCCCATCATCCCTTCCCCCTCCCATGTGCTCCTCTTTCCTGTCATGTTTATGATGTTGGCATTTTGTTTCAAATCCATCAGGCACGTCCCCATTGGTCCACTGGGGGGCAAACTTCACGGCTGGCTTTCCAGAAGCAGCTGCAAAGGAACTGAAATCACAAACAATTGTCGCTCTAGGATGCAGCACACACTCACCTTACTTCCCCAGGCTCTCCTTTCCCCTTCCCGTGACATCACAAACAATTGCTCTCTAATATGCCACACTCACTGTCCTTAATGTCTAAGGCATTCCAGAGTTATGCAGGAACACACATACAGAGAAACCCACACGCCAGGTGTATCTCACCCCCCAGTATTTATTTCTAGAGAGTAAGTCATCTGTGTTCTCAGTTTGGTTGAAATTGCTCCAGGTGCTCCAGAGTTATGCTGGCACATACATACACACATACTTACGACAATTTATATAGCTGTCTACTCACTCACAGCTCTAGCAGCTTCCAAACAAGGAGAACACAGTGTAAAAAAAAAAAAACAGTAACAACCCCACCCCACCCAAATTCCCTGGGAACAACACACAGTTAAATAAGCCACTTGATAGGCTCCATCGCACTCTGGGTTCCCCAGGACTGCTGTCAAAATCAAGTCTTCAGGGACCTATGAAAGTAGTGGCCAGTCTAATTTCTGCAGGGATGATGTTCCAGAGGGAGGGAGCTAGCACACAGAAGGCCCTTCTTCTGGGTCCTACCAGTTGTACCTACTTATGGTATGGGTTCTGCAACATGCCTTGTCTCTGTGCTCTAGTGAGTCAGATGGAGGTGACCAGCAAGACTCCTTGTTCATCAGTCAAACCTGGTCCCAAGCGATGAATGGCTTTAAATGTGACATCTAGAACCTAGAATTGCACCTGGAAGCTAATAGGCAACCAATAATAATAATAATAATAATAATAAAATTTTATTTGTTAGCCGCACCCTCTCCCAAAGGACTCGGGGCGGCGTACAATAAAAAACATATAAAATACTAATATGGACAATACATACACAAAATAGACATATACGCGGAGGAGGTAGACAGATGGATGGAAACAATTAAAATCACAGTTTAAAATCCCCTAAATAAATCACAAAATTAAAAAACCCGTCAGGAGCGATATCATCAAACTATGGTTGAGCGAGGCCAGCTACTTGGAATAGGTGGGTCTTGAGCTTTACACGGAAGGCGCGGAGGTCAGAGGTAATCCTAATATCCGGGGGGAGGTCATTCCACAGGGCTGGGCCCGCCACAGAGAAGGCTCTGCTCCTAGGCGCCGCCCCCCGCACTGTCTGGTGGACGGCACCTGGAGAAGTCCCTCTCTGTGTGAGCGAATTGGTCGCAGGGATGTATGGGGCAGAATAAGATCCCGCAGGTATCTAGGTCCTGAGCCATGGAGCGCTTTAAAGATCGTTATTAAGACCTTGAAACGCACCCGATAGACCACAGGAAGCCAGTGCAGCTCGCGCAGGAAAGGTGTCACATGGGAGTACCTTGTACTCCCCATAATTACCCGCGCGGCCGCATTCTGGACCAACTGCAGTCTCCGAGTGCATTTCAAGGGAAGCCCCATGTAGAGAGCGTTACAGTAGTCCAGGCGAGATGTCACCAGTGCATGAGTGACTGTGCGCAAGGCGTCCCGGTCCAGTAGGGGGCGCAATTGGCGCACCAGGCAAACCTGGTGGAACGCCCCCCTTGCCACGGCTGTCACATGGTCATCCATGGACAGCCGGGCATCCAGGAGGACGCCCAAATTGCGCGCCCGCTCCACGGGGGCAAGTTGTACGCCCCCGATGGCCAGGGATGGGATTAGCTGGTTGAACCGGGGGGCCGGAACCCACAGCCACTCCGTCTTGGAGGGGTTGAGCTTGAATCGGTTGTCATCCATCCAGACCCGTACGGCTTCCACACACCGGGACATCACTTCGACGGCCTCGTTGGGGTGGTTCGGGGTGGAAATGTACAGCTGAGTATCATCAGCGTACAGATGGTATCCCACCCCGAACCCACGGATGATCTCACCCAGCGGCTTCATGTATGTGTTGAACAGGAGTGGCGAGAGGACCGACCCCTGTGACACCTCACAAGTAAGGGGGGTTAGGGTCGACCTCTGCTCCCCTGCCAACACACGTTGCGTCCGGCCGGAAAGGTAGGAGCCGAACCACCGCAAAACGGTGCCCCGAACCCCTAACCCCTCCAGCCGGTGCAACAGGATACCATGGTCGATGGTATCAAAAGCCACCGAGAGGTCTAATAGGACCAGGATAGAGGAACAACCCCTATCTCTGGCCCTCCAGAGATCATCCACCAACGTGACCAAGGCCGTCTCCGTGCTGTGGCCGGGGCAGAAGCCGGACTGGCACGGGTCTAGATAATCATTTTCCTCCAGATGTCGTGGAAACTGATAAGCCACCACACTCTCTACAACCTTCGCTAAAAAGGGAAGGTTGGAGACAGAACGATAATTGGCCAGCTCCGTAGGGTCCAGGGAAGGCTTCTTGAGCAAGGGCCTCACCACCGCCTCTTTCAAGGCGGCCGGAAGAGACCCCTCACTCAACGAAGCATTCACTAGGCCCAGGAGCCAGTCACGTGTAACCTCCCAGGATGCCAGTACAAGCCAGGAGGGGCACGGGTCCAGTAAACATGTGGTAGGTCGCAGTCGTCCACGCATTCTGTCCAAATCCTCGATGGCAACCAAGTCAAACTCCTCCCAGATTGATCTCTCAAGACTCGCCACAGACGTCTCCACTGGGCCACTGAAAGGGACCCAATCCTTCCGGATTTGAGCGATTTTATCCTGTAGGTATTTCCCAAATTCCTCTGCCCTACCCTGTAAAGGGGCCTCCCGCGGCCTCTGAAACAAGAGGGAGCGGGACACCCGAAACAGGGTGGCAGGGCGGTTTTCTGCGGATGCAATGAGAGCGGCACAATATTGACGTTTGGCCGCTCTCAGTTCCACAAGGTACGTCCTTAAATGGGCTCGTACCTGTGTTCGGTCAAATTCGGAACGGGAGGATCTCCAATGACTCTCTAGGCATCTCTTGCGGCGCTTCATCACCCTTAGCTCCTCGGTAAACCAAGGGGCCAGGGTGGATCGTTGCCGCCGGAGAGGCCGCAAAGGCGCCACCCGGTTCAAGGCCCCTGTAGTCGCATTGTTCCATGCGACCACCAGGTCCTCTACCTGAGGGTGGGTCAGGGCTACAGAAGGTGGCCCAAGCTCCATCTGGAACCTCTCTGGTTCCATTAGGCGCCTGGGGCGGAACCATCTAGTGTTTTCCGGTTCCACCTCCCCGCAGCGGGGGGTAGCACCAGGGAAGTCAAGTCGGAGGATGCAGCTCCCAAAGGAGAATTGACAGGTTTGCACACCAAGGTCTGCACAAAACCATGTGAGCCTCTCTATTTTCAACTAACTGCAGCTCACGGATGCTTTTCAAGGGCAGTCTCTTATAGAGTGCATTGCAATAGTCAAGTTGGGAGATGACTAGGGCCTGAGTAACCATGAGTAGGGATTGTTGGTCCAGGAATGGGGGTAACTGAAGCACAACCCACAGTTGTGCCAAGGCTCTCCTCCAGGAGGACCCCCAGGTTAGTCGGTGGGTCTGTTTGGGGCAGTGCCACCCCGCCCAAAACTAAAGATGGCAATTCTCCATGGACCAAAGAACCTCCAGACCTAAAGCAACTCGATCTTGCCAGGGTTAAGTTTCTACCCATTGCTCCTCTCTCAGTCCCTAAGAGTCTCCAAGCACTCCAAGAGGAAGATCACAGCATTGCTTAACTCAGCAGTGGCTGAGACATATAGCTTTTGTTGAGTGAAGCTGAGTTTCCACTGCTAGCTGGAGTCACAGGAAGAGTTTGTAAAACTAAGACTATATTTTTTATCCGTCAAATAGAAAGATGCCCAAAGAGGTGGAAGCCATTGGTTCTTGCTTTCCTGGCATGGGTGGGAGGAGAAAGAATTAGGGAACCAGCCAGATAGAGGAACTACTGCCCAGACACAGAACCTGGCCATCTTCTGGATCTAGGTAGAGGAAGGCATTGATATTTGAAAAAGAGAATTTAATAAAGGAGATTCCCAAAAAGTCAATTTATACAGGAAGACCAGCAGCTGAGTTTATCAGAGAAATATTTTCCTTCTTAAAATAGTAAGATCAGTAAAGGGCCACTTAGACCTTGACACCAAGCTTTTACCCTTCCTGGGCTTTAAACTGTCCAGTATAGGAGGTTCAAATGACCCTCTTTCCCTAGGTCTTTATGGGGAAGGCTGTAGAGGGCTTTGGATTTCTTGTCTAAAATGCGGCTTATGGAAGCTGTGCTGCAAATGATGCAATCTCTAAAAAGAGAAACAGTTTTCCTGGGAACGTGGGGCAAACATTCTCATTTGCCTTTAGAATTTGTCCTTAAATAATACATTGCTTAAGTTATCTAACCATGCTTTCAAGTAGGCATTGGTTTTTTCTCTTTTCAGATTCTGAGAAATGCACCAAATGTCCAGCAGGTCAGCATCCAAACATCAACAAAGATTTCTGTACACCTAAGACTTATACTTTCTTATCCTATCAAGAAAATTTGGGGATCATTCTAGCTTCACTTGCCTTCTTTCTGTCTTTGATAACAGGCTTAGTCTTGGGGAGCTTCATTAAATTCCAAGAAACCCCCATAGTCAAAGCCAACAATCGGGATCTCTCCTACATCCTCCTCATCACCCTCCTGCTTTCCTTCTTAACTTCATTCCTATTCATTGGTCAGCCAAGGAGAACCACTTGCCTTTTCCAACAAGTAGCATTCAGCAACATCTTCTCAGTTGCCATTTCTACAGTCTTGGCCAAAACAATCACTGTGGTATTAGCGTTCCTGGCCACAAAACCAGGGAATAAAGTACAGAGATGGCTAGGAAAGAGCTTGGCCAATTCTATCATCCTTTCATGTTCTTGTTTTCAAATTGTCCTCTGCTGTATCTGGTTGGGCACTTGTCCCCCATTCCCTGAGGCAGACATGTACTCCCAATCTGAGGAGATCATCCTGCAATGCAATCAAGGCTCTGTTGCCATGTTCTACCTTGCCCTTGGCTACATGGGTATCCTGGCTATTATATGCTTCACAGTGGCTTTCCTGGCCAGGAATCTCCCTGGTGCCTTCAACGAAGCCAAGCTCATCACCTTCAGCATGCTGGTCTTCTGCAGCGTCTGGATATCCTTCGTTCCCACATATCTAAGCACCAAGGGAAAGTATACGGTGGCCGTGCAGGTCTTCTCCATCTTGGCTTCAAGTACCGGCCTGCTGTGTTGCATCTTCATCCCCAAGTGCTACATTATCTTTTTAAGACCAGACCTGAATACAAAAGAGCATTTGATGTCAAAATAAAATAGAAATGGACTTTTGCTACCACTATCCCCAAAATGCCAGTTAATCACAGTAATTTATTCTTCTCAGATGTTGCTACAATCTGATTTCAGATGAATGGGATTGTTTAACAAAACATTGCAACCACCTCACAGGTCCCATGGTAAATTTATTCAGAACATTCCCCTATAACCCCTGAACCTCAAGGTGCACATTTTTCTTCCAACTAAGACCATTGTTCTTTATAGATAGAAGAATGGCAGTGAGTAACCTGTGATCTCTTAGATTATTGCATATGAATATGTAAGTATTCATCATTTGCCCCTCTTTTCTCAAATGTTTAAATATGAATGTATCCCCCTGTCTGCAGCAGGGGACCTCCTACCATTTTTTGGGAGGACACCCACTCCAGGGGCAGAGTGGGACGCGCTGGCTCAGTGGCGAAGATGCTGAGTTTGTCAATCAGAAAGTGGGAAGTTTGGTGGTTTGAATCCCTAGCACCACATTACGGAATGAGCCGCCAGCTTTTGCCAACCCAGCAATTTGAAAGCATGTAAAAATGCAAGTACAAAATAGAATGGTAAGAATGTAACAGTGTTCTGTGTGCCTTCGGCTTTTAGTCATGCCGCCACTTGACCAGAGAGACATCTTTGGACAGCTCTGACACTTTGGCTTTGAGCATTACCCCCTAGAGTCGGGAAAAACTAGCACATAATAAATTATTATATGTGTGAAAAGAACCTTTACCTTTAACTTTACCTTCCAGTACATACTATCTAATAAACAGTGCATGAGTCTTGATTCTTTGCTTGGTATTCTTTGTTTTGATTCAACACATCCTATGTCAGGATAAACGACTTGTAGTATGGGCAAGAATTCAAAACCAAAAGGTACTGGTTGCCCCGGTACAATTTTATAGACAAACATATATACTTAGTTCCTGAAGGAAATAAAGACTTCTCCCCCCCCCCCCCATCATCTACATCTCTTCTCTCTCTATAAAAACATTCTGATTCATAATTAACTTGACATCCAAGGATTCCTCACTTTCCAAATTCACAAACATCACTTTTCAAAGTGAATTTTGAGCCAAGTGTTCAAACTGTCCAAGTCTGCTGCCAGGATTCCATTCTCATCCATATTCAGTCAGTCAGTCAATCAATCAATCAATCAATCAATCAATCAATCAATCATTCACTCAATTTTGAGAGTCATTCCTCTCAAACACATGTCTCTAGGCAATGAACAATTTAAAAAAATTAAATACAATTACAATAAAAACAGAAATAAATATACAAATATATAGCAGCCAATAATGATGATTATTATATATATATATATTTTCAACTGTTATGGGCATCCATTTCAAACAACTGAATTTAACAGCAAACAGTCATGAAATCAATTAACAACAAACACAATCACAATACATACAGCTGCCAAGAATTATTATAATCCATAGAAAATAACATAACCAGAAAACAGGGTCCTTCACATACTGAGGACCCCATGACAGGGCATGAAGGTGGTTTTATGTGGATTTTGGAAAGTTAACAATGGATTTGGTTCCTCAGGTATCATTGTCCCATATTATGAATGCCTTTAAAGCAACACCTTCAGTTAGAATCAGAAGCAAACTGGCAGATAAGGCTGCTCCATAGCAGAGACATTACATGCACCCCCCCCCCCAAGAGAACCCAAAACTGCATTAGGGCCACATTCTACACCAGTGATGGCTTCTGGGTATTCATCCAGGGCAGCTCCATGTCAAGCAGCACATTGCAGTAGGACAACTGGGAGACGGCAACTGGGAGATGAGTGGTTGAGAGGAGAGCTCCTTGAGTCAAGAAAGGACATAACTGAAATTGAGCAAAGGCTCCCCTAGCCATGACTGCCACCTGTTCTTCAAGCAGGGGTTCTGAGTTTAACCCTGTGGTCCCCCATCCAGGCCTCTCATATCTAGGCCTGACTGGAAGGGCCCCAGATAAACCATCTCATCCGAGACACCCTGGATCTGCAGAGCAACCACCTTCTCCACCACATTCCTTTTTTTTAAGAAAGGTGCAAGCCATGGGAAAATGGTCCATATTGATAAGGTCCAGCACCAACCTCTTGAGAAGTGGGTGCAACAATGTCTTTTTTAAAGGTGCCAAGAACACCCCCCTCTCTCAATGATGATAAAAGCATACTATGTCCATCCGAGGCTGGAGGAAGACCAATCAAATAGTTCCTGTCTGCCTGTAAAAGGAGGCGTAGCACACTTAACGATTACAGTCACCAGGCATAACCATGACCAGAGAAAGGGGAAAAAGAAAATGTCACTTCAGCTCACATTGTCACTGCTGTGACAGGAAAACCAGGTCAGGTGTGTGATCGCTGTTTTTAGTTGGATTGTTTTTAGTCCCCTGGCCCATCTTCCATCCCCAAATTTCACCCCACTGCGAGCATCTCTCAGCCATTGTGTGCAGAGAAAAATCGTACATAGTAAAGAAAGGCTTCCCAAGAGTGCGCTAAGTTATTAATTACCTTGATCTCATGAGAAGTTTTTCTTTACTGTGCAAAGTTTTTTCCTGCACACAATGGCTGAGAGATGCGATGGAGCTGCCAGACTCTGGTAAGATGCGTGTCTCACAGGAGGGCACAATTTAGGGGTGGCAGGTGTGGTGGGGCTGCTAAAGAAGGGGAAATGGGGGGGTAGATGGGTAGAAATTTCAAAAATTGTCCTACCTTTTCCTCTGTGTGTGGCTTGGTGGGTGGTTGTATGACGGAGTGGGCATCACTGATGTCAAGTTGGACACACCCACCGAACTGGAAGTGAATTTTTTTGAAACCCACCACTTCATAGCTGCCATTGTGGTTATGAACTCCTGAGCTGTTTCTGAGGTCAGCCTTAGGGATGGCAAATTGAAGCTCCCAAGACCATCAGCCTGGGGATCTAAGGATCCAAAACTTAGACAACCTCTAGCATCTCAGGCATGGAGGTTGATATGCAGTAGGAAGTCTGGGACAGTCATAAGAGTCTGTGTTGATCTTGTGCACTTATCATCAGGCAGAGTCTTACAACCATCAACGTATGAAGCAAAGCCTTGAAGGTGAACAAAGACTCTCAAATGAGAACAACTACCCCTGCACCAGGGATGGGTTTCTGCTGGTTCTGACCGGTTCGGTAGAAGAGCTTCCACAAATATAATGTACCAGTCAAAAGAGGTTCCACCGGTAGACCCGGAAGTTGCCCTCTCACTCACCCCGCCCGTTTCGTTGCAGCTCTCTCTCTCCCCCGCCTATCTGCACTAAACTAGCCAAGCCCGCTGCTCACTGGTTGGCTTGGTTTAGCCTCCCTGGACGTCGCAGCAGCAGCCCCAAGCACGCTGATCTCGGCATTTTTTGTATCATGGCATGCTGCAAGAGTGAGGGAGTGAAGACCTTTTCCGAATTGCTGGTGGTGGAGGTGTGGGCCCATCGCCCTCTGCTCAGCAAAGCAAGTCCTCCTCCAAACTGTACATATTTAATTTTTTATTGTATTTTGTGATGAAATGCCGCAAGAGACGCCTAGAGAGTCGATGGAGGTCCTCTCGCTCCGAATTTGACCGAACACAGGCACGAGCCCATTTAAGGACGTACCTTGTGGCATTGAGAGTGGCCAAACGTCAATATTGCGCCACTCTCATTGCATCCGCGGAGAACCGCCCTGCCGCCCTGTTTCGGGTGTCCCGCTCCCTCCTATTTCAGAGGCCGCGGGAAGCCCCTCTATAGGGCAGGGCAGAGGAATTTGGTAAATATCTGCAGGATAAAATCACTCAAATTCGGAAGGATTGGGCCCCTGTCAGTGGCCCAGTGGAGGCGTCCACGGTGAGTCTTGAGGAACCGATCTGGGAGGAGTTTGACTCGGTTGCCATCGAAGATTTGACAGATTACGCGGACGACTGCGACCCACCACATATTTATTGGACCCGTGCCCTTCCTGGCTTGTACTGGCATCCTGGGAAGTTACACGAGACTGGCTCCGAGACCTAGTGAACGCTTCATTGGGTGAGGGATCTCTGCCGCCTGCCTTGAAAGAGGCGGTGGTGAGACCCTTGCTCAAGAAGCCTTCCCTGGACCCTTTGGAGCTGGCCAATTATCGTCCCGTCTCCAACCTTCCCTTTTTGGTGAAGGTTGTAGAGAGTGTGGTGGCCTACCAGTTCCCGCGGCATCTGGAGGAAAATGATTATCTAGACCCGCGCCAGTCCGGCTTCCGCCCCGGCCACAGCACGGAGACGGCCTTGGTCGCGTTGGTAGATGATCTCTGGAGGGCCAGAGATAGGGGTTGTTCCTCTATCCTGGTTCTATTAGACCTCTCGGCGGCTTTTGATACCATCGACCATGGTATCCTGTTGCGCCGACTGGAGGGGCTGGGGGTCCGGGGCACCGTATTGCGGTGGTTCGGCTCCTACCTCTCTGGACGGACGCAACGTGTGTTGACAGGGGAGGAGAGGTCGACCCTGTACCCCCTAACCTGCGGGGTGCCGCTGGGGTCGGTCCTCTCACCACTCCTGTTCAACACATACATGAAGCCGCTGGGTGAGATCATCCTTGGTTTCGGGGTGGGATACCATCTGTACGCTGACGACACTCAGCTGTACCTCTCCACCCCGAACCACCCCAACGAGGCCGTCGAAGTGATGTCCCGGTGTGTGGAAGCCGTACGGGTCTGGATGGATGACAACCGACTCAGGCTCAACCCTTCCAAGACAGAGTGGCTGTGGGTACCGGCTCCCCGGTTCAGCCAATTGACTCCATCATTGGCCATTGGGGGTATTCAATTTCCCCCTGTGGAGCGGGCGCGCAATTTGGGCGTCCTCCTGGATGCCCGGCTGTCCATGGATGACCATGTGACAGCCGTGGCAAGGGGGGCGTTCCATCAGGTTCGCCTGATGCGTCAACTGCGCCCCCTACTGGACCGGGACGCCCTGCGCACAGTCACTCATGCACTAGTGACGTCTCGCCTGGACTACTGTAACGCTCTCTACATGGGGCTTCCCTTGAGATGCACCCGGAGACTCCAGTTGGTCCAGAACGCAGCCGCGCGGGTGATTATGGGGAGTAGCAGATACTCCCATGTGACATCGCTCCTGCGCGAGCTGCACTGGCTTCCTGTGGTCTACCGGGTGCGTTTCAAGGTTCTGATAATCATCTTTAAAGCGCTCCATGGCTCAGGACCCAGCTACGTACGGGATCGTGTCTTGCCTCATACATCCCTGCGACCGATTCGCTCGCACAGAGAGGGCCTCCTCCAGGTGCCGTCCACCAGACAGTGTCGGGGGGCGATGCCTAGGAACAGGGCCTTCTCTGTTGCGGGCCCAGCCCTGTGGAATGACCTCCCGCCTGATATAAGGACTACCACAGATCTCCGCTCCTTTCGGGTAAAGCTCAAGACCCACCTATTTCAAGCAGCTGGCCTGGCTCAATTATGACCTAGTATGTCGCTCCTGTGGGGTTTTAATGGAACTTGGGGTTTTAATTGTATTTGTTTATGGGTTTTATTTTAATTTTAGTACCACCCTCCTTCTCCTACCCTATGTATGTCCCAGTTTATATCCTGTTATGTATGTTTGTTTTCTATTTATTTCCTATGTGTTTTGTACGCCGCCCCGAGTCCTTCGGGAGAGGGAGCGGCTAAGAAATAAATATATTATTATATCCTCTATGGACTGTACACCGCCCCGAATCCCTTCTGGGAGAGGGGGCGGTCTAGAAGCACCAAATATAAATAAATAAATAAATAAATAAGTCCAATGAAGTCCATTGCGCCAGTGGGAAAAGTTCTTCACTCAATCCCACTTGCAGCACGCCCCAATGCAAAAAATGCCGAGATCGGTGCGCTTGGGGGCTGCTGCTTCAACGTCCAGGGAGGCCAAACCAAGCCGCATGCCTCTCCCAGCTGCTTTTGTGGCTTCCAGGAACGGCAAGAACCTTTCCGCTCTTCTTGGCTCCTCGTGACTGCAATAGACGTCCAGAAGTGGCAGGAGCTATCGGGCTGGAAACCTAAGCCCCATTAGCACAAAAAGGTGCTTCTGGACATCTATAGCAGTCCCGAGGAGAGCGCGGAGAAGAGTGCGAAGGTTAGGGTTACTAGGCAATGGCGGGGGGTGGGGGGCTCGAGCAGTTCCGCTTTGAATGGAGGGAGAGGAAAATAGTTGGGATTCTCCTTGCTGCAGCCCTTAAAAGGCAGAGAGAAGTTGAACCTTTTCCCCCTCCATTCGCAGAGGAGCTGTGGCTCCCTTTATGCTCCCCATGGCCCCCTCCCTCCCAGGGGTCAAGGTACCTGAAAGGGACAGGCAGGCTGCCAGAGCTCCACTGAGAAGACATTTCTGAGAAGAGAAAGGGCGCCAATCTGGCTGCAGTGCATCCAAGCTGGTGGAGCACCCGCAACTGCCTGCCCGTCACCAGGGAGACAGCCAGCGCAGCTTTGGGTGTGGCTAGGGGGGATCATGTGACTGAATGGGCATAACTGATGTCATGTTGGAAACACCCAATCAGTCACATGCCCCCCCCCCCACCTAGCCACGTCCTCAAAACATGTAGTAATTTTTGAAACCCACCAAATCCGAGACAGCCTGTAGCATCTCAGGCATGGAGGTTGCCATGAAGCAGGAAATCTGGGACAGTCATAAGAGTTTCAGTTGATCTTGTGCACTTGTCATCAGACAGAGTCCTACAAACCATCAACGCATGAAGCAAGGCATTGAATGTGGACAAAGACTCTCAAATGACGACAACTACCTCTGCACACATACCCTGCCTTGTTGGCTGCTGCCATATCATTGGTCTGCCTCTAAATAAGGACTAATTGTTCCTCTCTTAATGGCATCCACAGCTACCTACAGACCTATCAGCAAATTCCCCTAGAAAAAAAGCCTAACCAAATCCATATTAATATGGGGGACAGCCATGCTGAAAGGCGAGATCCCTCTTGATAAGAGCAACAGCCCTTAGCCTTATTTACCACTTGACAATGCTATATGGCCCTCTTTAAGCTCTGATTTACAGAGTCAGCGTATTGTCCCCAAATATCTGGGTCCTCATTTTAAAAACCGCAGAAGGTTGGAAGGCTGAGTCAACCTGGAGCTGGTGAGAATCGAACTGATGGCAATCAGCAGAATAAGCCTGCAATGTTGCATTCTGATCACTGTGCCACTATGGCTCATCTTGACCCTGGGTTGATCATGCGTTCCCCACAAATGTTTTGTTGGTTACGGTTAAGGTGCCAAATTTTCTAGTTTCCATCACTGCCTCATTGTCAAAGCTTAGAGCCACATATGCAAGTTCTCCCACTGGGCACCAGCCTGTAGACATGTTAAGGGATTAGGTAGTTTTCTTCTCTCCAATTATTCAAATAATATTCATTTGCTTATTTTTTTACGTTAGGTACCTAGAGAGCCATCTGCAACCTTTCTGAGGATGAAAGCCTGTCAGAAGGTGCTTTGATGTCAATATCAAACTCAGAAGCACAATCGGGTGGAGCCTATTCCAGAAACACTGAGTGCATCGATGGCTCTAGAGATTGAAAGAGGATTTGAGGGAGGTTAAAGGACAAGCAAAGACTGTGTTTCTGTCCCTTGGGTGGACTCATATTGGATCTGTAGCCTCTTTCCTGGAAAAGGGTTTGGTTTCTATCCACCTCTTCACCCCATTCTTCATTAACATAAAGGTGCCACGGAGAAGGCTCAGTCAGCAAGACAAACCATGTTACTGATTCTTTTGATTCTGCTGCTCTTGTGGCTGCCAGAAGCTGATGGGACATGGAAAGCCAAATGTCTTCTGACTCTGGAGCAGGGGGAAGTGGACCCAGGGCATCTTTATAAGTCAGGGGATTATTCCATTGCTGGCATATTTTCTGCATGGATTGCTTTGTTTCAATTATTAACCTTCGACAGAAGTCCTTCAACAAAGTTCTCCTCGTACGTCAATCCTCCTGCACCTTATTGAAGTCACTGCATTTCTAATGAATGTTTACTCCTGCAGCCCTCTGAAAATGTAAGGTGCTCCCCTCTTGATCTGCTCCTTTTGCAAACGAATTACCTGAATTGGCCTTTCAGTCTCTTGGACCCTGTATGTAACAAAGCTCATTTCGAGGTTTAAAGTAAAAGAAATCCAGGGGTGGGATTCTACTGGTTTGGGCAAAGTGGTAGCTCTGGTGATCAGCTGGGAGCAAACCGGTTCACTCCAACAATCAAGTGGGCCTGCCCACCCGCCCCTGCCCTTTACCTCCCTATATCTTCTCAGCTGAGTGAATTGCTGCACCTCAGCTGTTTTCCTCCCCAGCAGTAATGCAGAAGGTAAATTTTCTCCAAACAGTCCATGTGTGAGCTGAGTCAACAAGCGCAAGCAAAGAACACAATCACTGAACCGGTTGTTAAACTGGAAGGATCCCACCACTCATAAAAACCAAACCAAATATTTTCCCAACCACTTTCCTCCCCATCCTATGAGTAGAGTTAGAGTCTGGACACTTAGGAACAGAATGATCTCTCTGTTTCACTTGGTCCCTGACCTGAGCTGGATTCTGGGGGACTCCCCAATCCAAGCAAAGAGAGATAGTGTTAAAAATGCAGAGAAGAGGAACAAAGATGATTAGCGGACTGAAGGCTGATTAGGCTGAAACATGAAGAAATGTGGCAGGAATTGTCCATGTCTCGTCTTGTGAAAAGAGGGACTATGGTGACATGATAGAAATGTTCAAATGTTTAAATGGCTACCACAGGGAGGAGGGTGTCCGCCTGTTCTCCAAAGCATTTAAGTGTAGAATAAGAAGCAGTGGGTGGAAATGAATGAAGAAGGGATCCTTCCTAGAACTAAGGAGACATTTCCTGACAGTTGGAAAATTAATCAGTGGAACAGCTTCCTTACAGAAGTTATGGGTGCAGCGTCACTGGAGGTTTTTAAGCAGAGATTGGCCAACCATTTGTATGGAATGATATAGGGTCTCTTACTCGAGAAGGGGGTTGGACTACATGACCTATAAGATTCCTTCTAATTTTCTTATTCTGTTCTTTTCTGCTATTTTCATTCTGCATTGGAGATAAGATAATTCTGCCTTTTTTTCTCCACACCAAATGTACTGCTGCCATGAAAGAGCCCTGGTTAGCATCATAGACATTTGTGGAGTTTGGAATTTTCTTTCATTCTTATTCACAAGTCCAGGCCAGGGACTTAAGAAACCTTTTTTAAAATGAAAATGTGGTTTTTACGATATTGGGTGATTGCATGTTTGTTTGGTTTGATCCTATACTTGTATAACTCATTGATTTTATGTCACTCAGTGTCTTTCAATTACAAGTTGAAAGAAAAAAGAAAACAGAAACGGATCCAAGAAATAACAAAAAACCCAGATTCATCGAACAGGGGTTGAACCTTAATTCAAATGTCTTGAAAGTCATCTGGGTGGGAACCATTTTCAGTCATTCCAAAAATTTGGACCTATTACAAAAATCTCTAGAATATAAATGAATTAATAATATATGGATTCTTTTATCCATCTGGAAATTAGTAAGACAAAGGGGCCCGGGGGAAACAAATATGGGATAAGATGAAAACCGACACAGGAAATTCATTTCGTATATGTGGAACCAATGGGAGAATGTCTTGGAAATACATAATAATTTAAAATTTTCTATTGTTCTTATTCTTTTTTTATGGTAATACTTTGGAATATTTGGAAGAATAATAGTGACCTAGTTACTTGCGGGATCGTATTCTGCCCCATACATCCCTGCGACCAATCCGCTCGCACAGAGAGGGCCTCCTCCAGGTGCCGTCCACCAGACAGTGTCGAGGGGCGGCGCCTAGGAGTAGAGCCTTCTCCGTGGCGGGCCCAGCCCTGTGGAATGACCTCCCTCCGGATATTAGGAATATCTCTGACCTCCGCTCCTTTCGTATTAAGCTCAAGACCCAACTATTCCAAGTAGCTGGCCTGGCTCAACCTTGATCTAACTATATCGCTCCTGACGGGTTTTTATTTGGGTATTTTAATTGTATTCAATTATTTAGGGGGTTTAAACATTGTATTTTAATTGTTTTTATTTCGACCTCCTCCTTGTACATGTCTTGTACATGTCTTGGTATTTGTCCTGATATATGTATGTCTGGTCTATATATTTATTTCATATGTTTTGTTGTACACCGCCCCGAGTCCTTCGCGAGAGGGTGCGGCTAAGAAATATATTATTATTATTATTATTATTATTATTATTATTATTATTATTGTGATTAAGAGGTTTAAAAAATGTATTGTGAAAGAAAAGTTAATATCAAGTTAATATTTATTAATATGTTCGTACCTTTAGAACATTTTTCAGATTTTTTTCAAAATTTATGCCCTTCCTTTTTGCTATGGAGGACATCAATCGCAATGACCATCTCTTACCCAACATCACCCTGGGTTATAATATCTATGAGAACTTCTTCAAGGTAGAAATGACTACAGATCCTTTGCTGGACCTGCTTTCCGACGGGGAGGCCAATGTGCCCAACTACAGGTGTGGAAGGCAGAGAAACACAGTGGCTGTTCTGGAAGCGGCTGAGACTGGCATCTCCATCCAGATTTCAACCATGTTGGGCACCTACAGAATCCCTCAGGTGTGTCTTTCTTGGGGAGATAGTTATGACTCATGCAACTTTGAATCAAAGGTCCCCTGCTACAAATGAATAGAAGAGCTTTTTTATGGAAATTTTGCTTGTTACATTTAAAATAATGTCTTCCATTTCTTTCAGATCAGTTATGGTTTTGCTTCTAGGATTCTGGGGGATAAAACTCATTTTCCTTTCTTCTACCCCATGCTCCCTGCAGAAGGGGTCCAATATCCAGGAATAGTCCAGCTTCTCCTCCATTTCAGGTGGACCTTGGTTGCTCTTCTTGCTCCAGAAACTGACCAGGGGGAGAGGTTCACGAGGACAATGTCTTCTAGGATGTTAAGGAATGGCATTTGTGCACTTACATATCAAAGCTTTCCAATAAATCTTGCTGAAATGACCGTCAGTATAAGAAAGTATTACAAATTTACAAAAGTCAATGTTTTTGTTTATGGCTCAGAGATTAGTTCCTTCTCACTAGGAATGAAAATTATAAATGGGTTTCTTGAAGCCTTTGTAGACTTTACAGATAAAGTGTGGATCACCACAGCTCAATGGAATCTCAGCTTTGATTTGATGTTTCTTCTGGAGAATATGAAACAAGGTCCTGCCATTTTTTCCTTTCTGATAAAGAAAAAGAAATGGGGAAACTATGATAATGCGATTCTCGTGAATGATTTCAAAGCTCAGTTTTTAAAGAAAAAGTTTAGATGTTCATCCACTAAGGATGCCTTTTCTGTGAAAGTCTGGAGACGGTGCAGACAGACAGTAGAATTGGAGGCTCTGAGGAAAGAGGAGATTGATCAAATCCTGGCTCTGGATGGCTATCTTCTTTATGAGACTGCCTGGGCTTTGGGAAGGGCCTTAAATTCAGCTTATATCTCCACTTCTAAAAGATCCATGAGGAACAGGGGCATCAAGGTGGAAGCTCCAAGGATGAAGCATTGGCAGGTATTTATTTTCCATTATACATCTTTCCTTGAAATACAGCATTTATTTTTATGCCTTGGTTACATATTCTGAAAAAAATAATTATCCTGAAACTCCAATCCCTCCTAATTTCAACATTCCATTTGCATCATGAAATGAAAGGGGTCAACCTATTTTCCAAATACCTGAAGGCAAGACAAGAAAAAAAAAAACACAGATGGAAACGAATCAAGGAGAGAAGCATCCTAGAACTAAGAAAAACATTCCTAATTGTTGGAATATTGATCCCGTGGAATTCCTTGCCTTCAGACGTTCTGGGCACTATCACTGGAGGCTTTTAAGAAGAGACAGGACAGCTTCTGGTCTGAAATGGTCTCCTGATTGGACAGGGGTTTGGACTAGAAGACCCACAAGGTCCCTTCCAACTCTATTATTCTATGTCCATTCTCCTTTCCATTTCCTCTGATTGTTTTTCATTTTGTTTTTTTGCAATATTTTCTTGTTTAATTTTATGTACTTTTAAAGCATTTGCACTGATATTTTGTTTGTTCAGCCATTCTTTTTTCTCAAAGTGATGAGGTTGTACAAACAAAAAGCCAACTTGGGGTTACACATTGGACTGTTTGAGACAATCTGGTAATTCTCTCCAATCTCCGAAAGGAATGACTGGTAACAAGAAGAGAAATGCTATGGACCAATGTCTTTGGATCATGAGTGACACTTCCCATGCTAAGTACTGGTCTTCACCACTGTAGATCCTGGAGAACAAAACAGGAAGGTAGACAATGGGAAGCCCTCTATCTCAATAAGGCAACAAATAATGCAGAGAAATATGAAAGAATAAACCTCAACAGAAAGAAAATCAAAATCACAAAAATATTTTTAGAAAAATAAAACATTAAAAAAAATAATTGGTAGTTTCCTTTTTTGTGAATTGTTGATCAGCATTGTTGTGAGAAAGTGATGTAAAGAGGAAAATGATCAGATGTCAAAACTCCTAATCATTACATTCATTGTTCTAATCTGCATTTGAAATGTAATGTTTGCAGAAGTTATTGTCCCTCCCTCGCTCATAAACTCCTGACCAAGTTGAAAACTTAAAACTGAACTGGATTTTTGAACAGGGAGAAGTGTTCCTATCCCTCCCAGCATAGATCAAAGGGTCTTTTCCAAGAACTTCTGAAGTCTTTTCTGATCTCCTCTTTTCCTGTCCTTCCCAGCTTCACACTTTCCTTCAAAGCTCTCAGTTTAACAATAATTCCATCGAAGGAGTTTATTTGGATGGGAAAGGAGGGCTGACAGCTGACCTGGACATTGTGAACTGGATCTGGTTCCCAAACAAGTCTGTCATAAAAGTGAAATCTGGGAGTCTAAAAAAACAGGCATCCCGAGATTTGAAATTTACCATTGACCAGAAGAATATCGCACAGGTGGAAATGATGAACAAGGTGGGAATAATGTTCCATGGAAAGTGGCCAAAACAGGATTCCACTTTTTTGTTTGTTTGCTTTTTGAGGGGGGGGATTGCTTTGAATGCCTTTGAGATTTCTTATCAGTTGATCAGGTTCTCAAGAATGCAGATTTCTTATCAGCTATTCAGGTGTCCTCAAAATAGTTTGTCTTCCGTTTTCACCCAAACAATTAATTGAGTCTCTGGAAAGGGAAGAAGAGTGAATCAGTCATGCAGATAACATCATATACTTACTCAAAGCAAATAATCCACCCATCCTATCCCTGATCAATTTAATGCCTAAAGTTTAAATGAAAGCCTAAAGTTGTACTGTTTCTTAAACATTAAGAGGGAAGGAAAAAAGAGAAAATAAATATACAGTTCAGCCTCTTTGATGAATCTCACATATCTTCTTGGCCTCTAATGAGTCAAAGCTGACCTTTAAACTGGAGATCACCCACCCTTTCTTCCTTCGCCATTTTTCTGTAAACAAATTCATTTTCTGGGTCTTTCCTCTTTCTCTCCTCAGCCCCTGCCTCCTTCCAGGTGTGTGGAAAGTTGCCAACCTGGGTTCATGAAGGTAGCTCGGGAAGGGGAGGTCATCTGCTGCTATGATTGTCGTCCTTGTGCAGAAGGAACCATCTCCACCATGGAAGGTGGGTGACACCAGAGAAAAAGGACAAATGCTGGAGGAAACAATAGAATAAAAGAATAACAGAGTTTGAAGGGACCCTGGAGGTCTTCCTGTCCATCCCACTGCTCAAGCATTAAATTCTAAAACATGTAAGAGAAACAGTTGTCCAATTTCATCTTACAAATCTCCATTGGTGAAGCACCCATGATTTCTGAAGGCAAGCGGTTCTACTTATTAGAATAGAATAGAATAGAATAACAAAGTTGAAAGGGACCTTGGAGGTCTTCTAGTCCATCCCCCTGCATAGGCAGGAAACCCTATATCATTTCAGACAAATACCTAGCCAACATCTTCTTTAAAACTTCCATTTTATTACATTTATTAATTGTTCTGCCAAGAAATGTCTCCTTAGTTCAAGATTATTTCTCTTCTTCATTACTGTCCATCCGTTGCTTTTTTACATGTTGAAAGAAACTTTTTTTGTTATTTTTGACTCTTGTAGCAAATCTTTATTCATTTTGGGCCTTAGCTATCCTGACTTCATCATTGCAAGTTCAGCCTATTTGCTCTTGTTCTGCTTTAGATAGTATATGTGCCCCTCTTTCCACTTTTTATGCTTGTCCTTTTTTCCTTTCAGTTTATCAGAGTCCTTTGTGCAGCCATGCTGGTTTCTTTACACATCTCTTGTTTTTCTTCTTCATTGGAATTGTGTTAGACTAGGCTTTTTAAATTTCCATTCTCAAAGTTTCCCAAGCTTTTGGGGTTGTTTTGCCCTTGATGATTTTCGTCCATGAAATACTTTCCAAGCTCTCTCCAAGTTTATTGAAATCAGCTCACTTGAAGTACAAGACTCTAGTTTGACTTCTTCTATTGCTAATGATTGCATAATGTTGAGTTCCAGGGTTGCATGGCCACCTCCCTCCAAAGGTTCCTGTAACATCAATGCCTCCTATCATGTCATCTGTGTTAGTGGGAATTAAGTCCAGCATAGTTGAATATCAGGAATCAATCTGGATCTTCCACTAGATGCAGATTTTCTCTCCCAGGTGATGTCAGGATGGTTAAAGTGTCCCATTACTATTCTGGTGTGCTTCTTACATTCCTTCGTTAATTATTTACCTAGACCCTGACATTTTTAGAAAAGGACATTTTGAGAGGCATATGACATGCTTTCAACAAATCAAATTCTTTTAATATGATACAAAAATAATATTGGGCTTTAACTTGGAACACATTAAAGATGGGATTAATGAGGACTTGACATTAGAAGGGAGATTAGAAGTAACTCTGCTTTTTTACAGGTCAATATCTCCCTTTTTCTTCAACTCTCTGGACAAATGTAAAAACATCTCACCCTCTCCTCTTTCTTCCTTTCTTCCTCTCCGCCTCCCCTCCTCTCCTTTCCCCTTTCTTTCAGTCACAAGTCCAATACTGGAGCCTTCCTTCCTTCCTTCTTGCCTCCAACCCTCCTTTCTTTCTTTTCACAAGTTCCCTGATGAAGGAAAGAGAAATTGCCTGCTTTATATTATTTATAAAGCTGGTTATCCAGCTGATAACCAAGCATTGCCTTGGAGCATTTTTTTGACAGGGAGCCATTGAGAGGGGCCTTTATTCCACCTACTCCCATGCCCATCATCCCTTCCCCCTCCCATGTGCTCCTCTTCCTGTCATGTCTATGATGTTGCCATTTTGTTTCAAATCCATCAGGCACGTCCCCATTGGTCCACTGGAGGGTAAACTTCATGGCTGGCTTTCCAGAGGAATCTGCAAAGGAACTGAAATCACAAACAATGGGTGGCTCTAGGATGCAGCACTCACTCACCTTAATTCCCCAGGCTCTCCTTTCCCCCTCCCGTGACATCACAAACAATTGACCTCTAATATGCCACACTTGCTGTGTCCAAGGCATTCCAGAGTTATGCAGGAACACACATACGGAGAAACCCACACATGCCAGGGGTATCTCACCCCCCAGTATTTATTTCTAGAGGGTAAGTCATCTGTGTTCTCAGTTTGGTTGAAATTGCTCCAGGTGCTCCAGAGTTATGCTGGAACATACATACATACTTACTTACGCCAATTTATATAGCTGTCTACTCACTCACATCTCTAGCAGCTTCCAAACAATGAGAACACGGTGTAGAAAAAAATAATAAATAACAGTAACACCCCCACTCCACAAATTCCCTGGAAACAACACACAGTTAAATTAGCCATTTGATAGGCTCCATCGCACTCTGGGTTTCCAAAGACTGCTGTCAAAATCAAATCTTCAGGCACCTATGAAAGACTTTCAAAGTAGCGGCCAGTCTAATTTCTGCAGAGATGATGTTCCAGAGGGAGGGAGCTAGCACACAGAAGGCCCTTCTTTTGGGTCCTGCCAGTTGTACCTACTTATGGTATGGGTTCTGCAACATGCCTTGTCTCTGTGCTCTAGTGGGTCAGATAGATGTGACCAGAAAGACTTGTTCCTTAGACAAACCTGGTCCCAAGAGATGAATGGCTTTAAATGTGACATCTAGAACCCAGAATTGCACCTGGAAGCTAATAGGCAACCAATGCAGCTCCCAAGGGAGAATTGACCTATTTGCACACCAAAGTCTGCACAAAACCATGTGAGCCCCACTATTTTCAACCAACTGCAGCTTACGGATGCTTTTCAAGGGCAGTCTCTTATAGAGTGCATTGCAACAGTCAAGTTGGGAGATGACTAGGGGCTGAGTAACCATGAGTAGGGATTGTTGGTCCAGGAATGTGGGTAACTGAAGCACAACCCACAGTTGTGCCAAGGCCCTCCTCCAGCAGAACCTCCAGGTTTTGCGGTGAGTCTGTTTGGGGCAGGGCCATCCCACCCAAAACTAAAGATGGCAATTCTCCAGAACCCCCAAACCCAAAGCCACTCAGTCTTCCAGGGTTAGGTTTCTACCCATTGCTCCTCCTCCAGCCCCTAAGAGTCTCCAGGCACTGTAAGAGGAAGGTTGCAGCATTGCTTAACTCATCAATGGCTGAGACATATCGCTTTTGTTGAGTGAAGCTGAGTTTGCACTGCTAGCTGGAGTCACAGGAAGAGTTGTAAAACTGAGACTATTTTTTTTATCCATCAAATAGAAAAATGCACAAAGGAGATTCCCAAACAGTCAGTTTACACAGGAAGACCAGCAGCTGAGTTTATCAGAGACATATTTTCCTTCTTAAAATAATAAGATAAGGAAAGGGCCACTGAGACCTTGACACCAAGCTTCTACCCTTCCTGGGCTTTAAACTGTCAAGTATAGGAGGTTCAAATGACCCTCTTTCCCTAGGTCTTTATGGGGAAGGCTGTAGAGGGCTTTGGATTTCTTGTCTAAAATGCAGCTTATGGAAGCTGTGCTGCAAATGATGCAATCTCTAAAAGAAGAAACAGTTTTCCTGGGAACGTGGGGCAAACATTCTCATTTGCCTTTAGAATTTGTCCTTAAAAAATACACTGCTTAAGATATCTAACCATGCTTTCAAGTAGACATTGATTTTTTCTCTTTTCAGATGCTGAGAAATGCACCAAATGTCCAGCAGATCAGCATCCAAACATCAACCGAGATGACTGTATACCTAAGATTTATACTTTCTTATCCTATCAAGAAAATTTGGGAGTCACTCTAGCTTCAGTTGCACTGTTTCTGTCTGTGATAACAGGCTTAGTCTTCGCAAGCTTCATTAAATTCCAAGAAACTCCAATAGTCAAAGCCAACAATCGGGATCTCTCCTACATCCTACTCATCACCCTCCTGATTTCCTTCTTGACTTCATTCCTATTCATTGGTCAGCCAAGGAGAGCCACATGCCTTTTCCAACAAGTAGCATTCAGCAACATCTTCTCAGTTGCCATTTCTACAGTCTTGGCCAAAACAATCACTGTGGCATTAGCGTTCCTGGCCACAAAACCAGGAAATAAAGTACAGAGATGGCTAGGAAAGAGCCTGGCCAATTCTATCATCCTTTCATGTTCTTCTTTTCAAATTGTCCTCTGCTGTATTTGGTTGGGCACTTGTCCCCCATTCCCTGAGGCAGACATGTACTCCCAATCTAAGGAGATCATCTTGCAATGTAATCAAGGTTCTGTTGCCATGTTCTACCTTGCCCTTGGCTACATGGGTTTCCTGGCTATTATCTGCTTCACAGTCGCTTTCCTGGCCAGGAATCTCCCTGGTGCCTTCAACGAAGCCAAGCTCATCACCTTCAGCATGCTGGTCTTCTGCAGTGTCTGGATATCCTTCATTCCCACCTACCTGAGCACCAAGGGAAAGTATATGGTGGCCGTGCAGGTCTTCTCCATGTTGGCCTCAAGTACTGGCCTGCTGTGTTGCATCTTCATCTCCAAGTGCTACATTATCTTTCTAAGACCAGATCTGAATACAAAAGAACATTTGATGTCAAAATAAAATAGAAATTGACTTTTGCTACCACTTTCCTCAAAATGCCAGTTAATCACTCAAATATATTATTTACTATTTTAATGTTCCTAAAAAGTGCATGTGCTCACATGTATCCATGTATTTGAACAAACAAACATTTACAAAAGCAACCATTAGTTGTTAATAAATATATTCTACCTTTTTATTTGTGTTTAAGTATGTCGAAAACTGTGATAGGAATTTCCCTCTCCCTCCCCTTCCAAAATGTTGCTTGTTACTTGGTTTATCAGTAAAAGCCCAAAAAATTCACCAATCTGTTTTTCAAAAGCTAGTGTGTATCCCATGTTACAATAATACAGGATCACAAGTAACTCCCCATGCTGCTGCTTTTTGCAACAACCAATTTGCCAGGATAAACGACTTGTGGGATGGACAAGAATTCAAAAACTAAAGGTACTGGTTGCCCAAGTACAATTTTATCGACAAACATATATAATGTACTTAGTTCCTGAACGAAATAAAGACTTTCCCCCCATTGCCTACATCTCTTCTATCACTATAAAAACATTCTGATTCATAATTAACTTGACATCCAAGGATTCCTCTCTTTCCAAATTCACAAACACCACTTTTCCAAGTGACTTGTGAGCCAAGTTTTCAAACTGTCCAGGTCTGCTGTTAGGTCTCCATTCTCATCCATATTAATTCATTCGTTCGTTCGTTCATTTTGTCAGGCCTGCAACCATGTTCCTTTTGGATCTTTGGCCTGCCACACTTCAGTCTACTATGCTGTTTCTATAGTGGAGAATTGGGAGGGGGATAGTAAGCAGTAGAATGTGATGTAACCAAAATAAAATTCCTTTCTAGAATGCTAAGGTCATCCTTTGTCTTGGCACCTCTGCAACTAACCAGAACTGGATGGGTGGAACTGCCAGCATGGCAGTGGAAGATTGGACCATGTGATGGACTTGTGGGTGTGGGGGCAAGATCATGAACTTTAACTTGGGGGGAAAATGGAAGAAGCTTCAGATTTGGGTTTTCCCACAGATGTGCCAGCATGGCTCTCTTAATAAATTGGAACTTTGAGCAATACTGTTCTTTGACTCTAATTTAATTTTGGATGCTATCTGGAACACTGACATTAACATTCTTTGATCATCCATCTCAAACACATATCTCTAGGCAATGAACATTTTTTTAAAAAATCAATTAAATACAATAAATATAGTAATAAAAATAAATATGTAAATATATGGCAGCCAATAAATATTTTTTATATTTTTTTCAACTGTTATAGCTATCCATTAGATATAGTATATGAAATGCCAGTATGTGGTTATGCACTACATTTTGGTATATTTTATGATGAAGGATGTTTAAATAATTATAGTCAAATAAAAGTGGAGGTATGATGATGGTAATATGTATAAACACCTGAGTTAAAATACTAGAGTTAATATGAACTAAACATGATGACGGTGGAAGAGATGCACAGAAGCTTTTTGTAACCAACTGATACACTTTCTGTGAAAGTTCTCCCATTGGGCAACAGCCTGTAGACCTGTTAAGGGATCAGGTAGTTTTCTTCTCTCCAATTATTCAAATAATATTTATTTGCTTATTTTTTATGTTAGGTACCTAGAGAGCCTTCTGCAACCTTTCTGAGGATGAAAGCCTGTCAGAAGGTGCTTTGATGTCAATATCAAACTCAGAAGCACAATAGGGTGGAGCCTATGCCAGAAACATTGAGTGCATCAATGGCTCTGGAGATTGAAAGAGGATTTGAGGGAGGTTAAAGAACAAGCAAACACTGTGTTTCTGTCGCTTTGCTGGACTCAGACTGGATGTGAAGCCTCTGTCATGGAAAATATTTTGGTTTCTAGCCACCTCTTCACCCATTCTTCATTAAAATAAAGGTACCAAAGAGAAGGCTCAGTCAGCAAGACAAACCATGTTGCTGATGCTTCTACTTCTACTGCACATGTGGCTGCCAGAAGCTGGTGGCATACAGAAAGCCAAATGTCTTCTGACTCTGGAGCAGAGTGAAGTGGACCCAGGGAATCTTTATAAGTCAGGAGATTATTCCATTGCTTGCATATTTTCTACATGGATTGCTTGGTTTCAATTATTAACCTTTGACAGAAGTCCTTCAACAAAGTTCTCCACGTACGTCAATCCTCCTGAACCTTATTAAAGTCACTGCATTTCTAATGAATGTTTACTCCTGCAGCCCTCTGAAAATGGAAGGTGTTCCCCTCTTGATCCGCTCCTTTTGCAAACATATTACCTAATTTGGCCTTTCAGTCTCTTGGACCTTGTATGTAGCAAAGCTCATTCTGATGTCTAATGTAAGAAAAAAAACCAGGGTAGGATTCTACTGGTTTGCTCCAGCAATCAAGTATGCCTGGCCGCCAATGCGCTTCGCCTACCTATATCTTCCCAGCTGAGTTGCGCAACAAAGCAGAGCTGTTTTCCTCCCCAGCAGTAATGCGGAAGGTAAATTTTCTCCAAACGCCACATGCGTAAGCTAACTGAACAGGCGTAAACAAAGGGTGTGATCACTGAACTGGTTGTTAAACTGGTAGGATCCCACCATTTATAAAAACCAAATCAAATATTTTTCCCAACCACTTTCCTTCCCATCCTATGAGTAGAGCTAGAGGGTAGACAAAGAGGAACAGAATGATCTCTCTGTTCCACTTCATCCCTGAGCTGAGCTGGATTCTGGGGGACTCCCTAATCCAAGCAAAGAGGGATAGCGTTAAAAATGCAGAGAAGAGCAACAAAGATGATTAGCGGACTGGAGGCTGAAACGTGAAGAACGGTGGCAGGAATTGTGCATGTCTAATCTAGAGAAAAGGAGGATTATGGGTGACATGATAGCAATGTTCAAATGTTTAAATAGCTACCACAGAGAGGAGGGTTTCAGCCTGTTCTCCAAAGCATCTAAATGTAGAACAAGAAGCAAAGGATGGAAACGAATCAAGGAAAGGACCAACCTAGAACTAAGGAGACATTTCCTGACAATTAGAACAACTAAACAGTGGAACAGCTTGCTTTCAGAAGTTATGGGTGCAGCATCACTGGAGGTTTTAAAGCAGAGATTGGGCAACCATTAGCCTGGAACAGTATAAGGTCTCTTACTTGAGAAGGTGGTTGGACTACATGACTTATAAGATTCCTTCTAACTCTGTTATTCTGTTTGCTGCTATTTTCACTATGTATTGGAGATAAGATAATTCTACCTTTTTCCCCACACCAAATTTACTCCTGCAATGAAAAAGCCCTGGTTAAGAGCATAGATATCCGTGGAGTTTGGGATTTTCTTTCATTCTTATTCACAAGTCCAGGCCAGGGACTTAAGAAACCTTTTTTAAAGTGAAAATATTGTTTTTATGATATTGGTTGATTGAACATTTGTTTGGTTTGTTCATTTATTTGCATAACTCACTGGTTTTATGTCATTGATTGTCTTTCAATTACAAGAACAAAGAAATAACAAAATATTTATTTATTTATTTATTTATTTAAACTTATTAGTCGCCCCCTCTCCCCACAGGGACTCGGGGCGACGTACACAAGCAACAGTTAGCACAGTGTCATACAGAGGAGGTAAAAAATAAATAAATAATTACAATAAATAACATTAATAGTTTAAAAACTAAAATTGACAATTAAAAATGACCTAGGGGTGGAAAAGTTGTCGAATTATGCCAGGCCGGCTAGCCGAAACAGGTGGGTCTTCAGTTTACTGCGGAAGGAGCGGAGATCGGTTGTTGTTCTGATGTCTGGGGGGAGGTCGTTCCAAAGGGTAGGGCCCGCCACAGAGAAGGACCTACTCCTGGGCACCGCCCTCTGACAATCTCTAGAGGACGGCACCCGGAGGAGACCCTCTCTGTGTGAGCGAATGGGTCGCAGGGATGTATGGGGCAGGACACGATCCTGCAGGTAACTAGGCCCTGTGCCATGGAGCGCTTTGAAGATGGTAACTAACACCTTGAAGTGCAGCTGGTAGGCCACAGGAAGCCAGTGCAGCTCGCGCAGGAGCGGTGTTATATGGGAGAACCTCGATCTCCCCATAATTACCCGCGCGGCTGCATTCTGGACCAACTGCAGTCTCCGGGTGCACCTCAAGGGGAGCCCCATGTAGAGAGCATTACAGTAGTCCAGGCGAGACATCACCAGCGCGTGAGTGACTGTGTGCAGGGCCTCCCGGTCCAAAAAAACCTCATCAAACCCCACAGGGGTTGAACCTTCACTCAAAGGACTTTAAATTATTTTGAAATTCATCTGGGTGGGAACCATTTTCAGTCTTTCTAAAATCTTGTTCCTAATGCAAAAATATCTAGAATATAAATGAAGTAATAATAAATGGATTATTTTAGCTATCTGGGAATTATTAAGAGAAAATGGGTGGAGAACAAATATGAGGTAAGATGCTTGAAAACCAACACAGAAAATTGAATTAGTATACATGTAACCAAGTGGGAGACACATAATAATTTTAAAAAAATTGTTCTTATTCTCTTTCTATGGCAATACTTTGGAATGTTACAAAGTTTTTGGAAGAATAATTGTGATTAAGGGGATTAACAATTTTATTTTGAAAGAAAAGTTAATATATTTTTTATTAATATGTTCGTACCTGCAGAAAAGCATTCAGATTTTTTTCAAAATTTATGCCCTTCCTTTTTGCTATGGAGGACATCAACCTCAATGACCATCTCTTACCCAACATCTCCCTGGGTTATAATATCTATGAGAACTTCTTCAAGGTAGAAATGACTACAGATCCTTTGCTGGACCTGCTTTCAGATGGGGAGGCCAATGTGCCCAACTACAGGTGCGGGAGGAAGAGAAACACAGTGGCTGTTCTGGAAGCAGCCGAGACTGGCATCTCCATCCAGATTTCAACCATGTTGGGCACCTACAAAATCCCTCAGGTGGGTCTTTCTTGGGGAGACAGTTATGAGTCATGCAACTTTAAATCAGCGGTCCTCTGCTGCAAATTAATAGAAGAGCTTTTTATCGAACTGTTGCTTGTTACATTTAAAATAATGTCTTCCATTTCTTTCAGATCAGTTATGGTTTTGCTTCTAGAATTCTGGTGGATAAAACTCATTTTCCTTTCTTCTACCCAATGCTCCCTGCAGAAGGGGTCCAATATCCAGGAATAGTCCAGCTTCTCCTCCATTTCAGGTGGACCTTGGTTGCTCTTCTTGCTCCACAAACTGACCAGGGGGAGAGGTTCATGAGGACAATGTCTTCTTGGATGTTAAGAAATGGCATTTGTGCAATTACATATCAAAGCTTTCCAATAAATCTTGCTGAAATGATTGTCAGTCCAAGAAACTATTACAAATTTACAAAAGTCAACGTTTTTGTTTATGGCTCAGAGATTAGTTCATTCTCAGTAGGAATGAAAATTATAAATGTTTTTCTTGAAGCCTTTGTAGACTTTACAGATAAAGTGTGGATCACCACAGCTCAATGGAATCTCAGCTTTGATTTGATCTTTCTTCTGAAGAATATGAAACAAGTTGCTGCCATTTTTTCCTTTCTGGTAAAGAAAAAGAAATGGGGAAACTATGATAATGCGATTCTTGTGAATGATTTGAAGTCTACGTTTTTAAAGAAAAACTTTAGATGTTCATCCACTAAGGATGCCTTTTCTGTGAAAGTCTGGAGACGGTGCCGACAGACAGAAGAATTGGAGGCTCTGAGGAAAGAGGAGATTGATCAGATCCTGGCTCTGGATGGCTATCTTCTTTATGAGACTGCCTGGGCTTTGGGAAGGGCCTTAAATTCAGCTTATATCTCCACTTCTAAGAGATCCATGAGGAACAGGGGCATCAAGGTGGAAGCTCCGAGGATGAAGCATTGGCAGGTATTACTTTTCCATTATACATCTTTCCTTGAAATATGACATTTATTTTTATTCCTTGGTTACTCATTCTGAAAAAAATAATTAGCCTTGAACTCCAATCCCTCCTAATTTCAACATTCCATTTGCATCATGAAATGAAAGGGGTCAACCTATTTTCCAAATACCTGAAGGCAAGAGAAGAAAAAAACAGATGGAAACAAATCAAGGAGAGAAGCATCCTAGAAGTAAGAAAAACATTCCTAATTGTTGGAATATTGATCCCATGGAATTCCTTGCCTTCAGACGTTCTGGGCACTATCACTGGAGGCTTCTAAGAAGAGACAGGACAGCTTCTGGTCTGAAATGGTCTCCTGCTTGGACAGGGGTTTGGACTAGAAGACCCACAAGGTCCCTTCCAACTCTATTATTCTATGTCCATTCTCCTTTCCATTTCCTCTGATTGTTTTTCATTTTGGTTTTTTGCAATATTTTCTTGTTTAATTTTATGTACTTTTATAGCATTTGCATTGATATTTTGTTTGTTCAGCCATTCTTTTTTCTAAAACTGATGAGGTTGTACAAACAAGAAGCCAACTTGGGGTTACACATTAGACTGTTTGAGACAGTCTGGTAATTGTCTCCAATCTCTGAAAGGAATGACTGGTAACAAGAAGAGAAATGCTATGGACAAAAGTCTTTGGATCATGAGCGACACTTCCCATGCTAAGTACTGGTCTTCACCACTGTAGATCCTGGAGAACAAAACAGGAAGGTAGACAATGGAAAGCCATCTATCTCAATAAGGCAACAAATAATGCAGAGAAATATGAAAGAATAAACCTCAGCTGAAAAGAAAATCCAAATCACAAGAATATTTTTAGAAAAAGAAAAGATTAAAGAAAAATAATTGGTAGTTTCCTTTTTGAATTGTTAATCAGCATTGCTGTGAGAAAGAGATGAGGAAGAGGAAAATGATCAGATGTCAAAACTCCTAACCTTTACATTCATTGTTCTAATCTGCATTTTGAAATGTAATGTTTGCAGAAGTTATTGTCCCTCCCTCATTCATAAACTCCTGACCTAGTTGAGAACTTAAAACCGAACTGGATTTTTGAACAGGGAGAAGTGTTCCTATCCCTCCCAGCATTGACCAAAGGGTCTTTTCCAAGAACTTCTGAAGTCTTTTCTAATCTCCACATTTCCTGTCCTTCCCAGCTTCGCACTTTCCTTCAAAGCTCTCAGTTTCACAATAATGCCATCGAAGGAGTGTATTTGGATGGGAAAGGAGAGCTGACAGCTGACCTGGACATTGTGAACTGGATCTTGTTCCCAAACAAGTCTGTCATAAAAGTGAACTCTGGGAGACTAAAAAAACAGGCATCCCAAGATTTGAAATTTACCATTGACCAGAAGAATATTGCACAGGTGGAAATGATGAACAAGGTGAGAATAATGTTCTATGGAAGGTGGCCAAAACAGGATTCCACTTGTTTGTTTGCTTTTTAAGGGGGGGGGTTGCTTTGAATGCCTTTGAGTTTTCTTATCAGTTGATCAGGTTCTCAAGAATGCAGATTTCTTATCAGCTATTCAGGTGTCCTCAAAATAGTTTGTCTTCAGTTTTCACCCAAACAATTAATTGAGTCTCTGGAAAGGGAAGAAGAGTGAATCAGTCATGCAGATAACATCATATACTTAGTCAAAGCAAATAATCCACCCATCCTATCCCTGATCAATTTAATGCCTAAAGTTTAAATGAAAGCCTAAAGTTGTACTGTTTCTTAAACATTAAGAGGGAAGGAAAAAAGAGAAAATAAATATACAGTTCAGCCTCTTTGATGAATCTCACATATCTTCTTGGCCTCTAATGAGTCAAAGCTAACCTTTAAACTGGAGATCACCCACCCTTTCTTCCTTCACCATTTTTCTGTAAACAAATTCATTTTCTGGGTCTTTCCGCTTTCTCTCCTCAGCCCCTGCCTCCTTCCAGGTGTGTGGAAAGTTGCCAACCTGGGTTCATGAAGGTAGCTCGGGAAGGGGAGGTCATCTGCTGCTATGATTGTCATCCCTGTGCAGAAGGAACCATCTCCACCATGGAAGGTGAGTGACACCAGAGAAAAAGGACAAATGCTGGAGGAAACAATAGAATAAAAGAACAACAGAGTTGGAAGGGACCCCGGAGGTCTTCTAGTCGAACCCTCTGCTGAAGCATTAAGTCCTTTAACATTTCAGAGGAAAATGTTGTCCAATTTCATCTTACAAATCTCCATTGTTGCAGCACCCATGATTTCTGAAGGCAAGCGGGTCTACTTATTAGAATAGAATAACAGAGTTTGAAGGGACCTTGGAGGTCTTCTAGTCCATTCCCCTGCATAGGCAGGAAGCCCTACACCATGTCAGACAAATGGTTATCCAACATCTTTAAAAACTTCCATATTATCCCATTTATTAATTGTTCTGTCAAGAAATGTCTCCTTAGTTCAAGATTATTACTGTCCATCCGTTGCTTTTTTACATGTTGAAAGAAACTTTTTTTGTTATTTTTGACTCTTGTAGCAAATCTTTATTCATTTTGGGCCTTAGCTATCCTGACTTCATCATTGCAATTTCAGCCTATTTGCTCTTGTTCTGCTTTAGATAATATATGTGCCCCTCTTTCCACTTTTTATGCTTGTCCTTTTTTCCTTTCAGTTTATCAGAGTCCTTTGTGCAGCCATGCTGGTTTCTTTACACATCTCTTGTTTTTCTTCTTCATTGGAATTGTGTTAGACTAGGCTTTTTAAATTTCCTGTCCCAAATTTTCCCAAGCTTTTTGGGTTGTTTTGCCCTTGATGATTTTCGTCCATGAAATACTTTCCAAGCTCTCTCCAAGTTTATTGAAATCAGCTCACTTGAAGTACAAGACTCTAGTTTGACTTCTTCTATTGCTAATGATTGCATAATGTTGAGTTCCAGGGTTGCATGGCCACCTACCTCCAAAGGTTCCTGTAACATCAATGCCTCCTATCATGTCATCTGTGTTAGTGAGAATTAAGTCCAGCATAGTTGAATATCAGGAATCAATCTGGATCTTCCACTAGATGCAGATTTTCTCTTCCAGGTGATGTCAGGATGGTTAAAGTGTCCCATTACTATTCTGGTGTGCTTCTTACATTCCTTCCTTAATTAGTTACCTAGACACTGACATCATTAGGAAAGGACATTTTGAGAGGCATATTACATACTTTCAACGAATCAAATTCTTTTAATATGAAAGAAAAATAATATTGGGCTTTAACTTGGAACACATTAAAGGTGGGATTAATGAGGACTTGACATTAGAAGGGAGATTAGAAGCAACTCTGCTTTTTTACAGGTCAATATCTCCCTTTTTCTTCAACTCCCTGGACAAATGTAAAAACATCTCACCCTCTCCTCTTTCTTCCTTTCTTCCTCTCCTCCTCTCCTCCTCTCCTTTCCCCTTTCTTTCATTCACAAGTCCAATACTGGAGCCTTCCTTCCTTCCTTCTTGCCTCCAACCCTCCTTTCTTTCTTTTCACAAGTTCCCTGATGAAGAAAAGAGAAATTGCCTGCTTTATATTATTTATAAAGCTGGTTAACCGGCTGATAACCAAGCATTGCCTGGCTATTTGTAGACACTGAAGCATTTGTCTGACAGGGAGCCATTGAGAGGGGCCTTCATTCCCCCTACTCCCATGCCCATCATCCCTTCCCTCTGCCATGTGCTCCTCTTCCTGTCATGTCTATGATGTTGGCATTTTGTTTCAAATCCATCATGCACGTCCCCATTGGTCCACTGGAGGGCAAACTTCATGGCTGGCTTTCCAGAGGAATCTGCAAAGGAAGTGAAATCACAAACAATTGCCCCTCTAGGATGCAGCACTCACTCACCTTAATTCCCCAGGGTCTCCTTTCCCCCTCCCGTGACATCACAAACAATTGTCCTCTAATATGCCACACTTGCTGTCCTTAATGTCTAAGGCATTCCAGAGTTATGAAGGATCACACATACAGAGAAACCCACACACGCCAGGGGGAACTCACCCCCCTATCCAGTATTTATTTCTAGAGGGTAAGACATCTGGGTTTTCAGTTTGGTTGAAATTGCTCCAGGTGCTCCAGAGTTATGCTGGAACGTACATACATACTTACTTACGCCAATTTATATAGCTGCCTACACACTCACAACTCTAGCAGCTTCCAAACAATGAAAACACAGTGTAGAAAAAAATAATAAATAACAGTAACCCCCCCCCCAACACAAATCCCCTGGAAACAACACACAGTTAAATAAGCCATTTGATAGGCTCCATCGCACTCTGGGTTGCCCAGGACTGCTGTCAAATTCAAGTCTTCAGGGACCTATGAAAGACTGTCAAAGTAGCGGCCAGTCTAATTTCTGCAGGGATGATGTTCCAGAGGGAGGGAGCTAGCACACAGAAGGCCCTTTTTTTGGGTCCTGCCAGTTGTACCTACTTATGGTATGGGTTCTGCAACATGCCTTGCCTCTGTGCTCTAGTGAGTCAGATGGAGGTGACCAGCAAGACTCCTTGTTCATCAGACAAACCTGGTCCCAAGCGATAAATGCCTTTAAATGTGACATCTAGAACCCAGAATTGCACCTGGAAGCTAATAGGCAACCAATGCAGCTCCCAAAGGAGAATTGACATACTTGCACACCAAGGTCTGCACAAAACCATGTCAGCCTCTCTATTTTCAACCAACTGCAGCTTACGGATGCTTTTCAAGGGCAGTCTCTTGTAGAGTGCATTGCAACAGTCAAGTTGGGAGATGACTAGGGCCTGAGTAACAATGAGTAGGGATTGTTGGTCCAGGAATGTGGGTAACTGAAGCACAACCCACAGTTGTGCCAAGGCTCTCCTCCAGGAGGACCCCCAGGTTAGTCGGTGGGTCTGATTGGGGCAGTGCCACCCCGGCCAAAACTAAAGATGGCAATTCTCCATGGACCAAAGAACCTCCAAACCTAAAGCAACTCGATCTTGCCAGGGTTAAGTTTCTACCCATTGCTCCTCCCTCAGTCCCTAATTGTCTCCAGGCACTGCAAGAGGAAGGTCGCAGCATTGCTTAACTCACCAGTGTCTGAGACATAGAGGTTTTGGTGAGTGAAGCTGAGTTTCCACTGCTAGCTGGAGTCATAGGAAGAGTTGTAAAACTGAGACTATATTTTTTATCCGTCAAATAGAAAGATGCCCAAAGAGGTGGAAGCCATTGGTTCTTCCTTTCCTGGCCTTGGTGGGAGGAGAAAGAATTAGGGAACCAACCAGATAGTGGAACTACTGCCCAGAGACAGAACCTGGCCATCTTCTGAATCTAGGTAGAGGAAGGAATTGATATTGGAAAAAGAGAATTTAATAAAGGAGATTCCCAAACAGTCAATTTACACAGGAAGACCAGCAGCTGAGTTTATCAGAGAAATATTTTCCTTCTTAAAATAGTAAGATAAGGAAAGGGCCACTGAGACCTTGACACCAAGTTTCTACCCTTCCTGGGCTTTAAACTGTCAAGTATAGGAGGTTCAAATGACCATCTCTCCCTAGGTCTTTAAGGGGAAGGCTGTAGAGGGCTTTGGATTTCTTGTCTAAAATGCGGCTTATGGAAGCTGTGCTGCAAATGATGCAATCTCTAAAAGGAAAAACACTTTTCCTGGGAACGTGGGGCAAACATTCTCATTTGCCTTTAGAATTTGTCCTTAAATAATACATTGCTTAAGTTATCTAACCATGTTTTCAAGTAGACATTGGTTTTTTCTCTTTTCAGATGCTGAGAAATGCACCCAATGTCCAGCAGATCAGCATCCAAACATCAACCGAGATGACTGTATACCTAAGATTTATACTTTCTTATCCTATCAAGAAAATTTGGGGATCGCTCTAGCTTCACTTGCCCTGTTTCTGTCTGTGATAACAGGCTTCATCTTTGCAAGCTTCATTAAATTCCAAGAAACTCCAATAGTCAAAGCCAACAATCGGGATCTCTCCTACATCCTCCTCATCACCCTCCTGCTTTCCTTCTTGACTTCATTCCTATTCATTGGTCAGCCAAGGAGAGCCACTTGCCTTTTGCAACAAGTAGCATTCAGCAACATCTTCTCAGTTGCCATTTCTACCGTCTTGGCCAAAACAATCACTGTGGTATTAGCGTTCCTGGCCACAAAACCAGGAAATAAAGTACAGAGGTGGTTAGGAAAGAGCCTGGCCAATTCTATCATCCTTTCATGTTCTTGCTTTCAAATTGTCCTCTGCTGTATCTGGTTGGGCACTTGTCCCCCATTCCCTGAGGCAGACATGTACTCCCAATCTGAGGAGATCATCCTGCAATGCAATCAAGGCTCTGTTGCCATGTTTTACCTTGCCCTTGGCTACATGGGTTTCCTGGCTATTATATGCTTCACGTTGGCTTTCCTGGCCAGGAATCTCCCTGGTGCCTTCAACGAAGCCAAGCTCATCACCTTCAGCATGCTGGTCTTCTGTAGCGTCTGGATATCCTTCGTTCCCACCTACCTGAGCACCAAGGGAAAGTATACGGTGGCCGTGCAGGTCTTCTCCATCTTGGCCTCAAGTACTGGCCTGCTGTGTTGCATCTTCATCCCCAAGTGCTACATTATCTTTTTAAGACCAGACCTGAATACAAAAGAACATTTGATGTCAAAATAAAATAGAAATGGACTTTTGCTACCACTATCCCCAAAATGTCAGTTAATCACAGTAATTTATTCTTCTCAGATGTTGCTAAAGTCTGATTTCAGATGAATGGGATTGTTTACCAAAACAATGCAACCACCACACAGGTCCCATGGTAAATTTATTCAGAACATTCCCCTATAACCTCTGAACCTCAAGGTGCACATTTTTCTTACAACTAAGACCATTGTTCTTTGTAGATAGAAGAATGGCAGTGAGTGACCTGTGATCTCTTAGATTATTGAATATGAACTTGTAAGTATTCATCATTTCCCCCTCCTTTCTCAAATGTTTAAATATGAATGCATCCCCCTGTTTGCAGCAGGGGACCTCCTACCATTTTTTGGGAGGAGACCCACTCCAGGGGCAGCGTGGGACGCGCTGGCTCAGTGGTGAAGATGCTGAGTTTGTCAATCAGAAAGTGGGCAGTTTGGTGGTTTGAATCCCTAGCACCACATTACGGAATGAACCCCCATTACTTGTCTCAGCTTTTGCCAACCTAGCAATTTGAAAGCATGTAAAAATGCAAGTACAAAAATAGAAGCCACCTTTGGTAAGAATGTAACAGTGTTCTGTGTGCCTTCGGCATTTAGTCATGCTGCCACTTGAGCAGAGAGTCATCTTTCGACAGCTCTCGCTCTTTGGCTTTGAAACGGATTTGAGCACCACCCCCTAGAGTCGGGAAAAACTAGCACATATGTGTGAAAAGAAACTTTACCTTTAACTTTACCTTCCAGTACATACTATCTAATAAACACTGCATGAGTCTGGATTCTTTGCTTGGTATTCTTTGTTTTGATTCTACACATCCTATGTCAGGATAAACGACTTGTAGTATGGGCAAGAATTCAGAACCTAAAGGTACTGGTTGCCCCGGTACAATTTTATAGACCAACATATATACTTAGTTCCTGAAGGAAATAAAGACTTCCCCCCCCCCATCATCTACATCTCTTCTCTCTCTATAAAAACATTCTGATTCATAATTAACTTGACATCCAAGGATTCCTCACTTTCCAAATTCACAAACATCACTTTTCTAAGTGAATTTTGAGCCAAGGGTTCAAACTGTCCAAGTCTGCTACCAGGTCTCCATTCTCATCCATATTTATTTATTCAGTCAGTCAGTCCGTCAGTCAGTCAGTAAATCAATCATTCAATCAATTTTGAGAGTCATCCCTCTCAAACACATGTCTCTAGGCAATGAACAATTAAAAAAAATTAAATACAATTACAATAAAAATAGAAATAAATATATAAACATATAGCAGCCAATAATGATTATTATATATATTTGTGTTACAACCCCTGGTATGCCCAAATATGGCAGGGAGCTCACTACTCCCCCTTTCTGTCCTTTGGCTCATTACAGAGAACCAGCCAGGAAGAAAACCATATTTTTATTTTTAATTTTGCCTTTTTATATTTGTGTTGTATTTGTGCTGATAAATAAATAAAGCGAGACTAGTATAGATCTATTTCAAGCTATTTAGCTCTCATCGGCTAGCCATACCCTTACTGGGAATCGAACCAGGGCTGTATTGCACATTAGGCCGATGTAATTGCCACTAAGCCACAGGCTCTCTTCCTTATCAGCTAGGCCAGGGAAATAGGTATGTATTTGTGTTACAACGCCTGGTATGCCCAAATATGGGAGGGAGCTCACTACTCCCCCTTTCTGTCCTTCGGCTCATTACAGAGGACCATCCTGGCAGAAAACCATATTTTTATGGCATACCTACTTCCCTGTTATGGCCATCCATCTCAAACAACTAAATTTGACAGCAAATAGTCATGAAGTCAATTAACAAGAAATACAATACATATATCTGCCAAGAATTATTATAATCCATAGAAAGTAGCATAACCAGAAAACAGGGTCCTTCACATACTGAGGACCCCATGGCAGGGCACGAAGGTGGTTTTATGTGGATTTTGGAAAGTTAACAATGGATTTGGTTCCTCAGGTATCATTGTCCCATATTATGAATGCCTTTAAAGTAACCCCTTCAGTTAGAATCAGAAGCAAACTGGCAGATTAGGCTGCTCCATAGCAGAGACATTACATGCACCCCCCCCCCTAAGAGAACCCAAAACTGCATTAGGGTCACATTCTACAACAGTGATGGCTTTTGGGTATTCATCCAGGGCGGCTCCATGTCAAGCAGCACATTGCAGTAGGACAACTGGGAACGGCAACTGGGAGATGAGTGGCTGAGAGGAGAGCTCCTTGAGCCAAGAAAGGACATAACTGAAATTGAGCAAAGGCTCCCCTAGCCATGACTGCCACCTGTTCTTCAAGCAGGGGTTCTGAGTTCAACCCTGTTGTTAGGGTTGCCACTTGAGCAGAGAGGTTAGGGTTACTGGGCAATGGGGGGGGCATTGAACAGTTCCGATTTGAATGGTGCGAAAGGAAAAAAGTTGGGATTCTCCCTGCTGCAGCCCTTAAAAGGCAGAGAGAAGTTGAACCTTTTCCCCTCCATTCACAGAGGAGCTGTGGCTCCCTTTATGCCCCCCCCGGCCCCCTCCCTCCCGGGAGTCAAAGTACCTGAAAGGGAGAGGCAGACTGCCAGAGCTCCACTGAGAAGACATTTCTGATAAGAGAAAGGGCGCCAATCTGGCTGCAGTGCACCCAAGCTGGTGGAGCACCCGCAACTGCCTGCCCGTCACCAGGGAGACAGCCAGTGCAGCTTTGGGTGTGGCTTGGTGGGGGGAGTCATGTGACTGAAAGGGCATAACTGACGTAATGTTGGAAACACCCAATCAGTCACATGCCCCTCCCCCCCACCTAGCCACGTCCACTGAACTGGTCATAAAAAATTTTGAAACGCACCAAATCTGAGACAGCCTCTAGCATCTCAGGCATGGAGGTTGCCATGAAGCAGGAAATCTGGGACAGTCATAAGAATCTCAGTTGATCTTGTGCACTTAGCATCAGAGAGAGTCTTACAAACCATCAACGCATGAAGCAAGGCATTGAATGTGGACAAAGACTCTCAAATGATGACAACTACCCCTGCACACATACCCTGCCTTGTTGTGTTGGCTGCTGCCATATCATTGGTCTGCCTCTAAATAAGGACTAATTGTTCCTCTCTTAATGGGATCCACAGCTACCTACAGACCTATCAGAAAATTCCCCTAGAAAAAAACTCTAACCAAATCCATATTAATATGGGGGACAGCCATGCTGAAAGGCCAGATCCCTCTTGATAAGAGCAATGGCCCTTAGGCTTATGTACTACTTCACAATGCTATATGGCTCTCTCTAAGCTCTCTGGTTTACAGAGTCAGCCTATTGTCCCCAAATATCTGGGTCCTCATTTTAAAAACCTCAGAAGGATGGAAGGCTGAGTCAACCTGGAGCTGGTGAGAATCGAACTGATGGCAATTAGCAGAATTAGCCTGCAATGCTGCATTCTAATCACTGTGCCACTATGGCTAATCTTGACCCTGGGTTGATCATGTGTTATCCACAAGTGTTCTGTTGCTTAGGGTTAAGGTGCCAAATTTTCTAGTTTCCCTCACTGCCTCGTCGTCAAAGCTGAGAGTCACATATGTGAGTTCTCCCACTGGGCACCAGCCTATAGACATGTTAAAAGAGTAGGTAGTTTTCTTCTCTCCAATTATTCAAATAATATTCATTTGCTTATTTTTAATGTTAGGTACCTAGAGAGCCTTCTGCAACCTTTCTGAAGATGAAGGTGCTTTGATGTCAATATCAAACTCAGAAGCACAATCGGGTGGAGCCTATGCCAGAAACATTGAGTGCATCGATGGCTCTAGAGATTGAAAGAGGATTTGAGGGAGGTTAAAGGACAAGCAAAGACTGTGTTTCTGTCCCTTGGGTGGACTCATATTGGATCTGTAGCCTCTTTCCTGGAAAAGGGTTTGGTTTCTATCCACCTCTTCAGCCCCCATTCTTCATTAAAATAAAGGTGCCACAGAGAAGGCTCAGTCAGCAAGACAAACCATGTTGCTGATTCTTTTGATTCTGCTGCTCTTGTGGCTGCCAGAAGCTGATGGGACATGGAAAGCCAAATGTCTTCTGACTCTGGAGCAGGGGGAAGTGGACCCAGGGCATCTTTATAAATCAGGGGATTATTCCATTGCTGGTATATCTTCTGCATGGATGGCTTTGTTTCAATTATTAACCTTCGACAGAAGTCCTTCAACAAAGTCCACCGTGTAGGTCAATCCTCCTGCACCTTATTAAAGTCACTGCATTTCTAATGAATGTTTACTCTTGCAGCCCTCTGGAAATATAAGGTGCTCCCCTCTTGATCTGCTCCTTTTGCAAATGAATTACCTGAATTGGCCTTTCAGTCTCTTGGACCCTGTATGTAGCAAAGCTCATTTCCAGGTTTAAAGTAAAACAAATCGAGGGGTGGGATTCTACCGGTTTGGGCAAAGTGGTAGCTCCAATGATCAGCTGGGAACAAACCGGTTCGCTCCAACAATCAAGTGGGCCTGCCCACCTGCCCCTGCCCTTTACCTCCCTATAACTACTCAGCTGAGTGGATTGCTGCACCTCAGCTATTTTCCTCCCCAGCAGTAATGCAAAAGGTAAATTTTCTCCAAATGGCGCATACATGAGCTAAGTGAGCAGGCGCAAGCAAAGTGGTTGATCACCTAACCAGCTGTTAAACTGGAAGGATCCCACCACTCATAAAAACCAAACCAAATATTTTCCCAACCACTTTCCTTCTGATTGTATGAGTAGAGTTAGAGTGTGGACACATAGGAACAGAATGATCTCTCTGTTCCACTTGGTCCCTGGGCTTAGCAGGATTCTGGGGGACTCCCTAATCCAAGCAAAGAGAGAGAGTGTTAAAAATGCAGAGAAGAGGAACAAAGATGATTAGCGGACTGAAGGCTGATTAGGCTGAAACATGAAGAAATGTGGCAGGAATTGTCCATGTCTAGTCTTGTGAAAAGAAGGACTATGGTGACATGATAGCAATGTTCAAATGTTTAAATGGCTACCACAGAGAGGAGGGTGTCAGCCTGTTCTCCAAAGCATCTAAATGTAGAACAAGAAGCAGTGGGTGGAAACGAATGAAGGAGAGATCCTTCCTAGAACCAAGGCGAAATTTCCATAGCAGAGACATTACATGCACCCCCCCCTAAGAGAACCCAAAACTGCATTAGGGCCACATTCTACACCAGTGATGGCTTCTGGGTATTCATCCAGGGCAGCTCCATGTCAAGCAGCACATTGCAGTAGGACAACTGGGAGACGGCAACTGGGAGATTAGTGGCTGAGAGGAGAGCTCCTTGAGCCAAGAAAGGGCATAACTGAAATTGAGCAAAGGCTCCCCTAGCCATGACTGCCACCTGTTCTTCAAGCAGGGGTTCTGAGTTCAACTCTGTTGTCCCCCATCCAGGCCTCTCATATCTAGGCCTGACTGGAAGGGCCCCAGATAAACCATCTCATCCAAGACACTCTGGATCTGCAGGCAACCACCTTCTCCACCACATTCCTTTTTTAAGAAAGGTGGGAGCCATGGGAAAATGGTCCAGGATGATGGTGTCCAGCACCAGCCTCTTGAGAAGTGGGTGCAACAATGTCTTTTTTAAAGGTGCCAAGAACACCCCCCTATCTCTCAATGATGATAAAAGCATACTATGTCCATCCGAGGCTGGAGGAAGACCAATCAAATAGTTCCTGTCTGCCTGTAAAAGGTGGGGTAGCATAGTTAATGATTACAGTCACCAGGCATAACCATGACCAGAGAAAGGGGGAAAAGAAAATATCACTTCAGCTCACATTGTCACTGCTGTGACAGGAAAACCAGGTCAGGTGTGTGATCGCTGTTTTTAGTTGGATTGTTTTTAGTCCCCTGCCCCATCTTCCATCGCCAAATTTCACCCCACTGCGAGCATCTCTCATCCCTTGTGTGCAGGGAAAAACCGTACATAGTAAAGAAAAACTTCCCAAGAGTGCGCTAAGTTATTAATTACCTTGATCTCACGAGAAGATTTTCTTTACTGTGCAAGTTTTTTCCCTGCACACAATGGCTGAGAGATGCGATGGAGCTGCCAGACTCTGGTAAGATGCGTGTCTCGCAGGGGGGCACAATTTAGGGGTGGCAGGTGTGGTAGGGCTGCTAAAGGAGGGGAAACGGGGGTGGGGTAGATAGGTAGAAATTTCAAAAATTGTCCTACTTTTTCCTCTGTGTGTGGCTTGGTGGGGGGTTGTATGACGGAGTGGGCATCACTGATGTCAAGTTGGCCACACCCACTCAGTCAAGTTGGCCACACCCACCAAACTGGTAATGAATTTTTTTGAAATCCACCACTTCATAGTTGCCATGATGGTTATGAACTCCTGGGCTGTTTCTGAGGTCAGCCTCAGGGAGGGCAAATTGAAGCTCCCAAGACCATCAGCCTGGAGGCCTAAGGATCCAAAACTTAGACAGCCTCTAGCATCTCAGGTGTGGAGGTTGATATGCAGTAGGAAGTCTGGGACAGTCATAAGAGTCTCAGTTGATCTTGTGCACTTATCATCAGACAGAGGCTGACAACCATCAACGTATGAAGCAAAGCCTTGAAGGTGAACAAAGACTCTCAAATGAGAACAACTACCCCTGCACCAGGGGTGGGTTTCTGACGGTTCTCACCGGTTCGGTAGAAGAGCTTCCACAAATCTACCATACCGGTCAAAAGAGGTTCCACCGGTAGACCCGGAAGTTGCCCGCTCACTCACCCCACCCGTTTTGTTGCAGCTCTCTCGCTCTCCCGCCTGTCTGCACTAAACTAGCCAAACCCGCCGCTCACTAATTGGCTTGGTTTAGCCTCCCTGGATGTCACAGCAGCAGCCCCAAGCATGCTGATCTCGGCATTTTTTGCATCATGGCGTGCTGCAAGAGTGAGGGAGTGAAGACCTTTTCCGGATTGCTGGTGGTGGAGGTGCAGGCCCATTGCCCTTTGCTCAGCAAAGCAAGTCCAGGGAAGTCCTTTGTGCCAGCTGGAAAAGGTCTTCACTCAATCCCGCTTGCAGCACGCCACGATGCAAAAAATGCCGAGATCAGCGTGTTTGGGGGCTGCTGCTGCAATGTCCAGGGAGGCCAAACTGAGCCGCGTGCCTCTCCCAGCTGCTTCCAAGGCTTCCTGGAATGCCAAGAACCTTCGCGCTCTTCTCGGCTCCTCGCCACTGCAATAGACGTCCAGAAGTGGCAGGAGCTATTGGTCTGGAAACCCAAGGCCCATTAGCCCCAAAAGCTGCTTCTGGACATCTATTGCAATCCCAAGCAGAGCACGGAGAAGAGCGTGAAGATTAGGGTTACTGGGCAATGGGGGAGGGGATGGAGCAGTTCCACTCTGAATGGAGGGACAGGAAAAAAGTTGGGATTCTCCCTGCTGCAGCCCTTAAAAGGCAGAGAGAAGTTGAACCTTTTCCCCTCCATTCACAGAGGAGCTGTGGCTCCCTTTATGCCACCCCCCCGGCCCCCTCCCTCCCTGGGGTCAAAGTACCTGAAAGAGAGAGGCATGCTGCCAGAGCTCCACTGAGAAGACATTTCTGAGAAGAGAAAGGGCGCCAATCTGGCTGCAGTGCACCCAAGCTGGTGGAGCACCTGCAACTCTCCGCCCGTCACCAGGGAGACAGCCAGTGCAGCTTTGGGTGTGGCTTGGTGGTGGTGGGAGTCATGGGACTGAATGGGCATAACTGACGTCATGTTGGAAACACCCAATCAGTCACATGCCCCTCCCCCGTACACCTAGCCACGTCCTCTGAACTGGTAGTAAAATTGTTTGAAACCCACCAAATCCGAGACAGCCTGTAGCATCTCAGGCATGGAGGTTGCAATGAAGCAGGAAATCTGGGACAGTCATAAGAGTTTCAGTTGATCTTGTGCACTTGTCATCAGACAGAGTCCTACAAACCATCAACGCATGAAGCAAGGCATTGAATGTGGACAAAGACTCTCAAATGATGACAACTACCCCTGCACACATACTCTGCCTTGTTGTTTTGGCTGCTGCCATATCATTGGTCTGCCTCTAAATAAGGACTAATTGTTCCTCTCTAAATGGGATCCATAGCTACCTACAGACCTATCAGCAAATTCCCCTAGAAAAAAAGCCTAACCAAATGCATATTAATATGGGGGACAGCCATGCTGAACGGCCAGATCCCTCTTGATAAGAGCAATAGCCCTTAGGTTATGTACCACTTCACAATGATATATAGCTCTCTCTAAGCTATCTAGTTTACAGAGTCAGCGTATTGTCCCCAAATATCTGGGTCCTCATTTTAAAAACCGCAGAAGGTTGGAAGGCTGAGTCAACCTGGAGCTGGTGAGAATCGAACTGATGGCAATCAGCAGAATAAGCCTGCAATGTTGCATTCTGATCACTGTGCCACTATGGCTCATCTGGCCCTGGGTTGATCATGCGTTCCCCACAAGTGTTTTATTGGTTAGGGTTAAGGTGCCAAATTTTCTAGTTTCCATCACTGCCTCATCATCAAAGCTTAGAGCCACATATGCAAGTTCTCCCACTGGGCACCAGCCTGTAGACATGTTAAAAGAGTAGGTAGTTTTCTTCTCTCCAATTATTCAAATAATATTCATTTGCTTATTTTTATGTTAGGTACCTAGAGAGCCTTCTGCAACCTTTCTGAAGATGAAGGTGCTTTGATGTCAATATCAAACTCAGAAGCACAATTGGGTGGAGCCTATGCCAGAAACACTGAGTGCATCGATGGCTCTAGAGATTGAAAGAGGATTTGAGGGAGGTTAAAGGACAAGCAAAGACTGTGTTTCTGTCCCTTGGGTGGACTCATATTGGATCTGTAGCCTCTTTCCTGGAAAAGGGTTTGATTTCTATCCACCTCTTCACCCCATTCTTCATTAAAATAAAGGTGCCACAGAGAAGGCTCAGTCACCAAGACAAACCATGTTGCTGATGCTTTTGAGTCTGCTGCTCTTGTGGCTGCCAGAAGCTAGTGGGATAATGAAAGCCAAATGTCTTCTGACTCTGGGGCAGGGGGAAGTGGACCCAGGGCATCTTTATAAGTCAGGGGATTATTCCATTGCTGGCATATTTTCTGCATGGATTGCTTTTATTCAATTATTAACCTTCGACAGAAGTCCTTCAGCAAAGTTCTCCTCGTACGTCAATCCTCCTGCACCTTATTACAGTCACTGCATTTCTAATGAATGTTTACTCCTGCAGCCCTCTGAAAATATAAGGTGCTCCCCTCTTGATCTGCTCCTTTTGCAAACGAATTACCTGAATTGGCCTTTCAGTCTCTTGGACCCTGTATGTAACAAAGCTCATTTCGAGGTTTAAAGTAAAAGAAATCCAGGGGTGGGATTCTACTAGTTTGGGCAAAGTGGTAGCTCTGGCGATCAGCTGGGAGCAAACCAGTTCTCTCCAACAATCAAGTGGGCCTGCCCACCCGCCCCTGCCCTTTACCTCCCTATATCTCCTCAGCTGAGCGGATTGCTGCACCTCAGCTGTTTTCCTCCCCAGCAGTAACGCAGAAGGTAAATTTTCTCCAAACAGTCCATGTGTGAGCTGAGTGAGCAAGCGCAAGCAAAGAACACAATCACTGAACCGGTTGTTAAACTGGATGGATCCCACCACTGATAAAAACCAAACCAAATATTTTCCCAACCACATTCCTTCTGATTGCATGAGTAGAGTTAGAGTGTGGACACATAGGAACAGAATGATCTCTCTGTTCCACTTGGTCCCTGGGCTTAGCAGGATTCTGGGGGACTCCCTAATCCAAGCAAAGAGAGATAGTGTTAAAAATGCAGAGAAGAGGAACAAAGATGATTAGCGGACTGGAGGCTGATTAGGCTGAAACATGAAGAAATGTGGCAGGAATTGTCCATGTCTAGTCTTGTGAAAAGAAGGACTATGGTGACATGATAGCAATGTTCAAACGTTTAAATGGCTACCACAGACAGGAGGGTCTCCAAATCATTTAAATGTAGAACAAGAAGCAATGGATGGAAATGAATGAAGAAGGGATCCTTCCTAGAACTAAGGCGAAATTTACTGACAGTTGGAAAATTAATCAGTGGAACAGCTTCCTTACAGAAGTTATGGGTGCAGTGTCACTGGAGGTTTTTAAGCAGAGATTGGCCAACCATTTGTCTGGAATGGTATAGGGTCTCTTACTCGAGAAGGGGGTTGGACTACATGACCTATAAGATCCCCTCTAACTCTCTTATTCTGTTCTTTTCTGCTATTTTCATTCTGCATTGGAGATAAGATAATTCTACCTTTTTTACCCACACCAAATTTACTGCTGCCATGAAACAGCCCTGGTTAAGAGCATAGACATTCGTGGAGTTTGGGATTTTCTTTCATTCTTATTCACAAGTCCATGCCAGGGACTTAAGAAACCTTTTTTAAAATGAAAACATGGTTTTTACAATATTGGGTGATTGCCTGTTTGTTTGTTTTGTTCCTTTATTTGTATAACTCATTGATCTTATGTCAATCAGTGTCTTTTAATTACAAGTTGAAAGAAAAAGGAAAACATGAATAGAACCAAGAAATAACAAAAAACCCAACCTATCAAAGATCCATCTAACAGGGGTTGAACCTTCACTCAAAGGCCTTTAAATTATTTTGAATGTCATCTGGGTTGGAACCATTTTCAGTCATTCTAAATATTTGGACCTATTACAAAAATATCTAGAATATAAATGAATTAATAATATATGGATTCTTTTATCCATCTGGAAATTAGTAAGACAAAGAGGGGCGGGGGAAACAAATAGGGGATAAGATGAAAACTGACACAGGAAATTCATTTCGTATATGTGGAACCAATGGGAGAATGTCTTGGAAACGCACAATAATTTAAAATTTTCTATTGTTTTTATTCTTTTTTATGGTAATACTTTGGAATATTTGGAAGAATAATAGTGATTAAGAGGTTTAAAAAATTTATTGTGAAAGAAAAGTTAATATCAAGTTAATATTTATTAATATGTTCGTACCTGCAGAAAAGCATTCAGACTTTTTTCAAAATTTATGCCCTTCCTTTTTGCTATGGAGGACATCAAACTCAATGACCATCTCTTACCCAACATCACCCTGGGTTATAATATCTATGAGAACTTCTTCAAGGTAGAAATGACTACAGATCCTTTGCTGGACCTGCTTTCCGACGGGGAGGCCAATGTGCCCAACTACAAGTGTGGAAGGCAGAGAAACACAGTGGCTGTTCTGGAAGCAGCTGAGACTGGCATCTCCATCCAGATTTCAACCATGTTGGGCACCTACAAAATCCCTCAGGTGTGTCTTTCTTGGGGAGACAGTTATGAGTCATGCAACTTTAAATCAGCGGTCCTCTGCTGCAAATTAATAGAAGAGCTTTTTATAGAAACGTTGCTTGTTACGTTTAAAATAATGTCTTCCATTTCTTTCAGATCAGTTATGGTTTTGCTTCTAGGATTCTGGTGGATAAAACTCATTTTCCTTTCTTCTACCCAATGCTTCCTGCAGAAGGGGTCCAATATCCAGGAATAGTCCAGCTTCTCCTCCATTTCAGGTGGACCTTGGTTGCTCTTCTTGCTCCAGAAACTGACCAGGGGGAGAGGTTCATGAGGACAATGTCTTCTAGGATGTTAAGGAATGGCATTTGTGCACTTACATATCAAAGCTTTCCAATAAATCTTGCTGAAATGACCGTCAGTATAAGAAAGTATTACAAATTTACAAAAGTCAATGTTTTTGTTTATGGCTCAGAGATTAGTTCCTTCTCACTAGGAATGAAAATTATAAATGGGTTTCTTGAAGCCTTTGTAGACTTTACAGATAAAGTGTGGATCACCACAGCTCAATGGAATCTCAGCTTTGATTTGATGTTTCTTCTGGAGAATATGAAACAAGGTCCTGCCATTTTTTCCTTTCTGATAAAGAAAAAGAAATGGGGAAACTATGATAATGCGATTCTCGTGAATGATTTCAAAGCTCAGTTTTTAAAGAAAAAGTTTAGATGTTCATCCACTAAGGATGCCTTTTCTGTGAAAGTCTGGAGACGGTGCAGACAGACAGTAGAATTGGAGGCTCTGAGGAAAGAGGAGATTGATCAAATCCTGGCTCTGGATGGCTATCTTCTTTATGAGACTGCCTGGGCTTTGGGAAGGGCCTTAAATTCAGCTTATATCTCCACTTCTAAAAGATCCATGAGGAACAGGGGCATCAAGGTGGAAGCTCCAAGGATGAAGCATTGGCAGGTATTTATTTTCCATTATACATCTTTCCTTGAAATACAGCATTTATTTTTATGCCTTGGTTACATATTCTGAAAAAAATAATTATCCTGAAACTCCAATCCCTCCTAATTTCAACATTCCATTTGCATCATGAAATGAAAGGGGTCAACCTATTTTCCAAATACCTGAAGGCAAGACAAGAAAAAAAAAAACACAGATGGAAACGAATCAAGGAGAGAAGCATCCTAGAACTAAGAAAAACATTCCTAATTGTTGGAATATTGATCCCGTGGAATTCCTTGCCTTCAGACGTTCTGGGCACTATCACTGGAGGCTTTTAAGAAGAGACAGGACAGCTTCTGGTCTGAAATGGTCTCCTGATTGGACAGGGGTTTGGACTAGAAGACCCACAAGGTCCCTTCCAACTCTATTATTCTATGTCCATTCTCCTTTCCATTTCCTCTGATTGTTTTTCATTTTGTTTTTTTGCAATATTTTCTTGTTTAATTTTATGTACTTTTAAAGCATTTGCACTGATATTTTGTTTGTTCAGCCATTCTTTTTTCTCAAAGTGATGAGGTTGTACAAACAAAAAGCCAACTTGGGGTTACACATTGGACTGTTTGAGACAATCTGGTAATTCTCTCCAATCTCCGAAAGGAATGACTGGTAACAAGAAGAGAAATGCTATGGACCAATGTCTTTGGATCATGAGTGACACTTCCCATGCTAAGTACTGGTCTTCACCACTGTAGATCCTGGAGAACAAAACAGGAAGGTAGACAATGGGAAGCCCTCTATCTCAATAAGGCAACAAATAATGCAGAGAAATATGAAAGAATAAACCTCAACAGAAAGAAAATCAAAATCACAAAAATATTTTTAGAAAAATAAAACATTAAAAAAAATAATTGGTAGTTTCCTTTTTTGTGAATTGTTGATCAGCATTGTTGTGAGAAAGTGATGTAAAGAGGAAAATGATCAGATGTCAAAACTCCTAATCATTACATTCATTGTTCTAATCTGCATTTGAAATGTAATGTTTGCAGAAGTTATTGTCCCTCCCTCGCTCATAAACTCCTGACCAAGTTGAAAACTTAAAACTGAACTGGATTTTTGAACAGGGAGAAGTGTTCCTATCCCTCCCAGCATAGATCAAAGGGTCTTTTCCAAGAACTTCTGAAGTCTTTTCTGATCTCCTCTTTTCCTGTCCTTCCCAGCTTCACACTTTCCTTCAAAGCTCTCAGTTTAACAATAATTCCATCGAAGGAGTTTATTTGGATGGGAAAGGAGGGCTGACAGCTGACCTGGACATTGTGAACTGGATCTGGTTCCCAAACAAGTCTGTCATAAAAGTGAAATCTGGGAGTCTAAAAAAACAGGCATCCCGAGATTTGAAATTTACCATTGACCAGAAGAATATCGCACAGGTGGAAATGATGAACAAGGTGGGAATAATGTTCCATGGAAAGTGGCCAAAACAGGATTCCACTTTTTTGTTTGTTTGCTTTTTGAGGGGGGGGATTGCTTTGAATGCCTTTGAGATTTCTTATCAGTTGATCAGGTTCTCAAGAATGCAGATTTCTTATCAGCTATTCAGGTGTCCTCAAAATAGTTTGTCTTCCGTTTTCACCCAAACAATTAATTGAGTCTCTGGAAAGGGAAGAAGAGTGAATCAGTCATGCAGATAACATCATATACTTACTCAAAGCAAATAATCCACCCATCCTATCCCTGATCAATTTAATGCCTAAAGTTTAAATGAAAGCCTAAAGTTGTACTGTTTCTTAAACATTAAGAGGGAAGGAAAAAAGAGAAAATAAATATACAGTTCAGCCTCTTTGATGAATCTCACATATCTTCTTGGCCTCTAATGAGTCAAAGCTGACCTTTAAACTGGAGATCACCCACCCTTTCTTCCTTCGCCATTTTTCTGTAAACAAATTCATTTTCTGGGTCTTTCCTCTTTCTCTCCTCAGCCCCTGCCTCCTTCCAGGTGTGTGGAAAGTTGCCAACCTGGGTTCATGAAGGTAGCTCGGGAAGGGGAGGTCATCTGCTGCTATGATTGTCGTCCTTGTGCAGAAGGAACCATCTCCACCATGGAAGGTGGGTGACACCAGAGAAAAAGGACAAATGCTGGAGGAAACAATAGAATAAAAGAATAACAGAGTTTGAAGGGACCCTGGAGGTCTTCCTGTCCATCCCACTGCTCAAGCATTAAATTCTAAAACATGTAAGAGAAACAGTTGTCCAATTTCATCTTACAAATCTCCATTGGTGAAGCACCCATGATTTCTGAAGGCAAGCGGTTCTACTTATTAGAATAGAATAGAATAGAATAACAAAGTTGAAAGGGACCTTGGAGGTCTTCTAGTCCATCCCCCTGCATAGGCAGGAAACCCTATATCATTTCAGACAAATACCTAGCCAACATCTTCTTTAAAACTTCCATTTTATTACATTTATTAATTGTTCTGCCAAGAAATGTCTCCTTAGTTCAAGATTATTTCTCTTCTTCATTACTGTCCATCCGTTGCTTTTTTACATGTTGAAAGAAACTTTTTTTGTTATTTTTGACTCTTGTAGCAAATCTTTATTCATTTTGGGCCTTAGCTATCCTGACTTCATCATTGCAAGTTCAGCCTATTTGCTCTTGTTCTGCTTTAGATAGTATATGTGCCCCTCTTTCCACTTTTTATGCTTGTCCTTTTTTCCTTTCAGTTTATCAGAGTCCTTTGTGCAGCCATGCTGGTTTCTTTACACATCTCTTGTTTTTCTTCTTCATTGGAATTGTGTTAGACTAGGCTTTTTAAATTTCCATTCTCAAAGTTTCCCAAGCTTTTGGGGTTGTTTTGCCCTTGATGATTTTCGTCCATGAAATACTTTCCAAGCTCTCTCCAAGTTTATTGAAATCAGCTCACTTGAAGTACAAGACTCTAGTTTGACTTCTTCTATTGCTAATGATTGCATAATGTTGAGTTCCAGGGTTGCATGGCCACCTCCCTCCAAAGGTTCCTGTAACATCAATGCCTCCTATCATGTCATCTGTGTTAGTGGGAATTAAGTCCAGCATAGTTGAATATCAGGAATCAATCTGGATCTTCCACTAGATGCAGATTTTCTCTCCCAGGTGATGTCAGGATGGTTAAAGTGTCCCATTACTATTCTGGTGTGCTTCTTACATTCCTTCGTTAATTATTTACCTAGACCCTGACATTTTTAGAAAAGGACATTTTGAGAGGCATATGACATGCTTTCAACAAATCAAATTCTTTTAATATGATACAAAAATAATATTGGGCTTTAACTTGGAACACATTAAAGATGGGATTAATGAGGACTTGACATTAGAAGGGAGATTAGAAGTAACTCTGCTTTTTTACAGGTCAATATCTCCCTTTTTCTTCAACTCTCTGGACAAATGTAAAAACATCTCACCCTCTCCTCTTTCTTCCTTTCTTCCTCTCCGCCTCCCCTCCTCTCCTTTCCCCTTTCTTTCAGTCACAAGTCCAATACTGGAGCCTTCCTTCCTTCCTTCTTGCCTCCAACCCTCCTTTCTTTCTTTTCACAAGTTCCCTGATGAAGGAAAGAGAAATTGCCTGCTTTATATTATTTATAAAGCTGGTTATCCAGCTGATAACCAAGCATTGCCTTGGAGCATTTTTTTGACAGGGAGCCATTGAGAGGGGCCTTTATTCCACCTACTCCCATGCCCATCATCCCTTCCCCCTCCCATGTGCTCCTCTTCCTGTCATGTCTATGATGTTGCCATTTTGTTTCAAATCCATCAGGCACGTCCCCATTGGTCCACTGGAGGGTAAACTTCATGGCTGGCTTTCCAGAGGAATCTGCAAAGGAACTGAAATCACAAACAATGGGTGGCTCTAGGATGCAGCACTCACTCACCTTAATTCCCCAGGCTCTCCTTTCCCCCTCCCGTGACATCACAAACAATTGACCTCTAATATGCCACACTTGCTGTGTCCAAGGCATTCCAGAGTTATGCAGGAACACACATACGGAGAAACCCACACATGCCAGGGGTATCTCACCCCCCAGTATTTATTTCTAGAGGGTAAGTCATCTGTGTTCTCAGTTTGGTTGAAATTGCTCCAGGTGCTCCAGAGTTATGCTGGAACATACATACATACTTACTTACGCCAATTTATATAGCTGTCTACTCACTCACATCTCTAGCAGCTTCCAAACAATGAGAACACGGTGTAGAAAAAAATAATAAATAACAGTAACACCCCCACTCCACAAATTCCCTGGAAACAACACACAGTTAAATTAGCCATTTGATAGGCTCCATCGCACTCTGGGTTTCCAAAGACTGCTGTCAAAATCAAATCTTCAGGCACCTATGAAAGACTTTCAAAGTAGCGGCCAGTCTAATTTCTGCAGAGATGATGTTCCAGAGGGAGGGAGCTAGCACACAGAAGGCCCTTCTTTTGGGTCCTGCCAGTTGTACCTACTTATGGTATGGGTTCTGCAACATGCCTTGTCTCTGTGCTCTAGTGGGTCAGATAGATGTGACCAGAAAGACTTGTTCCTTAGACAAACCTGGTCCCAAGAGATGAATGGCTTTAAATGTGACATCTAGAACCCAGAATTGCACCTGGAAGCTAATAGGCAACCAATGCAGCTCCCAAGGGAGAATTGACCTATTTGCACACCAAAGTCTGCACAAAACCATGTGAGCCCCACTATTTTCAACCAACTGCAGCTTACGGATGCTTTTCAAGGGCAGTCTCTTATAGAGTGCATTGCAACAGTCAAGTTGGGAGATGACTAGGGGCTGAGTAACCATGAGTAGGGATTGTTGGTCCAGGAATGTGGGTAACTGAAGCACAACCCACAGTTGTGCCAAGGCCCTCCTCCAGCAGAACCTCCAGGTTTTGCGGTGAGTCTGTTTGGGGCAGGGCCATCCCACCCAAAACTAAAGATGGCAATTCTCCAGAACCCCCAAACCCAAAGCCACTCAGTCTTCCAGGGTTAGGTTTCTACCCATTGCTCCTCCTCCAGCCCCTAAGAGTCTCCAGGCACTGTAAGAGGAAGGTTGCAGCATTGCTTAACTCATCAATGGCTGAGACATATCGCTTTTGTTGAGTGAAGCTGAGTTTGCACTGCTAGCTGGAGTCACAGGAAGAGTTGTAAAACTGAGACTATTTTTTTTATCCATCAAATAGAAAAATGCACAAAGGAGATTCCCAAACAGTCAGTTTACACAGGAAGACCAGCAGCTGAGTTTATCAGAGACATATTTTCCTTCTTAAAATAATAAGATAAGGAAAGGGCCACTGAGACCTTGACACCAAGCTTCTACCCTTCCTGGGCTTTAAACTGTCAAGTATAGGAGGTTCAAATGACCCTCTTTCCCTAGGTCTTTATGGGGAAGGCTGTAGAGGGCTTTGGATTTCTTGTCTAAAATGCAGCTTATGGAAGCTGTGCTGCAAATGATGCAATCTCTAAAAGAAGAAACAGTTTTCCTGGGAACGTGGGGCAAACATTCTCATTTGCCTTTAGAATTTGTCCTTAAAAAATACACTGCTTAAGATATCTAACCATGCTTTCAAGTAGACATTGATTTTTTCTCTTTTCAGATGCTGAGAAATGCACCAAATGTCCAGCAGATCAGCATCCAAACATCAACCGAGATGACTGTATACCTAAGATTTATACTTTCTTATCCTATCAAGAAAATTTGGGAGTCACTCTAGCTTCAGTTGCACTGTTTCTGTCTGTGATAACAGGCTTAGTCTTCGCAAGCTTCATTAAATTCCAAGAAACTCCAATAGTCAAAGCCAACAATCGGGATCTCTCCTACATCCTACTCATCACCCTCCTGATTTCCTTCTTGACTTCATTCCTATTCATTGGTCAGCCAAGGAGAGCCACATGCCTTTTCCAACAAGTAGCATTCAGCAACATCTTCTCAGTTGCCATTTCTACAGTCTTGGCCAAAACAATCACTGTGGTATTAGCGTTCCTGGCCACAAAACCAGGAAATAAAGTACAGAGATGGCTAGGAAAGAGCCTGGCCAATTCTATCATCCTTTCATGTTCTTCTTTTCAAATTGTCCTCTGCTGTATTTGGTTGGGCACTTGTCCCCCATTCCCTGAGGCAGACATGTACTCCCAATCTAAGGAGATCATCTTGCAATGTAATCAAGGTTCTGTTGCCATGTTCTACCTTGCCCTTGGCTACATGGGTTTCCTGGCTATTATCTGCTTCACAGTCGCTTTCCTGGCCAGGAATCTCCCTGGTGCCTTCAACGAAGCCAAGCTCATCACCTTCAGCATGCTGGTCTTCTGCAGTGTCTGGATATCCTTCATTCCCACCTACCTGAGCACCAAGGGAAAGTATATGGTGGCCGTGCAGGTCTTCTCCATGTTGGCCTCAAGTACTGGCCTGCTGTGTTGCATCTTCATCTCCAAGTGCTACATTATCTTTCTAAGACCAGATCTGAATACAAAAGAACATTTGATGTCAAAATAAAATAGAAATTGACTTTTGCTACCACTTTCCTCAAAATGCCAGTTAATCACTCAAATATATTATTTACTATTTTAATGTTCCTAAAAAGTGCATGTGCTCACATGTATCCATGTATTTGAACAAACAAACATTTACAAAAGCAACCATTAGTTGTTAATAAATATATTCTACCTTTTTATTTGTGTTTAAGTATGTCGAAAACTGTGATAGGAATTTCCCTCTCCCTCCCCTTCCAAAATGTTGCTTGTTACTTGGTTTATCAGTAAAAGCCCAAAAAATTCACCAATCTGTTTTTCAAAAGCTAGTGTGTATCCCATGTTACAATAATACAGGATCACAAGTAACTCCCCATGCTGCTGCTTTTTGCAACAACCAATTTGCCAGGATAAACGACTTGTGGGATGGACAAGAATTCAAAAACTAAAGGTACTGGTTGCCCAAGTACAATTTTATCGACAAACATATATAATGTACTTAGTTCCTGAACGAAATAAAGACTTTCCCCCCATTGCCTACATCTCTTCTATCACTATAAAAACATTCTGATTCATAATTAACTTGACATCCAAGGATTCCTCTCTTTCCAAATTCACAAACACCACTTTTCCAAGTGACTTGTGAGCCAAGTTTTCAAACTGTCCAGGTCTGCTGTTAGGTCTCCATTCTCATCCATATTAATTCATTCGTTCGTTCGTTCATTTTGTCAGGCCTGCAACCATGTTCCTTTTGGATCTTTGGCCTGCCACACTTCAGTCTACTATGCTGTTTCTATAGTGGAGAATTGGGAGGGGGATAGTAAGCAGTAGAATGTGATGTAACCAAAATAAAATTCCTTTCTAGAATGCTAAGGTCATCCTTTGTCTTGGCACCTCTGCAACTAACCAGAACTGGATGGGTGGAACTGCCAGCATGGCAGTGGAAGATTGGACCATGTGATGGACTTGTGGGTGTGGGGGCAAGATCATGAACTTTAACTTGGGGGGAAAATGGAAGAAGCTTCAGATTTGGGTTTTCCCACAGATGTGCCAGCATGGCTCTCTTAATAAATTGGAACTTTGAGCAATACTGTTCTTTGACTCTAATTTAATTTTGGATGCTATCTGGAACACTGACATTAACATTCTTTGATCATCCATCTCAAACACATATCTCTAGGCAATGAACATTTTTTTAAAAAATCAATTAAATACAATAAATATAGTAATAAAAATAAATATGTAAATATATGGCAGCCAATAAATATTTTTTATATTTTTTTCAACTGTTATAGCTATCCATTAGATATAGTATATGAAATGCCAGTATGTGGTTATGCACTACATTTTGGTATATTTTATGATGAAGGATGTTTAAATAATTATAGTCAAATAAAAGTGGAGGTATGATGATGGTAATATGTATAAACACCTGAGTTAAAATACTAGAGTTAATATGAACTAAACATGATGACGGTGGAAGAGATGCACAGAAGCTTTTTGTAACCAACTGATACACTTTCTGTGAAAGTTCTCCCATTGGGCAACAGCCTGTAGACCTGTTAAGGGATCAGGTAGTTTTCTTCTCTCCAATTATTCAAATAATATTTATTTGCTTATTTTTTATGTTAGGTACCTAGAGAGCCTTCTGCAACCTTTCTGAGGATGAAAGCCTGTCAGAAGGTGCTTTGATGTCAATATCAAACTCAGAAGCACAATAGGGTGGAGCCTATGCCAGAAACATTGAGTGCATCAATGGCTCTGGAGATTGAAAGAGGATTTGAGGGAGGTTAAAGAACAAGCAAACACTGTGTTTCTGTCGCTTTGCTGGACTCAGACTGGATGTGAAGCCTCTGTCATGGAAAATATTTTGGTTTCTAGCCACCTCTTCACCCATTCTTCATTAAAATAAAGGTACCAAAGAGAAGGCTCAGTCAGCAAGACAAACCATGTTGCTGATGCTTCTACTTCTACTGCACATGTGGCTGCCAGAAGCTGGTGGCATACAGAAAGCCAAATGTCTTCTGACTCTGGAGCAGAGTGAAGTGGACCCAGGGAATCTTTATAAGTCAGGAGATTATTCCATTGCTTGCATATTTTCTACATGGATTGCTTGGTTTCAATTATTAACCTTTGACAGAAGTCCTTCAACAAAGTTCTCCACGTACGTCAATCCTCCTGAACCTTATTAAAGTCACTGCATTTCTAATGAATGTTTACTCCTGCAGCCCTCTGAAAATGGAAGGTGTTCCCCTCTTGATCCGCTCCTTTTGCAAACATATTACCTAATTTGGCCTTTCAGTCTCTTGGACCTTGTATGTAGCAAAGCTCATTCTGATGTCTAATGTAAGAAAAAAAACCAGGGTAGGATTCTACTGGTTTGCTCCAGCAATCAAGTATGCCTGGCCGCCAATGCGCTTCGCCTACCTATATCTTCCCAGCTGAGTTGCGCAACAAAGCAGAGCTGTTTTCCTCCCCAGCAGTAATGCGGAAGGTAAATTTTCTCCAAACGCCACATGCGTAAGCTAACTGAACAGGCGTAAACAAAGGGTGTGATCACTGAACTGGTTGTTAAACTGGTAGGATCCCACCATTTATAAAAACCAAATCAAATATTTTTCCCAACCACTTTCCTTCCCATCCTATGAGTAGAGCTAGAGGGTAGACAAAGAGGAACAGAATGATCTCTCTGTTCCACTTCATCCCTGAGCTGAGCTGGATTCTGGGGGACTCCCTAATCCAAGCAAAGAGGGATAGCGTTAAAAATGCAGAGAAGAGCAACAAAGATGATTAGCGGACTGGAGGCTGAAACGTGAAGAACGGTGGCAGGAATTGTGCATGTCTAATCTAGAGAAAAGGAGGATTATGGGTGACATGATAGCAATGTTCAAATGTTTAAATAGCTACCACAGAGAGGAGGGTTTCAGCCTGTTCTCCAAAGCATCTAAATGTAGAACAAGAAGCAAAGGATGGAAACGAATCAAGGAAAGGACCAACCTAGAACTAAGGAGACATTTCCTGACAATTAGAACAACTAAACAGTGGAACAGCTTGCTTTCAGAAGTTATGGGTGCAGCATCACTGGAGGTTTTAAAGCAGAGATTGGGCAACCATTAGCCTGGAACAGTATAAGGTCTCTTACTTGAGAAGGTGGTTGGACTACATGACTTATAAGATTCCTTCTAACTCTGTTATTCTGTTTGCTGCTATTTTCACTATGTATTGGAGATAAGATAATTCTACCTTTTTCCCCACACCAAATTTACTCCTGCAATGAAAAAGCCCTGGTTAAGAGCATAGATATCCGTGGAGTTTGGGATTTTCTTTCATTCTTATTCACAAGTCCAGGCCAGGGACTTAAGAAACCTTTTTTAAAGTGAAAATATTGTTTTTATGATATTGGTTGATTGAACATTTGTTTGGTTTGTTCATTTATTTGCATAACTCACTGGTTTTATGTCATTGATTGTCTTTCAATTACAAGAACAAAGAAATAACAAAATATTTATTTATTTATTTATTTATTTAAACTTATTAGTCGCCCCCTCTCCCCACAGGGACTCGGGGCGACGTACACAAGCAACAGTTAGCACAGTGTCATACAGAGGAGGTAAAAAATAAATAAATAATTACAATAAATAACATTAATAGTTTAAAAACTAAAATTGACAATTAAAAATGACCTAGGGGTGGAAAAGTTGTCGAATTATGCCAGGCCGGCTAGCCGAAACAGGTGGGTCTTCAGTTTACTGCGGAAGGAGCGGAGATCGGTTGTTGTTCTGATGTCTGGGGGGAGGTCGTTCCAAAGGGTAGGGCCCGCCACAGAGAAGGACCTACTCCTGGGCACCGCCCTCTGACAATCTCTAGAGGACGGCACCCGGAGGAGACCCTCTCTGTGTGAGCGAATGGGTCGCAGGGATGTATGGGGCAGGACACGATCCTGCAGGTAACTAGGCCCTGTGCCATGGAGCGCTTTGAAGATGGTAACTAACACCTTGAAGTGCAGCTGGTAGGCCACAGGAAGCCAGTGCAGCTCGCGCAGGAGCGGTGTTATATGGGAGAACCTCGATCTCCCCATAATTACCCGCGCGGCTGCATTCTGGACCAACTGCAGTCTCCGGGTGCACCTCAAGGGGAGCCCCATGTAGAGAGCATTACAGTAGTCCAGGCGAGACATCACCAGCGCGTGAGTGACTGTGTGCAGGGCCTCCCGGTCCAAAAAAACCTCATCAAACCCCACAGGGGTTGAACCTTCACTCAAAGGACTTTAAATTATTTTGAAATTCATCTGGGTGGGAACCATTTTCAGTCTTTCTAAAATCTTGTTCCTAATGCAAAAATATCTAGAATATAAATGAAGTAATAATAAATGGATTATTTTAGCTATCTGGGAATTATTAAGAGAAAATGGGTGGAGAACAAATATGAGGTAAGATGCTTGAAAACCAACACAGAAAATTGAATTAGTATACATGTAACCAAGTGGGAGACACATAATAATTTTAAAAAAATTGTTCTTATTCTCTTTCTATGGCAATACTTTGGAATGTTACAAAGTTTTTGGAAGAATAATTGTGATTAAGGGGATTAACAATTTTATTTTGAAAGAAAAGTTAATATATTTTTTATTAATATGTTCGTACCTGCAGAAAAGCATTCAGATTTTTTTCAAAATTTATGCCCTTCCTTTTTGCTATGGAGGACATCAACCTCAATGACCATCTCTTACCCAACATCTCCCTGGGTTATAATATCTATGAGAACTTCTTCAAGGTAGAAATGACTACAGATCCTTTGCTGGACCTGCTTTCAGATGGGGAGGCCAATGTGCCCAACTACAGGTGCGGGAGGAAGAGAAACACAGTGGCTGTTCTGGAAGCAGCCGAGACTGGCATCTCCATCCAGATTTCAACCATGTTGGGCACCTACAAAATCCCTCAGGTGGGTCTTTCTTGGGGAGACAGTTATGAGTCATGCAACTTTAAATCAGCGGTCCTCTGCTGCAAATTAATAGAAGAGCTTTTTATCGAACTGTTGCTTGTTACATTTAAAATAATGTCTTCCATTTCTTTCAGATCAGTTATGGTTTTGCTTCTAGAATTCTGGTGGATAAAACTCATTTTCCTTTCTTCTACCCAATGCTCCCTGCAGAAGGGGTCCAATATCCAGGAATAGTCCAGCTTCTCCTCCATTTCAGGTGGACCTTGGTTGCTCTTCTTGCTCCACAAACTGACCAGGGGGAGAGGTTCATGAGGACAATGTCTTCTTGGATGTTAAGAAATGGCATTTGTGCAATTACATATCAAAGCTTTCCAATAAATCTTGCTGAAATGATTGTCAGTCCAAGAAACTATTACAAATTTACAAAAGTCAACGTTTTTGTTTATGGCTCAGAGATTAGTTCATTCTCAGTAGGAATGAAAATTATAAATGTTTTTCTTGAAGCCTTTGTAGACTTTACAGATAAAGTGTGGATCACCACAGCTCAATGGAATCTCAGCTTTGATTTGATCTTTCTTCTGAAGAATATGAAACAAGTTGCTGCCATTTTTTCCTTTCTGGTAAAGAAAAAGAAATGGGGAAACTATGATAAGGCGATTTTCGTGAATGATTTGAAGTCTACGTTTTTAAAGAAAAACTTTAGATGTTCATCCACTAAGGATGCCTTTTCTGTGAAAGTCTGGAGACGGTGCCGACAGACAGAAGAATTGGAGGCTCTGAGGAAAGAGGAGATTGATCAGATCCTGGCTCTGGATGGCTATCTTCTTTATGAGACTGCCTGGGCTTTGGGAAGGGCCTTAAATTCAGCTTATATCTCCACTTCTAAGAGATCCATGAGGAACAGGGGCATCAAGGTGGAAGCTCCGAGGATGAAGCATTGGCAGGTATTACTTTTCCATTATACATCTTTCCTTGAAATATGACATTTATTTTTATTCCTTGGTTACTCATTCTGAAAAAAATAATTAGCCTTGAACTCCAATCCCTCCTAATTTCAACATTCCATTTGCATCATGAAATGAAAGGGGTCAACCTATTTTCCAAATACCTGAAGGCAAGAGAAGAAAAAAACAGATGGAAACAAATCAAGGAGAGAAGCATCCTAGAAGTAAGAAAAACATTCCTAATTGTTGGAATATTGATCCCATGGAATTCCTTGCCTTCAGACGTTCTGGGCACTATCACTGGAGGCTTCTAAGAAGAGACAGGACAGCTTCTGGTCTGAAATGGTCTCCTGCTTGGACAGGGGTTTGGACTAGAAGACCCACAAGGTCCCTTCCAACTCTATTATTCTATGTCCATTCTCCTTTCCATTTCCTCTGATTGTTTTTCATTTTGGTTTTTTGCAATATTTTCTTGTTTAATTTTATGTACTTTTATAGCATTTGCATTGATATTTTGTTTGTTCAGCCATTCTTTTTTCTAAAACTGATGAGGTTGTACAAACAAGAAGCCAACTTGGGGTTACACATTAGACTGTTTGAGACAATCTGGTAATTGTCTCCAATCTCTGAAAGGAATGACTGGTAACAAGAAGAGAAATGCTATGGACAAAAGTCTTTGGATCATGAGTGACACTTCCCATGCTAAGTACTGGTCTTCACCACTGTAGATCCTGGAGAACAAAACAGGAAGGTAGACAATGGAAAGCCATCTATCTCAATAAGGCAACAAATAATGCAGAGAAATATGAAAGAATAAACCTCAGCTGAAAAGAAAATCCAAATCACAAGAATATTTTTAGAAAAAGAAAAGATTAAAGAAAAATAATTGGTAGTTTCCTTTTTGAATTGTTAATCAGCATTGCTGTGAGAAAGAGATGAGGAAGAGGAAAATGATCAGATGTCAAAACTCCTAACCTTTACATTCATTGTTCTAATCTGCATTTTGAAATGTAATGTTTGCAGAAGTTATTGTCCCTCCCTCATTCATAAACTCCTGACCTAGTTGAGAACTTAAAACCGAACTGGATTTTTGAACAGGGAGAAGTGTTCCTATCCCTCCCAGCATTGACCAAAGGGTCTTTTCCAAGAACTTCTGAAGTCTTTTCTAATCTCCACATTTCCTGTCCTTCCCAGCTTCGCACTTTCCTTCAAAGCTCTCAGTTTCACAATAATGCCATCGAAGGAGTGTATTTGGATGGGAAAGGAGAGCTGACAGCTGACCTGGACATTGTGAACTGGATCTTGTTCCCAAACAAGTCTGTCATAAAAGTGAACTCTGGGAGACTAAAAAAACAGGCATCCCAAGATTTGAAATTTACCATTGACCAGAAGAATATTGCACAGGTGGAAATGATGAACAAGGTGAGAATAATGTTCCATGGAAGGTGGCCAAAACAGGATTCCACTTGTTTGTTTGCTTTTTAAGGGGGGGGGGGTTGCTTTGAATGCCTTTGAGTTTTCTTATCAGTTGATCAGGTTCTCAAGAATGCAGATTTCTTATCAGCTATTCAGGTGTCCTCAAAATAGTTTGTCTTCAGTTTTCACCCAAACAATTAATTGAGTCTCTGGAAAGGGAAGAAGAGTGAATCAGTCATGCAGATAACATCATATACTTAGTCAAAGCAAATAATCCACCCATCCTATCCCTGATCAATTTAATGCCTAAAGTTTAAATGAAAGCCTAAAGTTGTACTGTTTCTTAAACATTAAGAGGGAAGGAAAAAAGAGAAAATAAATATACAGTTCAGCCTCTTTGATGAATCTCACATATCTTCTTGGCCTCTAATGAGTCAAAGCTAACCTTTAAACTGGAGATCACCCACCCTTTCTTCCTTCACCATTTTTCTGTAAACAAATTCATTTTCTGGGTCTTTCCGCTTTCTCTCCTCAGCCCCTGCCTCCTTCCAGGTGTGTGGAAAGTTGCCAACCTGGGTTCATGAAGGTAGCTCGGGAAGGGGAGGTCATCTGCTGCTATGATTGTCATCCCTGTGCAGAAGGAACCATCTCCACCATGGAAGGTGAGTGACACCAGAGAAAAAGGACAAATGCTGGAGGAAACAATAGAATAAAAGAACAACAGAGTTGGAAGGGACCCCGGAGGTCTTCTAGTCGAACCCTCTGCTGAAGCATTAAGTCCTTTAACATTTCAGAGGAAAATGTTGTCCAATTTCATCTTACAAATCTCCATTGTTGCAGCACCCATGATTTCTGAAGGCAAGCGGGTCTACTTATTAGAATAGAATAACAGAGTTTGAAGGGACCTTGGAGGTCTTCTAGTCCATTCCCCTGCATAGGCAGGAAGCCCTACACCATGTCAGACAAATGGTTATCCAACATCTTTAAAAACTTCCATATTATCCCATTTATTAATTGTTCTGTCAAGAAATGTCTCCTTAGTTCAAGATTATTACTGTCCATCCGTTGCTTTTTTACATGTTGAAAGAAACTTTTTTTGTTATTTTTGACTCTTGTAGCAAATCTTTATTCATTTTGGGCCTTAGCTATCCTGACTTCATCATTGCAATTTCAGCCTATTTGCTCTTGTTCTGCTTTAGATAATATATGTGCCCCTCTTTCCACTTTTTATGCTTGTCCTTTTTTCCTTTCAGTTTATCAGAGTCCTTTGTGCAGCCATGCTGGTTTCTTTACACATCTCTTGTTTTTCTTCTTCATTGGAATTGTGTTAGACTAGGCTTTTTAAATTTCCTGTCCCAAATTTTCCCAAGCTTTTTGGGTTGTTTTGCCCTTGATGATTTTCGTCCATGAAATACTTTCCAAGCTCTCTCCAAGTTTATTGAAATCAGCTCACTTGAAGTACAAGACTCTAGTTTGACTTCTTCTATTGCTAATGATTGCATAATGTTGAGTTCCAGGGTTGCATGGCCACCTACCTCCAAAGGTTCCTGTAACATCAATGCCTCCTATCATGTCATCTGTGTTAGTGAGAATTAAGTCCAGCATAGTTGAATATCAGGAATCAATCTGGATCTTCCACTAGATGCAGATTTTCTCTTCCAGGTGATGTCAGGATGGTTAAAGTGTCCCATTACTATTCTGGTGTGCTTCTTACATTCCTTCCTTAATTAGTTACCTAGACACTGACATCATTAGGAAAGGACATTTTGAGAGGCATATTACATACTTTCAACGAATCAAATTCTTTTAATATGAAAGAAAAATAATATTGGGCTTTAACTTGGAACACATTAAAGGTGGGATTAATGAGGACTTGACATTAGAAGGGAGATTAGAAGCAACTCTGCTTTTTTACAGGTCAATATCTCCCTTTTTCTTCAACTCCCTGGACAAATGTAAAAACATCTCACCCTCTCCTCTTTCTTCCTTTCTTCCTCTCCTCCTCTCCTCCTCTCCTTTCCCCTTTCTTTCAGTCACAAGTCCAATACTGGAGCCTTCCTTCCTTCCTTCTTGCCTCCAACCCTCCTTTCTTTCTTTTCACAAGTTCCCTGATGAAGAAAAGAGAAATTGCCTGCTTTATATTATTTATAAAGCTGGTTAACCGGCTGATAACCAAGCATTGCCTGGCTATTTGTAGACACTGAAGCATTTGTCTGACAGGGAGCCATTGAGAGGGGCCTTCATTCCCCCTACTCCCATGCCCATCATCCCTTCCCTCTGCCATGTGCTCCTCTTCCTGTCATGTCTATGATGTTGGCATTTTGTTTCAAATCCATCATGCACGTCCCCATTGGTCCACTGGAGGGCAAACTTCATGGCTGGCTTTCCAGAGGAATCTGCAAAGGAAGTGAAATCACAAACAATTGCCCCTCTAGGATGCAGCACTCACTCACCTTAATTCCCCAGGGTCTCCTTTCCCCCTCCCGTGACATCACAAACAATTGTCCTCTAATATGCCACACTTGCTGTCCTTAATGTCTAAGGCATTCCAGAGTTATGAAGGATCACACATACAGAGAAACCCACACACGCCAGGGGGAACTCACCCCCCTATCCAGTATTTATTTCTAGAGGGTAAGACATCTGGGTTTTCAGTTTGGTTGAAATTGCTCCAGGTGCTCCAGAGTTATGCTGGAACGTACATACATACTTACTTACGCCAATTTATATAGCTGCCTACACACTCACAACTCTAGCAGCTTCCAAACAATGAAAACACAGTGTAGAAAAAAATAATAAATAACAGTAACACCCCCCCCAACACAAATCCCCTGGAAACAACACACAGTTAAATAAGCCATTTGATAGGCTCCATCGCACTCTGGGTTGCCCAGGACTGCTGTCAAATTCAAGTCTTCAGGGACCTATGAAAGACTGTCAAAGTAGCGGCCAGTCTAATTTCTGCAGGGATGATGTTCCAGAGGGAGGGAGCTAGCACACAGAAGGCCCTTTTTTTGGGTCCTGCCAGTTGTACCTACTTATGGTATGGGTTCTGCAACATGCCTTGCCTCTGTGCTCTAGTGAGTCAGATGGAGGTGACCAGCAAGACTCCTTGTTCATCAGACAAACCTGGTCCCAAGCGATAAATGCCTTTAAATGTGACATCTAGAACCCAGAATTGCACCTGGAAGCTAATAGGCAACCAATGCAGCTCCCAAAGGAGAATTGACATACTTGCACACCAAGGTCTGCACAAAACCATGTCAGCCTCTCTATTTTCAACCAACTGCAGCTTACGGATGCTTTTCAAGGGCAGTCTCTTGTAGAGTGCATTGCAACAGTCAAGTTGGGAGATGACTAGGGCCTGAGTAACAATGAGTAGGGATTGTTGGTCCAGGAATGTGGGTAACTGAAGCACAACCCACAGTTGTGCCAAGGCTCTCCTCCAGGAGGACCCCCAGGTTAGTCGGTGGGTCTGATTGGGGCAGTGCCACCCCGGCCAAAACTAAAGATGGCAATTCTCCATGGACCAAAGAACCTCCAAACCTAAAGCAACTCGATCTTGCCAGGGTTAAGTTTCTACCCATTGCTCCTCCCTCAGTCCCTAATTGTCTCCAGGCACTGCAAGAGGAAGGTCGCAGCATTGCTTAACTCACCAGTGTCTGAGACATAGAGGTTTTGGTGAGTGAAGCTGAGTTTCCACTGCTAGCTGGAGTCATAGGAAGAGTTGTAAAACTGAGACTATATTTTTTATCCGTCAAATAGAAAGATGCCCAAAGAGGTGGAAGCCATTGGTTCTTCCTTTCCTGGCCTTGGTGGGAGGAGAAAGAATTAGGGAACCAACCAGATAGTGGAACTACTGCCCAGAGACAGAACCTGGCCATCTTCTGAATCTAGGTAGAGGAAGGAATTGATATTGGAAAAAGAGAATTTAATAAAGGAGATTCCCAAACAGTCAATTTACACAGGAAGACCAGCAGCTGAGTTTATCAGAGAAATATTTTCCTTCTTAAAATAGTAAGATAAGGAAAGGGCCACTGAGACCTTGACACCAAGTTTCTACCCTTCCTGGGCTTTAAACTGTCAAGTATAGGAGGTTCAAATGACCATCTCTCCCTAGGTCTTTAAGGGGAAGGCTGTAGAGGGCTTTGGATTTCTTGTCTAAAATGCGGCTTATGGAAGCTGTGCTGCAAATGATGCAATCTCTAAAAGGAAAAACACTTTTCCTGGGAACGTGGGGCAAACATTCTCATTTGCCTTTAGAATTTGTCCTTAAATAATACATTGCTTAAGTTATCTAACCATGTTTTCAAGTAGACATTGGTTTTTTCTCTTTTCAGATGCTGAGAAATGCACCCAATGTCCAGCAGATCAGCATCCAAACATCAACCGAGATGACTGTATACCTAAGATTTATACTTTCTTATCCTATCAAGAAAATTTGGGGATCGCTCTAGCTTCACTTGCCCTGTTTCTGTCTGTGATAACAGGCTTCATCTTTGCAAGCTTCATTAAATTCCAAGAAACTCCAATAGTCAAAGCCAACAATCGGGATCTCTCCTACATCCTCCTCATCACCCTCCTGCTTTCCTTCTTGACTTCATTCCTATTCATTGGTCAGCCAAGGAGAGCCACTTGCCTTTTGCAACAAGTAGCATTCAGCAACATCTTCTCAGTTGCCATTTCTACCGTCTTGGCCAAAACAATCACTGTGGTATTAGCGTTCCTGGCCACAAAACCAGGAAATAAAGTACAGAGGTGGTTAGGAAAGAGCCTGGCCAATTCTATCATCCTTTCATGTTCTTGCTTTCAAATTGTCCTCTGCTGTATCTGGTTGGGCACTTGTCCCCCATTCCCTGAGGCAGACATGTACTCCCAATCTGAGGAGATCATCCTGCAATGCAATCAAGGCTCTGTTGCCATGTTTTACCTTGCCCTTGGCTACATGGGTTTCCTGGCTATTATATGCTTCACGTTGGCTTTCCTGGCCAGGAATCTCCCTGGTGCCTTCAACGAAGCCAAGCTCATCACCTTCAGCATGCTGGTCTTCTGTAGCGTCTGGATATCCTTCGTTCCCACCTACCTGAGCACCAAGGGAAAGTATACGGTGGCCGTGCAGGTCTTCTCCATCTTGGCCTCAAGTACTGGCCTGCTGTGTTGCATCTTCATCCCCAAGTGCTACATTATCTTTTTAAGACCAGACCTGAATACAAAAGAACATTTGATGTCAAAATAAAATAGAAATGGACTTTTGCTACCACTATCCCCAAAATGTCAGTTAATCACAGTAATTTATTCTTCTCAGATGTTGCTAAAGTCTGATTTCAGATGAATGGGATTGTTTACCAAAACAATGCAACCACCACACAGGTCCCATGGTAAATTTATTCAGAACATTCCCCTATAACCTCTGAACCTCAAGGTGCACATTTTTCTTACAACTAAGACCATTGTTCTTTGTAGATAGAAGAATGGCAGTGAGTGACCTGTGATCTCTTAGATTATTGAATATGAACTTGTAAGTATTCATCATTTCCCCCTCCTTTCTCAAATGTTTAAATATGAATGCATCCCCCTGTTTGCAGCAGGGGACCTCCTACCATTTTTTGGGAGGAGACCCACTCCAGGGGCAGCGTGGGACGCGCTGGCTCAGTGGTGAAGATGCTGAGTTTGTCAATCAGAAAGTGGGCAGTTTGGTGGTTTGAATCCCTAGCACCACATTACGGAATGAACCCCCATTACTTGTCTCAGCTTTTGCCAACCTAGCAATTTGAAAGCATGTAAAAATGCAAGTACAAAAATAGAAGCCACCTTTGGTAAGAATGTAACAGTGTTCTGTGTGCCTTCGGCATTTAGTCATGCTGCCACTTGAGCAGAGAGTCATCTTTCGACAGCTCTCGCTCTTTGGCTTTGAAACGGATTTGAGCACCACCCCCTAGAGTCGGGAAAAACTAGCACATATGTGTGAAAAGAAACTTTACCTTTAACTTTACCTTCCAGTACATACTATCTAATAAACACTGCATGAGTCTGGATTCTTTGCTTGGTATTCTTTGTTTTGATTCTACACATCCTATGTCAGGATAAACGACTTGTAGTATGGGCAAGAATTCAGAACCTAAAGGTACTGGTTGCCCCGGTACAATTTTATAGACCAACATATATACTTAGTTCCTGAAGGAAATAAAGACTTCCCCCCCCCCATCATCTACATCTCTTCTCTCTCTATAAAAACATTCTGATTCATAATTAACTTGACATCCAAGGATTCCTCACTTTCCAAATTCACAAACATCACTTTTCTAAGTGAATTTTGAGCCAAGGGTTCAAACTGTCCAAGTCTGCTACCAGGTCTCCATTCTCATCCATATTTATTTATTCAGTCAGTCAGTCCGTCAGTCAGTCAGTAAATCAATCATTCAATCAATTTTGAGAGTCATCCCTCTCAAACACATGTCTCTAGGCAATGAACAATTAAAAAAAATTAAATACAATTACAATAAAAATAGAAATAAATATATAAACATATAGCAGCCAATAATGATTATTATATATATTTGTGTTACAACCCCTGGTATGCCCAAATATGGCAGGGAGCTCACTACTCCCCCTTTCTGTCCTTTGGCTCATTACAGAGAACCAGCCAGGAAGAAAACCATATTTTTATTTTTAATTTTGCCTTTTTATATTTGTGTTGTATTTGTGCTGATAAATAAATAAAGCGAGACTAGTATAGATCTATTTCAAGCTATTTAGCTCTCATCGGCTAGCCATACCCTTACTGGGAATCGAACCAGGGCTGTATTGCACATTAGGCCGATGTAATTGCCACTAAGCCACAGGCTCTCTTCCTTATCAGCTAGGCCAGGGAAATAGGTATGTATTTGTGTTACAACGCCTGGTATGCCCAAATATGGGAGGGAGCTCACTACTCCCCCTTTCTGTCCTTCGGCTCATTACAGAGGACCATCCTGGCAGAAAACCATATTTTTATGGCATACCTACTTCCCTGTTATGGCCATCCATCTCAAACAACTAAATTTGACAGCAAATAGTCATGAAGTCAATTAACAAGAAATACAATACATATATCTGCCAAGAATTATTATAATCCATAGAAAGTAGCATAACCAGAAAACAGGGTCCTTCACATACTGAGGACCCCATGGCAGGGCACGAAGGTGGTTTTATGTGGATTTTGGAAAGTTAACAATGGATTTGGTTCCTCAGGTATCATTGTCCCATATTATGAATGCCTTTAAAGTAACCCCTTCAGTTAGAATCAGAAGCAAACTGGCAGATTAGGCTGCTCCATAGCAGAGACATTACATGCACCCCCCCCCCTAAGAGAACCCAAAACTGCATTAGGGTCACATTCTACAACAGTGATGGCTTTTGGGTATTCATCCAGGGCGGCTCCATGTCAAGCAGCACATTGCAGTAGGACAACTGGGAACGGCAACTGGGAGATGAGTGGCTGAGAGGAGAGCTCCTTGAGCCAAGAAAGGACATAACTGAAATTGAGCAAAGGCTCCCCTAGCCATGACTGCCACCTGTTCTTCAAGCAGGGGTTCTGAGTTCAACCCTGTTGTTAGGGTTGCCACTTGAGCAGAGAGGTTAGGGTTACTGGGCAATGGGGGGGGCATTGAACAGTTCCGATTTGAATGGTGCGAAAGGAAAAAAGTTGGGATTCTCCCTGCTGCAGCCCTTAAAAGGCAGAGAGAAGTTGAACCTTTTCCCCTCCATTCACAGAGGAGCTGTGGCTCCCTTTATGCCCCCCCCGGCCCCCTCCCTCCCGGGAGTCAAAGTACCTGAAAGGGAGAGGCAGACTGCCAGAGCTCCACTGAGAAGACATTTCTGATAAGAGAAAGGGCGCCAATCTGGCTGCAGTGCACCCAAGCTGGTGGAGCACCCGCAACTGCCTGCCCGTCACCAGGGAGACAGCCAGTGCAGCTTTGGGTGTGGCTTGGTGGGGGGAGTCATGTGACTGAAAGGGCATAACTGACGTAATGTTGGAAACACCCAATCAGTCACATGCCCCTCCCCCCCACCTAGCCACGTCCACTGAACTGGTCATAAAAAATTTTGAAACGCACCAAATCTGAGACAGCCTCTAGCATCTCAGGCATGGAGGTTGCCATGAAGCAGGAAATCTGGGACAGTCATAAGAATCTCAGTTGATCTTGTGCACTTAGCATCAGAGAGAGTCTTACAAACCATCAACGCATGAAGCAAGGCATTGAATGTGGACAAAGACTCTCAAATGATGACAACTACCCCTGCACACATACCCTGCCTTGTTGTGTTGGCTGCTGCCATATCATTGGTCTGCCTCTAAATAAGGACTAATTGTTCCTCTCTTAATGGGATCCACAGCTACCTACAGACCTATCAGAAAATTCCCCTAGAAAAAAACTCTAACCAAATCCATATTAATATGGGGGACAGCCATGCTGAAAGGCCAGATCCCTCTTGATAAGAGCAATGGCCCTTAGGCTTATGTACTACTTCACAATGCTATATGGCTCTCTCTAAGCTCTCTGGTTTACAGAGTCAGCCTATTGTCCCCAAATATCTGGGTCCTCATTTTAAAAACCTCAGAAGGATGGAAGGCTGAGTCAACCTGGAGCTGGTGAGAATCGAACTGATGGCAATTAGCAGAATTAGCCTGCAATGCTGCATTCTAATCACTGTGCCACTATGGCTAATCTTGACCCTGGGTTGATCATGTGTTATCCACAAGTGTTCTGTTGCTTAGGGTTAAGGTGCCAAATTTTCTAGTTTCCCTCACTGCCTCGTCGTCAAAGCTGAGAGTCACATATGTGAGTTCTCCCACTGGGCACCAGCCTATAGACATGTTAAAAGAGTAGGTAGTTTTCTTCTCTCCAATTATTCAAATAATATTCATTTGCTTATTTTTAATGTTAGGTACCTAGAGAGCCTTCTGCAACCTTTCTGAAGATGAAGGTGCTTTGATGTCAATATCAAACTCAGAAGCACAATCGGGTGGAGCCTATGCCAGAAACATTGAGTGCATCGATGGCTCTAGAGATTGAAAGAGGATTTGAGGGAGGTTAAAGGACAAGCAAAGACTGTGTTTCTGTCCCTTGGGTGGACTCATATTGGATCTGTAGCCTCTTTCCTGGAAAAGGGTTTGGTTTCTATCCACCTCTTCAGCCCCCATTCTTCATTAAAATAAAGGTGCCACAGAGAAGGCTCAGTCAGCAAGACAAACCATGTTGCTGATTCTTTTGATTCTGCTGCTCTTGTGGCTGCCAGAAGCTGATGGGACATGGAAAGCCAAATGTCTTCTGACTCTGGAGCAGGGGGAAGTGGACCCAGGGCATCTTTATAAATCAGGGGATTATTCCATTGCTGGTATATCTTCTGCATGGATGGCTTTGTTTCAATTATTAACCTTCGACAGAAGTCCTTCAACAAAGTCCACCGTGTAGGTCAATCCTCCTGCACCTTATTAAAGTCACTGCATTTCTAATGAATGTTTACTCTTGCAGCCCTCTGGAAATATAAGGTGCTCCCCTCTTGATCTGCTCCTTTTGCAAATGAATTACCTGAATTGGCCTTTCAGTCTCTTGGACCCTGTATGTAGCAAAGCTCATTTCCAGGTTTAAAGTAAAACAAATCGAGGGGTGGGATTCTACCGGTTTGGGCAAAGTGGTAGCTCCAATGATCAGCTGGGAACAAACCGGTTCGCTCCAACAATCAAGTGGGCCTGCCCACCTGCCCCTGCCCTTTACCTCCCTATAACTACTCAGCTGAGTGGATTGCTGCACCTCAGCTATTTTCCTCCCCAGCAGTAATGCAAAAGGTAAATTTTCTCCAAATGGCGCATACATGAGCTAAGTGAGCAGGCGCAAGCAAAGTGGTTGATCACCTAACCAGCTGTTAAACTGGAAGGATCCCACCACTCATAAAAACCAAACCAAATATTTTCCCAACCACTTTCCTTCTGATTGTATGAGTAGAGTTAGAGTGTGGACACATAGGAACAGAATGATCTCTCTGTTCCACTTGGTCCCTGGGCTTAGCAGGATTCTGGGGGACTCCCTAATCCAAGCAAAGAGAGAGAGTGTTAAAAATGCAGAGAAGAGGAACAAAGATGATTAGCGGACTGAAGGCTGATTAGGCTGAAACATGAAGAAATGTGGCAGGAATTGTCCATGTCTAGTCTTGTGAAAAGAAGGACTATGGTGACATGATAGCAATGTTCAAATGTTTAAATGGCTACCACAGAGAGGAGGGTGTCAGCCTGTTCTCCAAAGCATCTAAATGTAGAACAAGAAGCAGTGGGTGGAAACGAATGAAGGAGAGATCCTTCCTAGAACCAAGGCGAAATTTCCATAGCAGAGACATTACATGCACCCCCCCCTAAGAGAACCCAAAACTGCATTAGGGCCACATTCTACACCAGTGATGGCTTCTGGGTATTCATCCAGGGCAGCTCCATGTCAAGCAGCACATTGCAGTAGGACAACTGGGAGACGGCAACTGGGAGATTAGTGGCTGAGAGGAGAGCTCCTTGAGCCAAGAAAGGGCATAACTGAAATTGAGCAAAGGCTCCCCTAGCCATGACTGCCACCTGTTCTTCAAGCAGGGGTTCTGAGTTCAACTCTGTTGTCCCCCATCCAGGCCTCTCATATCTAGGCCTGACTGGAAGGGCCCCAGATAAACCATCTCATCCAAGACACTCTGGATCTGCAGGCAACCACCTTCTCCACCACATTCCTTTTTTAAGAAAGGTGGGAGCCATGGGAAAATGGTCCAGGATGATGGTGTCCAGCACCAGCCTCTTGAGAAGTGGGTGCAACAATGTCTTTTTTAAAGGTGCCAAGAACACCCCCCTATCTCTCAATGATGATAAAAGCATACTATGTCCATCCGAGGCTGGAGGAAGACCAATCAAATAGTTCCTGTCTGCCTGTAAAAGGTGGGGTAGCATAGTTAATGATTACAGTCACCAGGCATAACCATGACCAGAGAAAGGGGGAAAAGAAAATATCACTTCAGCTCACATTGTCACTGCTGTGACAGGAAAACCAGGTCAGGTGTGTGATCGCTGTTTTTAGTTGGATTGTTTTTAGTCCCCTGCCCCATCTTCCATCGCCAAATTTCACCCCACTGCGAGCATCTCTCATCCCTTGTGTGCAGGGAAAAACCGTACATAGTAAAGAAAAACTTCCCAAGAGTGCGCTAAGTTATTAATTACCTTGATCTCACGAGAAGATTTTCTTTACTGTGCAAGTTTTTTCCCTGCACACAATGGCTGAGAGATGCGATGGAGCTGCCAGACTCTGGTAAGATGCGTGTCTCGCAGGGGGGCACAATTTAGGGGTGGCAGGTGTGGTAGGGCTGCTAAAGGAGGGGAAACGGGGGTGGGGTAGATAGGTAGAAATTTCAAAAATTGTCCTACTTTTTCCTCTGTGTGTGGCTTGGTGGGGGGTTGTATGACGGAGTGGGCATCACTGATGTCAAGTTGGCCACACCCACTCAGTCAAGTTGGCCACACCCACCAAACTGGTAATGAATTTTTTTGAAATCCACCACTTCATAGTTGCCATGATGGTTATGAACTCCTGGGCTGTTTCTGAGGTCAGCCTCAGGGAGGGCAAATTGAAGCTCCCAAGACCATCAGCCTGGAGGCCTAAGGATCCAAAACTTAGACAGCCTCTAGCATCTCAGGTGTGGAGGTTGATATGCAGTAGGAAGTCTGGGACAGTCATAAGAGTCTCAGTTGATCTTGTGCACTTATCATCAGACAGAGGCTGACAACCATCAACGTATGAAGCAAAGCCTTGAAGGTGAACAAAGACTCTCAAATGAGAACAACTACCCCTGCACCAGGGGTGGGTTTCTGACGGTTCTCACCGGTTCGGTAGAAGAGCTTCCACAAATCTACCATACCGGTCAAAAGAGGTTCCACCGGTAGACCCGGAAGTTGCCCGCTCACTCACCCCGCCCGTTTTGTTGCAGCTCTCTCGCTCTCCCGCCTGTCTGCACTAAACTAGCCAAACCCGCCGCTCACTAATTGGCTTGGTTTAGCCTCCCTGGATGTCACAGCAGCAGCCCCAAGCATGCTGATCTCGGCATTTTTTGCATCGTGGCGTGCTGCAAGAGTGAGGGAGTGAAGACCTTTTCCGGATTGCTGGTGGTGGAGGTGCAGGCCCATTGCCCTTTGCTCAGCAAAGCAAGTCCAGGGAAGTCCTTTGTGCCAGCTGGAAAAGGTCTTCACTCAATCCCGCTTGCAGCACGCCACGATGCAAAAAATGCCGAGATCAGCGTGTTTGGGGGCTGCTGCTGCAATGTCCAGGGAGGCCAAACTGAGCCGCGCGCCTCTCCCAGCTGCTTCCAAGGCTTCCTGGAATGCCAAGAACCTTCGCGCTCTTCTCGGCTCCTCGCCACTGCAATAGACGTCCAGAAGTGGCAGGAGCTATTGGTCTGGAAACCCAAGGCCCATTAGCCCCAAAAGCTGCTTCTGGACATCTATTGCAATCCCAAGCAGAGCACGGAGAAGAGCGTGAAGATTAGGGTTACTGGGCAATGGGGGAGGGGATGGAGCAGTTCCACTCTGAATGGAGAGACAGGAAAAAAGTTGGGATTCTCCCTGCTGCAGCCCTTAAAAGGCAGAGAGAAGTTGAACCTTTTCCCCTCCATTCACAGAGGAGCTGTGGCTCCCTTTATGCCACCCCCCCGGCCCCCTCCCTCCCTGGGGTCAAAGTACCTGAAAGAGAGAGGCATGCTGCCAGAGCTCCACTGAGAAGACATTTCTGAGAAGAGAAAGGGCGCCAATCTGGCTGCAGTGCACCCAAGCTGGTGGAGCACCTGCAACTCTCCGCCCGTCACCAGGGAGACAGCCAGTGCAGCTTTGGGTGTGGCTTGGTGGTGGTGGGAGTCATGTGACTGAATGGGCATAACTGACGTCATGTTGGAAACACCCAATCAGTCACATGCCCCTCCCCCGTACACCTAGCCACGTCCTCTGAACTGGCAGTAAAATTGTTTGAAACCCACCAAATCCGAGACAGCCTGTAGCATCTCAGGCATGGAGGTTGCAATGAAGCAGGAAATCTGGGACAGTCATAAGAGTTTCAGTTGATCTTGTGCACTTGTCATCAGACAGAGTCCTACAAACCATCAACGCATGAAGCAAGGCATTGAATGTGGACAAAGACTCTCAAATGATGACAACTACCCCTGCACACATACTCTGCCTTGTTGTTTTGGCTGCTGCCATATCATTGGTCTGCCTCTAAATAAGGACTAATTGTTCCTCTCTAAATGGGATCCATAGCTACCTACAGACCTATCAGCAAATTCCCCTAGAAAAAAAGCCTAACCAAATGCATATTAATATGGGGGACAGCCATGCTGAACGGCCAGATCCCTCTTGATAAGAGCAATAGCCCTTAGGTTATGTACCACTTCACAATGATATATAGCTCTCTCTAAGCTATCTAGTTTACAGAGTCAGCGTATTGTCCCCAAATATCTGGGTCCTCATTTTAAAAACCGCAGAAGGTTGGAAGGCTGAGTCAACCTGGAGCTGGTGAGAATCGAACTGATGGCAATCAGCAGAATAAGCCTGCAATGTTGCATTCTGATCACTGTGCCACTATGGCTCATCTGGCCCTGGGTTGATCATGCGTTCCCCACAAGTGTTTTATTGGTTAGGGTTAAGGTGCCAAATTTTCTAGTTTCCATCACTGCCTCATCGTCAAAGCTTAGAGCCACATATGCAAGTTCTCCCACTGGGCACCAGCCTGTAGACATGTTAAAAGAGTAGGTAGTTTTCTTCTCTCCAATTATTCAAATAATATTCATTTGCTTATTTTTTTATGTTAGGTACCTAGAGAGCCTTCTGCAACCTTTCTGAAGATGAAGGTGCTTTGATGTCAATATCAAACTCAGAAGCACAATTGGGTGGAGCCTATGCCAGAAACACTGAGTGCATCGATGGCTCTAGAGATTGAAAGAGGATTTGAGGGAGGTTAAAGGACAAGGAAAGACTGTGTTTCTGTCCCTTGGGTGGACTCATATTGGATCTGTAGCCTCTTTCCTGGAAAAGGGTTTGATTTCTATCCACCTCTTCACCCCATTCTTCATTAAAATAAAGGTGCCACAGAGAAGGCTCAGTCACCAAGACAAACCATGTTGCTGATGCTTTTGAGTCTGCTGCTCTTGTGGCTGCCAGAAGCTAGTGGGATAATGAAAGCCAAATGTCTTCTGACTCTGGGGCAGGGGGAAGTGGACCCAGGGCATCTTTATAAGTCAGGGGATTATTCCATTGCTGGCATATTTTCTGCATTGATTGCTTTTATTCAATTATTAACCTTCGACAGAAGTCCTTCAGCAAAGTTCTCCTCGTACGTCAATCCTCCTGCACCTTATTACAGTCACTGCATTTCTAATGAATGTTTACTCCTGCAGCCCTCTGAAAATATAAGGTGCTCCCCTCTTGATCTGCTCCTTTTGCAAACGAATTACCTGAATTGGCCTTTCAGTCTCTTGGACCCTGTATGTAACAAAGCTCATTTCGAGGTTTAAAGTAAAAGAAATCCAGGGGTGGGATTCTACTAGTTTGGGCAAAGTGGTAGCTCTGGCGATCAGCTGGGAGCAAACCAGTTCTCTCCAACAATCAAGTGGGCCTGCCCACCCGCCCCTGCCCTTTACCTCCCTATATCTCCTCAGCTGAGCGGATTGCTGCACCTCAGCTGTTTTCCTCCCCAGCAGTAATGCAGAAGGTAAATTTTCTCCAAACAGTCCATGTGTGAGCTGAGTGAGCAAGCGCAAGCAAAGAACACAATCACTGAACCGGTTGTTAAACTGGAAGGATCCCACCACTGATAAAAACCAAACCAAATATTTTCCCAACCACATTCCTTCTGATTGCATGAGTAGAGTTAGAGTGTGGACACATAGGAACAGAATGATCTCTCTGTTCCACTTGGTCCCTGGGCTTAGCAGGATTCTGGGGGACTCCCTAATCCAAGCAAAGAGAGATAGTGTTAAAAATGCAGAGAAGAGGAACAAAGATGATTAGCGGACTGGAGGCTGATTAGGCTGAAACATGAAGAAATGTGGCAGGAATTGTCCATGTCTAGTCTTGTGAAAAGAAGGACTATGGTGACATGATAGCAATGTTCAAACGTTTAAATGGCTACCACAGACAGGAGGGTCTCCAAATCATTTAAATGTAGAACAAGAAGCAATGGATGGAAATGAATGAAGAAGGGATCCTTCCTAGAACTAAGGCGAAATTTACTGACAGTTGGAAAATTAATCAGTGGAACAGCTTCCTTACAGAAGTTATGGGTGCAGTGTCACTGGAGGTTTTTAAGCAGAGATTGGCCAACCATTTGTCTGGAATGGTATAGGGTCTCTTACTCGAGAAGGGGGTTGGACTACATGACCTATAAGATCCCCTCTAACTCTCTTATTCTGTTCTTTTCTGCTATTTTCATTCTGCATTGGAGATAAGATAATTCTACCTTTTTTACCCACACCAAATTTACTGCTGCCATGAAAGAGCCCTGGTTAGCATCATAGACATTTGTGGAGTTTGGGATTTTCTTTCATTCTTATTCACAAGTCCAGGCCAGGGACTTAAGAAACCTTTTTTAAAATGAAAACATGGTTTTTACGATATTGGGTGATTGCCTGTTTGTTTGGTTTGTTCCTTTATTTGTATAACTCATTGATCTTATGTCAATCAGTGTCTTTTAATTACAAGTTGAAAGAAAAAGGAAAACATAAACAGAGCCAAGAAATAACAAAAAACACAACCCATCAAAGATCCATCTAACAGGGGTTGAACCTTCACTCAAAGGCCTTTAAATTATTTTGAATGTCATCTGGGTGGGAACCATTTTCAGTCATTCTAAATATTTGGACCTATTACAAAAATATCTAGAATATAAATGAATTAATAATATATGGATTCTTTTATCCATCTGGAAATTAGTAAGACAAAGAGGGGCGGGGGAAACAAATAGGGGATAAGATGAAAACTGACACAGGAAATTCATTTCGTATATGTGGAACCAATGGGAGAATGTCTTGGAAACGCACAATAATTTAAAATTTTCTATTGTTTTTATTCTTTTTTATGGTAATACTTTGGAATATTTGGAAGAATAATAGTGATTAAGAGGTTTAAAAAATTTATTGTGAAAGAAAAGTTAATATCAAGTTAATATTTATTAATATGTTCGTACCTGCAGAAAAGCATTCAGACTTTTTTCAAAATGTATGCCCTTCCTTTTTGCTATGGAGGACATCAAACTCAATGACCATCTCTTACCCAACATCACCCTGGGTTATAATATCTATGAGAACTTCTTCAAGGTAGAAATGACTACAGATCCTTTGCTGGACCTGCTTTCCGACGGGGAGGCCAATGTGCCCAACTACAAGTGTGGAAGGCAGAGAAACACAGTGGCTGTTCTGGAAGCAGCTGAGACTGGCATCTCCATCCAGATTTCAACCATGTTGGGCACCTACAAAATCCCTCAGGTGTGTCTTTCTTGGGGAGACAGTTATGAGTCATGCAACTTTAAATCAGCGGTCCTCTGCTGCAAATTAATAGAAGAGCTTTTTATAGAAACGTTGCTTGTTACGTTTAAAATAATGTCTTCCATTTCTTTCAGATCAGTTATGGTTTTGCTTCTAGGATTCTGGTGGATAAAACTCATTTTCCTTTCTTCTACCCAATGCTTCCTGCAGAAGGGGTCCAATATCCAGGAATAGTCCAGCTTCTCCTCCATTTCAGGTGGACCTTGGTTGCTCTTCTTGCTCCAGAAACTGACCAGGGGGAGAGGTTCATGAGGACAATGTCTTCTTGGATGTTAAGGAATGGCATTTGTGCAATTGTATATCAAAGCTTTTCAATAAATGCTGCTGATACGATCATCAGTCCAAGGAAGTATTACAAATTTACAAAAGTCAATGTCATTGTTTACGACTCAGAGACTAGTTTCTTCTCAATAGGAATGAAAATTATAAATGTGATGATTAAATACTTTCTAGACTTTACAGATAAAGTATGGATCACCACAGCTCAATGGAATCTCAGCTTTGATTTGATCTTTCTTCTGAAGAATATGAAACAAGTTGCTGCCATTTTTTCCTTTCTGGTAAAGAAAAAGAAATGGGGAAACTATGATAATGCGATTCTCGTGAATGATTTGAAGTCTACGTTTTTAAAGAAAAACTTTAGATGTTCATCCACTAAGGATGCCTTTTCTGTGAAAGTCTGGAGACGGTGCCGACAGACAGAAGAATTGGAGGCTCTGAGGAAAGAGGAGATTGATCAGATCCTGGCTCTGGATGGCTATCTTCTTTATGAGACCGTCTGGGCTTTGGGAAGGGCCTTAAATTCAGCTTATATCTCCACTTCTAAGAGATCCATGAGGAACAGGGGCATCAAGGTGGAAGCTCCGAGGATGAAGCATTGGCAGGTATTTCTTTTCCATTATACATCTTTCCTTGAAATATGACATTTAGTTTTATGCCTTGGTTACTCATTCTGAAAAAAATAATTATCCTGAAACTCCAATCCCTCCTAATTTCAACATTCCATTTGCATCATGAAATGAAAGGGGTCAACCTATTTTCCAAATACCTGAAGGCAAGACAAGAAACAACAGATGGAAACCAATCAAGGAGAGAAGCATCCTAGAACTAAGAAAAACATTCCTAATTGTTGGAATATTGATCCCGTGGAATTCCTTGCCTTCAGACATTCAGGGCACTATCACTGGAAGCTTTTAAGAAGGGACTGGACAGCCTCTGGTCTGAAATGGTCTCCTGCTTGGACAGGGGTTTGGACTAGAAGACCCACAAGGTCCCTTCCAACTCTATTATTCTATGTCCATTCTCCTTTCCATTTCCTCTGATTGTTTTTCATTTTGGTTTTTTGCAATATTTTCTTGTTTAATTTTATGTACTTTTGAAGCATTTTGAGTTGATATTTTCTTTGTTCAGCCTTTCTTTCTTTTTTCTCAAATTGATGAGGTTGTACAAACAAAAAGCCAACTTGGGGTTACACATTAGACTGTTTCAGACAATCTGGTAATTGTCTCCAATCTCCGAAAGGAATGACTGGTAACAAGAAGAGAAATGCTATGGACAAAAGTCTTTGGATCACGAGTGACACTTCCCATGCTAAGTACTGGTCTTCACCACTGCAGATCCTGGAGAACAAAACAGGAAGGTAGACAATGGAAAGCCCTCTATCTCGATAAGGCAACAAATAATGCAGAGAAATATGAAATAATAAACCACAACAGAAAGAAAATCAAAACAACAAAAATATTTTTAGAAAAATAAAACATTAAAGAAAAATAATTGGTAGTTTCCTTTTTGGTGAATTGTTGATCAGCATTGCTGTGAGAAAGAGATGTGAAGAGGAAAATGATCAGATGTCAAAACTCCTAACCTTTACATTCATTGTTCTAATCTGCATTTTGAAATGTAATGTTTGCAGAGGTTATTTTCCCTCCCTCATTCATAAACTCCTGACCTAGTTGAGAACTTAAAACTGAACTGGATTTTTGAACAGGGAGAAGTGTTCCTATCCCTCCCAGCATTGACCAAAGGGTCTTTTCCAAGAACTTCTGAAGTCTTTTCTAATCTCCACTTTTCCTGTCCTTCCCAGCTTCACACTTTCCTTCAAAGCTCTCAGTTTAACAATAATGCCATCGAAGGAGTTTATTTGGATGGGAAAGGAGGGCTGACAGCTGATCTGGACATTGTGAACTGGATCTGGTTCCCAAACAAGTCTGTCATAAAAGTGAAATCTGGGAGTCTAAAAAAACAGGCATCCCGAGATTTGAAATTTACCATTGACCAGAAGAATATCGCACAGGTGGAAATGATGAGCAAGGTGGGAATAATGTTCCATGGAAGGTGGCCAAAACAGGATTCCACTTGTTTGTTTGTTTGCTTTTTAAGGGGGGGGGATTGCTTTGAATGCCTTTGAGTTTTCTTATCAGTTGATCAGGTTCTCAAGAATGCAGATTTCTTATCAGCTATTCAGGTGTCCTCAAAATAGTTTGTCTTCAGTTTTCACCCAAACAATTAATTGAGTCTCTGGAAAGGGAAGAAGAGTGAATCAGTTATGCAGATAACATCATATACTTAATCAAAGCAAAAAATCCACCCATCCTATCCCCGATCAATTTAATGCCTAAAGTTTAAATGAAAGCCTAAAGTTGTACTGTTTCTTAAACATTAAGAGGGAAGGAAAAAAGAGAAAATAAATATACAGTTCAGCCTCTTTGATGAATCTCACATATCTTCTTGGCCTCTAATGAGTCAAAGCTAACCTTTAAACTGGAGATCACCCACCCTTTCTTCCTTCGCCATTTTTCTGTAAACAAATTCATTTTCTGGGTCTTTCCTCTTTCTCTCCTCAGCCCCTGCCTCCTTCCAGGTGTGTGGAAAGTTGCCAACCTGGGTTCATGAAGGTAGCTCGGGAAGGGGAGGTCATCTGCTGCTATGATTGTCGTGCAGAAGGAACCATCTCCACCATGGAAGGTGGGTGACACCAGAGAAAAAGGACAAATGCTGGAGGAAACAATAGAATAAAAGAATAACAGAGTTTGAAGGGACCCTGGAGGTCTTCCTGTCCATCCCACTGCTCAAGCATTAAATTCTAAAACATGTAAGAGAAACAGTTGTCCAATTTCATCTTACAAATCTCCATTGGTGAAGCACCCATGATTTCTGAAGGCAAGCGGTTCTACTTATTAGAATAGAATAGAATAGAATAACAAAGTTGAAAGGGACCTTGGAGGTCTTCTAGTCCATCCCCCTGCATAGGCAGGAAACCCTATATCATTTCAGACAAATACCTAGCCAACATCTTCTTTAAAACTTCCATTTTATTACATTTATTAATTGTTCTGCCAAGAAATGTCTCCTTAGTTCAAGATTATTTCTCTTCTTCATTACTGTCCATCCGTTGCTTTTTTACATGTTGAAAGAAACTTTTTTTGTTATTTTTGACTCTTGTAGCAAATCTTTATTCATTTTGGGCCTTAGCTATCCTGACTTCATCATTGCAAGTTCAGCCTATTTGCTATTGTTCTGCTTTAGATAGTATATGGGCCCCTCTTTCCACTTTTTATGCTTGTCCTTTTTTCCTTTCAGTTTATCAGAGTCCTTTGTGCAGCCATGCTGGTTTCTTTACACATCTCTTGTTTTTCTTCTTCATTGGAATTGTGTTAGACTAGGCTTTTTAAATTTCCTGTCTCAAATTTTCCCAAGCTTTTTGGGTTGTTTTGCCCTTGATGATTTTCGTCCATGAAATACTTTCCAAGCTCTCTCCAAGTTTATTGAAATCAGCTCACTTGAAGTACAAGACTCTAGTTTGACTTCTTCTATTGCTAATGATTGGATAATGTTGAGTTCCAGGGTTGCATGGCCACCTCCCTCCAAAGGTTCCTGTAACATCAATGCCTCCTATCATGTCATCTGTGTTAGTGAGAATTAAGTCCAGCATAGTTGAATATCAGGAATCAATCTGGATCTTCCACTAGATGCAGATTTTCTCTTTCAGGTGATGTCAGGATGGTTAAAGTGTCCCATTACTATTCTGGTGTGCTTCTTACATTCCTTCGTTAATTATTTACCTAGACCCTGACATTTTTAGAAAAGGACATTTTGAGAGGCATATGACATGCTTTCAACGAATCAAATTCTTTTAATATGGTACAAAAATAATATTGGGCTTTAACTTGGAACACATTAAAGATGGGATTAATGAGGACTTGACATTAGAAGGGAGATTAGAAGCAACTCTGCTTTTTTACAGGTCAATATCTCCCTTTTTCTTCAACTCTCTGGACAAATGTAAAAACATCTCACCCTCTCCTCTTTCTTCCTTTCTTCCTCTCCGCCTCTCCTCCTCTCCTTTCCCCTTTCTTTCAGTCACAAGTCCAATACTGGAGCCTTCCTTCCTTCCTTCTTGCCTCCAACCCTCCTTTCTTTCTTTTCACAAGTTCCCTGATGAAGGAAAGAGAAATTGCCTGCTTTATATTATTTATAAAGCTGGTTATCCAGCTGATAACCAAGCATTGCCTTGGAGCATTTTTTTGACAGGGAGCCATTGAGAGGGGCCTTTATTCCACCTACTCCCATGCCCATCATCCCTTCCCCCTCCCATGTGCTCCTCTTCCTGTCATGTCTATGATGTTGCCATTTTGTTTCAAATCCATCAGGCACGTCCCCATTGGTCCACTGGAGGGTAAACATCATGGCTGGCTTTCCAGAGGAATCTGCAAAGGAACTGAAATCACAAACAATGGGTGGCTCTAGGATGCAGCACTCACTCACCTTAATTCCCCAGGCTCTCCTTTCCCCCTCCCGTGACATCACAAACAATTGACCTCTAATATGCCACACTTGCTGTGTCCAAGGCATTCCAGAGTTATGCAGGAGCACACATACGGAGAAACCCACACATGCCAGGGGTATCTCATCCACCTCCCCCCAGTATTTATTTCTAGAGGGTAAGTCATTTGTGTTCTCAGTTTGGTTGAAATTGCTCCAGGTGCTCCAGAGTTATGCTGGAACATACATACATACTTACTTACGCCAATTTATATAGTTGTCTACTCACTCACAACTCTAGCAGCTTCCAAACAATGAGAGCACAGTGTAGAAAAAAATAATAAATAACAGTAACACCCCCATCCCCCCACACACAAATCTCCTGGAAACAACCCACAGTTAAATAAGCCACTTGATAGGCTCCATTGCACTCTGGGTTGCCAAAGACTGCTGTCAAAATCAAGTCTTCAGGGACCTATGAAAGACTATCAAAGTAGCGGCCAGTCTAATTTCTGCAGGGATGATGTTCCAGAGGGAGGGAGCTAGCACACAGAAGGCCCTTCTTCTGGGTCCTGCCAGTTGTACCTACTTATGGTATGGGTTCTGCAACATGCCTTGCCTCTGTGCTCTAGTGGGTCAGATGGATGTGACCAGCAAGACTTGTTCCTTAGACAAACCTGGTCCCAAGCGATGAATGGCTTTAAATGTGACATCTAGAACCCAGAATTGCACCTGGAAGCTAATAGGCAACCAATGCAGCTCCCAAAGGAGAATTGACAGGTTTGCACACCAAAGTCTGCACAAAACCACGTGAGCCCCACTATTTTCAACCAACTGCAGCTCACGGATGCTTTTCAAGGGCAGTCTCTTATAGAGTGCATTGCAATAGTCAAATTGGGAGATGACTAGGGCCTGAGTAACCATGAGTAGGGATTGTTGGTCCAGGAATGTGGGTAACTGAAGCACAACCCACAGTTGTGCCAAGGCCCTCCTCCAGCAGAACCTCCAGGTTTTGCGGTGAGTCTGTTTGGGGCAGGGCCATCCCACCCAAAACTAAAGATGGCAATTCTCCAGAACCCCCAAACCCAAAGCCACTCAGTCTTCCAGGGTTAAATTTCTACCCATTGCTCCTCCTCCAGCCCCTAAGAGTCTCCAGGCACTGCAAGAGGAAGGTCGCAGCATTGCTTAACTCACCAATGACTGAGACATAGCACTTTTGTTGAGTGAAGCTGAGTTTCCACTGGTAGCTGGAGTCACAGGAAGAGTTGTAAAACTGAGACTATATTTTTATTCGTCAAATAGAAAGATGCCCAAGGAGGTGGAAGCCATTGGTTCTTGCTTTCCTGGCATGGGTGGGAGGAGAAAGAATTAGGGAACCAACCAGGTAGCGGAACTACTGCCCAGACACAGAACCTGGCCATCTTCTGGATCTAGGTAGAGGAAGGCATTGATATTTAATAAAGGAGATTCCCAAAAAGACAGTTTACACAGGAAGACCAGCAGCTGAGTTTATCAGAGAAATATTTTCCTTCTTAAAATAGTAAGATAAGGAAAGGGCCACTGAGACCTTGACACCAAGTTTCTACCCTTCCTGGGCTTTAAACTGTCCAATATAGGAGGTTCAAATGACCATCTCTCCCTAGGTCTTTATGGGGAAGGCTGTAGAGGGCTTTAGATTTCTTGTCTAAAATGCGGCTTATGGAAGCTGTGCTGAAAATGATGCAATCTCTAAAAGGAGAAACACTTTTCCTGGGAACGTGGGGCAAACATTCTCATTTGCCTTTAGAATTTGTCCTTAAAAAATACACTGCTTAAGATATCTAACCATACTTTCAAGCAGACATTGATTTTTTCTCTTTTCAGATGCTGAGAAATGCACCAAATGTCCAGCAGATCATCATCCAAACATCAACCGAGATGACTGTATACCTAAGATTTATACTTTCTTATCCTATCAAGAAAATTTGGGGGTCACTCTAGCTTCACTTGCCCTGTTTCTGTCTGTCATAACAGGCTTAGTCTTCGCAAGCTTCATTAAATTCCAAGAAACTCCAATAGTTAAAGCCAACAATCGGGATCTCTCCTACATCCTACTCATCACCCTCCTGCTTTCCTTCTTGACTTCATTCCTATTCATTGGTCAGCCAAGGAGAGCCACTTGCCTTTTCCAACAAGTAGCATTCAGCAACATCTTCTCAGTTGCCATTTCTACAGTCTTGGCCAAAACAATCACTGTGGTATTAGCGTTCCTGGCCACAAAACCAGGAAATAAAGTACAGAGGTGGCTAGGAAAGAGCCTGGCCAATTCTATCATCCTTTCATGTTCTTCTTTTCAAATTGTCCTCTGCTGTATCTGGTTGGGCACTTGTCCCCCATTCCCTGAGGCAGACATGTACTCCCAATCTGAGGAGATCATCCTGCAATGTAATCAAGGCTCTGTTGCCATGTTCTACCTTGCCCTTGGCTACATGGGTTTCCTGGCTATTATCTGCTTCACAGTGGCTTTTCTGGCCAGGAATCTCCCTGGGGCTTTCAATGAAGCCAAGCTCATCACCTTCAGCATGCTGGTCTTCTGCAGCGTCTGGATATCCTTCGTTCCCACCTACCTGAGCACCAAGGGAAAGTATATGGTGGCCGTGCAGGTCTTCTCCATCATGGCTTCAAGTACTGGCTTACTGTGCTGCATCTTCATTCCCAAGTGCTACATTATCTTTCTAAGACCAGATCTGAATACAAAAGAACATTTGATGTCAAAATAAAATAGAATTGGACTTTTGCTACCACTTTCCCCAAAATACCAGTTAATCACTCAAATATGTTATTTACTATTCCAATGTTCCTAAAATGGCATGTGCACATATGTATCCATATATCCAAACAAACAAATATTTAGAAAAAGAAACTTATTTGTTAATAAATATATTCTACCTTTTTTGTTTGTGTTTAAGGATGTAGAAAACAGATAGGAATTTCTCTCCCCCTCCCCTTCCAAAATGTCGCCCGTCATTTGGTTTATCAGTGAAAGCCCAAAACATCCACGAATCTGTTTTTAAAAAGCTAGTGTGTATCCCATCTTTCAATAACACAGGAGCACAAGTAATTCCCCATGCCACTGCATTTTGCAACAACCAATTTGCCAGGATAAACGACTTGTGGGATGGACAAGAATTCAAAAACTAAAGGTACTGGTTGCCCAAGTACAATTTTATAGACCAACATATATACTTAGTTCCTGAATGAAATAAAGACTTCCCCCCCCCCCATCATCTATATCTCTTCTCTCTTTATAAAAACATTCTGATTCATAATTAACTTGACATCCAAGGATTCCTCTCTTTCCAAATTCACAAACATCACTTTTCCAAGTGACTTGTGAGCCAAGTTTTCAAACTGTCCAGGTCTGCTGTTAGGTCTCCATTCTCATCCATATTAATTCATTTGTTCGTTCGTTCGTTTTGTCAGGCCTGCAACCATGTTCCTTTTGGATCTTTGGCCTGCCACACTTCTATCCACTATGCTGTTTCTATAGTGGGGAAATGGGAGGGGGATAGTAAGCAGTAGAATGTGATGTAACCAAAATAAAATTCCTTTCAAGAATGCCAAGGTCATCCTTTGTCTTGGCACCTCTGCACCTGACCGGAACTGGATGGGTGGAACTGCCAGCATGACAGCGGAAGATTGGACCATGTGGTGGACTTGTGGGTGTGGAGACAAGATCATGAACTTTAACATGGGGAGAAAACACAAGAAGCTTCAGATTTGGGTTTTCCCACAGATGTGCCAGCATGGCTCTCTTAATAAATTGGAACTTTGAGCAATGCTGTTCTTTGACTCTGATTTAATTTTGGATGCCATCTGGAACACTGGGATTAACATTCTTCGATCATCCCTCTCAAACACATGTCTCTCGGCTATGAACAATTTAAAAAATTAATTAAATACAATAAAAATACAGTAAAAATAAAAATAAATATATAAATATATGGCAGTCAATAATGATTGTTATTATATATATATTTTCAACTATTATGGCCATCCATCTCAAACAACTGAATTTGACAGCAAATAGTCATGAAATCAATTAACAACAAATACAATCACAATAAATACAGCTGCCAAGAATTATTATAATCCATAGAAGGTAGCATAACCAGAAAACAGGGTCTTTAACATACTGAGGACCCCATGACAGGGCACAAAGGTGCTTTTTAAGTGGATTTTGGAAAGTTAAGAATGGATTTGGTTCCCCGGGTATCACGGTCCCATACCATGAAAGGCTTTAAAGCAACACCTTCAGTAAGAATCAGAAGCAAACTGGCAGATAATGCTGCTCCATAGCAGAGACATTACATGCACCCCCCCCCCCAAAAAAAATTGCATTAGGGTCACATTCTGCACCAGCTCTCCATTATAGCTTCTGGGTATTCATCAAGGACAGCTCCATATAAATTGGCACATTGCAGTAGGACAGCAATAGCCCTTAGGCTTATTTACCACTTGACAAGGCTATATAGCACTCACTAAGCTCTCTGGTTTACAGACTCAGCCTATTGCCCTCAACAATCTGGGTCCTCATTTTGAAAACCTCAGAACGATGGAAGGCTGAGTCAACCTGGAGCTGGTGGGAATCGAACTGCTGGCAATCAGCAGAATTAGCCTGCAATGCCTGCATTCTAATCACTGTGCCACCATGGCTCATCTTGACCCTGGGTTGATCATGCATTCCCCACAAGTGTTTTATTGGTTAGGGTTAGGGTGCCAACGTTTCTAGTTTCCATCACTGCCTCATCGTCAAAGCTTGGAGCTACATATGTGAGTTCTCCCATTGGGCACCAGCCTGTAGACATGTTAAGGGATTAGGTAGTTTTCTTCTCTCCAATTATTCAAATAATATTCATTTGCTTATTTTTTATGTTAGGTACCTAGAGAGCCTTCTGCAACCTTTCTGAGGATGAAAGCCTGTCAGAAGGTGCTTTGATGTCAATATCAAACTCAGAAGCAAAATAGGGTGGAGTCTATGCCAGAAATGCTGAGTGCATCGATGGCTCTAGAGATTGAAAGAGGATTTGAGCGAGGTTTCAGGACCAGCAAAGACTGTGTTTCTGTCGCTTTGCAGGACTCAGACTGGATGGGAAGCCTCTGCCATGGAAAAGGGTTTGGTTTCTATCCAACCCTTCATCACATTCTTCACTGAAATAAATGTACCACAGAGACTGCTCAGTTAGCAACACAAATCATGTTGCTGATGCTTCTACTTCTGCTGCTCATGTGGCTGCCAAAAGCTGATGGGACATGGAAAGCCAAATGTCTTCTGACTCTGGGGCAGCGGGAAGTGGACCCAGGGCATCTTTATAAGTCAGGGGATTATTCCATTGCTGGTATATTTTCTGCATGGATTGCTTTGTTTCGATTATTAACCTTCGACAGAAGCCCTTCAACAAAGTACGACACGTACGTCAATCCTCCTGAACCTTATTAAAGTCACTGCATTTCTAATGAATGTTTACTCCTGCAGCCCTCTGAAAATATAAGGTGCTCCCCTCTTGATCTGCTCCTTTTGCAAACGAATTACCTGAATTGGCCTTTCAGTCTCTTGGACCCTGTATGTAACAAAGCTCATTTTGATGTCTAATGTAAGAAAAAACAGGTGGGATTCTACCGGTTTGGGAAAAGTGGTAGCTCCAATGATCAGCTGGGAGCAAACCGATTCGCTCCAACAATCAAGGTGGCCCACCCGCCCACCAATGTGCTTTACCTACCTATATCTTCTCAGTTGAGTTGTGAAGCAGAACGGATTGCTGCACCTCAGCTGTTTTCCTCCCCAGCAGTAATGCAGAAGGTAAATTTTCTCCAAACAGTCCATGTGTGAGCTGAGTGAGCAAGCGCTAGCAAAGCACACAATCACTGAACCGGTTGTTAAACTGGAAGGATCCCACCACTCATAAAAACCAAACCAAATATTTCCCCAACCACTTTCCTTCTGATTGTATGAGTAGAGTTAGAGTGTGGACACATAGGAACAGAATGCTCTCTCTGTTCCACTTCATCTCTGAGCTGAGCTGGATTCTGGGGGACTCCCTAATCCAAGCAAAGAGAGATAGGGTTAAAAAAGCAGAGAAGAGGAACAAAGATGATTAGCGGACTGAAGGCTGATTAGGCTGAAACATGAAGAAATGTGGCAGGAATTGTCCATGTCTGGTCTAGTGAAAAGAAGGACTATGGTGACATGATAGCAATGTTCAAATGTTTAAATGGCTACCACAGAGAGGAGGGTGTCAGCCTGTTCTCCAAAGCATTTAAGTGTAGAACAAGAAGCAATGGGTGGAAACGAATGAAGGAGAGATCCTACCTAGAACTAAGGTGAAATTTCCTGACAGTTGGAAAATTAATCAGTGGAACAGCTTCCTTACAGAACTTATGGGTGCAGCATCACTGGAGGTTTTTAAGCAGAGATTGGCCAACCATTTGTCTGGAATGATATAGGGTCTCTTACTCGGGAAAGGGGGTTGGACTACATGACCTATAAGATTCCCTCTAACTTTCTTATTCTGTTCTTTTCTGCTATTTTCATTCTGCATTGGAGATAAGATAATTCTACCTTTTTTACCCACACCAAATTTACTCCTGCAGTAAAAGAGCCCAGGTTAACAGCATAGACAGTTGTGGAGTTTGGGATTTTCTTTCATTCTTATTCACAAGTCCAGGCCAGGGACTTAAGAAACCTTTTTTTAAAATGAAAACATGGTTTTTACGATATTGGGTGATTGCCTGTTTGTTTGTTTTGTTCCTTTATTTGTATAACTCATTGATCTTATGTCAATCAGTGTCCTTCAATTACAAGTAGAAAGAAAAAAGAAAACATAAACAGAGCCAAGAAATAACAAAAAACACAACCCATCAAAGATCCATCTAACAGGGGTTGAACCTTCACTCAAAGGTCTTTAAATTCTTTTGAAAGTCATCTGGGTGGGAACCATTTTCAGTCATTCTAAAAACTTGTAATAAATATATGAATTCTTTTATCCATCTGGAAATTAGTAAGACAAAGAGGGGGGGAACAAATATCTGATAAGATGTTTGAAAACTGACACAGGAAATTCACTTGGTATATGTTTAACCAAGTGGGAGAATGTCTTGGAAACACACAATAATTTAAAATTTTCTATTGTTTTTATTCTTTTTTTATGGTAATACTTTGGAATATTTGGAAGAATAATAGTGATTAAGAGGTTTAAAAATGTATTGTGAAAGAAAAGTTAATATCAAGTTAATATTTATTAATACGTTCGTACCTTTAGAACATTTTTCAGACGTTTTTCAAAAGTGATGCCATTCCTTTTTGCTATGGAGGACATCAACCTCAATGGCCATCTCTTACCCAACATCTCCCTGGGTTATAATATTTACGAGAACTTCTTCAAGGTAGAAATGACTACAGATCCTTTGCTGGACCTGCTTTCAGACGGGGAGGCCAATGTGCCCAACTACAAGTGTGGAAGGCAGAGAAACACCGTGGCTGTTCTGGAAGCGGCTGAGACTGGCATCTCCATCCAGATTTCAACCATGTTGGGCACCTACAAAATCCCTCAGGTAGGTCTTTCTTGGGGAGACAGTTATGAGTCATGCAACTTTGAATCAGAGATCGTCTACTGCAAATGAAAAGATGAGCTTTTTAATGGAAATTTTGCTTATTACATTTAAAATAATGTCTTCCATTTCTTTCAGATCAGTTATGGTTTTGCTTCTAGGATTTTGAGAGATAAAACTCATTTTCCTTTCTTCTACCCCATGCTCCCTGCAGAAGTGGTCCAATATCCAGGAATAGTCCAGCTTCTCCTCCATTTCAGGTGGACCTTGGTTGCTCTTCTTGCTCCAGAAACTGACCAGGGGGAGAGGTTCACAAGGACAATGTCTTCTTGGATGTTAAGAAATGGCATTTGTGCAATTACATATCAAAGCTTTTCAATAAATGCTGTTGATAAGATCATCAGTCCAAGGAAGTATTACAAATTTACAAAAGTCAATGTCATTGTTTACGACTCAGAGAAAAGTTCCTTCTCAATAGGAATGAAACTTATAAATGTGATAATTAAATACTTTCTAGACTTTACAGCTAAAGTGTGGATCACCACAGCTCAATGGAATCTCAGCTTTGATGTGTTGTTTTATCTCGAGAATATAAATCAAGTTGCTGCCATTTTTTCCTTTCTGGTAAAGAAAAAGAAATGGAGAAACTATGATATTGGGAGTCTCAGGAATGATTTCAAGGCTCAGTTTTTAAAGAAAAACTTTAGATGTTCATTCACTAAGGATGCCTTTTCTGTGAAAGTCTGGAGACGGTGCCGACAGACAGAAGAACTGGAGGCTCTGAGGAAAGAGGAGATTGATCAAATCCTGGCTCTGGATGGCTATCTTCTTTATGAGACCGTCTGGGCTTTGGGAAGGGCCTTAAATTCAGCTTATATCTCCACATCTAAGAGATCCATGAGGAACAGGGGCATCAAAGTGGCAGCTCCGAGGATGAAGGCTTGGCAGGTATTTTTGTTTCCATTATACATCTTTCCTTGAAATATGGCATTTATTTTTATGCCTTGGTTACTAATTCTGAAAAAAATAATTAGCCTGAAACTCCAATCCCTCCTAATTTCAACATTCCATTTCCATCATGAAATGAAAGGGGTCAACCTATTTTCCAAATACCTGAAGGCAAGACAAGAAACAACAGATGGAAACCAATCAAGGAGAGAAGCATCCTAGAACTAAGAAAAACATTCCTAATTGTTGGAATATTGATCCCGTGGAATTCCTTGCCTTCAGACATTCTGGGCACTATCACTGGAAGCTTTTAAGAAGAGACTGGACAGCCTCTGGTCTGAAATGGTCTCCTGCTTGAACAGGGATTTGGACTAGAAGACCCACAAGGTCCCTTCCAACTCTATTATTCCATGTCCATTCTCCTTTCCATTTCCTCTGATTGTTTTTCATTTTGGTTTTTTGCAATATTTTCTTGTTTAATTTTATGTACTTTTGAAGCATTTTGAGTTGATATTTTCTTTGTTCAGCCTTTCTTTCTTTTTTCTCAAATTGATGAGGTTGTACAAACAAAAAGCCAACTTGGGGTTACACATTAGACTGTTTCAGACAATCTGGTAATTGTCTCCAATCTCTGAAAGAAATGACTGGTAACAAGAAGAGAAATGCTATGGACAAAAGTCTTTGGATCATGAGTGACACTTCCCATGCTAAGTACTGGTCTTCACCACTGCAGATCCTGGAGAACAAAACAGGAAGGTAGACAATGGAAAGCCCTCTATCTCGATAAGGCAACAAATAATGCAGAGAAATATGAAATAATAAACCACAACAGAAAGAAAATCAAAACAACAAAAATATTTTTAGAAAAATAAAACATTAAAGAAAAATAATTGGTAGTTTCCTTTTTGGTGAATTGTTGATCAACATTGCTGTGAGAAAGAGATGTGAAGAGGAAAATGATCAGATGTCAAAACTCCTAACCTTTACATTCATTGTTCTAATCTGCATTTTGAAATGTAATGTTTGCAGAGGTTATTTTCCCTCCCTCATTCATAAACTCCTGACCTAGTTGAGAACTTAAAACTGAACTGGATTTTTGAACAGGGAGAAGTGTTCCTATCCCTCCCAGCATAGATCAAAGGGTCTTTTCCAAGAACTTCTGAAGTCTTTTCTAATCTCCACTTTTCCTGTCCTTCCCAGCTTCACACTTTCCTTCAAAGCTCTCAGTTTTACAATAATGCCATCGAAGGAGTGTATTTGGATGGGAAAGGAGAGCTGACAGCTGATCTGGACATTGTCAACTGGATCTTGTTCCCAAACACGTCTGTCATAAAAGTGAAATCTGGGAGTCTAAAAAAACAGGCATCCCAAAATTTGAAATTTACCATTGACCAGAAAAATATCGCACAGGTGGAAATGAGGGGCAAGGTGGGAATAATGTTCCATGGAAAGTGGCCAAAACAGGATTCCACTTGTTTGTTTATTTGCTTTTTGAGGGAGGGGGGGATTGCTTTGAATGCCTTTGAGATTTCTTATCAGTTGATCAGGTTCTCAAGAATGCAGATTTCTTATTCAGGTGTCCTCAAAATAGTTTTTCTTCAGTTTTCACCCAAACAATTGATTGAGTCTCTGGAAAGGGAGGAAGTGTCAATCATTCATGCAGATAACATCATATACTTAGTCAAAGAAACAAATCCACCCATCCTATCCCCGATCAATTTAATGCCTAAACTTTAAATGAAAGCCTAAAGTTGTACTGTTTCTTAAACATTAAGAGGGAAGGGAAAAAAGGGAAAAGAAGTAAAAAAAAGTCAGCATGTTTGATGAATCTCACAAATCTTATTGGCCTCTAATGAGTCAAAGCTGACCTTTAAACTGGAGATCACCCACCCTTTCTTCCTTCGCCATTTTTCTGTAAACAAATTGATTTTCTGGGTCTTTCCTCTTTCTCAACTCAGCCCCTGCCTCCTTCCAGGTGTGTGGAAAGTTGCCAACCTGGGTTCATGAAGGTAGCTCGGGAAGGGGAGGTCACCTGCTGCTATGATTGTCGTCCCTGTGCAGAAGGAACCATCTCCACCATGGAAGGTGGGTGACACCAGAGAAAAAGGACAAATGTTGGAGGAAACAATAGAATAAAAGAATAACAGAGATGGAAGGGATCCTGGAGGTCTTCTAGTCCAACCCTCTACTCAAGCATTAAATTCTACAACATTTCAGAGAAATAGTTGCCCAATTTCATCTTACAAATCTCCATTGGTGAAACACCCATGATTTCTGAAGGCAAGCGGTTCTACTTACCAGAATAGAATAGAATAACAAAGTTGAAAGGGACATTGGAGGTCTTCTAGTCCATCCCCCTGCATAGGCAAGAAACCCTATATCATTTCAGACAAATGCCTAGCCAACATCTTCTTTAAAATTTCCATTTTATTCCATTTATTTATTGTTCTGTCAAGAAATATCTCCTTAGTTCAAGATTATTTCTCTTCTTCATTAGATTCCATCCATTGCTTTTTATATGTTGAAAGAAACTTTTTTGTTATTTTTGACACTTGTAGTAGCAAATCTTTATTCATTTTGGGCCTTAGCTATCCTGACTTCATCTTTGCAAGTTCAGGCTATTTGCTGATCTTCTGTTTTGGATTTGTGCCCCTCTTTGTACTTTTTATACCTGTCTTTTTTCCCCCTTCAGTTTATCAGAGTCCTTTGTGCAGCCAAGCTGGTTTCTTTTCACATCTCTTGTTTCTCTTCTGCATTGGAATTATGTTAGACAAGGCTTTTTAAATTTCCCTTCTCAAATTTTCCCAAGTTTCTTGGGTTGTTTTGCCCTTGATGATTTTCATCCATGAAATCCTTTCCAAGTTCTCTCCAAGTTTATTGAAATCAGCTCACTTGAAGTCCAAGACTCTAATTTGACTTTTTTATTGCTAATGATTGCATAATGTTGAGTTCCAGTGTTGCATGCCCCCCAACCCCCAAGATTCCTTTAACATCAATGCCTTCTATCATGTCATCTGTGTTAGTGAGAATTAAGTCCAGCATAGCAGAATATCAGGAATTTATTTGATCTTCCACTAGGTGCAGATTTTCTCTCCCAGGTGATGTCAGGATGGTTAAAGTCTCCCATTACTATTCTGGTGTGCTTCTTACATTCCTTCGTTAATTATTTACCTAGACACTGACATCATTAGGAAAGGACATTTTGAGAGGCATATTACATACTTTCAACGAATCAAATTCTTTTAATATGATACAAAAATAATATTGGGCTTTAATTTGGAACACATTAAAGATGGGATTAATGAGGACCTGACATTAAAAGGGAGATGGCAACTCTGCATTTTTACAGGTCAATGTCTCCCTTTTTCTTCAACTCTCTGGACAAATGTAAAAACATCTCACCCTCTCCTCTTTCTTCCTTTCTTCCTCTCCGCCTCTCCTCCTCTCCTTTCCCCTTTCTTTCAGTCACAGGTCCAATACCGGAGCCTTCCTTCCTTCCTTTTTGCCTTCCAACTTCTCTCCCTCCCTGCCTCCCTCCCTCCTTCTTTCTTTCCTTTCACAAGTTCCCTGATGAAGAAAAGAGAAATTGCCTCTTTTATATTATTTACTATCTGATAACCAAGCATTGCCTGGATATTTGTAGACATTGAAGCATTTGTCTGACAGGGAGCGATTGAGAGGGGCCTTTATTCCCCCTACTCCCATGCCCATCATTCCTTCCCCTTCCCATGTGCTCCTTTTTCCTGTCATGTTTATGATGTTGGGATTTTGCTTCAAATCCATGAGGCACGTCTCCATTGGTCCACTGGAGGGCAAACGTCATGGCTCACTATCCAGAGGAAGCTGCAAAGGAACTGACATCACAAACAATTTGCCATTATTGCTGCACATACTCACCTTAATTCCCCAGGCTCTCCTTTCCCCTTCCCATGACATCACAAACAATTGCCACTCTAGGACACCACACTTGTTGTCCTTAATATCTAAGGCATTCCAGAGTTATGCAGGAACACACATACGGAGAAACCCACAGATGCCAGGGGTATCTCCCCCCCTCCCCCCCTCCCCCCCTCCCCCCAGTATTTATTTCTAGAGGGTAAGTCATCTGTGTTCTCAGTTTGGTTGAAATCACTCCAGGTGCTCCAGAGTTAGGCTGGAACATACATACTTACATACATACATACATACATACATACATACATACATACATACTTACGCCAATTTATATAGCTGTCTACTCACTCACAGCTCTAGCAGCTTCCAAACAATGAGAACACGGTGTAGAAAAAAATAATAAATAACAGTAACACCCCCACTCCACAAATTCCCTGGAAACAACCCACAGTTAAATAAGCCATTTGATAGGCTCCATCGCACTCTGGGTTGCCAAAGACTGCTGTCAAAATCAAGTCTTCAGGCACCTATGAAAGACTTTCAAAGTAGCACCCAGTCTAATTTCTGCAGGGATAATGTTCCAGAGGGAGGGAGCTAGCACACAGAAGGCCCTTCTTCTGGGTCCTGCCAGTTGTACCTACTTATGGTATGGGTTCTGCAACATGCCTTGCCTCTGTGCTCTAGTGGGTCAGATGGAGGTGACCAGCAAGACTCGTTCCTTAGACAAACCTGGTCCCAAGCGATGAATGGCTTTAAATGTGACATCTAGAACCCAGAATTGCACCTGGAAGCTAATAGGCAACCAATGCAGCTCCCAAAGGAGAATTGACCTATTTGCACAAGTCTTCACAAAACCATGTGAGCCCCACTATTTTCAACCAACTGCAGCTCACAGATGCTTTTCAAGAGCAGTCTCTTATAGAGTGCATTGCAATAGTCAAATTGGGAGATGACTAGGGCCTGAGTAACCATGAGTAGGGATTGTTGGTCCAGGAATGTGGGTAACTGAAGCACAACCCACAGTTGTGCCAAGGCCCTCCTCCAGCAGAACCTCCAGGTTTTGCGGTGAGTCTGTTTGGGGCAGGGCCACACCATCCAAAACCAAAGATGGCAATTCTCCATGGACCAAAGAACCATCAAACCCAAAACCACTCAGTCTTGCCAGGGTTCAGTTTCTACCCATTGCTCCTCCTCCAGCCCCTAAGAGTCTCCAGGCACTGTAAGAGGAAGGTTGCAGCATTGCTTAACTCATCAATGGCTGAGACATATCGCTTTTGTTGAGTGAAGCTGAGTTTGCACTGCTAGCTGGAGTCACAGGAAGAGTTGTAAAACTGAGACTATTTTTTTTATCCATCAAATAGAAAAATGCACAAAGGAGATTCCCAAACAGTCAGTTTACACAGGAAGACCAGCAGCTGAGTTTATCAGAGAAATATTTTCCTTCTTAAAATAATAAGACAAGGAAAGGGCAACTGAGACCTTGACACCAAGCTTCTACCCTTCCTGGGCTTTAAACTGTCAAGTATAGGAGGTTCAAATGACCATCTCTCCCTAGGTCTTTATGGGGAAGGCTGTAGAGGGCTTTGCATTTCTTGTCTAAAATGCAGCTTATGGAAGCTGTGCTGCAAATGATGCAATCTCTAAAAGGAGAAACAGTTTTCCTGGGAATGTGGGGCAAACATTCTCATTTGCCTTTAGAATTTGTCCTTAAATAATACACTGCTTAAGATATCTAACCATGCTTTCAAGTAGACATTGATTTTTTTCTCTTTTCAGATGCTGAGAAATGCACCAAATGTCCAGCAGATCAGCATCCAAACATCAACCGAGATGACTGTATACCTAAGATTTATACTTTCTTATCCTATCAAGAAAATTTGGGAGTCACTCTAGCTTCAGTTGCCCTGTTTCTGTCTGTGATAACAGGCTTAGTCTTCGCAAGCTTCATTAAATTCCAAGAAACTCCAATAGTCAAAGCCAACAATCGGGATCTCTCCTACACCCTACTCATCACCCTTCTGCTTTCCTTCTTGACATCATTCCTATTCATTGGTCAGCCAAGGAGAGCCACTTGCCTTTTACAACAAGTAGCATTCAGCAACATCTTCTCAGTTGCCATTTCTACAGTCTTGGCCAAAACAATCACTGTGGTGTTAGCGTTCCTGGCCACAAAACCAGGGAATAAAGTACAGAGGTGGTTAGGAAAGAGCCTGGCCAATTCTATCATCCTTTCATGTTCTTGTTTTCAAATTGTCCTCTGCTGTATCTGGTTGGCCACTTGTCCCCCATTCCCTGAGGCAGACATGTACTCCCAATCTAAGGAGATCATCCTGCAATGTAATCAAGGTTCTGTTGCCATGTTCTACCTTGCCCTTGGCTACATGGGTTTCCTGGCTATTATCTGCTTCACAGTCGCTTTCCTGGCCAGGAATCTCCCTGGTGCCTTCAACGAAGCCAAGCTCATCACCTTCAGCATGCTGGTCTTCTGCAGTGTCTGGATATCCTTCATTCCCACCTACCTGAGCACCAAGGGAAAGTATATGGTGGCCGTGCAGGTCTTCTCCATGTTGGCCTCAAGTACTGGCCTGCTGTGTTGCATCTTCATCTCCAAGTGCTACATTATCTTTCTAAGACCAGATCTGAATACAAAAGAACATTTGATGTCAAAATAAAATAGAAATTGACTTTTGCTACCACTTTCCTCAAAATGCCAGTTAATCACTCAAATATATTATTTACTATTTTAATCTTCCTAAAAAGTGCATGTGCTCACATGTATCCATGTATTTGAACAAACAAACATTTACAAAAGCAACCATTAGTTGTTAATAAATATATTCTACCTTTTTATTTGTGTTTAAGTATGTCAAAAACTGTGATAGGAATTTCCCTCTCCCTCCCCTTCCAAAATGTTGCTTGTTACTTGGTTTATCAGTAAAAGCCCAAAAAATTCACCAATCTGTTTTTCAAAAGCTAGTGTGTATCCCATGTTACAATAATACAGGATCACAAGTAACTCCCCATGCTGCTGCTTTTTGCAACAACCAATATGTCAGGATAAACGACTTGTGGGATGGGCAAGAATTCAAAAACTAAAGGTACTGGTTGCCCAAGTACAATTTTATCGACAAACATATATAATGTACTTAGTTCCTGAACGAAATAAAGACTTTCCCCCCATTGCCTACATCTCTTCTATCACTATAAAAACATTCTGATTCATAATTAACTTGACATCCAAGGATTCCTCTCTTTCCAAATTCACAAACACCACTTTTCCAAGTGACTTGTGAGCCAAGTTTTCAAACTGTCCAGGTCTGCTGTTAGGTCTCCATTCTCATCCATATTAATTCATTCGTTCGTTCGTTTTGTCAGGCCTGCAACCATGTTCCTTTTGGATCTTTGGCCTGCCACACTTCTATCCACTATGCTGTTTCTATAGTGGGGAAATGGGAGGGGGATAGTAAGCAGTAGAATGTGATGTAACCAAAATAAAATTTCTTTCTAGAATGCTAAGGTCATCCTTTGTCTTGGCACCTCTGCAACTAACCAGAACTGGATGGGTGGAACTGCCAGCATGGCAGTGGAAGATTGGACCATGTGATGGACTTCTGGGTGTGGGGGCAAGATCATGAACTTTAACTTGGGGGGAAAATGGAAGAAGCTTCAGATTTGGGTTTTCCCACAGATGTGCCAGTATGGCTCTCTTAATAAATTGGAACTTTGAGCAATACTGTTCTTTGACTCTAATTTAATTTTGGATGCTATCTGGAACACTGACATTAACATTCTTTGATCATCCATCTCAAACACATATCTCTAGGCAATGAACATTTTTTAAAAAATCAATTAAATACAATAAATATAGTAATAAAAATAAATATGTAAATATATGGCAGCCAATAAATATTTTTTATATTTTTTTCAACTGTTATAGCTATCCATCTCAAAAAACTGAATTTGCAGAAAGCGAATTTACCCCAGATATCTAAAGAAATTGAAGTGATGCTAGAAGGGAATATAACGATGATGGAGTTAACTGAAGCACTTAAAAAACAAAATAATGGAAAGGTTCCAGGTCCAGATGGACTGCCAGCAGAATTTTATAAAACATTACAGGAATCGTTGAGTCTTCCATTGCTAGAAGTTATGAATGAAGTCATGTCAAAGGTTACCAAAATCGTGGTCAGAAGCATATATTACACTTGTGCCAAAGGAGGAAGCTGACTCACAACAAATTAAGAACTATAGACCTATGTCCCTGCTAAATTCAAAATATAAAATCTTCCCTTCAATATTGGCGGAAAGATTTAAAAGATATTTAAATAACTTTATTCATCCTGATCAAAATGGATTTCGGCCAAAGAGACAAATTAAAGATAACATGAGAATAATTCTGAACTCTTTGGAATATTATGCAGCACATCATGAAAAACAAATGGCCTTTATATTTCTAGATGCACAGAAAGCCTTTGACAATGTGAATTGGCGATGTATGCTATTACAGTTGGAGCAGATGGGCTTTGGTAAGAAATTTATTCAAGCCATAAAAGTTATATTGTCAGGCCTGTAGTTATGTTCTTTTTAGGATCTTTGGCCTGCCACACTTTTTAATAATTCTCTATGCTGTTTCATTAGTGTAGTAGTTGGGAGGGGGGAATAGAAAGGAGTAGGATTGTAGAATGGATTGTTGACATTCTTTTGTAGAAGCCAAGGTCATCTTTTGTCTCAGCACCTCGACACCTGGCCGGAAGAAGATGGGTGTACATGCCAGCGTGGAAGATGATGATTGGAACATGTGATGGATTTGTGGGTGTGGGGAGAGATCATGAACTTTCAACTAGGTGAACTTACAGGATGTAATTCAGAGTTGAAATTTCCATAGCCGTACTAACATGCCTGCGGAATAAATTGGACCTTAAAGGATGTTTTGCCTTGGACAATGATTTATTTCTGCATGGTATTTAGAACCCTAACATATATATCATAAACAAACAGCAAAGGTAATGGTAAATGGGGAACTGACAGACTTTATTGATATAAGGAAAGGGACAAGACAATGCTGCCCACTGTCACCTCTGTTGTTTGTGGTAACATTAGAAGTCTTAAACAGAAATATTAGAGAAGAAAATGATATAAAAGGAATGAAAATTAAAAAGAATACAAACTACAAGCATTTGCAGATGACCTGGTTTTCATTTTAGAGGATCCATCAGAAACAGCACTTAAATTGATAGAAAAAATAGAGGAATACGGAAAAGTAGCAGGCTTGAAAATAAACAAAGATAAAACGAAGATTTTGACAAAGAATATGTTAGTAAGACAAAAGGAAGTATTGACAGAAGCTCTGAAGATACAGGTCATGAATAAAGTTAAGTACTTGGGGATATATTTGACAGCAAGATGCAGTACACTTAAAGAGAATAATTATCATAAACTTAACCAACAGATTGTGACAGACCTGGCGAAATGGGAAAACGTACAGTTATCACTAATAGGGAGAATATCAACAATCAAGATGAATATATTACCTAGGATTTTATACTTGTTCCAGACAATTCCAGTTAGATTAGGGAGAGGCTACTTTGATGATTTAAATAAAATTGTGTTGAAGTATATTTGGCAGGGAAAGAAAGCAAGAATAAAATTAAAATTGTTGCAAGATGCTGGAAGAAGAGGAGGATTGGCCTGCCAAATTGGGAGTTATACTACCAGGCAACAAGCTTGATGTGGATTAAGGAATGCTTAATGCTAAGAAATTCTAGATTATTGACATTAGAAGGACATGATTTGTTGTTGGGATGGCATGCTTTCCTATGGTACAAGGGAACTAAAACATAGGGGCATTTCAGAAGACATTATATACGTGAGGCTTTGTCATTAAACTGGGAGAAGATTAAAAGGCATCATTATTTTAAAATTCCAGTCTGGTTATCAACTATTGAAGCATTTTCATATCCAATAACATATAAAAAGAAACAAACAGATATGGTGAAATATTGAATGCAAAGGGTGAACTTAAATCTATGCAAGAACTGGAAAAATAAGGTATAAGGATGAATTGGTTTTCATATGTGCAAATACATTCTAGATATGATAGAGATGTTAAAATAGAAGGCTTTTATGACAAATTGACTGATTTAGATAAAATCCTGATGGGCACTGATAAAAAGATGATTTAAAAAGTATATGGATACTTACTAGAGGTTAAGCTAGAGGAAGAACAAGTTAAAGAAACAATGATTGCTTGGGGGGAAATTTTGGACATGGGATTGATTTAGAGAAATGGCAAAAATTGTGGTCTCAGAATTATAAAATGTCAACATCAACAGCATATATAGAAAATTTGTATAACATGTTTTACAGGTGGCAGTTATCCCCGACGAGAATAGCAAGACTGTTCAAGAGAAAAATGTTGGAAATGTCATCACATACCAGGTTCATATTACCATAAGTGGTGGACTTATGCAGAAGTTAAAAGATACTGGACTAAAATTCACACATGGTTTGAAAAAATGACAGAAAAGCATATACTGTAGATTTTAAATCAGATATATTTTTATTGGGGATTTTGCCAGAAATATATAGTAGAGAATTGAAATATTTGATTGTAAATATGTTAACAGCAGCTAGAATTGTATTTGCAAAAAAATCAAAAAGTGAGAAAATACCAATGCAGGAGGAAATTATTCAGAAAGTAATGGAATGTGCCAAAATGAGCAAATTGACATTTGAAATTAGAGAACAACTAGATAAACAATTTTATAAGATATGGGACTTATTTTATCAATGGTTAGACAAAAATATGGAAATGCAATATGCTAGAGAATTTTACAATACAAGGATAATGGAATATAATATAAAGATGTACTACTAGTGGATGGATTTAGGATGATGTAATGAAATGCATAAATATAAATTTATTCAAAATTTAGAATATCTCGTATAAAATGAAGTAATAATAGTTATAGTCAAATAAATGATTAAAAATAATGATTGTATACATATATAATAGATTGATAATATGAGATTCTATATAAATTGTAAGTGAAGACTATGGAGAGGATGCACAAAGGTCTTGTCACCAATCGACACACGGTATGTACCTGGAAGATGGTTTTATGTTCTTTTGTTTTTTGTGCTTGTTTGTTTTAAAAATAAAAAAAGAATTCTTTAAAAAAAAACTGAATTTGGCAGCAAATAGTCATGAAGTCAATTAACAACAAATACAATACATATATCTGCCAAGAATTATTATAATCCATAGAAAGTGGCATAACCAGAAAACAGGGTCCTTCACATACTGAGGACCCCATGACAGGACACGAAGGTGGTTTTTATTTGGATTTTGGAAAGTTAACAATGGATTTGGTTCCTCAGGTATCATTGTCCCATATTATGAATGCCTTTAAAGCAACACCTTCAGTTAGAATCAGAAGCAAACTGGCAGATAAGGCTGCTCCATAGCAGAGACATTACATGCACCCCCCCCCAAGAGAACCCAAAACTGCATTAGGGCCACATTCTACACCAGTGATGTGTCGCAGCGAGATCTGCAACACACTCGAGTCCGGATTCATCTGTCTGGGCCTTCAGGGTTCTCCCTTGGGTGGGAGAACGAACCCCGGTCCTCACCGGGAATTTAGGGGGTCCACTCGTGGACGGAGGCCGCAAATCAAGACACCACACAAAGAGTTAGCTCGAGGTGGGCAAGCACAGAGTGCCTGGAGGGTGTAAAGCTACATTCCTCCTGACATGTCCTGCACAAACCCTTTTATTGCATAGTTTTGCAAGGGCGGGGGAATGGACACGTACAAAAAAATACACTCAGTAATTTTCCACAAGAAGCAAATAATAACTGCGTCACAGCAAAAAGTGGCCTAACACCTGCATCGTATACACAGTCAAACAGTCAAATATTTGCGGTTAACCAACATCCTATGCAAACACTATGTTAAGCTAAATAAACGGTTATTCAGATACTGTGGTCAGCCAACATCCTATGCAAGCACTATGTTAAAGGTTACATTCTCACGGCCTACTTGCGTTTCAGCTTCAGCAAAGCCTGAACCAAACTACTGCTACTATAATGTATTCACAGTGATGGCTTCTGGGTATTCATCCAGGGTGGCTCCATGTCAAGCAGCACATTGCAGTAGGACAACTGGGCGACGGCAACTGGGAGATGAGTGGCTGAGAGGAGAGCTCCTTGAGCCAAGAAAGGACGTAACTGAAACTGAGCAAAGGCTCCCCTGGCCATGACTGCCACCTGTTCTTCAAGCAGGGGTTCTGAGTTCAACCCTGTGGTCCCACATCCAGGCCTCTCATATCTAGGCCTGACTGGAAGGGCCCCAGATAAACCATCTCATCCGAGACACCCTGGATCTGCCGGGCAACCACCTTCTCCACCACATTCCTTTTTTTTAAAGAAAGGTGCAAGCCATGGGAAAATGGTCCATATTGATAAGGTCCAGCACCAACCTCTTGAGAAGTGGGTGCAACAACGCCTTTTTTAAAGGTGCCAAGAAAACCCCCCTCTCTCAATGATGCATGAACCATCACCAGAACCCATTCATATGTCATCTCCCAAGCAGCCTTCATAGCTCCAATCATCAATACCCAAAGACCTTGTTCCTTTGCTCTGTGGCCAGTAGCATCAAACTATTCCCAGGTAATTCAATACATCCATTCCCTGGAAAGTGTAAATGGACCTGCACCATGCTTAATGCCCTAATCAGAAAGGAGACAAGCAATTTTTTTGCCAGGTGTATTGAAAATTCCTCAGTACAGCCTTGAAGGGGCACTCTGAGTCTCCATTTCCAAACAGGGACCAGGTAACTCTGAACAGGACTGCAGGGTGACTCTCTATAAGGGTGAGAAATATTGATGTTTGGTTACTTTTATTGCCATGATAACAGCTCTCACCATCCATGGTCTACCTCCTGTGATGCTCTAGATGAGTGGTTCTTAACCTTTTTGAAAGAATCGTCCCTTTGAGCCATTGAGGAAGTTATCATCGACCCCTCCCCCTACATAACCTCTCAATTACAACACAGGGGAAAAAATCTTCAATTTATGCAAACACATTTTTTTTTGTTTTCTTTAAAATTGTCATCAGGACACATTGATGCAAATAATTGATTTCAAGTCTTTTTCCAATATCTCAAATGTGTGAAAAAATTTGATGCCACCCATCCCTTTACTCCCAAACTTCATGATACATGTATTTTATTGATATCTTGTTTATTCAAAACACTTAAATGCAATGACCACTGAAAACAAAATTCAATTGCAAGAAAATGAAATGCCCGAAAAAAACAGTAACATTTAATCATTTAATTACCATTGAATTTTAAGACGCAAAACGAAATATAAAAAGGGCATAAGAACAAACCGCAATGCAAAAACTAAGAATTTCAAGACAGAAACTCTGAAACTAAATTAAGATTCGAGGAAAATATATATTCATGCACACTGTAAAAAGGGTTTAAAAAGACACAAAGAAATTTTTTACAGAAGGAAAGCAACAAAAATCAGAGCAACAAATTTAATGCCTTAAACTGAAGAAAAGATATATATATATCTACACAAAAATTTTACACAAAGAGCACAACAACAAAAATTGAAACCATAAAGCCGAGAAAATATAATATCGAACTGGAGTGCACACTAAAAAAGTACAATACAAAGAGACACACAAAATGTTTTACAGGGCACAACAAGAATTCGAAAATGAAGCCAAAAACTCAAACTGGAACGTGAAATCCAATGAAAGCAAATACAACGATAAGAGCTGAGACAATTATTAACAAAGAAAATGTATGTACACAAAAAGCAAAAAAAAAGAACATCAATGGCTGCCTTGTGCTTGGTGAGCTGATGCCAATTTCTTGATGTCTGGAACCATTTTTGTTAATCTCATTCTTAAATTGCCGCGCTCAGTGATCTTCAACATGTTCCTTGACTTAGAAAGGATCTGTTGGATGATGCTGAAGCCCCTCTCCATTAAGTAAGTGGAAGGAAAGGCTAAATGAAGCAACTTAACTTCCTCCCACAATATTGGGTAAGTGTTCCTCATTTTCACCCAAAAACCTGTGCTGTAACTCTGAAAATGTGATTGGGCTTCACAGTCATATTTCAGATCTGTCAGTGGCTCTTGCAGTTTGGGATGAAATTGTGCAAAGTCTGCTGTGAAAGGATTTAACAACCAAGTGAGCACTTTCAGATTTATCAGATCATAGAATCTGGTTTCCATATCTTCTTTTAGTTGCTTCAAGTGGCAGCAAAAAACGTCCAAATCTTCTGCTTGGAGTTAACGTTCATTACAAAGGCTTGGGAACTGATACAGCTCCTGGAAACTCATATTGCTTGCAAAGAGGTCCAATTTGGAAATAAATGAGCAGATTACTCCTTTGGCCTTAAGAAAATTGATTTTATCTCCTTGCAGCTTTATGTTCATTTTATTCAGCTTGTCAAAAACATCAGTGAGATAAGCTACATCCAGACGTCAAAGTTTAAGAGAATTGCATACTTGGATCAATGGATTCAAGAAATTTGACAACTGTGTCAAAAGGTTCGTGGAATCGCCGCAAACACTTTCCTTTTGAAAGCCACTTACTTCAGTGTGCAAAAGGAGACGTTCAAACTCCTCATCATTTTCTTCACAAAGCTTGTGGAAAAGTCAGTTGTTCAAGGCATTTGACTTAATTTTATTAACAGTGTTAATGACGTAACGTATAGATTCGTGCAAACGGCCACTAAATTTTTTTGAGACAAAGTGCTGTCTATGAACGATGCAATGGACAGTCATAACTCCAGGTACAACCGATTTTAGATGAGCTTGAAATCCGCGATATCGTCCAACCATGGAAGCAGCTCCGTCTTTTGCACATGCCATGACATTTGTCAAAGGGATGTTTTTCTCATTAAAAAACTCTTCAACCTTTTTAATTATCAAAGAGCCTTTTGTGTCGGTGGCTAAATTTTGAGCTAATAACAGTTCTTCCCCGATCTCTTCATTTCCGTTGATGAAATGGACATAAGCCAATAACAAGGCTTCATTTTCACGAATCCTTGACTCATCAATCTGCATCACAAATTCTGTACTTTTCAAGGTGTCAATAAGCCTTTCTTCCACTTCAGCAGCCATTTCATCAATTCTTTTTGATACGGTGTCATTGCTCAAAGGAATCGATTGCGTGAAAGTGCTTGTGCTGGCCCCCAACATGGTGGCAACAATCTGTTTCACTGCTGGTAAAATCAGCGTTTCTCCAATAGTGTGAGGTTTGCCACATTTTGTTATCAACAAAGATACTTCATAGAAAGAAATGAGCCCCTTGTCGGCATTGAGTGATGATTTTCCAAATAACTTCTCAACAATGCTGCAACCCTCCAACTTGGCCTTTAAGGAGAGGAGGAGCCAGCATCGCGACAATATGGTTGTGTGGTCTCAATGCTCTGAGATCACAACCAATACTTTTGTCACTGGGTGGTCCAAATGAAGTGCACTCAAAGTGAAAACAACGGTCTTTGTGAACATATGCTTTAATCTTGTTGACCTTCCAAGCAAGAGCAGCTGTGTATGATAATACGGCATCTCAGGAGAATGTAGAAGCTTTAAATTTGCAAGGAATATTTTCAGAACTGCAAAAATTATTAAATATAGAGGAGAGAATGGAAAGAAAACTGGATTACTTGGAGCACCTAACAATAAAACATGATGAAAAAATCGAGGATGTTTATCAAAAGTAAAATGAGGTGATTGAAACTCAAAAAACCGAAGTGCAAGATGAATATAAAGAGATTAAACCTGTCGATATCTACGGATATCTGCAGAGGCATGACAGAGCTATCAGACTCTGGTAAGATGTGTGTCAGGCAGTGGGGCACAATTTGTGGGTGGCAGGTGGGGTGGGGCAGGACTGTTAAAGAAGGGGAAATGGGGCGGGGTAGATCAGAAGAAATTTCAAAAATTTTCCTACCTTTCCCTCTGGTTGTCGCTTGGTGGTGGGGGGTCATGTGACTGAAGTGGGCATGATTGATTCAAGTTGGCCACACCCACTCAATCGCATGCCCACCCAACTTGCCAAACCCACCAAACTGGGAGTGAAAATGTTTGAAAGCCACCACTGCATAGCTGCCATGGTGGTTATGAACTCCTGAGCTGCTTCTGAGGTCATTCTCAGGGATGGCAAATTGAAACTCCCAAGACCGTCAGCCTGGAGACCTAAGGAGACAAATCCGAGACAGCCTCTAGCATCTCAGGCATGGAGGTTGCCATGAAGCAGGATGTCTGGGACAGTCATAAGAGTCTCAGTTGATCTTGTGCACTTATCATCAGACAGAGTCTTACAACCATCAACATATGAAACATGTTCTTAAAGGTGAACAAAGACTCTCAAATGACAACAACTACCCCTGCACTCGTACCCTGCCTTGTTGTGTTGGCTGCTGCCATATCATTGGTCTGCCTCTAAAGAAGGATCCACAGCCACCTACAGACCTATCAGCAAATTCCCCTTGAAAAAATGCCTAACCAAATCCATATTAATATGGGGGACAGCCATGCTGAAAGGCCAGATCCCTCTTGATAAGAGCAATAGCCCTTAGCTTATGTACCATTTCACAATGATATATAGCTCTCTCTAAGCTCTCTAGTTTACAGAGTCAGCATATTGTCCCCAAATATCTGGGTCCTCATTAAAAACCTCAGAAGGATGGAAGGCTGAGTCAACCTGGAGCTGCTGAGAATCGAACTGATGGCAATCAGCAGAATAAGACTGCAATGCTGCATTCTGATCACTGTGCCAACTTGGTTCATCTTGACCCTGGGTTGATCCTGGGTTCTCCACAAGTGTTTTATTGGTTAGGGTTAGGGTGCCGATGTTTCTAGTTTCTATCACTGCCTCATCGTCAAAGCTTAGAGCTGCGCTGCTCGAATTCTGGAGGTTTTCTTGAAAAGAGTTTGTGTATTCAGGCAGAACTTTCTTTGTTTAGACTTGCGGCTTGGCTACAAAGTGATGGAACTTTCACTCAAAGTGAAAACAATGGTCTTTGTGAACGTATGCTTTAATCTTGTTGACCTTCCAAGCAAGAGCAGCTGTGTATGATAATATGGCATCTCAGGAGAATGTAGAAGCTTTAAACTTGCAAGGACTATTTGCAGAATTGCAAAAACTATTAAATACAGAGGAGAGAATGGAAAAAAAACTGGATTACTTGGAACATCTAATAACAAAATATGATGAAAAAATCAAGGATGCTTATTAAATGCAAAATGAGGTCATTGAAACTCAAAAAGCTGAAGTGCAAGATGAATATAAAGAGATTAAAACAGTTGACATTTATGGCAATTGGTCTATTTTTGAAAAAAGAAAGAATGGAATATCGAAAGAGGAATTAAATGGATAGGAGATTTATTCCAAAGGGCAAGATGTAGAAGAAGAGAAAATTAAAGAACCTATGGGCTATGAAATCTTATCGGCAAAAATATTGATAACACTGCTGACAATCAAAGACAATCTGAACAAGGAAACAGAAAGAGGGCATCAAGAGTACATGAGAGATTTTACAAGCAAGGAGTTGCTAAGAGAAGTCCATACAGATCTGATTAAGAAAATGTTTAGAAGACTAATTCCACAAATGGCAGATGATATGAGAGTGTTTTGTTATTGGAAAGATATGGGTTGATAGATGTATAATTCAAAACTAGCTAAACTTAGTGAAATTTAGTGATAATAGGTATAGTCAAATAAAAAATTGATAATGATAATAATGTATACAATGTGTAGTGTTATGATAAGCAATAACTGGATATGAATATTGAATGATAACCATGAAGGGAAGTCTAGAAATCCTTTTGGGTTATATATAAAGGTTAATAATAATAATAATAACAATAAAAAAGAATTAAATTGGAGACAGTTAAGTTTTGATTATTAGGGGGAAATGTTATGATATAGGATATAGTCAAATTGTTGCGGCGGATTGGGGCCGAAGACCTCAATTCGCCAGGAACAGGACGTGAGACCACAAGGTTCGAGAGAAAACAGGTTTATTGATGCATCCGAGTTCAGAGCGTTAACACAGCCAAGTCTGAACTGTCCTGGCTAGGCCCGGGACAGGGGTTTTATACCCACCTGAATAAGGGCGGGCTAACACAGCTAAGTACTTCTGAGAAAAGGAGGTTCGGGGGGAGTATCAGAGGAGGTTACATACCATATATGATAATATTACACAGTTATACATAAAAATGTGGAAAGCATCCTTTGGAAAAATACATAAGCAGAAGTGAAACCGTTAACATCAGCACCCTTCTAATGCAACAATTTATTAATACACAAGCTGACAGATTCAAATCTTACATCTGTTTCCTTTGTCCGTCTCTTGAAATGTTTCACAACTTCTTGTTTCCGCATAATTTGTCACAGTTACTAAGTAAGCTAAATCAAAGGTTAATAATATGCTGACTTGAATATCCTTCTGATCAAAGGGGAGCATGGGGGGGGGGGGCTCCTATACCCTTCAGGTAAGGTACCTATATACCTGCTGCCTCAAAATAAAGAAAGATAATGACAATAATTCATATATATGTATGGGTATAAGGAAACTGGATGCAAATTGTAAACAGTGATTTCGAAAGGAGGATTAGAAAATTTTGTTATTAAATATTATGGATATTTAGCTAGAATAGGACATAAGGATTCAATGTTAATGGAGGACTTTAGATATAGTATATGAAATGCCAGTATGTGGTTATGTACTACATTTTGGTATATTTTATGATGAAGGATGTTTAAATAATTATAGTCAAATGAAAGTGGAGGTATGATGATGGCAATATGCATAAACACCCTAGTTAAAATACTAGAATTAATATGAACTAAACTTGATGACAGTGGAAGAGATGCACGGAAGCTTTTTGTAACCAACTGATACACTTTCTGTGAAAAAAAAAGCTTAGAGCCACATATGGGAGTTCTCCCATTGGGCAACAGCCTGTAGACCTGTTAAGGGATCAGGTAGTTTTCTTCTCTCCAATTATTCAAATAATATTTATTTGCTTATTTTTTATGTTAGGTACCTAGAGAGCCTTCTGCAACCTTTCTGAAGATGAAGGTGCTTTGATGTCAATATCAAACTCAGAAGCACAATCGGGTGGAGCCTATGCCAGAAACATTGAGTGCATCAATGGCTCTGGAGACTGAAAGAGGATTTGAGGGAGGTTAAAGGACAAGCAAAGACTGTGTTTCTGTCGCTTTGCTGGACTCAGACTGGATGTGAAGCCTCTGTCATGGAAAATATTTTGGTTTCTATCCACCTCTTCACCCATTCTTCATTAAAATAAAGGTACCAAAGAGAAGGCTCAGTCAGCAAGACAAACCATGTTGTTGATGCTTCTACTTCTACTGCACATGTGGCTGCCAGAAGCTGGTGGCATACAGAAAGCCAAATGTCTTCTGACTCTGGAGCAGGGGGAAGTGGACCCAGGGCATCTTTATAAGTCAGGAGATTATTCCATTGCTTGCATATTTTCTACATGGATTGCTTGGTTTCAATTATTAACCTTTGACAGAAGTCCTTCAACAAAGTTCTCCACGTACGTCAATCCTCCTTCACTTTATTAAAGTCACTGCATTTCTAATGAATGTTTACTCCTGCAGCCCTCTGAAAATGTAAGGTGCTCCCCTCTTGATCTGCTCCTTTTGCAAACGAATTACCTGAATTGGCCTTTCAGTCTCTTGGACCCTGTATGCAGCAAAGCTCATTTCGAGGTCTAAAGTAAACAAAAAACAGGGGTGGGATTCTACCAGTTCGAGCAAACCAGTAGTTCTGATGATCAGCGAACCAGTTTCCCCCAACGATCAAGTGGGCCTTCCCACACACGGCTGCTCTTTACCTATCTATATCTCCTCAGCTGAGTTGCATGGCAGAGCATATTTCTCCGCCTCAGCTCTTTCCTCCGAACAGTAATGCAGAAGGCAAATTTTCTCCAAACAGTGCATGTGTGAGCTAAGTGAGCAGGCGCACGTTAAGCACGCAATCACCAAACCGGTTCTCAAATTGGTAGGATCCCACCACCCAAATCAAATATTTTTCCCAACCCATTTCCTTCCCATCCTATGGGTACAGTTAGAGTGTGGACACATAGGGACAGAATGATCTCTCCCTTCCATTTCATCCCTGAGCTGAGTTGGATTCTGGGGGACTCCCTAATCCAAGCAAAGAGAGATAGTGTTAAAAATGCAGAGAAGAGGAACAAAGATGATTAGCGGACTGAAGGCTGATTAGGCTGAAACATGAAGAAATGTGGCAGGAATTGTGCCTGTCTAGTCTAGTGAAAAGGAGGACTATGGTGACATGATAGCAATGTTCAAACGTTTAAATGAGAGGAGGGTGTCAGCCTGTTCTCCAAAGCATCTAAATGTAGAACAAGAAGCAATGGTTGGAAACCAATCAAGGAGAGGATCAACCTAGAAACTAAGGAGAAATTTCCTGACAGTTGGAATATTAATCAATGGAACAGCTTGCTTTCAGAAGTTATAGATGCTCCAACACTGGAGGTTGTTAAGAAGAGATTGGGCAATCATTTGTTTGAAATGGATAGGATCTCTTACTTGAGAAGGGGGTTGGACTACATCATCTACAAGATTCCTCCTAACTCTGTTATTCTGTTCTTTTCTGCTATTTTCACTCTGCATTGGAGATAACATAATTCAATTTTTTCCCCACACCAAATTTACTGATGCCATGAAAGAGCCCCAGTTAAGAGCATAGACATTCGTGGAGTTTGGGACTTTCTTTCATTCTTATTCACAAGTCCACGCCAGGGACTTAGCCAACCTTTTTTTTAAAATGAAAATAGTGTTTTTATGATGTTTGGTGATTGCATGTTTGTTTGGTTTGTTTATTTATGTGTATAGCTCATTGGTTTTGTGTCACTCAGTTTCCTTCAATTACAAGTTGAAAGAAAAAGGAAAACATGAATAGAACCAAGAAATAACAAAAAACCCAACCTATCAAAGATCCATCTAACAGGGGTTGAACCTTCACTCAAAGGTCTTTAAATTATTTTGAAATTCATCTGGGTGGGAACAATTTTCAGTCGTTCTAAAAACTTGGTCCTAGTACAAAAATCTCTAGAATATAAATGAATGTAAATAATAATAAATGGATTATTTTAGCTATCTGGGAATTATTAAGAGAATGGCGAAAATAAATATAGGGTAAGATGTTTGAAAACCAACACAGAAAATTGAATTAGTATACATGTAACCAAGTGTGAGACACATAATAATTTTTAAAAATTGTTCTTATTCTTTTTCTATGGTAATACTTTGGAATTTACAAAGTATTTGGAAGAATAATTGTGATTAAGGGGATTAACAATTTTATTTTGAAAGAAAAGTTAATATATTTTTTATTAATATGTTTGTACCTGCAGAAAAGCTTTCAGATTTTTTTCAAAATTTATGCCCTTCCTTTTTGCTATGGAGGACATCAACCTCAATGACCATCTCTTACCCAACATCTCCCTGGGTTATAATATCTACGAGAACTTCCTCAAGGTAGAAATGACTACAGATCCTTTGCTGGACCTGCTTTCAGACGGGGAGGCCAACGTGCCCAACTACAAGTGTGGAAGGCAGAGAAACACAGTGGCTGTTCTGGAAGCGGCCGAGACTGGAATCTCCATCCAGATTTCAACCATGTTGGGAACCTACAAAATCCCTCAGGTGTGTCTTTCTTAGGGAGACAGTTATGAGTCATGCAACTTTAAATCAGCGGTCCTCTGCTGCAAATGAAAAGAAGAGCTATTTTTATGGAAATATTGCTTGTTACATTAAAAATAATGTCTTCCATTTCTTTCAGATCAGTTATGGTTTTGCTTCTAGGATTCTGGGGGATAAAACTCATTTTCCTTTCTTCTACCCCATGCTCCCTGCAGAAGGCATCCAATATCCAGGAATAGTCCAGCTTCTCCTCCATTTTAAGTGGACCTTGGTTGCTCTTCTTACGCCAGAAACTGACCAGGGGGAGAGGTTCATGAGGACAATGTCTTCTTGGATGTTAAGAAATGGTATTTGTGCAATTACACATGAAAGCTTTCCAATAAATCTTGCTGAAATGATTGTCAGTCCAAGAAACTATTACAAATTTACAAAAGTCAACGTTTTTGTTTATGGTTCAGAGATTAGTTCATTCTCAGTGGGAATGAAAATTATAAATAGGTTTCTTGAAGCCTTTCTAGACTTTACAGATAAAGTGTGGATCACCACAGCTCAGTGGAATCTCAGCCTTGATTTGATCTTTCTTCTGAAGAATATGAAACAATTTGATGCCGTTTTTTCCTTTTTGATAAAGAAAAAGAAATGGAGAAACTATGATAATGCTATTTTCATGAATGATTTCAAGTCTACATTTTTAAAGAAAAACTTTAGATGTTCATTCACGAAGGATGCCTTTTCTGTGAAAGTCTGGAGACGGTGCCGACAGACAGAAGAATTGGAGGCTCTGAGGAAAGAGGAGATTGATCAAATCCTGGCTCTGGATGGCTATCTTCTTTATGAGACTACCTGGGCTTTGGGAAGGGCCTTAAATTCAGCTTATATCTCCACATCTAAGAGATCCATGAGGAACAGGGGCATCAAGGTGGAAGCTCTGAGGATGAAGGCTTGGCAGGTATTTCTTTTCCATTAGACATCTTTCCTTGAAATATGACATTTAGTTTTATGCCTTCGTTACTTATTCTAATTTTTTTTCCCTGAAACTCCAATCCAACCTAATTTCAACATTCCATTTATGTCATGAAATGAAAAGGGTCAACCTATTTTCCAAATATTAGAAGGCAGGACAAGAAACAATAGATGGAAACCAATCAAGGAGAGAAGCATCCTAGAACTAAGAAAAACATTCCTAACTGTTGGAATATTGATCCCATGGAATTCCTTGCCTTCAGGCGTTCTGGGAACTATCACTGGAGGCTTTTAAGAAGAGACTGGACAGCCTCTGGTCTGAAATGCTCTCCTGCTTGAACAGGGGTTTGGACTAGAAGACCCACAAGGTCCCTTCCAACTCTATTATTCTACGTCCATTTCCTTTTCCATTTTCTCTGATTGTTTTTCATTTTGGTTTTTTGCAATGTTTTCTTGTTTAATTTTATGTACTTTTGAAGCATTTTGAGTTGATATTTTCTTTGTTCAGCCTTTCTTTCTTTTTTCTCAAATTGATGATGTTGTACAAACAAGAAGCCAATGGGGTTACACGTTAGACTGTTTGAGATAATCTGGTAATTCTTTCCAATCTCAGAGAGGAATGACTGGTAACAAGAAGAGAAATGCTATGGACAAAAGTCTTTGGATCATGAGTGACACTTCCCATGCTAAGTACTGGTCTTCACCACTGCAGATCCTGGTGAACAAAACAGGAAGGTAGACAATGGGAAGCCATCTATCTCGATAAGGCAACAAATAATGCAGAGAAATATGAAAGAATAAACTTCAGCTGAAAAGAAAATCCAAAACACAAAAATATTTTTAGAAAAAGAAAACATTAAAGAAAAATAATTGGTAGTTTCCTTTTTGAATTGTTGATCAGCATTGTTGTGAGAAAGACATGTGAAGAGGAAAATGATCAGATGTCAAAACTCCTAACCTTTGCATTCATTGTTCTAATCTGCATTTTGAAATGTAATGTTTGAAGAAGTTATTGTCCCTCCCTCATTCATAAACTCCTGACCTAGTTGAGAATTTAAAACTGAACTGGGTTTTTGAACAGGGAGAAGTGTTCCTATCCCTCCCAGCATAGACCAAAGGATCTTTTCCAAGAACTTCTGAAGTCTTTTCTAATCTCCTCTTTTCCTGTCCTTCCCAGCTTCACACTTTCCTTCAAAGCTCTCAGTTTCACAATAATGCCATTGAAGGAGTGTATTTGGATGGGAAAGGAGAGCTGACAGCTGACCTGGACGTTGTCAACTGGATCTTGTTCCCAAACAATTCTTTCATAAAAGTGAAATCTGGGAGTCTAAAAAAACAGGCATCCCAAAATTTAAAATTGACCATTGACCAGAAGAATATCGCACAGGTGGAAATGATGAGCAAGGTGGGAATAATATTCCATGGAAAGTAGCCAAAACAGGATTCCACTTGTTTGTTTGTTTGTTTGTTGAGAGGGGAGGGAATTGCTTTGAATGCTTTTGAGTTTTCTTATCAGTTGATCAAGTTCTCAAGAATGCAGATTTCTTTTTTTTTTTATAACAAAATTTTATTGGTTTTTTAGAAAATAAAAAGGAAAAGGGTATTGGAATGGGTTACAAAATTTTGACAGTTACAATGTGTGAAGGGTATCCCCGCCCCCCCCGTACTCATAGTATTCATTTAAACAAATAATTCAATACTAAATAATGATAATTTGTCAGCATGTAAATTCAGATAAAAGTTTCAATCAATTTATATCAAACCGATTTCCTTATTCATTTTTGTGATCTGAGTTTTCTTTTTTTTTATTAAAAGAGTTTTGTACAAACAGATTTTCCCCCTTTTCACCCCCCTGCCATACAATGTAAATCTCATACAAATGTTATACCCCCGCAACCCCCCCTGCAAAAATTCACATTCAAATATTATACCAAATACTTTGCCCCCTCCCCTCCCCCCGTCTTAAAGTAAATTACTCGTATTGTATCCCCTCTCCTCCCAACAAACACAATATAAACTTCTCTTAGATTAATAATAGCACATTGATCCCATTATCTAAGCTAATTTAACATCTATAACTCTTAATATAAATTTCTCCTAAAATAACAATGTTTCGTTAATCCCATCTTCTAATTTATTCATACATATATATTGCCCCGCCCTCCACCCTAACCCTCCCCCACCTCCCACACAAACCCACCCCCCTGACTTCCGCTGTATACCACTCTAACAATTCCAAACATCCCATATATTATTTACTCTGATCATCTATCAATCTAAACATTCTTACCTAAAGGCTACATAATAACTCCTAGTCTGGTATTTATTCTGTATATAATCAATCCATTTTGCCCATTCCTGTGTATAATCTTCCTGTTTCTGAGCTTTTAAGACAGCTGAAATTTTTGCCATTTCAGCGAACCCCGCCACCTTCTGAATCCATTGATCAATTGTCGGTAAAAAATCTTTTTTCCAATGTTGCGCAATCAACAACCTAGCAGCTGTGACCATATACAAGGCCAATTTTGTTTCCCCTTTGGTGAAATCCTTAGCTATACCCAATAAAAACAATTGCGGAGTGAATTGTATTCTTTTCTTAAATACATTCTGCATAACCCACCATATTTTTATCCAAAAAGCTTTAACCTTGTTACAAGTCCACCATACATGAAAAAAGGTAGCATCTAGACACCCGCATCTCCAACATTTTGGTTGAACATTTGGGTACATGCATGATAATTTTTTAGGATATAAATACCATCTGTAAAACATTTTATAAAAGTTCTCCCTTAAATTCTGTGACTGTGTAAATTTAACATTCTGAACCCATATTTTTTCCCACGTTTCCAACATAACCACTTCACCAAAATTCTGAGCCCATTTAATCATACAATCCTTAACCAATTCACTTTCTGAGTCTCTTTCTAACAATACATTATATATTCTTTTAACTTGTTTTGGGCCAGTCTCTTTTATCTGCTTAATCAGTTCCACTTCTTTATCCATAAAACCGACCCTGCGATCTTCTTCCCATCTCTTCTGTAGCTGTATGTAATGTAACCAATCTGAGTTTTCTTGGTATTGCCCCTTCTCCCCCCGGCAGCAGGGCTCCGGTCCCTCCCGTGTCTTGTATGTCTGGTGTAGGATCATCAGGTTTATCTAGGAGTACTTTATTTTTTTCCATAAAGGCCTGAGCCTCTATGGTTGTATTGATTCTAACTCTTGTGTCCTCCCAGAATATTAACATACCTTCAGGCATCAACCATCTGAACCACACCCCCTTCTGGTATAGCTTCTTCGCTAATTGCGAATAGTTTTTTCTTTTCTCTCTCACTTTCTTGGGGATCTGTTTCAGAATGGTTATTTCTCTATCTTGATATTTCAACACTTGCCCGCTTTGTGCACTCAGAATCTCATCTCTTGTGGTCTTTCTAAGAAATTTAATATGTACCTCCCTCGGTACATTATGTGTTCTAGCATATGCTGAATTCTATAAACCAGATCCAATTCCCACCCCATCTGTTGTTTTTCTTTTTGGATGTATTCAGCCAAGATGTTTGTCATGATGTCCCTTAAATCTTCATCATCTGCCTCAACTACATTTTGGAACCTAAGGAAAAAGGACATTCTTTCAAATTCTGTTTTCATTTGGTGGATCTCAATCTCTTGGTTCCCCTTCTGCACCCCTTTCATCTCCCCCCTCATCTCAGCCGTCCCTCCCTCCAAAAGATCCAGTCTCTGTGTGTTTTTAATCGTCTGTTCTTGGTTCTGTTTAAGCTGCTCTCTCATCTCCTTTAGTTCACTTTTTATGTCCTCCTGTCCCTTTAAGATTTGTTGAAACATCTGTTGAAAATCCGTCTCAGCAGGTTTGGGTTGCATCAGCGATGTTAAAGTCTGTTGTCCGCTCGGACTAGATACTGTAGATGCCGGGGCGGAGACAGCAAAGCCCGGCTTCCCCGGGGGTGGTCTTTTAGGTGGCATTATGTTGAGCAGTAAAAATTCAAAGTCAATACAGAGAGGAAGTTATGGAGGGAAACCGCCGAGAGAGATCAGGAGACTAGGAGTCCAAGCAGAGGGGGAGTTGTTCTAATTACTTCTGGCAATAGAGTAATAAAGTCTTTTGTTCCAAGGGAATCCAATTCAACAAGAGATTTGTCTGAGTGTCACGGAGACAAAGACAGGAAGCCTGAACCTCTATAGGTGGAGTCAATTTTCAGTGTTTATAAAGACAACGGAAGTGTGCCATCTTGCCCTGCCAGCTTCGGAATCAAGAGGCATAACAGAAAGTTTAGAAAGTTTCCAAAGTTCTCAGATCATCACCTCATTTATAAAGTTAAAGTCCAAAATCCGCTTTCATTATGAGCGTAAAATCATTGGTTGGCTCTCTCCCTTCCTCCTCCACTAGGGCCGAGAGCAAAAAAGTTTATAGCCGCCTGTCCGAGGGGGGGGGGGAAATCCCCCTCCCTCCAGTCACGCTTCACTAGCCGAGTTGAAAGCGATTTTGAAAGCTGCTGGCAGTTTTTTTTTCTTTCCTTTCCAACACACAAGGGAAAGGGGGGAAGTTTCGACCTCACCACACAGCAACCGCGTCCTTCAAATAGCACGTTCTTCCAGCTGCCTCCTCATGAAGATGCCACAGCGCCTCCCCATCATGCCTCCCGGTGCCTAGGGCGATGCGCCCCCCCCGGCTGCCACCGACTCAGGGGATCCCACGCTATGCCACCCCTTCGGCAGTAGCCTCTACAAGGCGTTCTGTGCCCCCCAGGCGGTGGGGGGCCCACCAGAAGAGCGCGGGGCGAGCAGAGCCTGCCCGTTGGATCAGCAGCTGGAACCGGAAGATTTCTTATCAGCTATTCAGGTGTCCTCAAAATAGTTTTTCTTCAGTTTTCACCCAAACAATTAATTGAGTCTCTGGAAAGGGAGGAAGTGTCAATCATTCATGCAGATAACATCATATACTTAGTCAAAGAAACAAATCCACCCATCCTATCCCCGATCAATTTAATGCCTAATCATTAAATGAAAGCCTAAAGTTGTACTGTTTCTTAAACATTAAGAGGGAAGGGAAAAAAGGGAAAAGTAGTAAAAAAAGTCAGCATGTTTGATGAATCTCACATATCTTATTGGCCTCTAATGAGTCAAAGCTGACCTTTAAACTGGAGATCACCCACCCTTTCTTCCTTCACCATTTTTCTGTAAACAAATTCATTTTCTGGGTCTTTCCTCTTTCTCTCCTCAGCCCCTGCCTCCTTCCAGGTGTGTGGAAAGTTGCCAACCTGGGTTCATGAAGGTAGCTCGAGAAGGGGAGGTCATCTGCTGCTATGATTGTCGTCCCTGTGCAGAAGGAACCATCTCTACCATGGAAGGTGGGTGACACCAGAGAAAAAGGACTAATGCTGGAGGAAACATTAGAATAAAAGAATAACAGAGTTGGAAGCAGTGACGTGCAGTCAGGGGAGGCAGGGGAGGCGGAGCCTCACCACTCTCGTCATGAAAATAAAAAAGAATTACTCCAGGAAGCCGTGAAAGTGGCTGGGAGAGGCGCGCGGCTTGGTTTAGCCTCCCTGGACATCTCAGCAGCAGCCCCAAGTGTGCCGATCTCGCCATTTTTTACATCGGGCGAGCCCAGGATCCTTGCAAGGGGAATGGGACCACGTGTGCAGGAGGCTCCTCAGCTCCAGCCTCAATCAGCGCAGCCGCGGTCCCCTTCATCTTGCCTCAGGAAGGAGGGGAATGGGACCACGTGTGCAGGGGAAGGGGATCGCGGCTCTGCTAATCTGAGGCTGTGTGCTGAGGAGCCTCCTGCACACGTGGTCCCATTTCCCTTGCAAGGATCACAGGCTCGCCCAATGCAAAAAATGCCTAGGTACCATGTTTCCCCGAAAATACAACCTGTCCTGCGCTCACTGACCTAGCGTTATCCCGAAAGTACCAAGTTACAGGAGCCGGGGGTGGGGGGAGCGCTCACGTTGCTTGCCGCCTTCAATATACCGCTAGGTTGGGGAGTGGCGTTCTGTCCGGCCAGAGGGGAGAGTTGCCGGGCGGCTGCTCTCTTGTGAACTGGCTCCCGAAGAGCCAGGCACAGCCTCAGGGGCGAAGTAGCCATGAGGTAACTATGCTCACGAGCAGCCGCCCGGAAAATCCCCTCTCTAGCCGGGAAAAGCGCCATTCACTGACCTGAGCAGCCGCCCGGCAAATCCCCTCTCCAGCCGGGAAAAGCGCCATTCACCAAGCCCTTGCGCAGCTCTCCCAGGCGACCGCCGCTGGCTGCTGCTGCCCGCCGCCGCCCGCCGCCCGCCGCCCCGCCGCTCCGCTCCGTGCATAACTTCCAAACTCCAAAACTTCCAGCATCGCCCGCTCTAGGAGTGCTCTCTATGGTGGGCCGGCTGCTGGAAGACTGTCCGGAAAACTCTCTGTCCAGCAGCCGGCCCACCATAGAGAGCACTCCTAGAGCGGCCGATGCTGGAAGTTTTGGAGTTTGGAAGTTATGCACGGAGCGGAGCGGGGCGGCGGCAGGCAGCAGCAGCCAGCAGCGGTCGCCTGGGACAGCTGCGCAAGGGCTTGGTGAATGGCGCTTTTCCCGGCTGGAGAGGGGATTTGCGGGGCGGCTGCTGAGGTCAGTGAATGGCGCTTTTCCCGGCTGGAGAGTTTCCCGGCAACTCTCCCCTCTGGCCGGACAGAACGCCACTCCCCAACCTAGCGGTATACCGAAGGCGGCAAGCAATGTGAGCGCTCCCCCCACCCCCGGCTCCTGTAACTTGGCGCTTTCGGGATAACGCTAGGTCAGTGAGCGCAGGACAAGTTGTATTTTCGGGGAAACACGATACCCAGGCATTTTTTGCATTGGGCGAGCCCGGGATCCTTCCAAGGGGAATGGGACCACGTGTGCAGGCGGCTCCTCAGCACACAGCCTCAGATTAGCAGAGCCGCAATCCCCTTCCCCTGCACACGTGGTCCCATTCCCCTCCTTCCTGAGGCAAGATGAAGGGGACCGCGGCTGCGCTGATTGAGGCTGGAGCTGAAGAAATTTCTCCGTTTGGGATGCGCCCCTGCGATCGGAGCAACCACGTGGTTTGATGACGTCACCAGCCTCACCAGTCATAAACGTCACCGCACGTCACTGGTTGGAAGGGACCCTGGAGGTCTTCTAGTCCAACCCCCTGCTCAAGCATTAAGTCCTTTAACATTTCAGAGAAATAGTTGTCCAATTTCATCTTACAAATCTCCATTGGTGAAGCACCCATGATTTCTGAAGGCAAGCGGGTCTACTTATTAGAATAGAATAACAGAGTTTGAAGGGACCTTGGAGGTCTTCTACTCCAACCCCCTGTCTAGGCAGGAAGCCCTATACCACGTCAGACAAATGGTTATCCAACATCTTTAAAAACTTCCATATTATTCCATTTATTAATTGTTCTGTCAAGAAATGTCTCCTTAGTTCAAGATTATTACTGTCCATCCGTTGCTTTTTTACATGTTGAAAGAAACCTTCTTTTGTTATTTTTGACTCTTGTAGCAAATCTTTATTCATTTTGGGCCTTAGCTATCCTCACTTCATCATTGCAAGTTCAGCCTATTTGTTCTTGTTCTGCTTTAGATAATATATGTGCCCCTCTTTCCACTTTTTAAACTTCTCCTTTTTTTCTTTCAGTTTATCAGAGTCCTTTGTGCAGCCATGCTGGTTTCTTTACACATCTCTTGTTTTTCTTCTTCATTGGAATTGTGTTAGACTAGGCTTTTTAAATTTCCCATCTCAAATTTTCCCAAGCTTCTTGGGTTGTTTTGCCCTTGAGGATTTTCATCCATGAAATACTTTCCAAGATCTCTCCATGTTTATTGAAATCAGTTCACTTGAAGTCCAAGACTCTAGCTTGACTTTTTTCTATTGCTAATGATTGCATAATGTTGAGTTCCAGGGTTGCATGGCCACCTCCCTCCAAAGGTTCCTGTAACATCAATGCCTCCTATCATGTCATCTGTGTTAGTGGGAATTAAGTCCAGCATAGTTGAATATCAGGAATCAATCTGGATCTTCCACTAGATGCAGATTTTCTCTCCCAGGTGATGTCAGGATGATTAAAGTGTCCCATTACTATTCTGGTGTGCTTCTTACATTCCTTTGTTAATTATTTACCTAGACCCTGACATTTTTAGAAAAGGACATTTTTAGAGGCATATGACATGCTTTCAACGAATCAAATTCTTTTAATGTGATAGAAAAATAATATTGGGCTTTAACTTGGAACACATTAAAAATGGGATTAATGAGGACTTCACATTAGAAGGGAGATTAGAAGCAACTCTGCTTTTTTACAGGTCAATATCTCCCTTTTTCTTCAACTCCCTGGACAAATGTAAAAACATCTCACCCTCTCCTCTTTCTTCCTGTCTTCCTCTCCGCCTCTCCTCCTCTCCTTTCCCCTTTCTTTCAGTCACAGGTCCAATACTGGAGCCTTCCTTCCTTCCTTCTTGCCTCCAACCCTCCTTTCTTTCTTTTCACAAGTTCCCTGATGAAGAAAAGAGAAATTGCCTGTTTTATATTATTTACTAGCTGATAACCAAGCATTGCCTGGGTATTTGTAGACATTGAAGCATTTGTCTGACAGGGAGCCATTGAGAGGGCTTTTTTCCCCCCTTACTCCGATGCCCATCATTCCTTCCCCTCCCATTTGCTCCTCTTTCCTGTCATGTTTATGATGTTGGGATTGTGCTTCAAATCCATGAGGCACGTCTCCATTGGTCCACTGGAGGGCAAACGTCATGGCTCACTATCCAGAGGAAGCTGCAAAGGAACTGACATCACAAACAATTGCCATTATTGCTGCACATACTCACCTTAATTCCCCAGGCTCTCCTTTCCCCTTCCCATGACATCACAAACAATTGCCACTCTAGGACACCACCCTTGTTGTCCTTAATATCTAAGGCATTCCAGAGTTATGCAGAAACACACATACAGAGAAACACACATGCCAGGGGTATCTCCCCCCTCCCCCCCTCCCCCCAGTATTTATTTCTAGAGGGTAAGTCATCTGTGTTCTCAGTTTGGTTGAAATCACTCCAGGTGCTCCAGAGTTAGGCTGGAACATACATACATACATACATACATACATACATACATACATACATACATACATACTTACGACAATTTATATAGCTGTCTACTCACTCACATCTCTAGCAGCTTCCAAACAATGAGAACACAGTGTAGAAAAAAATAATAAATAACAGTAACACCCCCACTCCACAAATTCCCTGGAAACAACCCACAGTTATATAAGCCATTTGATAGGCTCCATCACACTCTGGGTTGCCAAAGACTGCTGTCAAAATCAAGTCTTCAGGCACCTATGAAAGACTTTCAAAGTAGCGCCCAGTCTAATTTCTGCAGAGATGATGTTCCAGAGGGAGGGAGCTAGCACACAGAAGGCCCTTCTTTTGGGTCCTGCCAGTTGTACCTACTTGTGGTATGGGTTCTGCAACATGCCTTGTCTCTGTGCTCTAGTGGGTCAGATAGATGTGACCAGCAAGACTTGTTCCTTAGACAAACCTGGTCCCAAGCGATGAATGGCTTTAAATGTGACATCTAGAACCCAGAATTGCACCTGGAAGCTAATAGGCAACCAATGCGCTCCCAAAGGAGAATTGACATATTTGCACACCAAGGTCTGCACAAAACTATGACAGCCTCACGATTTTCAACCATTTGCAGCTTACAGATGCTTTTCAAGGGCAGTCTCTTATAGAGTGCATTGCAATAGTCAAATTGGGAGATGACTAGGGGCTGAGTAACCATGAGTAGGGATTGTTGGTCCAGGAATGTGGGTAACTGAAGCACAACCCACAGTTTTGCCAAGGCCCTCCTCCAGGAGCACCTCCAGGTAACGCGGTGAGTCTGTTTGGGGCAGGGCCATCCCACCCAAAACTAAAGATGGCAATTCTCCAGAACCCCCAAACCCAAAGCCACTCAGTCTTCCAGGGTTAAGTTTCTACACATTGCTCCTCCTCCAGCCCCTAAGAGTCTCCAGGCACTGCAAGAGGAAGATCACAGCATTGCTTAACACACCAGTGGCTGAGAAATATAGGTTTTGTTGAGTGAAGTTGAGTTTCCACTGCTAGCTGGAGTCACAGGAAGAGTTGCAAAACTGAGAGTATTTTTTTATCCATCAAATAGAAAAATGCCCAAAGGAGATTCCCAAACAGTCAGTTTACACAGGAAGACCAGCAGCTGAGTTTATCAGAGAAATATTTTCCTTCTTAAAATAGTAAGATAAGGAAAGGGCCACTGAGACCTTGCCACCAAGCTTTTACCATTCCTGGGCTTTAAACTGTCCAGTATAGGAGGTTCAAATGACCCTCTTTCCCTAGGTCTTTAAGGGGAAGGCTGCAGAGGGCTTTGGATTTCTTCTCTAAAACATGGCTTATGGAAGCTCTGCTGCAAATGATACAATCTCTAAAAGGAGAAACAGTTTTCCTGGGAACGTGGGGCAAAAATTCTCATTTGCCTTTAGAATTTGTCCATAAACAATACACTGCTTAAGATATCTAACCATGCTTTCAAGTAGACATTGGTTTTTTTTCTCTTTTCAGATGCTGAGAAATGCACCAAATGTCCAGCAGATCAGCATCCAAACATCAACCGAGATGACTGTATACCTAAGATTTATACTTTCTTATCCTACCAAGAAAATTTGGGGATCGCTCTAGCTTCACTTGCCCTGTTTCTGTCTGTGATAACAGGCTTAGTCTTTGCAAGCTTCATTAAATTCCAAGAAACTCCAATAGTCAAAGCCAACAATCGGGATCTCTCCTACATCCTCCTCATCACCCTCCTGCTTTCCTTCTTGACTTCATTCCTATTCATTGGTCAGCCAAGGAGAGCCACTTGCCTTTTCCAACAAGTAGCATTCAGCAACATCTTCTCAGTTGCCATTTCTACAGTCTTGGCCAAAACAATCACTGTGGTATTAGCATTCCTGGCCACAAAACCAGGAAATAAAGTACAGAGGTGGTTAGGAAAGAGCCTGGCCAATTCTATCATCCTTTCATGTTCTTGTTTTCAAATTGTCCTCTGCTGTATCTGGTTGGCCACTTGTCCCCCATTCCCTGAGGCAGACATGTACTCCCAATCTGAGGAGATCATCCTGCAATGCAATCAAGGGTCTGTTGCCATGTTTTACCTTGCCCTTGGCTACATGGGTTTCCTGGCTATTATATGCTTCACAGTAGCTTTCCTGGCCAGGAATCTCCCTGGCGCCTTCAACGAAGCCAAGCTCATCACCTTCAGCATGCTGGTCTTCTGCAGTGTCTGGATATCCTTCGTTCCCACCTACCTGAGCACCAAGGGAAAGTATATGGTGGCCGTGCAGGTCTTCTCCATGTTGGCCTCAAGTACTGGCCTGCTGTGTTGCATCTTCATCTCCAAGTGCTACATTATCTTTCTAAGACCAGATCTGAATACAAAAGAACATTTGATGTCAAAATAAAATAGAAATTGACTTTTGCTACCACTTTCCTCAAAATGCCAGTTAATCACTGAAATATATTATTTACTATTTTAATGTTCCTAAAAAGTGCATGTGCTCACATGTATCCATGTATTTGAACAAACAAACATTTACAAAAGCAACCATTAGTTGTTAATAAATATATTCTACCTTTTTATTTGTGTTTAAGTATGTCGAAAACTGTGATAGGAATTTCCCTCTCCCTCCCCTTCCAAAATGTTGCTTGTTACTTGGTTTATCAGTAAAAGCCCAAAAAATTCACCAATCTGTTTTTCAAAAGCTAGTGTGTATCCCATGTTACAATAATATAGGATCACAAGTAACTCCCCATGCTGCTGCTTTTTGCAACAACCAATATGTCAGGATAAACGACTTGTGGGATGGGCAAGAATTCAAAAACTAAAGGTACTGGTTGCCCAAGTACAATTTTATCGACAAACATATATAATGTACTTAGTTCCTGAACGAAATAAAGACTTTCCCCCCATTGCCTACATCTCTTCTATCACTATAAAAACATTCTGATTCATAATTAACTTGACATCCAAGGATTCCTCTCTTTCCAAATTCACAAACACCACTTTTCCAAGTGACTTGTGAGCCAAGTTTTCAAACTGTCCAGGTCTGCTGTTAGGTCTCCATTCTCATCCATATTAATTCATTCGTTCGTTCGTTCATTTTGTCAGGCCTGCAACCATGTTCCTTTTGGATCTTTGGCCTGCCACACTTCTATCCACTATGCTGTTTCTATAGTGGGGAAATGGGAGGGGGATAGTAAGCAGTAGAATGTGATGTAACCAAAATAAAATTTCTTTCTAGAATGCTAAGGTCATCCTTTGTCTTGGCACCTCTGCAACTAACCAGAACTGGATGGGTGGAACTGCCAGCATGGCAGTGGAAGATTGGACCATGTGATGGACTTGTGGGTGTGGAGACAAGATCATGAACTTTAACTTGGGGGGAAAATGGAAGAAGCTTCAGATTTGGGTTTTCCCACAGATGTGCCAGTATGGCTCTCTTAATAAATTGGAACTTTGAGCAATACTGTTCTTTGACTCTAATTTAATTTTGGATGCTATCTGGAACACTGACATTAACATTCTTTGATCATCCATCTCAAACACATATCTCTAGGCAATGAACATTTTTTTAAAAAATCAATTAAATACAATAAATATAGTAATAAAAATAAATATGTAAATATATGGCAGCCAATAAATATTTTTTATATTTTTTTCAACTGTTATAGCTATCCATCTCAAAAAACTGAATTTGCAGAAAGCGAATTTACCCCAGATATCTAAAGAAATTGAAGTGATGCTAGAAGGGAATATAACGATGATGGAGTTAACTGAAGCACTTAAAAAACAAAATAATGGAAAGGTTCCAGGTCCAGATGGACTGCCAGCAGAATTTTATAAAACATTACAGGAATCGTTGAGTCTTCCATTGCTAGAAGTTATGAATGAAGTCATGTCAAAGGTTACCAAAATCGTGGTCAGAAGCATATATTACACTTGTGCCAAAGGAGGAAGCTGACTCACAACAAATTAAGAACTCTAGACCTATGTCCCTGCTAAATTCAAAATATAAAATCTTCCCTTCAATATTGGCGGAAAGATTTAAAAGATATTTAAATAACTTTATTCATCCTGATCAAAATGGATTTCGGCCAAAGAGACAAATTAAAGATAACATGAGAATAATTCTGAACTCTTTGGAATATTATGCAGCACATCATGAAAAACAAATGGCCTTTATATTTCTAGATGCACAGAAAGCCTTTGACAATGTGAATTGGCGATGTATGCTATTACAGTTGGAGCAGATGGGCTTTGGTAAGAAATTTATTCAAGCCATAAAAGTTATATTGTCAGGCCTGTAGTTATGTTCTTTTTAGGATCTTTGGCCTGCCACACTTTTTAATAATTCTCTATGCTGTTTCATTAGTGTAGTAGTTGGGAGGGGGGAATAGAAAGGAGTAGGATTGTAGAATGGATTGTTGACATTCTTTTGTAGAAGCCAAGGTCATCTTTTGTCTCAGCACCTCGACACCTGGCCGGAAGAAGATGGGTGTACATGCCAGCGTGGAAGATGATGATTGGAACATGTGATGGATTTGTGGGTGTGGGGAGAGATCATGAACTTTCAACTAGGTGAACTTACAGGATGTAATTCAGAGTTGAAATTTCCATAGCCGTACTAACATGCCTGCGGAATAAATTGGACCTTAAAGGATGTTTTGCCTTGGACAATGATTTATTTCTGCATGGTATTTAGAACCCTAACATATATATCATAAACAAACAGCAAAGGTAATGGTAAATGGGGAACTGACAGACTTTATTGATATAAGGAAAGGGACAAGACAATGCTGCCCACTGTCACCTCTGTTGTTTGTGGTAACATTAGAAGTCTTAAACAGAAATATTAGAGAAGAAAATGATATAAAAGGAATGAAAATTAAAAAGAATACAAACTACAAGCATTTGCAGATGACCTGGTTTTCATTTTAGAGGATCCATCAGAAACAGCACTTAAATTGATAGAAAAAATAGAGGAATACGGAAAAGTAGCAGGCCTGAAAATAAACAAAGATAAAACGAAGATTTTGACAAAGAATATGTTAGTAAGACAAAAGGAAGTATTGACAGAAGCTCTGAAGATACAGGTCATGAATAAAGTTAAGTACTTGGGGATATATTTGACAGCAAGATGCAGTACACTTAAAGAGAATAATTATCATAAACTTAACCAACAGATTGTGACAGACCTGGCGAAATGGGAAAACGTACAGTTATCACTAATAGGGAGAATATCAACAATCAAGATGAATATATTACCTAGGATTTTATACTTGTTCCAGACAATTCCAGTTAGATTAGGGAGAGGCTACTTTGATGATTTAAATAAAATTGTGTTGAAGTATATTTGGCAGGGAAAGAAAGCAAGAATCAAATTAAAATTGTTGCAAGATGCTGGAAGAAGAGGAGGATTGGCCTGCCAAATTGGGAGTTATACTACCAGGCAACAAGCTTGATGTGGATTAAGGAATGCTTAATGCTAAGAAATTCTAGATTATTGACATTAGAAGGACATGATTTGTTGTTGGGATGGCATGCTTTCCTATGGTACAAGGGAACTAAAACATAGGGGCATTTCAGAAGACATTATATACGTGAGGCTTTGTCATTAAACTGGGAGAAGATTAAAAGGCATCATTATTTTAAAATTCCAGTCTGGTTATCAACTATTGAAGCATTTTCATATCCAATAACATATAAAAAGAAACAAACAGATATGGTGAAATATTGAATGCAAAGGGTGAACTTAAATCTATGCAAGAACTGGAAAAATAAGGTATAAGGATGAATTGGTTTTCATATGTGCAAATACATTCTAGATATGATAAAGATGTTAAAATAGAAGGCTTTTATGACAAATTGACTGATTTAGATAAAATCCTGATGGGCACTGATAAAAAGATGATTTAAAAAGTATATGGATACTTACTAGAGGTTAAGCTAGAGGAAGAACAAGTTAAAGAAACAATGATTGCTTGGGGGGAAATTTTGGACATGGGATTGATTTAGAGAAATGGCAAAAATTGTGGTCTCAGAATTATAAAATGTCAACATCAACAGCATATATAGAAAATTTGTATAACATGTTTTACAGGTGGCAGTTATCCCCGACGAGAATAGCAAGACTGTTCAAGAGAAAAATGTTGGAAATGTCATCAGATACCAGGTTCATATTACCATAAGTGGTGGACTTATGCAGAAGTTAAAAGATACTGGACTAAAATTCACACATGGTTTGAAAAAATGACAGAAAAGCATATACTGTAGATTTTAAATCAGATATATTTTTATTGGGGATTTTGCCAGAAATATATAGTAGAGAATTGAAATATTTGATTGTAAATGTGTTAACAGCAGCTAGAATTGTATTTGCAAAAAAATCAAAAAGTGAGAAAATACCAATGCAGGAGGAAATTATTCAGAAAGTAATGGAATGTGCCAAAATGAGCAAATTGACATTTGAAATTAGAGAACAACTAGATGAACAATTTTATAAGATACGGGACTTATTTTATCAACGGTTAGACAAAAATATGGAAATGCAATATGCTAGAGAATTTCACAATACAAGGATAATGGAATATAATATAAAGATGTACTACTAGTGGATGGATTTAGGATGATGTAATGAAATGCATAAATATAAATTTATTCAAAATTTAGAATATCTCGTATAAAATGAAGTAATAATAGTTATAGTCAAATAAATGATTAAAAATAATGATTGTATACATATATAATAGATTGATAATATGAGATTCTATATAAATTGTAAGTGAAGACTATGGAGAGGATGCACAAAGGTCTTGTCACCAATCGACACACGGTATGTACCTGGAAGATGGTTTTATGTTCTTTTGTTTTTTGTGCTTGTTTGTTTTAAAAATTAAAAAAAATTCTTTAAAAAAAACCTGAATTTGGCAGCAAATAGTCATGAAGTCAATTAACAACAAATACAATACATATATCTGCCAAGAATTATTATAATCCATAGAAAGTGGCATAACCAGAAAACAGGGTCCTTCACATACTGAGGACCCCATGACAGGACACGAAGGTGGTTTTTATTTGGATTTTGGAAAGTTAACAATGGATTTGGTTCCTCAGGTATCATTGTCCCATATTATGAATGCCTTTAAAGCAACACCTTCAGTTAGAATCAGAAGCAAACTGGCAGATAAGGCTGCTCCATAGCAGAGACATTACATGCACCCCCCCCCCCAAGAGAACCCAAAACTGCATTAGGGCCACATTCTACACCAGTGATGTGTCGCAGCGAGATCTGCAACACACTCGAGTCCGGATTCATCTGTCTGGGCCTTCAGGGTTCTCCCTTGGGTGGGAGAACGAACCCCGGTCCTCACCGGGAATTTAGGGGGTCCACTCGTGGACGGAGGCCGCAAATCAAGACACCACACAAAGAGTTAGCTCGAGGTGGGCAAGCACAGAGTGCCTGGAGGGTGTAAAGCTACATTCCTCCTGACATGTCCTGCACAAACCCTTTTATTGCATAGTTTTGCAAGGGCGGGGGAATGGACACGTACAAAAAAATACACTCAGTAATTTTCCACAAGAAGCAAATAATAACTGCGTCACAGCAAAAAGTGGCCTAACACCTGCATCGTATACACAGTCAAACAGTCAAATATTTGCGGTTAACCAACATCCTATGCAAACACTATGTTAAGCTAAATAAACGGTTATTCAGATACTGTGGTCAGCCAACATCCTATGCAAGCACTATGTTAAAGGTTACATTCTCACGGCCTACTTGCGTTTCAGCTTCAGCAAAGCCTGAACCAAACTACTGCTACTATAATGTATTCACAGTGATGGCTTCTGGGTATTCATCCAGGGTGGCTCCATGTCAAGCAGCACATTGCAGTAGGACAACTGGGCGACGGCAACTGGGAGATGAGTGGCTGAGAGGAGAGCTCCTTGAGCCAAGAAAGGACGTAACTGAAATTGAGCAAAGGCTCCCCTAGCCATGACTGCCACCTGTTCTTCAAGCAGGGGTTCTGAGTTCAACCCTGTGGTCCCACATCCAGGCCTCTCATATCTAGGCCTGACTGGAAGGGCCCCAGATAAACCATCTCATCCGAGACACCCTGGATCTGCAGTGCAACCACCTTCTCCACCACATTCCTTTTTTTTAAGAAAGGTGCAAGCCATGGGAAAATGGTCCATATTGATAAGGTCCAGCACCAACCTCTTGAGAAGTGGGTGCAACAACGCCTTTTTTAAAGGTGCCAAGAACACCCCCCTCTCTCAATGATGATAAAAGCATACTATGTCCATCCAAGGCTGAGGAAGACCAATCAAATAGTTCCTCTCTGCCTGTAAAAGGAGGAGTAGCATACTTAAAGATTACAGTCACCAGGCATAACCATGACCAGAGAAAGGGGAAAAAGAAAATATCACTTCAGCTCCCATTGTCACTGGTGTGACAGGAAAACCATGTCAGGTGTGTGATCGCTGTTTTTAGTTGGATTGTTTTTAGTCCCCTGCCCCATCTTCCATCCCCAAATTTCACCCCACTGCGAGCATCTCTCAGCCATTGTGTGCAGGGAAAAAACGTACATAGTAAAGAAAAACTTCCCAAGAGTGCGCTAAGTAATTAATTACCTTGATCTCACGAGAAGATTTTCTTTACTGTGCAAGTTTTTTCCCTGCACACAATGGCTGAGAGATGCGATGGAGCTGCCAGACTCTGGTAAGATGCGTGTCTCGCAGGGGGGCACAATTTAGGGGTGGCAGGTGTGGTAGGGCTGCTAAAGAAGGGGAAACAGGGGTGGGGTAGATAGGTAGAAATTTCAAAAATTGTCCTACTTTTTCCTCTGTGTGTGGCTTGGTGGGGGGTTGTATGACGGAGTGGGCATCACTGATGTCAAGTTGGCCACACCCACTCAGTCAAGTTGGTCACACCCACCAAACTGGTAATGAAATTTTTTGAAATCCACCACTTCATAGCTGCCATGATGGTTATGAACTCCTGGGCTGTTTCTGAGGTCAGCCTCAGGGAGGGCAAATTGAAGCTCCCAAGACCATCAGCCTGGAGGCCTAAGGATCCAAAACTTAGACAGCCTCTAGCATCTCAGGTGTGGAGGTTGATATGCAGTAGGAAGTCTGGGACAGTCATAAGAGTCTCAGTTGATCTTGTGCACTTATCATCAGACAGAGGCTGACAACCATCAATGTATGAAGCAAAGCCTTGAAGGTGAACAAAGACTCTCAAATGAGAACAACTACCCCTGCACCAGGGGTGGGTTTCTGACGGTTCTCACCGGTTCGGTAGAAGAGCTTCCACAAATCTACCATACCGGTCAAAAGAGGTTCCACCGGTAGACCCGGAAGTTGCCCGCTCACTCACCCCGCCCGTTTTGTTGCAGCTCTCTCGCTCCCCCGCCTGTCTACACTAAACTAGCCAAACCCGCCGCTCACTAATTGGCTTGGTTTAGCCTCCCTGGATGTCACAGCAGCAGCCCCAAGCACGCTGATCTCGGCATTTTTTGCATCGTGGCGTGCTGCAAGAGTGAGGGAGTGAAGACCTTTTCCGGATTGCTGGTGGTGGAGGTGCAGGCCCATTGCCCTTTGCTCAGCAAAGCAAGTCCAGGGAAGTCCTTTGTGCCAGCTGGAAAAGGTCTTCACTCAATCCCGCTTGCAGCACGCCACGATGCAAAAAATGCCGAGATCAGCGTGTTTGGGGGCTGCTGCTGCAATGTCCAGGGAGGCCAAACTGAGCCGCGCGCCTCTCCCAGCTGCTTCCAAGGCTTCCTGGAATGCCAAGAACCTTCGCGCTCTTCTCGGCTCCTCGCCACTGCAATAGACGTCCAGAAGTGGCAGGAGCTATTGGTCTGGAAACCCAAGGCCCATTAGCCCCAAAAGCTGCTTCTGGACATCTATTGCAATCCCAAGCAGAGCACGGAGAAGAGCGTGAAGATTAGGGTTACTGGGCAATGGGGGAGGGGATGGAGCAGTTCCACTCTGAATGGAGGGACAGGAAAAAAGTTGGGATTCTCCCTGCTGCAGCCCTTAAAAGGCAGAGAGAAGTTGAACCTTTTCCCCTCCATTCACAGAGGAGCTGTGGCTCCCTTTATGCCACCCCCCCGGCCCCCTCCCTCCCTGGGGTCAAAGTACCTGAAAGAGAGAGGCATGCTGCCAGAGCTCCACTGAGAAGACATTTCTGAGAAGAGAAAGGGCGCCAATCTGGCTGCAGTGCACCCAAGCTGGTGGAGCACCTGCAACTCTCCGCCCGTCACCAGGGAGACAGCCAGTGCAGCTTTGGGTGTGGCTTGGTGGTGGTGGGAGTCATGGGACTGAATGGGCATAACTGACGTCATGTTGGAAACACCCAATCAGTCACATGCCCCTCCCCCGTACACCTAGCCACGTCCTCTGAACTGGTAGTAAAATTGTTTGAAACCCACCAAATCCGAGATAGCCTGTAGCATCTCAGGCATGGAGGTTGCAATGAAGCAGGAAATCTGGGACAGTCATAAGAGTTTCAGTTGATCTTGTGCACTTGTCATCAGACAGAGTCCTACAAACCATCAACGCATGAAGCAAGGCATTGAATGTGGACAAAGACTCTCAAATGATGACAACTACCCCTGCACACATACTCTGCCTTGTTGGCTGCTGCCATATCATTGGTCTGCCTCTAAATAAGGACTAATTGTTCCTCTCTAAATGGGATCCATAGCTACCTACAGACCTATCAGCAAATTCCCCTAGAAAAAAAGCCTAACCAAATGCATATTAATATGGGGGACAGCCATGCTGAACGGCCAGATCCCTCTTGATAAGAGCAATAGCCCTTAGGTTATGTACCACTTCACAATGATATATAGCTCTCTCTAAGCTATCTAGTTTACAGAGTCAGCGTATTGTCCCCAAATATCTGGGTCCTCATTTTAAAAACCGCAGAAGGTTGGAAGGCTGAGTCAACCTGGAGCTGGTGAGAATCGAACTGATGGCAATCAGCAGAATAAGCCTGCAATGTTGCATTCTGATCACTGTGCCACTATGGCTCATCTGGCCCTGGGTTGATCATGCGTTATCCACAAGTGTTTTATTGGTTAGGGTTAAGGTGCCAAATTTTCTAGTTTCCATCACTGCCTCATCGTCAAAGCTTAGAGCCACATATGCAAGTTCTCCCACTGGGCACCAGCCTGTAGACATGTTAAGGGATCAGGTAGTTTTCTTCTCTCCAAATATTCAAATAATATTTATTTGCTTATTTTTTATGTTAGGTACCTAGAGAGCCATCTGCAACCTTTCTGAAGATAAAGGTGCTTTGATGTCAATATCAAACTCAGAAGCACAATCGGGTGGAGCCTATGGCAGAAACATTGAGTGCATCGATGGCTCTAGAGATTGAAAGAGGATTTGAGGGAGGTTAAAGGACAAGCAAAGACTGTGTTTCTGTCCCTTGGGTGGACTCATATTGGATCTGTAGCCTCTTTCCTGGAAAAGGGTTTGGTTTCTATCCACCTCTTCACCCCATTCTTCATTAAAATAAAGGTGCCACAGAGAAGGCTCAGTCACCAAGACAAACCATGTTGCTGATTCTTTTGATTCTGCTGCTCTTGTGGCTGCCAGAAGCTGGTGGGATAATGAAAGCCAAATGTCTTCTGACTCTGGAGCAGGGGGAAGTGGACCCAGGGCATCTTTATAAGTCAGGGGATTATTCCATTGCTGGTATATTTTCTGCATGGATGGCTTGGTTTCAATTATTAACCTTCGACAGAAGCCCTTCAACAAAGTTCTCCACGTACGTCAATCCTCCTTCACTTTATTAAAGTCACTGCATTTCTAATGAATGTTTACTCCTGCAGCCCTCTGAAAATATAAGGTGCTCCCCTCTTGATCTGCTCCTTTTGCAAACGAATTACCTGAATTGGCCTTTCAGTCTCTTGGACCCTGTATGTAACAAAGCTCATTTCGAGGTTTAAAGTAAAAGAAATCCAGGGGTGGGATTCTACTAGTTTGGGCAAAGTGGTAGCTCTGGCGATCAGCTGGGAGCAAACCAGTTCTCTCCAACAATCAAGTGGGCCTGCCCACCCGCCCCTGCCCTTTACCTCCCTATATCTCCTCAGCTGAGCGGATTGCTGCACCTCAGCTGTTTTCCTCCCCAGCAGTAATGCAGAAGGTAAATTTTCTCCAAACAGTCCATGTGTGAGCTGAGTGAGCAAGCGCAAGCAAAGAACACAATCACTGAACCGGTTGTTAAACTGGAAGGATCCCACCACTGATAAAAACCAAACCAAATATTTTCCCAACCACATTCCTTCTGATTGCATGAGTAGAGTTAGAGTGTGGACACATAGGAACAGAATGATCTCTCTGTTCCACTTGGTCCCTGGGCTTAGCAGGATTCTGGGGGACTCCCTAATCCAAGCAAAGAGAGATAGTGTTAAAAATGCAGAGAAGAGGAACAAAGATGATTAGCGGACTGGAGGCTGATTAGGCTGAAACATGAAGAAATGTGGCAGGAATTGTCCATGTCTAGTCTTGTGAAAAGAAGGACTATGGTGACATGATAGCAGTGTTCAAACGTTTAAATGGCTACCACAGACAGGAGGGTCTCCAAATCATTTAAATGTAGAACAAGAAGCAATGGATGGAAATGAATGAAGAAGGGATCCTTCCTAGAACTAAGGCGAAATTTACTGACAGTTGGAAAATTAATCAGTGGAACAGCTTCCTTACAGAAGTTATGGGTGCAGTGTCACTGGAGGTTTTTAAGCAGAGATTGGCCAACCATTTGTCTGGAATGGTATAGGGTCTCTTACTCGAGAAGGGGGTTGGACTACATGACCTATAAGATCCCCTCTAACTCTCTTATTCTGTTCTTTTCTGCTATTTTCATTCTGCATTGGAGATAAGATAATTCTACCTTTTTTACCCACACCAAATTTACTGCTGCCATGAAACAGCCCTGGTTAAGAGCATAGACATTCGTGGAGTTTGGGATTTTCTTTCATTCTTATTCACAAGTCCATGCCAGGGACTTAAGAAACCTTTTTTAAAATGAAAACATGGTTTTTACAATATTGGGTGATTGCCTGTTTGTTTGTTTTGTTCCTTTATTTGTATAACTCATTGATCTTATGTCAATCAGTGTCTTTTAATTACAAGTTGAAAGAAAAAGGGAAACATGAATAGAACCAAGAAATAACAAAAAACCCAACCTATCAAAGATCCATCTAACAGGGGTTGAACCTTCACTCAAAGGCCTTTAAATTATTTTGAATGTCATCTGGGTTGGAACCATTTTCAGTCATTCTAAATATTTGGACCTATTACAAAAATATCTAGAATATAAATGAATTAATAATATATGGATTCTTTTATCCATCTGGAAATTAGTAAGACAAAGAGGGGCGGGGGAAACAAATAGGGGATAAGATGAAAACTGACACAGGAAATTCATTTCGTATATGTGGAACCAATGGGAGAATGTCTTGGAAACGCACAATAATTTAAAATTTTCTATTGTTTTTATTCTTTTTTATGGTAATACTTTGGAATATTTGGAAGAATAACAGTGATTAAGAGGTTTAAAAAATTTATTGTGAAAGAAAAGTTAATATCAAGTTAATATTTATTAATATGTTCGTACCTGCAGAAAAGCATTCAGACTTTTTTCAAAATTTATGCCCTTCCTTTTTGCTATGGAGGACATCAAACTCAATGACCATCTCTTACCCAACATCACCCTGGGTTATAATATCTATGAGAACTTCTTCAAGGTAGAAATGACTACAGATCCTTTGCTGGACCTGCTTTCCGACGGGGAGGCCAATGTGCCCAACTACAAGTGTGGAAGGCAGAGAAACACAGTGGCTGTTCTGGAAGCGGCTGAGACTGGCATCTCCATCCAGATTTCAACCATGTTGGGCACCTACAAAATCCCTCAGGTGTGTCTTTCTTGGGGAGACAGTTATGAGTCATGCAACTTTAAATCAGCGGTCCTCTGCTGCAAATTAATAGAAGAGCTTTTTATAGAAACGTTGCTTGTTACGTTTAAAATAATGTCTTCCATTTCTTTCAGATCAGTTATGGTTTTGCTTCTAGGATTCTGGTGGATAAAACTCATTTTCCTTTCTTCTACCCAATGCTCCCTGCAGAAGGGGTCCAATATCCAGGAATAGTCCAGCTTCTCCTCCATTTCAGGTGGACCTTGGTTGCTCTTCTTGCTCCAGAAACTGACCAGGGGGAGAGGTTCATGAGGACAATGTCTTCTTGGATGTTAAGGAATGGCATTTGTGCAATTGTATATCAAAGCTTTCCAATAAATGCTGCTGATACGATCATCAGTCCAAGGAAGTATTACAAATTTACAAAAGTCAATGTCATTGTTTACGACTCAGAGACTAGTTTCTTCTCAATAGGAATGAAAATTATAAATGTGATGATTAAATACTTTCTAGACTTTACAGATAAAGTATGGATCACCACAGCTCAATGGAATCTCAGCTTTGATTTGATCTTTCTTCTGAAGAATATGAAACAAGTTGCTGCCATTTTTTCCTTTCTGGTAAAGAAAAAGAAATGGGGAAACTATGATAATGCGATTCTCGTGAATGATTTGAAGTCTACGTTTTTAAAGAAAAACTTTAGATGTTCATTCACTAAGGATGCCTTTTCTGTGAAAGTCTGGAGACGGTGCCGACAGACAGAAGAATTGGAGGCTCTGAGGAAAGAGGAGATTGATCAGATCCTGGCTCTGGATGGCTATCTTCTTTATGAGACTACCTGGGCTTTGGGAAGGGCCTTAAATTCAGATTATATCTCCACATCTAAGAGATCCATGAGGAACAGGGGCATCAAGGTGGAAGCTCCGAGGATGAAGCATTGGCAGGTATTTCTTTTCCATTATACATCTTTCCTTGAAATATGACATTTAGTTTTATGCCTTGGTTACTCATTCTGAAAAAAATAATTATCCTGAAACTCCAATCCCTCCTAATTTCAACATTCCATTTGCATCATGAAATGAAAGGGGTCAACCTATTTTCCAAATACCTGAAGGCAAGACAAGAAAAAAAAACAGATGTAAACGAATCAAGGAGAGAAGCATCCTAGAACTAAGAAAAACATTCCTAATTGTTGGAATATTGATCCCGTGGAATTCCTTGCCTTCAGACGTTCTGGGCACTATCACTGGAGGCTTTTAAGAAGAGACAGGACAGCTTCTGGTCTGAAATGGTCTCCTGATTGGACAGGGGTTTGGACTAGAAGACCCACAAGGTCCCTTCCAACTCTATTATTCTATGTCCATTCTCCTTTCCATTTCCTCTGATTGTTTTTCATTTTGTTTTTTTGCAATATTTTCTTGTTTAATTTTATGTACTTTTAAAGCATTTGCACTGATATTTTGTTTGTTCAGCCATTCTTTTTTCTCAAAGTGATGTGGTTGTACAAACAAGAAGCCAACTTGGGGTTACACATTGGACTGTTTGAGACAATCTGGTAATTGTCTCCAATCTCTGAAAGAAATGACTGGTAACAAGAAGAGAAATGCTATGGACAAAAGTCTTTGGATCATGAGTGACACTTCCCATGCTAAGTACTGGTCTTCACCACTGCAGATCCTGGAGAACAAAACAGGAAGGTAGACAATGGAAAGCCCTCTATCTCGATAAGGCAACAAATAATGCAGAGAAATATGAAATAATAAACCACAACAGAAAGAAAATCAAAACAACAAAAATATTTTTAGAAAAATAAAACATTAAAGAAAAATAATTGGTAGTTTCCTTTTTGGTGAATTGTTGATCAGCATTGCTGTGAGAAAGAGATGTGAAGAGGAAAATGATCAGATGTCAAAACTCCTAACCTTTACATTCATTGTTCTAATCTGCATTTTGAAATGTAATGTTTGCAGAGGTTATTTTCCCTCCCTCATTCATAAACTCCTGACCTAGTTGAGAACTTAAAACTGAACTGGATTTTTGAACAGGGAGAAGTGTTCCTATCCCTCCCAGCATTGACCAAAGGGTCTTTTCCAAGAACTTCTGAAGTCTTTTCTAATCTCCACTTTTCCTGTCCTTCTCAGCTTCACACTTTCCTTCAAAGCTCTCAGTTTCACAATAATTCCATCGAAGGAGTTTATTTGGATGGGAAAGGAGAGCTGACAGCTGACCTGGACATTGTGAACTGGATCTTGTTCCCAAACACGTCTGTCATAAAAGTGAAATCTGGGAGTCTAAAAAAACAGGCATCCCAAAATTTGAAATTTACCATTGACCAGAAAAATATCGCACAGGTGGAAATGATGAACAAGGTGGGAATAATGTTCCATGGAAGGTGGCCAAAACAGGATTCCACTTGTTTGTTTGTTTGTTTTTTGAGGGGGGGGGTTGCTTTGAATGCCTTTGAGATTTCTTATCAGTTGATCAGGTTCTCAAGAATGCAGATTTCTTATTCAGGTGTCCTCAAAATAGTTTTTCTTCAGTTTTCACCCAAACAATTGATTGAGTCTCTGGAAAGGGAAGAAGAGTGAATCAGTTATGCAGATAACATCATATACTTAATCAAAGCAAAAAATCCACCCATCCTATCCCCGATCAATTTAATGCCTAAAGTTTAAATGAAATCCTAAATTTGTACTGTTTCTTAAACATTAAGAGGGAAGGAAAAAAGGGAAAAGAAGTATACAACTTTGATGAATCTCACATATCTTATTGGCCTCTAATGAGTCAAAGCCAACCCTGAAACTGGATATCACCCACCCTTTCTTCATTTTTCTGTAAACAAATTCATTTTCTGGATCTTTTCCCTTTCTCTCCTCAGCCCCTGCCTCCTTCCAGGTGTGTGGAAATTTGCCAACCTGGGTTCATGAAGGTAGCTCGGGAAGGGGAGGTCATCTGCTGCTATGATTGTCGTCCCTGTGCAGAAGGAACCATCTCCAGCATGGAAGGTGGGTGACACCAGAGGAAAAGGACAAATGCTGGAGGAAACAATAGAATAAAAGAATAACAGAGTTGGAAGGGACCCCGGAGGTCTTCTAGTCCAACCCCCTGCTCAAGCATTAAGTCCTTTAACATTTCAGAGAAAGAGTTGTCCAATTTCATCTTACAAATCTCCATTGGTGAAGCACCCATGATTTCTGAAGGCAAGCGGGTCTACTTATTAGAATAGAATAACAGAGTTTGAAGGGACCTTGGAGGTCTTCTAGTCCAACCCCCTGTCTAGGCAGGAAGCCCTATACCATGTCAGACAAATGGTTATCCAATATCTTTAAAAACTTCCATATTATTCCATTTATTAATTGTTCTGTCAAGAAATGTCTCCTTAGTTCAAGATTATTACTGTCCATCCGTTGCTTTTTTACATGTTGAAAGAAACCTTTTTTCGTTATTTTTGACTCTTGTAGCAAATCTTTATTCATTTTGGGCCTTAGCTATCCTGACTTCATCTTTGCAAGTTCAGCCTATTTGCTCTTGTTCTGCTTTAGATAATATATGTGCCCCTCTTTCCACTTTTTAAACTTCTCCTTTTTTTTTCTTTCAGTTTATCAGAGTCCTTTGTGAAGCCATGCTGGTTTCTTTACACATCTCTTGTTTTTCTTCTTCATTGGAATTGTGTTAGACTAGGCTTTTTAAATTTCCCTTCTCAAAGTTTCCCAAGCTTCTTGGGTTGTTTTGCCCTTGGGGATTTTCGTCCATGAAATACTTTCCAAGCTCTCTCCAAGTTTATTGAAATCAGCTCACTTGAAGTCCAAGACTCTAGCTTGACTTTTTTCTAATGATTGCATAATGTTGAGTTCCAGGGTTGCATGGCCACCTCCCTCCAAAGGTTCCTGTAACATCAATGCCTCCTATCATGTACAAACTGTACAAAAGAGATGGGTTGCACCCATCCAAGAAAGGAACTGAGTTACTTGGCATTAAATTCACAGATTTTCTTGATAATCATTTAAACTGAAGAGCGGGGACAGAGAATTAATAGATACAGAACATCTCTGTCCCCAGCAAACTAAAATTCATAGGGTTATAAATGCATGTAACATAGATGTGTGTGTGGGTAAGATTATCACTCCTGCTGTCAAGCAAAACCAAGCATGTAATAGTGATTGTCATACCATGTGCATGAATCACACAAGTGGCAAGAAAATAGGGGCAGTCAGGCATAATACAGGTTATGTAGACAGTAAACACAAGGTCAATCAAAATGGACTCAAATGTCTATATACCAATGCACAGAGTATGAGGAATAAACAGGGAGAATTAGAAATTCAAGTAAAAGAGGGCAGATATGATATTATTGCCATTACAGAAACTTGGTGGGATGAAACTGACAAATGGAACTTACAGCTAGAAGGATTTAAATTATTTAAAAGAAATAGACCAAATAAAAGAGGAGGTGGAGTTGCACTATATATAAGAAATAACTATGTCTCTACAGAAATAGAGCACAACAATAATGAGAACTATCTTGAATGCATTTGGGTCAATATTAAAGGTTGTGGGGGAAATGACATTGCCATAGGTCTATACTACAGGCCACCCAACCAAGCAGAGGAAGAAGATGAACTTTTTGCTAGTCAGCTAACTAAGGTATGTAGGAAGCACACCACAATAGTAATGGGAGATTTTAACTACCCTGACATCAACTGGGAAACAAACTCTGCACCAAGTGGAAGATCCAACAGGTTCCTAACAAACCTAGCAGACAACTTTGTTTTCCAAAAAGTAGAGAAGGAAACAAGGGGATCAGCCATACTGGACTTAATTCTCACTAACAGAGAGGAAATGATAGAAGGTGTTGAAGCCATAGGAACCCTGGGGGCAAGTGACCATGCAATATTGGAATTCAACATTATCCAAACACAAGTAGTAGAACAAAGTCAAACTAGAGTCTTGGACTTTAAGAAAGCTAATTTCAATAAACTTAGAGAGAGCTTGGGAAAAATTCCATGGATGAGAATCCTCGAGGGGAAAACAACTCAAGAAGCTTGGGAAATTTTGAAAAATGAGATTAGAAAAGCCCAGTCTAACACAATACCAATGAAGAAGAAAAACAACAGCTCCCAAAAGAAACCAGCATGGCTGCATAAACAACTATCTGACAAACTGAAAGACAAAAAAAGTAAGTATAAAAAGTGGAAGGAGGGGGACATAACTAAGGCAGAATATCAGCAAATAGCCCGAGCCTGTAAAGATGAAGTGAGGAAAGCTAAGGCTCACAATGAAGAAAGGCTTGCCACAAAAGTAAAAATTAACAAAAAAAGCCTCTTCCAACATGTTAAAAACAAGAAAAAAGTTAAGGAAACAATTGGTCCATTGCTAGGAGAAAGTGGCAAGAAGGTGACAAGCAACAGGGAGAAAGCAGAACTATTTAACTCATGTTTTGCATCTGTCTTTACACAAAGGGATAAAACAGTCCAACCTATCAAAAGCAGCACCACAAAATTAGGAACACAAATTGAAATAGGGAAGAAAATGGTAAGTGAGCACCTGTCTACCCTAGATGAGTTCAAATCACCAGGACCGGATGGATTACACCCCAGAGTTCTGAAGGAACTAGCAGACGAGATCTCAGAACCACTGAATTATATCTTTCAGAGATCCTGGAACACCGGGGAACTACCAGAGGACTGGAAAAGAGCTGATGTGGTTCCCATCTTCAAAAAAGGGAAAAAATTAGATCCAGGAAACTACAGACCTATCAGCCTAACCTCAATACCAGGAAAGATTCTGGAAAAAATAATCAAGCAACGAATTTGCGAACACCTAGAAGCAAACAAAGTAATAGCCAAAAGCCAACATGGATTTGTCAAAAACAGATCATGCCAGACTAATCTTATTGCATTCTTTGATAATGTGACAAAATTAGTGGACCAGAGGAATGCCGTTGATATAGTTTACTTGGACTTCAGTAAGGCTTTTGATAAGGTAGACCATAACCTACTACTAGATAAAGTAGAAGAATGTGGGTTAGACAGCATCACCACCAGATGGATTGGTAACTGGCTGACCAACCGCACTCAACGTGTAGTTCTCAATGGAACTGCATCTACATGGAGGGAAGTATGCAGTGGAGTACCCCAAGGCTCTGTTTTAGGCCCAGTACTCTTCAACATCTTCATCAATGATTTGGATGAGGGAATAAATGGGGAACTCATCAAATTTGCAGATGATACCAAGCTGGCAGGAATAGCCAACACTCCAGAAGATAGGCTTAAGATACAGAAGGATCTTGACAAACTTGAACATTGGGCACTATCTAATAAAATGAAATTCAATGGTGAAAAGAGTAAGGTTCTACATTTAGGCAACAAAAACGGAATGCACAGGTACAGTATAGGTGATACCATACTCAGTAGTAGTAACTGTGAAAGGGATCTTGGAGTCCTAGTGGACAACCATTTAAATATGAGCCAGCAGTGTGCAGCAGCTGCCAAAAAAGCCAACACAGTTCTAGGCTGCATCAACAGAGGGATAGAATCAAGATCACGTGAAGTGTTAATACCACTTTATAATGCCTTGGTAAGGCCACACTTGGAATACTGCATTCAGTTCTGGTCTCCACGATGTAAAAAAGATGTGGAGACTCTAGAAAGAGTACAGAGAAGAGCAACAAAGATGATTAGGGGACTGGAGACTAAAACATATGAAGAACGGTTGCAGGAACTGGGTATGTTTAGCTTAAGAGAAAGAAGGACTAGGGGAGACATGATAGCATTATTCCAATATCTCAGAGGTTGCCACAAAGAAGAGGGAGTCAAACTATTCTCCAAAGCACCTGAGGGTAGAACAAGAAGCAATGGGTGGAAACTAATCAAGGAGAGAAGCAATTTAGAACTGAGGAGGAATTTCCTGACAGTGAGAACAATTAATCAGTGGAACAGCTTGCCTCCAGAAGTTGTGAATGCCCCAACACTGGAAGTCTTTAAGAAGATGTTGGATAGCTATTTGTCTGAAACGGTATAGGGTTTCCTGCCTAGGCAGGGGGTTGGACTAGAAGACCTCCAAGGTCCCTTCCAACTCTACTATTGTATTGTATTGTATTGTATTGTATGTCATCTGTGTTAGTGAGAATTAAGTCCAGCATAGTTGAATATCAGGAATCAATCTGGATCTTCCACTAGATGCAGATTTTCTCTCCCAGGTGATGTCAGGATGGTTAAAGTGTCCCATTACTATTCTGGTGTGCTTCTTACATTCCTTTCTTAATGATTTACCTAGACCCTGACATTTTTAGAAAAGGACATTTTGAGAGGCATATTACATACTTTCAATGAATCAAATTATTTTAATATGATAGAAAAATAATATTGGGCTTTAACTTGGAACACATTAAAGAAGGGATTAATGAGGACTTGACATTAGAAGGGAGATTAGAAGCAACTCTGCTTTTTTACAGGTCAATATCTCCCTTTTTCTTCAACTCTCTGGACAAATGTAAAAACATCTCACCCTCTCCTCTTTCTTCCTTTCTTCCTCTCCGCCTCTCCTCCTCTCCTTTCCCCTTTCTTTCAGTCACAAGTCCAATACTGGAGCCTTCCTTCCTTCCTTCTTGCCTCCCACCCTCCTTCTTTCTTTCTTTTCCCAAGTTCCCTGATGAAGAAAAGAGAAATTGCCTCTTTTATATTATTTACTAGCTGATAACCAAGCATTGCCTGGGTATTTGTAGACATTGAAGCATTTGTCTGACAGGGAGCCATTGAGAGGGCCTTTATTCCCCCTACTCCCATGCCCATCATTCCTTCCCCTTCCCATGTGCTCCTTTTTCCTGTCATGTTTATGATGTTGGGATTTTGCTTCAGATCCATGAGGCACATCCCCATTGGTCCACTGGAGGGCAAACATCATGGCTCACTATCCAAAGGAAGCTGCAAAGGAACTGACATCACAAACAATTGCCATTATTGCTGCACATACTCACCTTAATTCCCCCAGGCTCTCTTTCCCCTTCCTGTGACATAACAGACAATTGCCACTCTAGGACACCACACTTGTTGTCCTTAATATCTAAGGCATTCCAGAGTTATGCAGGAACACACATACAGAGAAACACACATGCCAGGGGTATCTCACCCCCCACCCCAGTATTTATTTCTAGAGAGTAAGTCATCTGTGTTCTCAGTTTGGTTGAAATTGCTCCAGGTGCTCCAGAGTTATGCTGGAACATACATACATACTTATGACAATTTATATAGCTGTCTACTCACTCACAGCTCTAGCAGCTTCCAAACAATGAGAACACAGTGTAGAAAAAAATAATAAATAACAGTAACACCTCCACTCCACAAATTCCCTGGAAACAACACACAGTTAAATAAGCCACTTGATAGGCTCCATCAGACTCTGGGTTACGAAAGACTGCTGTCAAAATCAAGTCTTCAGGGACCACCGAAAGACTGTCAAAGTAGCGGCCAGTCTAATTTCTGCAGGGATGATGTTCCAAAGGGAGGGAGCTAGCACACAGAAGGCCCTTCTTCTGGGTCCTGCCAGTTGTACCTACTTATGGTAAGGGTTCTGCAACATGCCTTGCCTCTGTGCTCTAGTGGGTCAGATAGATGTGACCAGAAAGACTTGTTCCTTAGACAAACCTGGTCTCAAGCGATGAATGGCTTTAAATGTGACATCTAGAACCCAGAATTGCACCTGGAAGCTAATAGGCAACCAATGCAGCTCCCAAAGGAGAATTGACAGATTTGCACACCAAGGTCTGCACAGAACCACGTGAGCCTCTCAATTTTCAACCAACTGCAGCTCACGGATGCTTTTCAAGGGCAGTCTCTTACAGAGTGCTTTGCAATAGTCAAATTGGGAGATGACTAGGGGCTGAGTAACCATGAGTAGGGATTGTTGGTCAAGGAATGTGGGTAATTGAAGCAAAACCCACAGTTGTGCCAAGGCCCTCCTCCAGCAGAACCTCCAGGTTTTGTGGTGAGTCTGTTTGGGGCAGGGCCATCCCACCCAAAACTAAAGATGGCAATTCTCCAGAACCCCCAAACCCAAAGCCGCTCAGTCTTCCAGGGTTAGATTTCTACCCATTGCTCCTCCTCCAGCCCCTAAGAGTCTCCAGGCACTGCAAGAGGAAGGTCACAGCATTGCTTAACTCACCAATGACTGAGATATATAGCTTTTGTTGAGTGAAGCTGAGTTTCCACTGCTAGCTGGAGTCACAGAAAGAGTTGTAAAACTGAGACTATATTTTTTATCCGTCAAATAGAAAGATGCCCAAAGAGGTGGAAGCCATTGGTTCTTGCTTTCCTGGCATGGGTGGGAGGAGAAAGAATTAGGGAACCAACCAGGTAGCCGGAACTACTGCCCAGAGACAGAGCCTGACCATCTTCTGGATCTAGGTAGAGGAAGGCATTGATATTGGAAAAAGAGAATTTAATAAAGGAGATTCCCAAAAAGACAGTTTACACAGGAAGACCAGCAGCTGAGTTTATCAGTGAAATATTTTCCTTCTTAAAATAGTAAGATAAGGAAAGGGCCACTGAGACCTTGACACCAAGCTTCTACCCTTCCTGGGCTTTAAACTGTCCAGTATAGGAGGTTCAAATGACCCTCTTTCCCTAGGTCTTTAAGGGGAAGGCTGTGGAGGGCTTTGGATTTCTTGTCTAAAATGCGGCTTATGGAAGCTGTGCTGCAAATGATGCAATCTCTAAAAGGAGAAACAGTTTTCCTGGGAATGTGGGGCAAACATTCTCATTTGCCTTTAGAATTTGTCCTTAAATAATACACTGCTTAAGATATCTAACCATGCTTTCAAGTAGACATTGGTTTTTTCTCTTTTCAGATGCTGAGAAATGCACCAAATGTCCAGTAGATCAGCATCCAAACATCAACCGAGATGACTGTATACCTAAGATTTATACTTTCTTATCCTACCAAGAAAATTTGGGGGTCACTCTAGCTTCACTTGCCCTGTTTCTGTCTGTGATAACAGGCTTAGTCTTTGCAAGCTTCATTAAATTCCAGGAAACTCCAATAGTCAAAGCCAACAATCGGGATCTCTCCTACATCCTACTCATCACCCTCCTGCTTTCCTTCTTGACTTCATTCCTATTCATTGGTCAGCCAAGGAGAGCCACTTGCCTTTTCCAACAAGTAGCATTCAGCAACATCTTCTCAGTTGCCATTTCTACAGTCTTGGCCAAAACAATCACTGTGGTATTAGCGTTCCTGGCCACAAAACCAGGGAATAAAGTACAGAGATGGCTGGGAAAGAGCCTGGCCAATTCTATCATCCTTTCATTTTCTTGTTTTCAAATTGTCCTCTGCTGTATCTGGTTGGGCACTTGTCCCCCATTCCCTGAGGCAGACATGTACTCCCAATCTGAGGAGATCATCCTGCAATGCAATCAAGGCTCTGTTGCCATGTTCTACCTTGCCCTTGGCTACATGGGTTTCCTGGCTATTATATGCTTCACAGTCGCTTTCCTGGCCAGGAATCTCCCTGGGGCCTTCAACGAAGCCAAGCTCATCACCTTCAGCATGCTGGTCTTCTGCAGTGTCTGGATATCCTTCATTCCCACCTACCTGAGCACCAAGGGAAAGTATATGGTGGCCGTGCAGGTCTTCTCCATGTTGGCCTCAAGTACTGGCCTGCTGTGTTGTATCTTCATTCCCAAGTGCTACATTATCTTTCTAAGACCAGACCTGAATACAAAAGAATATTTGATGTCAAAATAAAATAGAAATTGACTTTTGGTACCACTTTCCTCAAAATGCCAGTTAATCACTCAAAGATATTATTTACTATTTTAATGTTCCTAAAAAGTGCATGTGCACACATGTATCCATGTATCTGAACAAACAAAGAATTACAAAACAAACCATTAGTTGTTAATAAATATATTCTACCTTTTTTGTTTGTGTTTAAGTATGTAGAAAACTGTGATAGGAATTTCCCTCTCCCTCCCCTTCCAAAATGTTGCTTGTTACTTGGTTTATCAGTCAAAGCCCAAAAAATTCACCAATCTGTTTTTCAAAAGCTAATGTGTATCCCATGTTACAATAATACAGGATCACAAGTAACTCCCCATGCTGCTGCATTTTGCAACAACTTATTCTTCTCATATGTTGCTAAAATCTGATTTGGGATTGTTCTTTTAAGAAAAAAAATTGAAATAACCTCAGAGGCCCCATGGTAAGTTTATCCAGATCATTCCCCTATGTGCTGACTTTGTAAATTTAGACAGGGCTATAAAGCGGAGTGGTATATAAGTATGTGCTATTGATATTTCTAATAAACCCTGCAGTGAGCTTTGATTGTTTTTGCATTCTGAGTTTTGATTCCACATATCCTATGTCAACAACCTCTGGAATAGGCATTAATTCAAAGCTTAAAGATACTCATTGCCCATATACAATTTTATAGGCAAACACATATATGAGGGGTCCTTGGTGCTGTCTGAGGTTCCTTGTTTTCTTGCAGATGTTTCATCACCCTAACTAGTATCATTAGTGCTAGGACCCCTCATTGCAACCTGCGTCGGCTCTGGTGTGCCTGGCAGCCCAGGGCTGCCATTCTGGGGGAGGCAGTAGCGGGACCCTTCCGGTAGGGACAATGTGACCACTGCACACCTCCTCCATGACTGACGTGGGTCTGGCAGGAACAGCTGAGAGACAGTCCTGCTCATCTTCTGTTACTCTGACCTGGGTCTGGCTGAAACGATTGAGCTGAGGTGGCAGGAACAACTGGGAGGCAGTCGCATACGCATTGAGGCGAACAGGGATTGATGAGAACAACTGAGGCAGCTGCATGCACACAGGACTTGTTTCAGTGGTTTCAGTGTCGCATGGGGGTTGGCATGCATACCAGAGGTGGTATTCAGCAGGTTTTGACCAGTTCTAGAGAACTGGTAGCAGAAATTTTGAGTAGTTTGGAGAACCGGTAAATACCACCTCTCACTGGCCGGATACGTGCAATGAATACTTATGTTGCTGCAGAGTCTCCCCCTTTGGGGCCGTTTTGACTGCGTCAGAAATTCTGACTTGGGATCTGCTTCAGCCTCCTGGTGTGGGGCTTTGGGCGATGGCTGGAGGGAAGTGCCACTGGTGCCGAAGATCTGGAGGATCTTGGTCTAGTGGGATGGCATCATGGGCTGGAACTGGCTGAACATCGCAGCCTGCTGAGCCTATAGGCGCCAGTACCTGGCCTTGCACTCCTGCAGGTCTTCCCTCTGCTTGGAAAGCCTATGCTCGTAGTCCTCAGTGAGGTGCTCCTACTGAGCCTCATTCTCGGTCAGATCCAGTTTGAACTGATCCAGCTGTTTTGCCAACTGTTTCTCATGGTGGCTGCTTAGCTCCAACAACTGCTTCCTGTTGGAGCCCTAAGGAGTCTGGATGGGCAGGATATGAGTGGGTGGGAGGGAGGGGCAAGTAGAGGCAGGCGAGGCATCCCTTGACATGAGTGACATCAAGTTGGCCATATCCACCCAGTCACATGACTACCTGGCCACTCCCACCCAGCTGGTCATTAGGCAGGTCATATTAGTGGTCTGCAGGATTTAAAATTATGAATTTAGTGGTCCCTGAGGTCCAAAATGTTGGTGACCCCTGTTCTAGTCCAACCCCCTGCTCAAGCAGAAAATCCTATATCATTTCAGGTCTGTGATCTGTGATGGTGAACCTATGGCACGCGTGACACAGGTGGCACACGGAGCCATATCTGCCAGCACATGAGCCATCAACTCCAGTATGCATGCGTGCACCGGCCAGCTGATTTTCAGCCTTCTGCAGGGCCGGGGGAGGCCATTTTCACCCTCCTCAGGCTTCAGGAAAGTGTCTGGAGCCTGGAGAGGGCAAAAAACAGGCTCAATGGGCTTCCGGAGGGTCCGGTGGGGCAGGAGAGGCAATTTTCAACCTCTTCAGGCTCTAGGAAAGCCTCCGGAGCCTGCAGAGGGTGAAAAATGGGTCCAACATCCCAACCAGAACTTTCAGTTGGCCCATTGGGCCTGTTTTTCATCCTCTCCAGAGGCTTTTCTGGAGCCTGGGGAAGGTGAAAACAGCCTCCTCAGGAAGAAATAACCAAGCTCAGCTTGGAGGCGATTAGTGTGGCACGCGTGGGGGGGGGAGCATGTGGGAAAAGGGTTGTGCAAGCATGCATATTTGGAGCACGCTTTGCATTATGAGCACCGGCACACATGCACGCCCTCACATTTTTGGCACCCAACAACAAAAAGTTTAGCCATCCCTGTTCTAGGTTGCTTCTCTCCTTGATTAGTTTGTATTCGTTGTTTCTTGTCCTGCCTTCAAATGCTTAACTCGTTAACCTATATCAGTGATGGCGAACCCATGGCACGTGTGCCACAGGTGGCACGCAGAGCCTTTAGTCAGGGCACGCGAGGCACTGCCCTGTCAGCTGGCCAGTGGCATGCACGCGCTGGCCAGCTGAGTTCACCCTTTTTTAAAGCCATTTTTTGCCCTCCCCAGGCTCCAGGGGCTTTATAGGAGCCTGGGGAGGGTGAAAAGAGCCTCTCTGCCCCCCCCCCCCCCCCCGAGGCCCTCCGGAGGCATCATGAGCTTCCGTGAAGCTTCCGGAATACAAAAAATCAGCCCTACAGGCAAACCAGAAGTTCAGGAACGGACTTCCAGTTTGCTCGGAGGGTCATTTTGACTGCTCCGGAGGCTTCAGTGAAGCCTCCTGAAGCCTTCGGAACGCTTAAAACGACCCTCTGAGCAAACTGGAAGTGACTTCCGGTTTGCTTGGGGGGTCATTTTGAGCACTCCGAAGGCATCAGGGAAGCCTCCTGACGGTCCCTGAAGCCTTCAGAGCGCTCAAAATGACCCTCCGAACAAACAGGGTCGTTTTGAGCACTCCGAAGGCATCAGGGAAGCCTCCTGACGGTCCCTCAGTAGATTTGACGGCTGATTCAGATGCCCTGGCTTCATCCAAGGCGATCTGCAGAGTGAGGTTAGATTTAGCGAGTAACCTCCTCTGTAGGTTAATGTCCCACACGCCACAAATTATGCAGTCCAGAATCAGCTTGTCCAGGTCTCGGAATTCGCAGTACGCTGCGGCCTTGCGGAGTGCCACAATGTACTCGTTAATCGACTTACCCTCTTTCTGGTTTCTGATGTTAAACTCATGCCGGCGAACGTGCTTGGATGGCTTGGGGGCATAGCGGGTCCTCAGCGTCTGAGGGGGAGCACGGACCAGGCAACTGATTCGCTCAGCTCAGATAAGTCTTTTGCTGTCTCAAACACTTCCCGGCCACAGTATCCGAGGAACATGTTCTTCTTGTGGCCTTCAGAAGGAAGCAGTCAAATCGTAGCATATACGAGTCCCAGTGCTCGGTGACTGGTCAAATGGAGTCGGTGGGGCATGCATGGCCATTTTGTGTTCTGAGGGCGTTTTGAATTTGCTGCTTAAAAATGGCTGCTCAAAGCCGCGCTGAGCTCTGGGCTAGATGTACTTGCTGGATTGCTACGCACTTTTTGGTTCGCCTAGTTGCCTTCCAATCCCATCTTTGTCGCCTGTGTTAGATTGGGTAATGGATAGGCACACACAGGCTTAATGGTAACAACAGCTCTTTATTAAGTAAAAGTGAGAACAATCCAGCGAAGGTTGAGTCTGACAGCAGCCCTTTTATAGGGAGCTGTCAGACCCTTCGACCAGTAGGATTAAACTTCTGTTCCTGCCAGAACAGAGGACCTTGGTGGAAACCACTGTAGTTAGAACAAGTATCTAACATCTGTTAACACAATTTAGGATTGTGTTGTTGTTTTTTGGCTGCCACCGCACATGGCTGGCTCATATTTAGCTGTTTTTCCACTAAAACTCCAAGATCCCTCTCAGTACAAAATGTGTATCAGATCAGATCAGCATCTAACAGTGATTCTGGCTCCATCTTATGGCCGATTGAGGAAACAGCAGCCAATCACATTTACAGCATGATTTAAAGAAACAGGTACAGCATTGTTAGATGATTTATATATTGCCAACCCAACTGTTAGATTATATTCCTAACAAAGGTCACAAAGGCCCTGGGACATGGCAACGATCATAAATATGAACTAGTGGCCAAGCGTCTGAAATTTGATCATCATGTGACCATGGGGATGCTGCAATGGTTGTGTTGAAAGAAATGTCCATCTGGGTTCAGTTCCAAGTGGGGAAAAAGACACCGGAAATATGGAGGCTGTTTGGTCTAATGAAGAAGCAAAAAGGGAGGAGATGCCTGAGTTTTATGCACTCTCTGGGCTTTTGAATATGAGCTTGTATTCTGATTGGTTGTCAGACTCCCATGGGGCCATGTAGAGGCAACTCTTGTAGGCTGTCATGAGTGCCAGGCTTGGTTGAGCCTTTGCTGGTTGATGATGTAAGGTGATGATGTAAGGGCTTTGGGATTCCTATTATGGCTCTGCCTGAAGGAAGTAGATCTTTGTTAATGTAGGATAGACTGGCTCAGGCCTTAATGATCCATTGACAATGGTGGGGGGATGAGTTTCTGCCTCCCTTTTCGGGGAAATACTCTATCCTTTTAATATTTCCTAAAATATTTCATTTTCTAGGATAGGGGTGGGTATGAACTTCCTACAGTTGTAAGGGGGAAAAATGGTTAGAAGTCATTTTTTTCAAGACTGTTGTAACTTTGAATGGTCACTAAATGAACTATTGTAAATCAAGGACTACCTGCACATAAACCATTCAGGTAGATCTTGACATTCTGTGATGAACTTTAAAGAGGGTTGTAGGGGGTTGGCTTTCAAGGTCAGCCAAAACTGCCCACGGCCTATCAGTGCCGCAATCTCCCCAAAATATGACTCTGGGAATGTGTAACATGAATCAATGTCAACTTATGGACTCTGTGTTCCACAGGAAGTGACACTTGTAGGTAAAGTTTGAGAAGTTAGCAGATTTTCACTCTCATCTCAGCTCCCCAGTTGCTCTAAGTCCCAGCTCGGGGCCTCAGTGGCCCAGAAGACACTTTGGTAATAACTTTGCACCAACTTCTTCAAAGTTCATTCAAAATATTTTCTGTGGCTGTCACTTCCTACTGTTTATGGGCCTCAATTATAGGCCTCGTGGGTCAACAGTAGAAACCAGCTTGACCTTTGGAAACAAGCAAAGCAAATTGGCTTTAATTGGATAATTATAAGGAGAAGAAGGTGAAATGTCTGCAATGCACTCAATTCTGCCTATCAGTAGCTGTCAGTGCAGGTGCAGAGCTATAGAAAAACATGTTTATGCCAATTCCCTAAAGGGGTTTAATAGCTTAGCAACAGGTTGACAAAGAGCCAGTTGAGTTTTGCCTGCCTGTTTTGCAAGGCAGAGAGTCACAAGAGCAATTAAAAGTTTTGCCGTGTCGTAAAGAGCAATCAAATGATCGTTTTAATGTCTCAGATATCCCATTGGTTCTGTTGCTATGGAGGAACTTAGAGATTTAGCTTCCAAATATATCGCTTCTTTTCTGCTTTCTTGGAAGCTTGCCAGATTGAGAGTTTTATAGGCCTTTGAATACTGCCATTCTCTGTATTCCTAATAAAAATATTCCCTGAAAAATAGTGGGAAACTTTTTTGGTACAGTGTTTCTTGAATGACCACTAAATGCATTCACTGGTACCTTTATGGTTCAACAGTGGGTACTTTTATAGGTCCTCATAATACAATCAAAATTTAGCCAACCATAATTTTAGCTACTATGTTTTATGCCAGTGGTGTCCACTGGAGGGTCATGATGGCAGAGAGAGTACTGTGATAATAGCCCCATCCCTTTTGAAAGTACCATATTTTTTGGAGTACAAGACGCTCCAAAGTATAAGAGGCACCTTACTTTTGGGCAGGAAAACAAGAAAAAAATCTGCCTCTGCCTCCCAGCAATTTGCCTCCTTGCAGCAAACAGCCTGTTTCGGTTTCAATTTCAGCACAGCCTGATTAGCTCAAACAACCAAACCCCATTTTTTGGCCTTCACATGCTGCATTTTTGGCCCCTGCTGCCCCGTTTTCTGCCCATTCTGGATCAGAATGGGTGGAAAATCAGAGGCCAAAAATGGGATGCGGAGCCCAAAAATGGGGCGTGCTGAGGGAGCAATAGGTAATAGCAATCCCTGCAGCCTGAAACAGCTGATGGTCGGGAGACCAATCCAACTGAAAGTCAGCTACTTGTGTTAATCAAGCTGTGCTGAAGCTGAAACTGAAACAGCTGTTTTCTGCAAGGAGGCAAATTGCTGGGAGGCAGAGGCCAAAGGGTGGGGGGTATGGGTCCCCCCCCCACACATACATATAGATGCCACTGTTTTGTGACCCCCACCCATCTACAGCTAAGGACATCCCTAACCCATGGCAATCCCCTAATACATGGTCCCATCTAACTATGATTGAATGAACCACAATGTGTTCATCCAGCAGATGATGCTCTCAGTTATGGTTTACGGTGCACCATAGCTGATTCATGCAACATGCAGTAGAAAGAACTACTACATCGCATTCTATTTTTTACTGATCAAATTTTATTGTTTTTTCCATCTATAACAACTTACAATCATCACATTCACATTGTTGTGTCTTCATATCTGTATATATCAATCTTATTTTGCTTCTATATTTATATATATTCATTTACAGTTCTATACATGTCTTCATTGTTTCTTGGCTAGATTAACTTTATTTCTGTTTTGCAACCATTTATACCAATTATCCCAAATTTCATAGTATTCAGACTCTTCTTTATCCTTTAATCTTAATGTTAACTTGTCCATTTCTGTGCAATCTAGTATTTTCTGAATTACTAATTCATCTGGGGGAATATTACTCTGTTTCCAACATTGGACAAACGTTATTCTAGCTGTAGGCAACAGATGTATTAACATGTATTAAACATTTTCCCTTGGTTATTCCCAACAGAAAGAGTTCTGGTTTATATTCTCTTTGTTCCTCTGTAATTTGTTGTATCCATCTCCAAATTTTAATCCAATACTTTTGAGTTTCCGGACAGGTTCACCATATATGATAGAAGTCCCTTGTGGTTTTTTTTGTTTTTGTTTTGTTTTTTGTTTTGCACTTCCAGCAGGTCAGATTCATGTTCGTATATATTTTGGGCAATCTCATTGATGGTAAATGCCAACAATAAAACATTTTGTACAGGTTTTCCTTGCTCCTATATTGCATTCTTTGCAAGACTATCCAGAAGCTGCAATTGTAGGAACCCCATAGTGATGAGTTGGATGGGAACTCAGTGATGAACTAGTCCAAACCAGCAGTGGTATTCAGCCAGTTCTGACAGGTTCTGGAGAACTGGGAACAGAAATTTTGAGTAGTTCAGACAACCGGCATAGAATAGACTGGCCCTGCCCCCGCTGCCTTCCAGCCTCCCAACTGATCTTCTTTTGTTGTCCTGAATAGGAGAACGGAGCTGGGAAGGTTAGTGGGGTAGGGAGGGAATGGGGATTTTGCAGTATCCTTCCCCTGCCACGTCCACTAAGCAATGCCCATAAAACCATGCCATGCCCATCAAGCCATGCCCACAGAACCCATAGTAAAAAAAATTGAATCCCACCACTGGTTCAAACTCTAGCTTCGTATAGGACACGTTCTTGGAAGAATAGAAAATAGGATAGGATAGGATAGGATAGGATAGGATAGGATAGGATAGGATGGGATGGGATGGGATGGGATGGGATGGGATGGGATGGGATGGGATGGGACGGGACGGGGTGGGACGGGGCGGGGCGGGGCGGGGCGGGGCGGGGCGGGACGGGACGGGACAGAACAGAATAGAATAGAATAACAGTGTTGGAAGCAACCTTGGAGATCTTCTATTCCAACCCCTGCTTAGGCAGGAAACTCTATACCAATTCAGACAAATGGTTATCCAATCTCTTCTTAAAAACTTCCAGTGTTGGAGCATTCACAACATCTGGAGGCAAGTTGTTCCACTGTTATCTATTCCTGCAAGCTTGGTGTCATCTGCAGATTTGATGAGTTCCCCATCTATCCCCTTGTCCAAATCATTGATGAAAACGTTGAAGAGCACTGGGCCTAGAACAGAGCTTTGGGGCACCCTACTGTATACTTCCCTTCATGTAGATGCAGTTCCATTGAGGACTACACATTGACTGTGGTTGGTCAGCCAGTTATGAATCCATCTGGTGGTGATGTTGTCTAACTCACAGATTTCTATCTTATCAAGTAGTAGGTTATGGTCTACTTTATCAAATGCTTTACTGATGTCCAATTATATCCACAACATTCCTCTGGCCCACTAATTTTGTCACTTTGTCAAAGAAGGCAATAGGATTTGTCTGGCATGATCTGTCTTTGACAAACCCATGAATATAACTCCTTCCATTCCGCATCATCCAGTCAGAGCTGAAGAATTTTCGTGGATGAGAGAAATAAGGTTATTCATGTAAAAGAGGAGAACCTGACATACTGCATTTTACACTCTAGATATTACAAGAAGCAGAAGCAGCACATTACTCTACATTCAGCTTAATGCCATATATACAATACAATACAATAGCAGAGCTGAAAGGGACCTTGGATGTCTTCTAGTCCAACCCCCTGCCTAGGCAGGAAACCCTATACCGTTTCAGACAAATGGCTATCCAACATCTTCTTAAAGACTTCCAGTGTTGGGGCATTCACAACTTCGGGAGGCAAGCTGTTCCACTGATTAATTGTTCTAACTGTCAGGAAGTTTCTCCTCAGTTCTAAGTTGCTTCTCTCCTTGATTAGTTTCCACCCATTGCTTCTTGTTCTACCCTCAGGTGCCTTGGAGAATAGTTTGACTCCCTCTTCTTAAACCAGACCAGATGTTTGGAGGGACTAACATCATCATTCCCTATTCCCCATCTGTCCTCTGCAAAAATATACCCAATATTTGTTCAGCAATCTAGCTATAGTGGAATTTATTTTAGTTTATACTTTAAATAAATAGATATCCCTGCATAATACGCTGGAGAAACTCCGTAAGATTACAGGACAACGCTCATCAAGAGCTGGAACCAGATGATAGCTTTTTAAAGAGTTTAAGGTGTTTCAAAAAGAAATTGAGGTTCTATTATGTTCTTTCATTTTTCTCCAATGGTTTTTTTGCACTTTTGCATTTTTTAACTCTAACTGAATATTTTTTTGATGTGGGATGTATTTTATCAACGGATTTTATCTCCCTCTTCTTTGTGGCAACCCCTGAGATATTGGAACACTGCTATCATGTCTCCCCTAGTCCTTCTTTCTCTTAAGCTAGACATACCCAGTTCCTGCAACCGTTCTTCATATGTTTTAGTCTCCAGTCCCCTAATCCTCTTTGTTGCTCTTCTCTGCACTCTTTCTAGACTCTCCACATCTTTCCTACATCGTGGTGACCAGAACTGAATGCAGTATTCCAAGTGTGGCCTTACCAAGACATTATAAAGTGGTATTAACACTTCACGTGATCTTGATTCTATCCCTCTGTTGATGCAGCTAGAACTGTGTTGGAATATATATAGAAAGAACTTTTAGAGGAATCCTAGGACTGTGAAGTTAACTGAGGAGGAACTGGCCAGATCAATGTGAGGCCAACCAAGAAAGTGCTGGCATCAGTCTCACAGTGCTGACATAAGGGGATTGATAATTTTGTTATGATCTAATTATTTCCTTGTATGGTGGGAAGCAATTGGGGGCTTTCTGTTAAAGGGGATTTTGGATGGAAACTGGTCGACTATTTGCCAAAGGCGTTGTATAACATGCATTGTGTAATATGACTTTATGTAACACAGACATTTAAGGAAGTGAACTGTTACCCCAAAACTGTATTTAAACTCTGTACCCAAACCTGTCATACATTCTCTTTCTATCTTTCACGATTGAGAATCCTTTTGCAAAAGCTTATCTTAAATTAATCTGCTTTTTATTGTTTAGCGTCTCCTTGCTCTTTCTTCCTTTATGAGATAGAGATTAATTTTTCTCACAGTGGATGAGAAGTGAAAAGTCTTCAAAGAAAAACCATAAAGTCCAGTTGCCTCTTGAAAAAGCCCCTCTGGGACAACCATGACCTGGATGATTGAAAAAAGGGATGTGACTATTACACTACTCTCTCTGCCATCGTGACCCTCAGAAGACAGTTATCCGTGTCCAATAAATTGGAACATACCAGAAATAAATAAATATGAGCCAATGTATCATGAATCTACCAGAAACTCTGAATTACATGAACTACAGAATATGTGCTATTTAACCTAACAGGCTCAAATCACTTTAGAGCAGAAAAAATACATAACATTTAAAAATGAACCAACTTGAAAGAAATAGCAACTGCCTAACATCAAAAGAAACAGGATTCCCCTCACCACCCATTTAAAACAAAGGACTCAAGAAGAACTAGGCTTTATTATTGATTCAAAAAAAAAACAGTATAGCTACAACCAACCTGAAATAAACATAGCAATTGTAATAATATCAACATTTATTCTGATGTATCAAAGGTTTATTATAGCTACAGACCAGCATCGTAAAATGGATGGACATGTCTATCGCAGCGACGTGCAGTCAGGGGAGGCAGGGGAGGCACAGGGCGGGGCCAGCCTATTTGCCAGTTCTCTGAACTACTCAAAATTACCGCTACTGGTTCTCCAGAACCTGTCAGAACTGGCTAAATACCACCTCCTTTGGGATAAGAGAAAAGAGTGTGTGAGCAGAATCTTGGGATCAGTTTCTGTTTGAAACAGAAGGATCACACTCTCCCCTCCAAAGCCAAATTCTACCTTGTTTTATATAATACAATAGTAGAGTTGGAAGGGACCTTGGAGGTCTTCTAGTCCAATCCTCTGCCTAGGCAGGAAACCCTATACCATTTCAGACAAATGGCTATCCAACATCTTCTTAAAGACTTCCAGTGTTGGGGCATTCACAACTTCTGGAGGCAAGCTGTTCCACGGATTAATTGTTCTAACTGTCAGGAAGTTTCTCCTCAGTTCTAAGTTGCTTCTCTCCTTGATTAGTTTCCACCCATTGCTTCTTGTTCTACCCTCAGGTGCCTTGAAGAATAGTTTGACTCCCTATTCTTTGTGCAACCCCTGAGATATTTGAAGACTGCTATCATGTCTCCCCTAGTCCTTCTTTCTATTAAACTAGAAATACCCAGTTCCTGCAACCGTTCTTCATAAGTTTTAGTCTCCAGTCCCCTAATCATCTTTGTTGCTCTTCTCTGCACTCTTTCTAGAGTCTCCACATCTTTTTTACATTGTGGCAACCAGAACTGAATGCAGTATTCCAAGTGTGGCCTTACCAAGGCATTATAAAGTGGTATTAACACTTCAGGTGATCTTGATTCTATCCCTCTATTGATGCAGCCCAGAACTGTGTTGGCTTTTTTGGCAGCTGCTGCACACTGCTGGCTCATATTTAAATGGTTGTCCACTAGGACTCCAACATCCCTTTCACAGTTACTACTGTTGAGCAAGGTATCATCTATACTGTATCTGTGCATTCTGTTTTTGTTGCCTAAATGTAGAACCTTACTCTTTTCACCATTTAATTTCATTTTGTTAGATAGTGCCCAATGTTCAAGTTTGTCAAGATCCTTCTGTATCTTAAGCCTATCTTCTGGAGTGTTGGCTATTCCTGCCAGCTTGGTGTCATCTGCAAATTTGATGAGTTCCCCATTTATTCCCTCATCCAAATCATTGATGAAGATGTTGAAGAGTACTGGGCCTAAAACAGAGCTTTGGGGCACCCCACTGCATACTAGATGCAGTTCCATTGAGGACTACACATTGAGTGCAGTTGGTCAGCCAGCTTTCTGGACATCTCTTTCATCGTTGTCAATGACATTCACAGCAGGGCCACCGCAACTTAGAATTGGATTGGAATGGGGCCACACCAATTCTACAAAACTTCCTCCCGAAAATAAACACAGCCACCTTATGTACAGTCATAAATGGTGCTCTTATGTAACTATGGAAAGGGACAAGGGACAAGCTCACCACAAGTTTCATCCAATTGGGTGGCCTATTGTTATCCAGCTAAAAAATTATGAATCCCACTTTTAATGCCAGTTTCATTTCATTTCATTCAGGATTCAAAGCAAATAATCAAGGTTCATTTCAGTGTTTATTAGACGGTATGTACCATGGAAAGCTGAAGTAAGATCAAAAGTAGAGTCATGGTTTCACTTCACTTAATAACCAAGTTTCTGGTGCCAGTTGTTGGCAAGGACAAGGACTTGCAACTACTCTTAACTTTTGCCTTTATTTCTATCACTCTTTCTCATACAATTAATACATATGAAACAATTAAAATGGTGACATTTATTTTAAAATTTCCTCCATTTCCCATAGAGGACAATTCTTACTAACATATCTATCTTAGGCCTAGGTGCATTCATCATTTGTACTGTAGCATTAAATTGTTGAACCCAATTAACAAAGGATATCTGTGAAGCACAATTTCCTGCAGATAACAAAATGCAACAGGGGCCTATATAATTCACTTTCAAGAAGACAGTAGTTCATTTTCAACCAGATAGTGAAACCACAGTCCTCTTGGAGGAATAAACAGGGTAAATAGAATAGAATAGAATAGAATAGAATAGAATAGAATAGAATAGAATAGAATAGAATAGAATAGAATAGAATAGAATAGAATAGAATAGAATAGAATAGAATAGAATAGAATAGAATAGAATAGAATAGAATAGAATAGAATAACAGAGTTGGAAAGGACCTTGGAGGCCTTCTAGTCCAACCCTTGCTTAGGCAGGAAACCCTATACTAATTCAGTCAAATGGTTATCCAACATCTTCTTAAAAGCATCCAGTGTTGGAACATTTATAACTTCTGAAGGTAAGTCGTTCCACTGTTGTCTATTCCTCCTAGCTTGGTGTCATCTGCAGATTTGATGAGTTCCCCATCTATCCCCTTGTCCAAATCATTGATGAAAACGTTGAAGAGTACTGGGCCTAGAACAGAGCTTTGAGGCACCCTACTGCATACTTCCCTTCATGTAGATGCAGTTCCATTGAGGACTACACGTTGACTGTGGTTGGTCAACCAGTTATGAATCCAGTGGATTCATGGGGGAATCCATGAGGAAATTTGCTGACAGTTAGAACAATTAATCAGTGGAGCAACTTTCCTCCAGAAGTTGTGAATGCTTCAACATGGGACATTTTTAAAAAGAGATTGGATAACCATTTGCCTGAAGTGGTGCAGGGTTTCCTGCCTAGGCAGAGGGTTGGGCTAGAAGACCTCCAAGGACCCTTCCAACTCTGTTATTCTAATTCTAATTGTACTGCTTTTTTTTCAAACCTTTGGTTGATCATATTTCTTCAAAATCTTCATAAAGAACATTGAACCATAACCTTCAAGATTGTCCAGACTCTTTTAAAAAACATCCAATGTTGGAGCATTCACAACTTCTGAAGGCAAGTTGTTCCACTGATTAATTGTTCTAACTGTCAGGAAATTTCTCTTTAGTTCTAAGTTGCGTCTCTCCTTAGTTAAAGCATAACCAGAAGGAGTTTTGAAGAAGGAATCTACAAATGTGTGATGTCTTGCATATGTTTTTAGAGATCAGGGAGAATATCCCTGAAAATATGATCTTTAAAAACGAATAAGGAAAGAAGTCAGTTGATTTATGTTTTTCCAATTAGCTGTTCCTTTGCATTCAGGTTTGGTCTTAGTAAAATAATATAACACTTGGGGATAAAGATGCAGATCAGTAGACTGGCACTAGAAGTCAAAATAGAAAAGACCTGCACAGCCACCATGTACTTCCCTTTGGTGCTCAGGTAGGCTGGAACAAAGGACACCCAGACACTGCAGAAGATCAGCATGCTGAAGGTAATCAGCTTGGCTTCATTGAAGGCCCCAGGGAGATTCCTGGCCAGATAAGCCAGCATGAGGGAAATGGCAGCCATGAAAGCCATGTAGGCAAGGGCACCATAAAACATGGAAACAGACCCTTCATTACACTGAAGCACGATCTCTTCTGTCTGGGAGTGCATGTCAGACTCAAGGAATGGGGGAGAGACTCCCAGCCAGATGCTGCAGATTACCACCTGGACACTAGAAGAACTCAGTACTATGGTATTGGCCAATCTTTTCCCTAGCCATCTCCTTATGTTGTTCCCAGGTTTTGTGGCCAGGAAAGCAAGCACAACTGTGATTGTTTTGGCCAAGACGGAAGAGACAGCAATTGAGAAGATGATGTTAAAGGCAGTTTGTTGGAGAAGGCAAGTGGCTCTCGTTGGCTGGCCAATAAACAGGAAAGAGGTCAAGAAGGAAAGAAGGAGGGAGACCAGGAGGATGTACGACAGGGCCTGGTTGTTGGCTTTGACAATGGGAGTTTTTGTGTACTTCACAAAGATTGCTAACACAAAGGCTGTAATTAAAGAGAAGAAGAGTGCAATTGAAGCCAAGACGGTCCCCAGATATTCATTGTAGGCCAGGAAAGTTATTTCCTTAGGACAACATTTATTTCGCAAGTTATTTGGATGTTGGTCTTCTGGACATTTCCTGCAATGATCTGCATCTGAGGAGAAAAAATAGTCATGTCTATTATCTTTTGCTATACTTCCCAAGATAAAACCAGTGTCATGGTTGACCCACTATGCAATCCTGCTGACAACCAGACAACAATAACAGGAGGGAGGGGGATAAAAGCATTGAAATATAAGGGAGGTTTGCAAGGGAGCCCTGTAATGCAAGTGTGCTTCCTGAAAGTATGAGACAGACCCAAACCCCAAGGATATCATCTGGGAACATCCAAGCCACACAGGCCACTTCCAAAACAAAGCAAGTGCAACCAATGGGAGGTCCAGGGGTGAGTTTTCCTATGCTGTTTGCATGTGAAAATGTCAGAAATGGCTTTTGTACTTCTGTACCCATGTGGTTTTTCAATAAAGTTATACTCTTGGATACAAAATGACCCAGGAGAGGTTTTTTTGTTTAGTGCAGTGGGATAGTTGACAACCATACATGAAAGTTATAGAAAAGCCAACAGGAAATATAATGTTTGAGACTGTCCATTTTTATTAAACACCAAGAACATTTTTATGCTTGTAAATAGTAGTGAGGAACATAGGCTAATGAAGGTTTTATTGACACAGTTCATCAACCATCATCTTTCTCCTCTATATACTTTATCTTAAAAGGGCCAAGATTTGTAAAGAAGCATTAGTGCTCTTAATGAAGGGCTGCCCATTTCCTCTGAAATTACCCACCTTCCTGATTGGAGAAAGTCCCCTCTGCACAGAAAACACAGTCATAGCAGCAAATGGGCTTCCCTTCCTGCTGAACCTTGAAAAATCCAGACTGACAACTTTCCACACACCTGGAGGGAGGTAGATTCTGAGCACAAAAAAGAGGAACATACAAGAATATAACTTAGGGCTTATTTCTCAAAGAAAAAAGGAAGAAAGACCTCAGGTAGGTCTTGGTTTCACCTAAAGTCTGTAACCAAGACTAAGCCAATGTAACTGCAACAACTACGTATGCTTGAAGTTATCTCTTGCTATGAGATCAAAGAGATCAAGGCTAGAGGGAGGTTCTTCTCTGTTATTGTCCCCATGCTATAGAACAGGGGTGCCAAACTTGTGTCGTCACAGTGGCATCATATGACATACCATGACTTTTCCTCCCTTCATTAAACCGGATGTGGGTGTGGCCAGCATGTGATGTATCCAGCCCATGGGCCAAGAGTTTGACAGCTCTGCTACAGAATATGAGAAATCAGACTTTGCTTTGAGCCTATTAGCTTTCTAAAGAGAGTTCCTCTACAATTCATTTTTATTATTTATGTTGTGGTCCATTGGCAGCCTGCAGAGCTGGCAGCAAAATCGGACAGTGGGGAGGTTGGGGAGGAACATGGGTCAGTGCTGGAGTCTGGGAAAGGCTCAGACGATGGCTCTGCATCAGAGGCAGAGATGGGACCAGGGCCACCTGGGAGTTATGTGCTGACTCCAGAGCCTCCAGAGTCGAACATCAGTAAGGCAGAGGAACAGGGGGAGCCTGTTCCCAGTGCACGAATGCGCAGAGTTGCCAGAAGGCAAGAACAGTTAAGACAAAAGGATCAACTCGAGAGTAAGGCTTGGAGATGATTGGCCCTTCCTATAAGACATAAAGGAGGAGCAAAAGCATGTGAACCTTTGCAGGAAGCAACTTTGTTTGTTCTTCTCGATTTAAATTGTGAAGCTCCATTTTGACTCTGTGCTCCGTTTGGCCTTGCAAAGCTAATTGCCAATTAGGTCTTTGGCAGCGTTTAAAGGGAGATAAAGTTGGGTGCTTATCAGCCTTATCCCGAAAGACTTTGGCAGACTTCTGTCGGACTTGTTACAAACTATTTGTGACTCATTACGGGTTGTGAATGAACATAATTCATAGTCGTTGAAATAAAAAGAAGGCTTTTGGGACTAAGCGTGTGCTTTGTACTGTCCCAGGAAGTCTAGGTCAGAACAAGTTATTATTTTTACATAGTGTAGCTTCTTAGGAATTGCTTATTCTTGTTTGAAGACAATTATGAACATCATTTTTATGATTTTATTATCGTATCTTAATCTGGCATCGTTTATACTTGGCGAATGATTGTGGTGCTCTAAAGTTGAATACATAAACCAAACAACAAATTATGTCTTCCTATGAACTTTCTGTGCATTTTTATTTTTACTGTTCATAATCAGTTTCATCTGAGTTTTACGATTAAGTCAAGCAGAGGAACATGGGTTAGGAAAGATTCTTTGCAACTATTCTGAATTTTGTGATACTTCCTAGATTCTTTGCAAACACTCCATTGAGCCTGTGTTGCATTTCTCAAAATAATGTCCCAAAGGTGCTTTTTTTCAAGAGGCAACTGGACTTTCTGTTTTTTCTTTGAAGATGTTTCTCTTCTCATCCAAGAAGCTTCTCAGCTCTGAATGGATATTGGGGAATGGAAGGATTTATACTCCCTGTAGACAGCTGGGTCATTTGCATTCTCAATCTGAATCTAGTCCAGGGACAAAGTGAGCAACATGGTATATGCAGTACAGTGCAGTGAGCCATGCACAGATCTGTACATTGGAGAAACAAAACAACCACTGCATAAACGTATGTCACAACACAGGAGAACAAACCCATCAGGACAAGGTTCAGTAGTATTTTTGTATTAAAAGACAAAAGCCACTATTTTGAAGACAGAAAAGTTCAAATTTTGTACAGAGACGACCATTGATTTGAAAGAGGGGTCAAAGAGGCCATCTATGTCAAAATTGAACAGCCCTTTCTCAATAGAGGGGGAGGGATATGACATCATGTTCTGTCCCGTGATTCCAATGAATATGCAGACCCAGGCTTGGCTGTCTGCCACGACTAATTACATAGATAAAGCCACCCCTTGGCTGGGAGCCTAGAAAGTTATCTTCAAGAACCCAAGATTGAAACTTACAGAATGCTTCCGCAACGGCTCGTATAAATGGACTGTTGTTTCCTGAAAAGATTCCCCTCCCATCGCTCCACCTATAAACTCTTTGGGAGGGGCCACACCCTTAACCAGCTGTCCTTACTTTCTTCTATGACGTCTTCTCCACAGCTGTTCCTTTCTCTTATCAATTCTATGCATACGCACATCAGGGACAACCTCCCTCTGTTCCTCCTCATTGCTCCCTGACTCAGATGCCACCTGGTGGCCAACAGGCCTCTCTAGTTCCTGCTCTGACTCCAAACACCCTCCAGAGTCTTCCTCATCCTCCAGAGCAGTCCCATAATGGTCTGAGCTATTAGAGTCCACCAACAGTTCAGCCGGCCGCTGCTGAGCCATAACACATCATCTACCTCCAATCTACAAAACAGTCCTTTCAACAGTTCAAAGAAGCCCCACACCCATTTGCACCACTCAGGTGACCCTGAGGACACAGATAAACCTCCAGGTAACCTTAATGACTTTCTAAAAGGATGCAAATGTCCAGCTGTCTGCAAGGAGCATAAATCCTTCCATTCCCCACCATCCAGTCAGAGCTGAAGAAGCTTCTTGGATGAGAAGCAACACATCTTCAAAGAAAAAAACAGAAAGACCAGTTGCCTCTTGAAAAAGCACCTTGGGGACAACCAAGATCTGGATGACTGAGAATCTCCATAGACATTCTGAGAATGATAGTAACAAACAAACAAAAAACAGAACTGAAATCAAGGAAATGGTTTTCATACCTTGTTAAACCATTTGGGCCAAGCCATGGCATTCTGGTCGATAACAAATTTGGGTTCCGGGGAATTCCCTCTTGCAAAACTCCCAAATTTCACTCGGACAAGAGACCTGTTAGGAGAATTCAGCCAGTTCACAATATCAAAGTCAGCTGTGAGCTCTTGGTTATTGTCCAAATACACCCCATCCAGGGAACGGTTGTAAAAATGTGGGCTTTGCAGGAAAGGATGAATCTAGCATGATAGGAGAAAAATACAGTGGTGGTGTTTTTAAAATGAAAAGACTTGACTCGAGTCATACATATTTTTCGAGTTTAGTATTTCTGATACTATAAAAACATTAAGATTTTCAAGTTTAGTTCTACTCCTGGATATCTGTGTTGCAATTTTCTTGGCCAGAAGAATGAAATGGTTTGCCCTGGATTTGTTTTCTGTGTGGTTTCTTCAATTGCCAGTGGACAGATCTAGAGGACACCAAGTAGAAAAGGCTGGTACAGAATACAGTATTAAAGAAATTGTCCCAATTTCAAGGAAGATGGGGGGTTTTTAATCAAATTTTTATTTTATATTATTTATACATTTCAATGGGTGAAGGGGGTGGTACTTGGGCATCATACATTTCAATACACATATACATAGTCTTATTACTTCTAAATATTACATTACGTTTCCATTATTTCGTGTTATTCATACATGCCTTTTACTGTTAGCCTTCATTTCCAGACCCTATAGATCTTTATATCTATATCTATATCTATATCTATATCTATATCTATATCTACATCTACATCTACATCTACATCTACATCTACATCTACATCTACATCTACCTCTACCTCTACCTCTACCTCTATCCCTACCCCTACCCCTATCCCTATCCCTATCCACATCCACATCCACCTCTACCTCTGTCTCTATCTCTATCCCTATCCCTATCCCTATCCCTATCTACATCTACATCTATATCTACCTCTCTATATCTCTATCTCTATCTCTATCCACATCCATATCCACATCTACATCTACATCTATATCTACCTCTCTCTCTCTCTCTCTCTCTCTCTCTCTCTCTCTCTCTCTCTCTCTCTCTCTCTCTCTCTCTCTCTCTCTCTCCCTCTCTCTCTCTCTCTCTCTCTCTCTCTCTCTATCCCTATCCCTATCCCTATCCACATTTACATCTACATCTACATCTACATCTACATCTATCTATGATGAATTTTTTGCCTCCGGTTCTGTGGGTGTGGCTTGGTGGTGATGGGTCATATGATTGGGTGGGCATGGCCAACTTTTTTCACTTTAAAGCATTTTCCCTACTTATTCACTCAAACTGGCAGGAAAAAAATGCTTTAAAAAGAGGGGGGAAGGTTCTGCAGCTCACAGCTAATTGGCACAGTCGGCACAATCAATTTTTTGGGTGGGCATTGCAGGGGAAGGATATTGCAAAGTCCCCATTTCCTCTCGATCTGATGGGACTCGGGAGACAGAGAATAGACGGGGGCGGGGCCAGGCAGAGGTGGTATTTACCAGTTCACTCAAAATTTCCACTATTGGTTCTCCAGAAATGGTCAGAACTAGCTCACAATTCAAAACCTACATTAGAATTAAAATCATAAAAAATATTTTAAAATGCTAAAAACAAAGGTTCCACAAATCTACATTGCCATTTAGAACCAGTTCCAGCTCCCTCCCCCCGCCTGTCTGCACATCATCAAGATGAAGAGCACTCCGGCGTCTTCGCAGCAAGGCAGCTGGAAGAATGAGTGATCAGAAGGACGCGGCTGCGGTGCGGTGAGGTGGAAACTTCTCTCCATTCCCTTTGCTTGTTTGAAAGAAATTGCCAGCTACTTAAAACTTTCCTTCGACTTGGTTTTGAGAAGCGTGGCTGGAGGGAGGGGGATTTCCCCCCCTCCTCGGACAGGCGGCTGTAAACTATTTTCGCTCTCAGCCCTAGGGGAGGAGGCAGGGAGAGAGCCAACTAATGACGCCACGCTCATAGCAAAGGCGAATTTCGGATTTAACCTTACAATGGAATGATGATCTGGAAACTTTGGAAACTTTGAAACTTTTGTTATGCCTCCTAAACCCGAAGCTGGCAGGGCAAGATGGCACACTTCCGTTGTCTTTATAAACAGTGAAAACTGACTCCACCTATAAAACTTCAGGCTTCCGGTCTTTGTTTCCGTGCTACTCAGATAAATCTCTTGTTGATTGTGACTTTTTGGACTCCCTGGAGTGAAAAATTTTACTCTACTGCCAGTGTGACCAGAAAAACCTCCTTCTGCCTGGACCTTTAGTCTCCTGAACTCTCTTGGCGGTTCTACCTCTCTGACTGACCACTCTCTGCATTCACTGAACTCTTTATTGCATATATGATGTCACGTAAAAAACCACCTCCTGGGAAGCCTGGCTTTGCTGCCTCTGCCCCGACATCTACAACATCCAGTCCCAGTACACAATCAACGATAACATCTCTGATGCAGTCTAAAACTACTGAGACTGAATTCCAACAAATGTTCCAACAAATTTTACAGGGACAAGAGGAGATAAAAAGACAATTAAAAGAGATGAAAGAAGAAATTAAAGAGAACCAGGACCAGATCAGTAAAAACTCACAAGCTGGAGGGAATGGGTCCCTTTCAGTGGTCTAGTGGAGACGTCCGAGGCGAGTCTTGAGAGACCACTCTGGGAGGAGTTTGACTCGGTTGCCATCGAGGATTTGGACAGGTTACGTGGACGTCTGCGACCTACCACATGTTTATTGGACACGTGCCCCTCCTGGCTTGTACTGGCATCCTGGGAGGTTACACGCGACTGGCTCCTGGGCCTAGTGAATGCTTCGTTGGGCGAGGGGTCTCTGCCGGCCACCTTGAAAGAGGCGGTGGTGAGACCCTTACTCAAGAAGCCTTCCCTGGACCCAACGGAGCCAGCCAATTATCGTCCTGTCTCCAACCTTCCCTTTTTAGCGAAGTTTGTAGAGAATGTGGTGGCCTATCAGTTTCCATGACACCTGGAGGAAAATGATTATCTAGACCCGCGCCAGTCCGGCTTCCGACCCGGGCACAGCATGGAGACGGCCTTGGTCGCGTTGGTTGATGATCTCTGGAGGGCCAGACATAGGGGTTGTTCCTCTATCTTGGTCCTGTTAGACCTCTCGGTGGCTTTTGATACCATCGACCATGGTATCCTGTTGCACCGGCTGGGGGGTTAGGGGTTCGGGGCACCGTTTTACGGTGGTTCAGCTCCTACCTCTCCGGCCGGACGCAACGTGTGTTGGCAGGGGAGCAGAGATCGACCCTGAGCCCCCTTACTTGTGGGGTGCCACAGGGGTCGGTCCTCTCACCACTCCTGTTCAACACATATATTAAGCCACTGGGCGAGATCATTCGTGGTTTTGGGGTGGGATATCATCTGTACGCTGATGATACTCAGCTGTACATCTCCACCCTGAACCACCCCAACGAGGCCGTCGAAATGATGTCCCGGTGTTTGGAAGCCGTACGGGTCTGGATGGATGACAACCGACTCAAACTCAACCCCTCCAAGACGGAGTGGCTGTGGCTTCCGGCCCCCCGGTTCAACCAGTTGCTTCCATCTCTGGCCATCGGCGGCGTGCAACTGGCCCCCATGGAGCGGGTGCGCAATTTGGGCGTCCTCCTGGATGCCCGGCTATCCATGGACGACCATGTAACAGCCGTGGCAAGGGAGGCATTCCACCAGGTCCGCCTGGTGCGCCAATTGCGCCCCTTATTGGACCGGGATGCCTTACGCACAGTCACTCATGCGCTGGTGACGTCTCGCCTAGACTACTGCAATGCTCTCTACATGGGGCTTCCCTTGAGATGCACTCGGAGACTGCAGTTGGTCCAGAATGCGGCCGCGCGGGTGATTATGGGGAGTACCAGATACTCCCATGTAACACCTCTCCTGCGCGAGTTGCACTGGCTTCCTGTGGTCTATCGGGTGCGTTTCAAGGTTTTGATTACGATCTTTAAAGCGCTCCATGGCACAGGACCTAGTTACCTGCGGGATCGCATCCTGCCCCATACATCCCTGCGACCAATCCGCTCGCACAGAGAGGGACTTCTCCAGGTGCCGTCCACTAAACAGTGTTGGGGGGCGACGCCTAGGAGCAGAGCCTTCTCTGTGATGGGCCCAGCCCTGTGGAATGACCTCCCCCTTGACATCAGGATTACTTCCGATCTCTGCTCCTTCCGTGTAAAGCTCAAGACCCACCTTTTTCAATTAGGTGGCCTGGTTCAACCATAGTTTTATCCCATTCCTCCTGACAGTCTTTTTAAATTTGTAATTTTAACTGAGGGTATTTTAATTGTTAATTTTAATTCTATTACTACTGTTGTATGCATTTAACGATTGTTACCTCCTCCGTGTACGTGTATGTGTTTGTATGTATGTGTATATGTATTTGTATGTATATGTATATATGTATGGGTTTTTATTGTACGCCGCCCCGAGTCCTTTTGGAGAGGGAGCGGCTAACAAATTAAATTTATTCTATTTATTCTATTATTCACAGAGACTGGATCTTTTGGAGGGGGGACGGCTGAGATGAGGGGGGAGATGGAAGGGGTGCAGAAGGGGAACAAAGAACTTGAGACCCAACAGATGAAAACAGAATTTGAGAGAATGTCCTTTTATCTTAGATTTCAAAATGTGGTAGAGACAGATGATGAAGACATAAGGGACATTATGACAAGCATTTTGGCTGAATACATTCAGAAAGAGAAGCAACAGATGGGGTGGGAACTAGATCTGGTTTATAGAGTGAATTCAGCATATGCTAGAACACACAGTGTACCCAGGGAGGTACACATTAAATTTCTCAGAAAAACCACAAGAGATGACCCTCTCCGCTCGCACAGAGAGGGTCTCCTCCAGGTGCCGTCCACCAGGCAGTGCCAGGGGGCGGCGCCTAGGAGTAGAGCCTTCTCTGTGGTGGGCCCAGCCCTGTGGAATGACCTCCCCCCGGATATTAGGAATACCTCTGACCTCCGCTCCTTTCGTGTAAAGCTCAAAACCCACCTATTTCAAGTAGCTGGCCTGGCTCAACTTTGATCCCACTATATCGCTCCTGACGGGTTTTTTATTTGGGGTATTTTAATTGTATCTAATTATTTAGGGGTTTAAAATATTGTGTTTTTAAGTGTTTTTATTCATCAGCTCACCTCCTCCTTGTATATGTATATGTATATGTATATGTCTTGGTATACGTTTTGTTATATGTATGTTTGTCTATATATTTATTTCCAATGTTTTATTGTACGCCGCCCCGAGTCCTTCGGGAGAGGGTGTGGCTAAGAAATAAATATTTATTATTATTATTATGAAATTCTGAGTGCACAAAGGGGGCAAGTTTTGAAATACCAAGATAGGGAAATAACCATTCTGAAACAGATCCCCAAGAATAATAATAATAATAATAATAATAATAATAATAATAATAATAATAATAATAATAATAATAATAATAATAATAAATTATTTCTTAGCCGCACCCTCTCCCGAAGGACTCGGGGCGGCGTACAATAAAACACATAAAAAAACAGTATGGACAATACACAAACAAAATAAACGAATACATGTACATGGAGGAGGTAGGAAGATGGATAAAAACAGTTAAAACACAATTTAAAATCCCCTAATAAAAATTCCAAAAGTCATAAAATTAAAAAACCCGTCAGGAGCAGTGTGAACGAATTATGGTTGAGCCAGGCCAGCTACTTGAAAGTGAGGGAGAAAAGGAAAAACTATTCGCAATTAGCGAAGAAACTTTACCAGAAGGGGGTGTGGTTCAGATGGCTGATGCCTGAAGGTATGTTAATATTCTGGGAGGACACAAGAGTTAGAATTAATACAACCATAGAGGCACAGGCTTTATGGAAAAAAATAAAGCACTCCTAGATAAACCAGATGATCTCATAACAGACACACAGGACACGGGAGGGGCCGGAGCTCTGCTGCCGGGGGGAGAAGGGGCAATACTAAGAAAACTCAGATCACAAAAATGAGTAAGGAAATTTGCTTGATATAAATTGATTGAAATCATTAACTGAATTTACATGCTGACTATATATTGCTATTTAGTATTGAACTTTGTGTAAATGTATACTATTAGTATGGAGGGAGGGGACACCTGCCGCACACTGCAACTGCCAAAATTTGTAACCTTTCCATTACCCCTTTCCTTTTTTATTCCCTAAAAAAACCAATAAAACTTTGTTTAAAAAAAAAAAGATGAAGAGCGAGAGGAGGAATTCTGGGAGTTGAAGTCCACAAGTCTTAAAGCTGTCAAGTTTGAACACCCCTGGGGGTTTTTTTCTAAAGGGTTAGGGGTGCAAGGGTCTTGTAGCTTGACAGTTTTAAGACTTGCATGGTTCAATTGCCAGAGTTTCTGAGCCAACATTTTGGTTGCTAAGCAAGAGCGTTGTTAAGAGAGTTTCACCACATTTTACAAGTTGGCCATGCCCACCCAGTCACATGGCTGTCAAGACACTCCCACATGGTCACATGGCTGACAAGCCACTCCCACAAAGCAGGCCACACCCACAGAAGAGGTTCTAAAAAAATTGAAACCCACCACTGGCTGGGAGAGGCCGTTTTTGCCTTCCGCAGGCTTCAGGAAAGCCTCCGGAGCCTGGGGAGAGCGAACCCCCCTCCCCCCGCATGTGTGTGTGGGTCACACCTGCATGTGCAGGTGGGGTCATGTGTGCAAGCGCAGGTGGATGGGGTCATTGCATTGTGGGTGTGGGGCACACATGTGTGCATTATTATGAGCACACAATTTCAGCACACGTTTACACAAAAGTTCGCCATCACTGATCTATTTGAAGTACCTACAAAGCAAGATATCTGACCTGCTACCTTGACACAGGTAGCACCCCAGGCTTGGGAGCATAACCATGCTCAGAGATCACTAAGGACTCCTCATTTTAACCCGGGGTAGTCAACCTTTTTATACCTACTGCCCACTTTTGTATCTCTGTTAGTAGTAAAATTTTCTAACCGCCTACCAGTTCTACAGTAATGGTGATTTATAAAGTAGGGAAGTAACTTTAGTTTATAAAATTTATAAAGCAGAGTTACAGCAAACCCCTACCGCCCACCATGAAAGCTGGAACACCCACTAATGGGAGGTAGGGACCAGATTGACTACCACTGTTTTAACCTATCGGCTACAAATATTTTCCTTCAAGATGAGAGTGGAAGGAATAGCCCAACATTAGAAATCTTATTCCTATCGGGAGATTGCAGATCAGGAAGATCCAAATGATAACATTTTCCAGTCAACTTTTATGATTCTGGTCCCCATACCACTGTTTGGCCTACCATATAAATATGTTAAGATAGGCAAAAGAGGGGGAAAAAATCACAAGCTCTTCTGGATGCTTGGAACATCCTCTTAAGAGGATCTTGACTTTTCCTTCGTTATAAGCTATGCATTTTCTTATGAGCCATGGTGACGCAGTGGTTAGAGTGCAGTATTGCAGGCTACATCTGATGATCACCGGCTGCCAGCAGTTTGGCAAATCGAATCTCACCCGTTCAAGTCCAACCAGCTCAAGGTTGATTCAGCCTTCCATCCTTCCAAGGTGGGTAAAATGAGGACCCAGATTGTTGGGGAAAATATGCTGACTCTGTAAACTGCTTAGAGGGTAAACACTATGAAGCGGTATATAAGTCTAAGTGCTACTGCTATTGCTTATCAATTTCTGTAAGTGACATTATAAGGGAACATTCTATTCCGTTCTTGGTGGAGAAAGAAATACCTGCCAAGGTGACACCCTTTCCAATTCAAAGAACTTTCCACCTTCTTTCAGAATCCTTCTCTTGGATCTGAACATGCTCTCTTCACTTAAAGCTCGTACCACAGCCCAAATGGTGTTGTAAATGTGGTAGCTGTCAAGAGAAAGGGTGCCTTCAACTTCCTCCTGTGCTAGAGTTCTCGGGTGTTCTTTTTCCTTGCATTTCAACCAGTGTTTCACAGAAAAGGGATGCTCTTCAAGTGAGCACATAAAAGCATTGCGAACAAAGCCAGCGATTGAAGACAAAAGATGATCGATATTTTCATATTTCATCCTTTCCTTTGCATGGATAGTGAAGGAGAAAATGCTGACAGCATATCGTATAGTGTTGTGTCTTAAAGACACGGTGAGATCCCACATCGCTGTGACGATCCAGATTTTTCCAGTGGCGGAAAAATTGTTTATCAAAAATTGAAATAATCGGTCTATAAATTCCATCCCATAGAAATAATGACTTTGCAAAGTCGACTCTGCATAGTATATAAATACATTGACTTGTTTCCATTGCAAGTATGTATTAGAGGGGATTTCAAATGCATTGCTATGAAACCCTGGTATACTGTGTGAAAAAAGAGCACAGATATTATTTTGCAAGAGTAAAGCTGTTAGAGTTTTCAAGAACCTTTCTCCATTATCAGTTTTTGGAGCAACAAGAGCTACTGAGGTCCATCTAAAATAATGGATCAGCCTAACAATTCCAGTATATTGGATTCCTTCTTTTGGGAGCATTCGATAGAAAAAAGGAAAGTGGGTTTTATCATTCATATCATTGGAAACGAAGGCGTAAGAGATCTGGAGAAAATGGAAGAAATTTATAATGACTGATGGAATCAAATTTTGCATTTTTATAACTCAAAATTGTAATTGGAATATAATGTCCACAATGATAAGAAGAGCTCCATCTTTTCAAAGAAAGGCATTTGGTTGTACATATGAATTGTTTGAAGAGAAAACATGGATATACAGTATATTAAAAAATGCAAGTATTTTTGGACATTTCAAAATTTAATTAAGTTGCTGTCAGGTTTCCTAAAAATGCCCTAATTGATTCATGAGTATTGAGCCAAGTTTCAATACAAAACTAGCCATTTATTAGGAGTACCATAGGCAAGGCCTTTTCTCAGTCAGATCTAAGCTTTGTTTGAGTTATAGCTGAACTTTAGCCCTGTTCCTTCCCTCTCCTCAGTCTGCATCATAAATCACATTTCCCAATGAGGTGCACCCCTCCCAAGCCTGCTGCAGTAATCTGAGATCCCACCTTAGCCGAAAGTATGCGTGAAATGCACTCCACCCTTTCTCTCACTATAGCAACGTTAGGAGTTGACAGTTGTACTCTTTTACAGATGGATTTCTGCAATAGATTTTTGTTGCAGTAGTATCTGATCCACCATAAAGGACTAAACAAAAGAACATGTGCTCAGAAGAACTATCTCTGGTAATTTTCCACTACGTGCAGGCCTCTGGAAGGAGGCTGAACCACTTTAGGAGGAAAACAAAGGAGACAAAAGGATCTCATCAATACAATGCCAGGATGAACAGCCAAATGTAATCATGACCTAATATGGTAGTGATAAACCTATGTATGTACCCTTTACTCCGCCCTTCATTGTTTACCAATAAAAGAGGTCCCCAGAGGCATCTCTGGGTGCGATCTCATCCCGAGGAACCTTGTGTGGTGTCTTCACTCTCCATCTCATGAAATCGCCCCCCGCAGAAGGCCTCTGGCCCAACTGGGAAGATTGAGCCCCGGTTTTCCACAACTGGTGACCCCGATGTGATTCTGTGGAATACGTCTCGGACTGCCCACGCTTACCCGCCTGGAAGAGGCCTGCGCATTCGACCTGTCTGAAACACGACTTGGTTATTCCGTAAGTTATGGGTAGAATATTCTCTCGGCAACAAGTTGGTCATTTGCATGAGCTAAGGGAATTAACCGAATCTTCTATAAAAATAGCTTCTCTAGGGGGTAAAACTCTTCCCCGATTAAAAAAGAAGGAATTAATTAATTTGCTATTATATATCTGGGAAAAATGCCCTTCTTATCCTGAAAAGGGCTCTTTAAAAATCTCTACATGGACTAAATTGGGAGAATACTTCCACAGTCCGCCAAGGGCACCCATTCAAATTTTAACCACCTGGCGGATGATTATGGAATGCCTAATGATTCACTATACAGTTGGAAATCAAAATGCCCCGGAGGTGGTGCCGCCTCCGTATGACTCAGTTGTAAAAACTTCCACCGAAGGGCAACCAGACAAAACAGAAAAAGAATTAGACGATGCCATGCCCTCCTGCCCCCCCTGTCCCTGCCCCCCCACTGCTCCTAATTGACCGGTAGGCGGATCTCTGATTCGTGCTGTGCTAACAGCTCGAGCACAGGGAGATCTTGATTTACACGAAATGGAAGCTTGCGCTGCCTATCCGGTGGACTTTGCTGTCCCTCAAAATGCGGCTGCTGGAGCCGCTGCTGTCCCTGTTTATACTTCTCTTAGTATGAAAGTGATAAAAGATGTTAAAGCTGCTGTTTCTACTTATGGCTTGCAATCTCGCTATGCTCACGGTTTGCTTTGCTCGCTTGCTCAATCTGCGGGGGAAATGTTGCTGGCTGATTGGCAAATGCTGTTTAATATGATTCTTACGCCCGCTCAGTATGTTGTTTGGTGGTCAGAGTATCAAAAACAGATTACTGTTTCTGTCCAGGGGGGACTCCCGGCTAATGTCACTATGGATCACCTCCTAGGCACTGGCACACTTAATACAATTACAGCCCAAACTCAAACTGACCGCGCTGCTTTTCCCATTATCTTTCAAGCCGCTATGGCTGCTGTGCGGAAGGTTGATGACTCCATTGCAAAACCTACCCAAACCTTTTCAAAAATTATCCAGGGCCCTGCAGAAAGTTATTCGGAGTTTCTCAGCCGCCTTCATTTAGCGGTTGAACGCCAAATTGACAATGAAGAAGCTCGCAAGGAGCTCCTCCTTAAATTGGCTTACGAAAACGCTAATGTAGACTGCCAGAAGGTTTTGCAGCCCATTGCGAACAAGCCGGGAATTACCCTTGCTGACTTCATGCAGGCTTGTCGCATTGTCGGCACCACAAGTCATAAAATGGAGGCACTGGCTGCTGCAATGCAGCCACCGTCGCCATTTCCCACTTCTTCCTCCCCCCATCTCACCGGAAACTGCTTCAACTGCGGGAAACCCGGTCATTTTAAAGCACAATGCAGAGCTCCTGGGGGGGGGGGCGCCTCACGACGCAGCAATCAGCAAACTAAGCCGAAATCCGTTTGCCCTCGCTGCAGGAAGGGATTTCACTGGGCTAATCAGTGTCGCACCACTCAAACCCCTCCCCAGCCGGAAAACTAATTGCGGGGCATTCAGCTAGCCCCGCCCCAAAGGCTGAACCTCCGGATGACAAATGGTGTTCACAATCTTTTGAAATGATAGCTGATGAAACAGTACATTATGGGTTACCTGCTCACGTTTATCAGTTGTTTATTTCTCCAAAGCTCCCCCTCCCTCTGCCCCCCGCTTTGCCCGTTCTCATTTTTCCAAATTTGGATTTAACAGCTCAGGGTGTCATAGCTGCTCCATTTATGAGAAGCTCTGACTCCTTTTCCAATCTTGCTCTTTCAATAATGATTAACACTCCCATTACCGTTAATCAAGGGGATGTTGTTGCCACAATGCTCTTGCTGGAATCTCCTGAAGCCATGGCCATAGAACAATCCATGCGGGCTTCTCGCCCAGTAATTACATTCAAACTCAATGGGCGTCCTTTTTCTGGTATTTTAGATACCGGCGCTGACGTGTCTGTCATACGTTCAGCGGATTGGCCCTCAGACTGGCGCACCCATGAAGCTCCTTCAGTTCGAGGTGTGGGTGGCTCCCAAACCGCGCGAATCAGCTCCGATTGGCTTTCGGTGACATCACCCTCCAGCTCGGTGACTGCACACATCAAACCCGTTGTATTACCTTTGCATATCAATCTATGGGGTCGTGATTTACTTTCACAATTTGATGCCAAACTTATTTTACAATAATGTCATCCCCTTTGGTGCTACGCCTCACTTTGAAATCCACAACTCCCGTGTGGATTGATCAATGGCCACTTACCTTGGAAAAATTATCTGCCTTGCAAAATCTGGTGCAGAAACAATTGGAAGAAGACCACATTGAAACAACAAATAGCCCCTATAACACTCCAGTTTTTGTTATTAAGAAGAAATCAGGTACTTGGCGCTTGCTTCAGGATTTGAGAAAAATCAATGTCATATTACAGCCAATGGGGGCACTTCAGTGTGGTCTTCCCAACCCAAATTTGATCCCTCAACACTATGACCTCATGATTATTGATTTGAAAGATTGCTTTTTTTCCATTCCATTGCACCCCCAAGATAGACCGCTTTTTGCTTTTACTATCCCCACTCTTAATAATTCTCAACCCACTTGTAGGTATCAATGGAAGGTGTTACCTCAAGGAATGCTTAACAGCCCCACAATGTGCCAGTTTTTTGTCTCTCAGGTGTTGCACCCTTATCGACTGGCTTATCCTTCCTTTTTAATATACCTTTACATGGATGACATTTTAGTTGCAGCTCCAGGCCCACCAGGTACTGTTCTCAAAACCTTCCCTATATTGGCAAACGTGCTGAAAAAAGGGGGATTATACATTGCCCCCAATAAAATTCAGACTAAACCTCCTTTCCAATATTTAGGTCACAAATTATTATCCTCTCATGCCGCCCCCACATATCCCTCTTTAAAATTGCCAAAACAACCAACTTTGCTTCAATTACAGCAGTATTTAGGTACAATTAATTGGATCCGTCCCTATTTAGGCCTGACAACACCACAATTATCACCTCTTTTTTCTGCTCTCACACAAGGAAAGCATCCTGCTGATGTTATTCCCCTACAGGAACAACAGCTGAAGGTATTGCTCCTCATTGATCAAGCCTTACAGGTACGATGGGTGGATAGAATGACACCAAACACTCCTTTTGCTCTCTTATTGTGCAACACATTTCATTTACCCACTTGTGCCATTGTTCAAGCCACTCCTTCTTTACTGATTTTAGAATGGCTTCACTTACAACACACTCCTCGCTGTACCATTACTTCTAAACCTTCACAATTTGCTCTTTTGATACAGAAGGGACGCCATCGTTCTAAGATGCTTGCAGGTGTAGAACCATCCACTATTTTTGTTCCCTGCTCTTTGTCCACCTGGGAAACTCTTTTATCAAATAGTGAACAACTACAGTTTGCTCTGGCCGATTGGCCAGGACAGTTTTCCTGCCACCCTCCGCCTGACCCCAGAGTTCAACTGTTGAGAACTGTTCCTTTTGTATGGCGCTCTCCCAATGCTCAGTTTCCTATTCCAAATGCCATCACAGTCTTTGCAGATGGCAGCAAAAAATATGGTGCTTGTGCCTGGCAATCTGACGGTAAATGGCACACTAAGATTACCCCACCCCAAACCTCAGCACAAAGGGCTGAACTTGTTGCCTCTATCCTGGCTTTTCAAACCTTTCCTAACCAACCTTTCAATTTAATCCTGGATTCCCTATATGTTTCCCAGATAATCTCCTCTATTTATCTCTCATACTTATCCCCCTCGATTGAAGCTGATCTTCTATCTCTCTTCCTCATCCTGCAACAATTAATTTCTCAAAGGTCTCATCCTTTTCATGTTGCACATATCAGAAGCCATCAACCTTTTCCTGGCTTTCTTCAAGAGGGAAATGACATTGCTGATGCTGCTGCAGCACAGGCCTCCACACAGGTTTCTGGCACTCTTGTTTACCCTCTCACCTCACTTACCCCATGGGAAAGCCACTCCTACTTTCACCAAAATAAAAGGGCACTAATAAAACAATTTGGCATAACAATGGCAGAAGCCACTGCTATCTTACAACAATGCCCTACCTGCAGTAAACAAGCACATTCCATCCCCATGGGGGTAAATCCCCGGGGGACTGAAAGTTGTCAAATCTGGCAAATGGATGTTACCCAATATCCCTCTTTTGCTCCATGGAAATTTATCCATGTGTCTATTGACACATATTCTGGGTTCATCATGGCTACCCCGCAAAGGGGCGAAGCCTCAAAAAATATAATTAATCATTGCATTCGGACCTTTGCATCATTGGGACGCCCACAAGAATTAAAAACAGATAATGGCCCTGCTTACACTAGCACGGCCTTTGCTGACTTCTGTAAAAAATGGGATATTTTACATAAATTCGGCATTCCCTATAATAGTCAGGGCCAAGCATTGGTAGAACGTGCCAACCTAACTTTGAAAAATGCTTTAGACAGATATATTGGCTCACAGGGGAAACTACCCCCTGGCCTCCCAGCGGTGCAAAATACTCTTAATCTGTGCCTGTATACCCTGAATTTCCTCAACCTCACCGGTCATCCACCGTCATCTGCTGCCTGTCATCACTTCTCTACCTCTCCATCTGCTGCAGCCCAGCGACCTCAAGTCTACTATCGCTGCCTTCCTGACCTGACGTGGCGCGGGCCTGCTGATCTCGTCACCTGGGGGAGGGGCTACGCAGCTGTCCAGCTTCCCGACCGCGTCCTCTGGGTTCCAGGTCGTCACATCCGCCCGTGCCATCTGAAAGTCCGCGATGCAGCCTCTTCTACTGATCACCCTGATGGCAATCTGGACTGCAGAACACAATCAACATGTGACGGCCGCCGTGATCAACCAGCCACCACCTCCACTGATGTTGATGCCGCAGATTGCCACCGCCCCAGTTAATGGGACCACGTCTCTCACCTGCATCCTTACCATGAAAGACCCTGGACCAATGATTTTAACGTGGGCCCGGAAAGGCAAGGAGGAACATCAGCTGTCCAACTCTTCTACCATCACAATTACCTCTCGTGTCAACCCTACCTCATCCACGCTGACCTTTCATCACGCCCAACTCTCAGACTCTGGTGTTTATCGGTGCCAGCTTCTTCGTACCTGCCTTCCCACTCGCCAAGTCATTTCTTCACTTGACGCTTTTTTTAAAGTTTCTCACCTGCCAAGACGAAAGCGAGCAACCACCCTTTCTCAGGATTGTGCGGAATGCATCCAGACCACAAAATCAGGCACTCGCACTCGTCAGACATTAATCTACCACACACTGAAGCCAGACTGTACAAAAGACCTAGACTCTTGCACCCGAAACAACACTGTTTATGCCCGCTGCACCACTTCATCAGGAACTCAGTGTTATCACCCGCACGCCCTGGGCCCTGTTTATGCTTCTATTCACATATACGGGTATAAAGGGGGTAGTTGGCATCCGAATGCCAAATTTCAAATACCCTCAACTCTCTTTTCGCTTGCCCAACAACGATCAGGATATGTTGCTCACAATACCTCCCGGAATCGCCCCTCAAATAACCAAAAGGGCTCAGTTTCTGTTTGTTTTGACGCTTGCACAGCCATAACTAAGGGGCAGGGTGATGGGGCTATGGGGGTCACCTGTGGCTCCTTTTCATGGGAGCAATCATACTTAACTGTACAAAAATATCTTTTTACTCTTCGCAAGGTCCAATCCACTGGGCACATTAGTTTTCAAGATGCTTATAACTATTGGTACACAGGCCCGATTGGAACCATCCAATCTGGCCCCGAGGGTTTTAACTTTACCTTAGGCCCGGCTGCCACCATGTGTTCCACCGGCCACTGTAACACTGTTTGCTTATCAGCCCCTACCACGCACTCCCCTTCAACCCATTATTATGGATTTGGCCTTGGTATTGATGTCACTGGAAAGGACCCTTACGGGTACATTGTGGTACGGGTTCAAACCCACATACTCTCCTCTTCCTCTCTTTCGGTATTTTGGGAATATGAGGAAGAAATTTCAAAACTCAATCAACTCCCCGCTCCCCCTAAAGCCCATAATATGTTTATTAGTTTGGCCGAAACTATAGCGAAAGAGTTGGTTGTAAAAAATTGTTTTGTATGTGGTGGGACTAATATGGGAGATCAGTGGCCATGGCATGCCAGAGAGGCCAATTACACTGAACTCGCAATATGGAAATCAAACTATACCTATCTCCAACGAGCAAATGAAACTTGGCTATTAAGTTCTAATCTCGTTGGACGGGTATGCTACCAAAGAAATAATGCTTCTGACAGAGTCCCAGTGGGAAATCTGTTGTGTCTGTCCACCTGGAATAATAACACATGGTGGTCTTCTACCAATGCCACTACCCCCATCAAGTCACTCGGATCCATAGAACACCTATCGTATTTACAGGACCCTGAAAATGACCTTTTACCATGGTTTTCACCTGACGGGTTATACTGGATTTGTGGCGCTTACGCATATAATGTCCTTCCCAAGGGATGGTATGGCTCTTGTGTTTTAGGTGTCATTCAACCCTCCTTTTTCCTTCTTCCTCTTAAACGACGCCAAATACTTGGCATACCTTTATATGATGAAATAGGCCGCATACAGAAACGTGACATTTCTAGAATTTCAAACAATATTAACATTGGCAACTGGAAAGATGATGATTGGCCCCCCGAGCGCATTATCAATTATTATGACCCTGCTACATGGGCCCAAGATGGCACTTGGGGCTATCGCACACCCATTTATATGCTTAATCGCATCATAAGACTCCAAGCAGTGGTAGAAATCATTACCAACAAAACAGCTCTTGCCTTAAAACAACTCGCCAAAGAAAGTGCTCTTTCCCGCACATACATTATGCAGAATCGTCTTGCTTTAGACTATTTATTAGCCAAAGAAGGGGGAGTATGTGGAAAGTTTAATCTATCTAATTGTTGCATCCAGATAGACAACAGTGGAAAAATAATTGAACAAATAACATCAGATATGGTAAGAATTGCCCATGTTCCCGTCCAGACATGGTCTGGGTTAGATTTCAGAGATATGTTTGGTTCATGGTTCCCCAAATTGCCTGGCCTTCAGGCCATTGTTGCGCTCATTGGTATGATTGCTTTAGGATGTATTGTATTGCCTTGTGTCTTGCCAATTTTTGTAAAAACTATTTCCAATAGTCTATCACTGATTGCTGAAAAGCGTGCTGTCGCTCAGGTAAATGCATTATGGCACAACAAGGGATATTCTTTGATACCTCAGGAAGAATCTGTCCAAACCGAGCTCCCGGATGCTTTCAAAGGCAGCGAGGAAGAAATAGACAATGATATCATCACCATTAAAAAACCTCCCATCACCTTCAGTAGTGATGAGGAGACCATTTCAACATGTTCCACCTTCCAGCAACAAGTCTAAATATTCTGCCTTTTAAAACAAAAAACAGAGGAGATGTTGCAGTAGTATCTGATCCACCATAAAGGACTAAACAAAAGAACATGTGCTCAGAAGAACTATCTCTGGTAATTTTCCACTACGTGCAGGCCTCTGGAAGGAGGCTGAACCACTTTAGGAGGAAAACAAAGGAGACAAAAGGATCTCATCAATACAATGCCAGGATGAACAGCCAAATGTAATCATGACCTAATATGGCAGTGATAAACCTATGTATGTACCCTTTACTCCGCCCTTCATTGTTTACCAATAAAAGAGGTCCCCAGAGGCATCTCTGGGTGCGATCTCATCCCGAGGAACCTTGTGTGGTGTCTTCACTCTCCATCTCATGAAATCGCCCCCCGGAGAAGGCCTCTGGCCCAACTGGGAAGATTGAGCCCCAGTTTTCCACAGATTTTGTTCTGGTGGAGGAAGCGGAGACTTAGGGGGTTTTTAGTCAAATGTTTTTTAAAGGTTTTAGTGGGTTCCAGGGTGGGGGGGAGGGTTAGCCCGGCCAAGGGAGGGGTTAGTGCCAGGGGAACAGGTGTGGTCGGGAGGGAAGTGAGCGGACCTGGGGAGGGGAGGGAGAATAATTTTTCATTGGAGGGTCTTTTTATTTCAACGATCATAGGGAGGGGTGGGTGCGAGGATAGACGAAGACTCTGCAGTCAGTTGGGAGACCGTGGCCGTTGGACACGCCCGGTCATTTGTACCAACCCCCGCATCCTAGGTGGCCAGGATCTACAGAGCCAGGGCCTGAGGCTGATGTTGTGCAACGCGAGGTCCGTTGTCAATAAGGCCCCCCTCATTAATGATTTGATCTCGGAGGGGGTGCCGGACCTTGCAGGGATAACGGAGACCTGGTTGGGCCACGAGGGGGGTTTACCCCTCGTGGAAATATGCCCACCAGGATACCGTGCATTCCATCAGCCACGGGCCCTGGGTAGGGGTGGCGGGGTAGCGATAATTATACGGGAGGGTCTGGAGCCGAGAGAGTTCACTGTGCCACAGATATCCGGGTGTGAGTCTCTAGGCGTGAAGTGGGGCCCAGGGAGACAGTTGGGCTTGCTGATTGTATACTTGGCTCCTCGCTATGCATCAGCGGCCCTGCCTGAGCTCCTCGAGATGATTGCAGAGATGGCGGTTGAGACCCCCATGCTATTGGTTATGGGGGATTTCAACCTGCCGTCGACGGGAGCAGCATCTGAGGTGGCTCGGGAGTTCATGGCTTCCATGTCAGCCATGGGCCTGACCCAATTAATTCAGGGCCCCACACACGAGGGCGGTCACACACTGGACCTTGTTTTTGTATCTGAACAGTGGACGAGTGATCTGGGAATAGGGGATTTAGTTATTACTCCCCTGTCATGGTCAGATCACTCATGTCTCCGGCTCGACTTCCATGGCGCTACCCTCCACCGCGAGGAGGTGGAGCCAGTCTGTCCAAGCTGGTACCGCCCCAAGCACCTGATGGAACCAGATAGGTTCCAGACGGAGCTTGGGCCACTACCTGTAGCCCTGACCCGCGCTCGGTCGGAGGACCTAGTGGCCGCCTGGAATAGGGCGATGGCTGGGGCCTTGGACCGGGTTGCACCTTTGCGACCTCTCCTGCGGCAGCGATCCACCCGAGCTACTTGGTATACCGAGGAGCTGAGGGTGATGAAGCGCCATAGGAGACGTCTAGAGAGCAGGTGGAGATCCTCATGCTCCGAGTCTGATCGAACACAGGTAAGAGCCTATTTACGGACCTACCTTGTGGCATTGAGAGCGGCCAAACGTAGACATTGTGCCGCTCTTATTGCATCTGTGGATAACCGCCCTGCCGCCCTGTTTAGGGTGACCTGCTCCCTCTTGTCACAGGGGACGCGGGGGGCACCCTTGCAGGGTAGAGCAGAGGAGTTTGGGGAATATCTGCAGGATAAAGTCGCTCAGATCCGGAGCGGATGGGCCCCCTCCAGTGGACTGGACGAGCCGTCAACAGTGAGTCTTGTGAGACCATTCTGGGAGGAGTTTGACTCTGTTGCCCCCGAGGATTTGGACAGGTTGCGTGGACGGCTGCGAGCCACCACATGTTCAATGGACCCATTTCCCTCCTGGCTGGTACTGGCATCCTGGGAGGTGACACAAGGCTGGCTTCTGAGCCTGGTGAACGCCTCATTGGGTGAGGGATCCTTACCAACTGCCTTGAAAGAGGCGGTGGTGAGGCCCTTACTCAAGAGGCCTTCACTTGACCCAATGGAGCTAGCTAATTATCGTCCAGTCTCCAACCTTCCCTTTTTAGCGAAGGTTGTTGAGAATGTGGTGGCACAGCAATTTCCACGACACCTTGACGAATCCGAATATCTAGACCCACGCCAGTCCGGCTTCCGACCCGGGCACAGCACAGAGACAGCCTTGGTCGCATTGGTTGATGATCTCTGGAGGGCCAGAGATAGAGGCTGTTCCTCTATCCTGGTCCTATTAGACCTCTCAGCGGCTTTTGATACCATCGACCATGGTATCCTATTGCGCCGGCTGGAGGGGATGGGAGTCGGAGGCACCGTTTTACGGTGGTTCGGCTCCTACCTCTCCGACCGGTCGCAATGTGTGTTGACAGGGGGGCAGAGGTCGACCCTGAGGCCACTCTCTTGCGGGGTGCTGCAGGGGTCGGTCCTCTCGCCCCTCCTGTTCAACGCATATGTGAAGCCACTGGGGGAGATCATCCGTGGTTTAGGGGTTGAATATCATCTGTACGCTGATGATACTCAGCTGTACATTTCAACCCCAAACCACCCCAACGAGGCTGTCAAAGTGATGTCCCGGTGTTTGGAAGCCGTCGGGGTCTGGATGGGGGACAACAGACTCAAACTCAACCCCTCCAAGACTGAGTGGCTGTGGCTACCGGCACCTCGGTTCAGCCAGCTGACTCCAACGCTGGCCATAGGGGGCAAACAATTGCCCCCTGTGGAACGGGCGTGCAATTTGGGCGTCCTCCTAGATGCCCGGCTGTCAATGGACGACCATGTGGCAGCCGTGGCAAGGGCGGCGTTCCACCAGGTTCGCCTGGTTTTTAATTTTAATTTAATTTTTTTTTTTAATTTAATGCTTCTAGACTGCCCCCTCTCCCGAAAGGGACTTGGGGCGGTGTACAGTTCATACAAAATATAACAAGATACAATAAAATTAAATATGTACAGTTGACAGTTGACATGGAGGAGGTTAAAATGTCGTTAAAAGAACTGTACAAAGCAGATATAAAATAAATTCAAACCCCTAAAAACAAATACAGTAAATTAAAAAACCCCTAAAATAACCAGATATAGTACATTTGCCAGGAAGGACAGTTGAATTATGCCAGGCCTGCTAATCGGAACAGGTGAGTCTTCAGTTTTTGCCGGAAGGAGCGGAGGTCAGAAGTGGTTCTAATGTCGGGGGGAGGTCATTCCAGAGGGTTGGGCCCATCACAGAGAAGGCCCTACTCCTCGGTGTCGCCCGCCGGCATTGTCCAGTGGATGGCACCAGGAGAAGTCCCTCCCTGTGTGAGCGTATTGGCCGCAGGGATGTATGTGGGAGGATGCGATCCCGCAAGTAACTAGGTCCCGTGCCATGGAGCGCTTTAAAGATGGTGCGCCAATTGCACCCCCTTCTGGACCGAGATGCCCTACGCACGGTCACTCATGCACTGGTGACGTCTCACCTGGACTACTGTAATGCTCTCTACATGGGGCTTCCCTTGGGACGCGCCCGAAGACTGCAGCTAGTCCAGAACGCAGCCGCGCGGGCAGTCATGGGGAGTACTAGGTACTCCCACGTAACACCGCTTCTGCGCGAGCTGCACTGGCTGCCTGTGGTTTTTCGGGTGCGTTTCAAGGTTTTGACCACCATCTTTAAAGCGCTCCATGGCACAGGACCTAGCTATCTGCGGGATCGCATCCTCCCACACACATCCCTGCGGCCAATTCGCTCTCACAGGGAGGGGCTTCTCCTGGTGCTGTCCACTAGGCAATGCCAACGGCCGAAACCAAGGAGTAGGGCCTTCTCTGTGATGGGCCCAACCCTCTGGAATGACCTCCCCCCCGACATTAGAACCACCACCGACTTCCGCTCCTTCCGACACAAATTGAAGACACACCTGTTCCGACTGGCTGGCCTGGCATAATTATAACGTCTACCTCCTGGCAAACATATTTTTACTGGTTTTTTAGGGGGATTGTTCTTTTAAATTTAATTTTATAGGATATTTGTTGGGGTTTTAAATTATTTACTTAGCAGTACAGTTCTGTAAATCTTTTTATCCTCCTCTTATCTATTTATCTATTTATCTACTTAATAATTTTAATTGTTTAATTTTATAGCTATTTATGATGTATTTCTGATATGGACAGTACACCACCCCGAGTCCCTTTCGGGAGAGGGGGCGGTCTATAAGCGCTAAATAAATAAAATAAATAAATAAATAAATAAATAAATAAATAAATAAATAAATAAATAAACCTGCCGTCGATAGGCGAGTCATCCGAGGCAGCTCGGGAGTTCATGGCTTCCATGACAGCCATGGACCTGATCCAAATAATTCAGGGCCCCACACACGAGGGAGGCCACACGCTGGACCTTATTTTTGTCTCTGGCCAGTGGAAGAGTGATCTGGGAATAGGGGAGTTAGATATTACACCCCTGTCATCGTCAGACCACTCACTTCTCCGGGTTGACTTCCCAGGCGCTACCCCCCATCGCGGGGAGGTGGAACCGAGAAGGTCCTAGATGGTTCCGCCCCAGGCGCCTGATGGAACCTGAAAGGTTCCAGACAGAGCTTGGGCCACTTCCTGTAGCCCTGACCCGCTCCCGGATGGAGGACCTGGTGGCCACGTGGAACAATGCGGCTGCCGGGGCCTTGGACCGGGTTGCGCCTTTGCGGCCTCTCCTGCGGCAGCGAGCCACCCTGGCCCCTTGGTTTACCAAGGAGCTAAGGGTGATGAAGCTCTGTAAGAGACGCCTAGAGAGCAAATGGAGATCTTCACGCTCCGAATCTGACCGAACACAGGTAAGAGCCTATTTACGGACCTACCTTGTGGCATTAAGAGTGGCCAAGCGTCAATATTGCGCCACTATTATTGCATCCGCAGATAACCGCCCTGCCGCCCTGTTTCGGGTGACCCGCTCCCTCCTTTCGCAGGGGCCGCGGGAAGCCCCCTTGCAGGGTAGAGCAGAGGAATTTGGGGAATATCTGCATCGTAGCGAGTGGGTCCCCCCCAGTAGTCCAGGGGGGACGTCGGAGGCGAGTCTTGAGGCACCATTCTGGGAGGAGTTTGACTATGTTGCTGCCGATGATATGGACAGGTTGCGTGGGCGACTGCGAGTCACTACATGTTTACTGGACCCGTGTCCCTCCCGGCTTATACTGGCATCCTGGGAGGTTACACGAGGCTGGCTCCAGGAGTTAGTCAACTTCTTCTTTGAGAGAGGGGTCCTTGCTGGCCACCTTGAAAGAGGCGGTGGTGAGGCCACTACTCAAGAAGCCTTCCCTGGATCCAGCTATGTTAACCAACTATCGTCCTGTCTCCAACCTTTGCTTTTTGGCAAAGGTTGTAGAGAGTGTGGTGGCGCAACAGTTCCCACGCCACTTGGAGGAAATTAATTATCTAGACCCGCGCCAGTCCGGTTTCCGGCCCGGTCACAGCACGGAGACAGCCTTGGTTGCATTGGTGGATGATCTCTGGAGGGCCAAGGATGGGGGTTGCTCCTCCATCCTGGTCCTATTAGATCTCTCAGCGGCTTTTGATACCATCGACCATGGTATCCTATTGCGTCGTCTGGAGGGGCTGGGGGTGAGGGGCACCGTCCTGCGGTGGTTCTCCTCCTACCTCTCTGGCCGGACGCAATGCATGCTGGCAGGGGAACAGAGGTCGACCCTGAGGCCACTCACTTGTGGGGTGCCACAGGGGTCCGTCCTCTCGCCTCTCCTGTTCAACACGTACATGAAGCCGCTGGGTGAGATCATTCGTGGTTTTGGGGTTGAGTACCATCTGTACGCTGATGATACTCAGCTGTACATCTCCACCCCGAACCACCCCAACGAGGCCGTCGAAGTGATGTCCCGGTGCCTGGAGGCCATAAGGGTCTGGATGGGAAGCAACAGACTCAAACTCAACCCCTCCAAGATGGAGTGGCTGTGGATACCGGCGCCCCGGTTCAATCAGTGGGTTCCATCACTGGCCATCGGGGGCGAACAACTGGCCCCCGTGGAACGGGCGCGCAATTTGGGCGTCCTCCTGGATGCCCGGCTGTCGATGGATGACCATGTGACAGCCGTGGCAAGGGGAGCGTTCCACCAGGTTCGCCTGGTGCGCCAATTGCACCCCCTATTGGACCGGAACGCCCTTCACACAGTCACCCATGCTCTTGTGATGTCCCGCCTGGACTATTGCAATGCTCTCTACATGGGGCTCCCCTTGAGATGCACCCGAAGGCTGCAGCTGGTCCAGAATGCGGCCGCGCGGGTAATCATGGGATGTACCAGGTACTCCCATATAACACCTCTCCTGCGCGAGCTGCACTGGCTACCTGTGGCTTTTCGGGTGCGTTTCAAGGTGCTGACTATCATCTTTAAAGCACTCCATGGCACAGGACCTAGCTATCTGCGGGATCGCATCCTACCCCATACATCCCTGCGACCAATTCGCTCTCACAGGGAGGGACTCCTCCGGGTGCCGTCCACTAGGCAATGCCAGCGGGCGACGCCCAGGAGTAGGGCCTTCTCTGTGATGGGCCCGACCCTCTGGAATGACCTCCCCCCCGACATTAGAACCACCACCGACTTCCGCTCCTTCCGTCAAAAACTAAAGACTCACCTGTTCCAATTAGCTGGCCTGGCCCAATCGTAGTTTTTTCAATCCTCCTGGCCGGCATTTTAAATTTTAAGGGGTTGTCCTTTAACCTGTTTTAATTTTTATTATCATTGTACAGACTCTATATTTAATTTGTTTTTTAAAAATGGGTATTTAATATTGTTATTGTATATACGGTTTTTAGCTTTTGTCTGTACACCGCCCCGAGTCCCCTCGGGAAGAGGGGGCGGTCTATAAATTCTAAATAAAGTAAAAAGTATTGCATTTTTATAACCCAAAATTGTAATTGGAATATAATGTCCACAATGAGAAGAAGAGCTCCATCTTTTCAAAGAAAGGCATTTGGTTTTACATATGAATTGTTTGAAGAGAAAACATGGATATACAGTATATTAAAAAATGCAAGTATTTTTGGACATTTCAAAATTTAATTAAGTTGCTGTCAGGTTTCCTAAAAATGCCCTAATTGATTCATGAGTATTGAGCCAAGTTTCAATACAAAACTAGCCATTTATTAGGAGTACCATAGGCAAGGCCTTTTCTCAGTCAGATCTAAGCTTTGTTTGAGTTATAGCTGAAGTTTAGCCCTGTTCCTTCCCTCTCCTCAGTCTGCATCATAAATCACATTTCCCAATGAGGTGCACCCCTCCCAAGCCTGCTGCAGTAATCTGAGATCCCACCTTAGCCGAAGGTATGCGTGAAATGCACTCCACCCTTTCTCTCACTATAGCAACGTTAGGAGTTGACAGTTGTACTCTTTTACAGATGGATTTCTGCAATAGATTTTGTTCTGATGAAACACCAGCTTCAAGTGAAAAGAGCTTTTTTTTAAAAAAAAATAGAATCGGATAAGATGTATCAAACAAACACAGTTAATCCTCAATTTACAACCATTAAGCAAGTCATCTTATAACTTGCAGAGCTGGCAGCAGATTCAGACAGTGAGGAGGTTGGGGAGGAACATGGGCCAGTCTTGGAGTATGGGGAAGGCTCTGATGAGGGCTCTGTGTCGGAGGCAGAGAGGGGGCCAGGGCTGTATGCCAGTTATCAGCGGCCTTCAGAGTCAGACATCAGTGAGGCAGAAGAACAACTGGAGCCTGTTCCCAGTATGCGCATGCACAGAGTTGCCAGACAAACGGAACAGCTAAAGAACAAGGGTTGACTTGGGAGTAAGGCCACAGGTAGACGATGAATGGCTACTCCCAGAGGAAATGAAAGAGGAGCAAAAGGGGAGTGGAGTTGTAGGAGACAATTAGTTTGCTTAATTGGTTCATTTATTTATTTATTTTTATTTATTTCTTAGATTTTTAGACCGCCCCCTCTCCCAAAAAGGGACTCGGGGCGGTGTACAGTCAATGCAAATAAAATACAGTCATAACAATAAAATACATTTAAAATACATTTAGAGGGGGAGATAGACTGTACAAGAAATAAATATATTCTAAAACCCTAAAAACATCCCAATTAAAACCCCAAACCCAATTAAAATAAATCCCCGGGAGGTAAAACTAAGAAAGTGCCAGGCCAGCTGACTCTCTGAGACTCCTTGCCAAGTTTTTCAGATATCGGCCTGGAAGCTCTCCAAGCCAGATAAGGTCTGTGACTGTAAATCCTCCCTTGAAAGACTTTATTGGAGGTGGATGAGCAGAATTCACAGTAAATTAATAAAAGGGTTTTTTTATCGGGACAAGGAGTTTGCTTCATGCTCTTGGGAAGCCTCAGTCAGAACAACCCAATTTTACAACCATTTTTTAGTACTGTCATTAAGAAAATGACAACAGTAAATTCTCCCTATTAATTTTTTTTTTTAATTGTCTGGGAAAGTTGCAAATTGCAATCATATGATAGCAAAACTTAGCATCATCACAAATACGAACCAGTTGCCAAGCACTCAAATTGGAATCACATGTGGGAGCCATACAATGCATAACTTTAAGGACAGGTCATGCCACTTTTTTCAGTATGGTTGTAGCTTCAAAATATCATTAAACGGTCATAAGTCAAGAACAAACTTGGATTTTCTTATCTTTTCTAAGTGAACTGATGTGGTTCCCATCTTCAAAAAAGGGAAAAAAAAAGATACAGGAAACTACAGACCTATCAGCCTGACCTCAATACCAGGAAAGATTTTGGAAAAAATAATCAAGCAACGAATTTGCGAACACCTAGAAGCAAACAAAGTAATAGCCAAAAGTCAACATGGATTTGTCAAAAACAGATCATGCCAGACTAATCTTGTTGCATTCTTTGATAATGTGACAAAATTAGTGGACCAGAGGAATGCCGTTGTTATAGTTTACTTGGACTTCAGTAAGGCTTTTGATAAGGTAGACCATAACCTACTACTAGATAAAGTAGAAGAATGTGGGTTAGACAGCATCACCACCAGATGGATTCGTAACTGGCTGACCAACCGCACTCAACGTGTAGTCCTCAATGGAACTGCATCTACATGAAGGGAAGTATGCAGTGGAGTACCCCAAGGCTCTGTTTTAGGCCCAGTACTTTTCAACATCTTCATCAATGATTTGGATGAGGGAATAAATGGGGAACTCATCAAATTTGCAGATGACACCAAGCTGGCAGGAATAGCCAACACTCCAGAAGATAGGCTTAAGATACAGAAGGATCTTGACAAACTTGAACATTGGGCACTATCTAATAAAATGAAATTCAATGGTGAAAAGAGTAAGGTTCTACATTTAGGCAACAAAAATGGAATGCACAGGTACAGTATAGGTGGTACCGTGCTCAATAGTAGTAACTGTGAGAGGGATCTTGGAGTTCTAGTGGACAACCATTTAAATATGAGCCAGCAGTGTGCAGCAGCTGCCAAAAAAGCCAACACAGTTCTAGGCTGCATCAACAGAGGGATAGAATCAAGATCACGTGAAGTGTTAATACCACTTTATAATGCCTTGGTAAGGCCACACTTGGAATACTGCATTCAGTTCTGGTCGCCATGATGTAAAAAAGATGTGGAGACTCTAAAAAGAGTGCAGAGAAGAGCAACAAAGATGATTAGGGGACTGGAGACTAAAACATATGAAGAACGGTTGCAGGAACTAGGTATGTCTAGCTTAAGAGAAAGAAGGACTAGGGGAGACATGATAGCAGTGTTCCAATATCTCAGGGGTTGCCACAAAGAAGAGGGGGTCAAGCTATTCTCCAAGGCACCTGAGGGTAGAACAAGAAGCAATGGGTGGAAACTAATCAAGGAGAGAAGCAACTTAGAACTGAGGAGAAACTTCCTGACAGTTAGAACAATTAATCAGTGGAACATAAGTTGCCTCCAGAAGTTGTGAATGCCCCAACACTGGAAGTCTTTAAGAAGATGTTGGACAGCCATTTGTCTGGAACGGTACAGGGTTTCCTGCCTAGGCAGGGGGTTGGACTAGAAGACCTCCAAGGTCCCTTCCAACTCTACTATTGTATTATTGTATTGTATTGTATTGTATTGTATTGTATTGTATTGTATTGTAAGAAGGTTCCTAGAATTTCATGCCATTTCCACCGTCTTCAAGAGCCTCGACAAACGTACCTCAGAATGGGAACCTGTTGTTGGGAACTTCTTGAGAAACAGCTAAAGAATTTGCCCACGGATGCCCATGAATTTGCTTAATGATCATGTGGAGGAATTGATAAATATTTCCTCCTAGGCAGGAATATAGACTAATACACAGAGACTTAATATTTCTAGTCTTGTTATGGATTCACTCATATAACTTTGTCAGTTTAGAAAAGTAGGTTCCCATCACCGTATTTTAGAATGTTTATTTTCCAGAGTGGTGCAATAGCCTAGAGGTGGAGCTCTCACCTCACAATCAGGATGGCGGTAGAGGCAGATATTTCTCTCTCTGGGCAAACTGAGAATATATCTGCTGAACAAAACTCTACATTGGCAACAGGAAGGGCATCTGGCCATTAAAATACTCTGCTAGCTCCATTCAGTTGGCCAGACTCCACCCCTCAAGAGTTTATGGGTTTGTTAAAAGAAGAAGATGATGATTCTAGAATGTTTTTCTCCTTCTTAGTATAGACTATAGCCTACTGGTCTCTTGTCCTTTTTATTTATTAAACACATTTATGTAGAGACCCAATTCATATGCATTTACTCTAGGTGGCATCCAACATTAAAAATTCACAGTTAACCACAATTCTTAATACAATAGCAGAGTTGGAAGGGACCTTGGAGGTCTTCTAGTCCAACCCCCTGCCTAGGCAGGAAATCCTATACCATTTCAGACAGATGGCTATCCAACATCTTCTTAAAGACTTCCAGTGTTGGGGCATTCACAACTTTTGGAGGCAAGATATTCCACTGATTAATTGTTCTAACTGTCAGGAAGTTTCTCCTCAGTTCTACCAGTGTTTCACAGAAAAGGGATGCTCTTCAAGTGAGCACATAAAAGCATTGCGAACAAAACCAGCGATTGAAGACAAAAGATGATCGGTACTTTCATATTTCATCCTTTCCTTTGCATGGATAGTGAAGGAGAAAATGCTGACAGCACATCGTATAGTGTTGTGTCTTAAAGCCACGGTGAGATCCCACATCGCTGTGACGATCCAGATTTTTCCAGTGGCGGAAAAATTGTTTATCAAAAATTGAAATAATCGGTCTACAAATTCCATCCCATAGAAATAATGACTTTGCAATGTCGACTCTGCATAGTATATAAATACATTGACTTGTTTCCATTGCAAGTATGCATTAGAGGGTATTTTAAATGCATTGCTATGAAACCCTGGTATACTGTGTGAAAAAAGAGCACAGATATTATTTTGCAAGAGTAAAGCTGTTAGAGTTTTCAAGAACCTTTCTCCGTTATCAGTTTTTGGAGCAACAAGAGCCACTGAGGTCCATCTAAAATAATGGATCAGCCTAACAATTCCTGTATATTGGATTCCTTCTTTTGGGAGCATTCGATAGAAAAAAGGAAAGTGGGTTTTATCATTCATATCATCGGAAACGAAGGCGTAAGAGATCTGGAGAAAATGGAAGAAATTTATAATGACTGATGGAATCAAATTTTGCATTTTTATAACCCAAAATTGTAATTGGAATATAATGTCCACAATGAGAAGAAGAGCTCCATCTTTTCAAAGAAAGGCATTTGGTTGTACATATGAATTGTTTGAAGAGAAAGCATGGATATACAGTATATTAAAAAATTCAAGTATTTTTTGGACATTTCAAAATTTAATTAAGTTGCTGTCAGGTTTCCTAAAAATGCCCTAATTGATTCATGAGTATTGAGCCAAGTTTCAATACAAAACTATACCGTTTCAGACAAATGGCAATCCAACATCTTCTTAAAGACTTGCAGTGTTGGGGCATTCACAACTTCTGGAGGCAAGCTGTTCCACTGATTAATTGTTCTAACTGTCAGGAAGTTTCTCCTCAATTCTAAGTTGCTTCTCTCCTTGATTAGTTTCCACCCATTGCTTCTTGTTCTACCCTCAGGTGCCTTGGAAAATAGTTTGACTCCCTCTTCTTAAACCAGACCAGATGTTTGGAGGGACTAACATCATCATTCCCTATTCCCCATCTGTCCTCTGCAAAAATATATCCAATATTTGTTCAGCAATCTAGCTATAGTGGAATTTATTTTAGTTTATACCTTAAATAAATAGATATCCCTGCATAATACGCTGGAGAAACTCCGTAAGATTACAGGACAACGCTCATCAACAGCTGGAGCCAGATGATAGCTTTTTAAAGAGTTTAAGGTGTTTCAAAAAGAAATTGAGGTTCTATTATGTTCTTTCATTTTTCTCCAATGATTTTTTTTTGCACTTTTGCATTTTTTAACTCTAACTGAATATTTTTTTTGATGTGGGATGTATTTTATCAACGGATAGACAATAGAAATAGCAGTTAGAAGGAGATACTAATATTAAAACAAATCCCACGAAGAGTGAGGGAACAGAGAAGACTACCAATTCTTGGCCACGCAATTAATTAAGAGGGAGATACTGTTTAGATGGTTAATACCAGAAGGGAAGTTAGTAACATGGCAGGAGAAGAGAATCAAAATTGACAACCTTGAAAAAGCACAGGAATTATACGAGCAATTAATGTATCCGGAAGAGAAACAAAATACAGAAGAGGAGAGAGAATATAGAAGAAAGGAAGAAAGACAACAAAAGGCAAGGGAGGGAAGACAGGGAGGATGTAGCAGGGAAGAGGAAGAACAACAGAAAGAAGAGGAAGTAAGACCAAAAACAAGAAGTCAAAAAGAAACTAGAGACAAATAAACATAAGGACAAGTAGAGATCTAGGAAAATGGAAGAAGAAATCCAACTACTATCTGTACATGTCAATGGTTTAAATTCACTAACAAAAATAAAACACATCTGGGCAAAATTAACAAAACAAAAAGCAGACATAATATGTCTACAGAAAACACATATCAAACAACAAGACATAAAATACTTAGAATGTCTGAAATTGGGAAAATTATATGCCGCGTCGGCAGAAGAAAAAAGAAAAGGATTAGCAATTTATGTTAAAGAGAGAATAAAGACAAGCTTAATTTATGCAGATCCAAGGGGAAGAATATTAATATTAGAGATATGGATAAACCAAAAACCAATATTGCTGGTAGCAATTTATGCCCCAAACGAAGACCAGAAAAATTTCTATTAAAAATTACATGAAAAAATCAGAGAAATTGGAGGAAAAAACATCTGTATAATAGGAGACTATAATGCCATAGTAGATAACAAAAAAACCAAAAACAAAAAAAAAGTATTACCAACAACGTGTATGGAGATGATGGAAGAGCTAAATCGAATAGACATCTGGAGAAAAATGGAACCAAATAAAAAACAATTTACCTTTTACTCAAATCCACACCAATCTTGGTCACGGATCGACATGGCATGGATGAATAAGGAAATCGGGGCAGAAGTATATAAAATTGAAATACTACCAAACACCTGGGCAGACCATAACCCCATTAAAATAATCTGGAAAGGGGAAAATAAACTAGACGAAGATGGACATTAAATCTGCAAATATTAAAAGAAAAAGAATTTATCCAAAAGTGTAAGAGTGAGTTGGAACTATTTTTCAAAGAAAACACAAAAAAACAGACATCAATACAAAACCTATGGGATACTATGAAAGCCTACATATGAGGAATCATTATAGCTTATTCAGCAAAAAGAAATAAAGAAAAATGGGCACAACAGAAAGCATTAGAGAAGGAAATTGAGAACCTAGAAAAAGAACTCCAAAACAAACCACAGTGACAAAATTAGAAAAGATTGGATGCTAGCGAAACACAAATTAAACACTTAAAACTAACGAAACAAAAAAATTTTGAGCAAGCAAATAAACCAGGAAGGTGGCTATCTTATAGATTAATATATCAACTCCAAGAGGAAACAGGTGAATTACAACACACAATGGAAGGGAAAAAAAAGATTGTACATAAATATTTCGAGAAGTTATATAAGGGGGAACAAATAGATGACAAACAAATACAAGAATATTTAAACAGAGAAGAACCCCCAGTAATACCGGAAGAGATGAAAGAAATGCTAATGAAACAAATAACAAATATTGAACTGAAACAGGCAATTCAAAAACAGAAAAATAATAAAACACCAGGCCCAGATGGATTCCCAGCAGAATGGTACAAAACGATAAACGATCTGAATGAATCAATAGAACCCCTAATGCTGGAGATGTATAACGAAACATTGACTAAAGCAAAAATACCGAACAAATGGAGGGAAGCATACATTACGTTAATATATAAAGAAGGTACAGACCAAAACCAAATTCAAAATTACAGGCCAATCTCGTTGCTGAACGTGGACTATAAAATATTTGCAACAATAATAACGGAGAGACTAAAAAGATTACTAAATGACTACATACACCCAGATCAAAATGGATTTCTCCCAACAAGACAAATTAGAAACAATACCAGAATAATAGCTAATATCTTGGAGTATTATGAGGTGCATACAGGGAAACAAGTGGCACTTGTATTCCTGGATGCACAGAAGGCATTTGATAATTTAAATTGGCAATACATGAAACAACAAATTAAAAATATGAATTTAGGAAATAAATGTGAAAGATTAATAGAAACAATATACTCCACCCAAAAGGCAAACATACTATTAAATGGGGAAAATACAGAGTCCTTTGAAATAATGAAAGGAGTAAGACAGGGCTGCCCACTATCACCTCTGCTTTTTATTTTGATGCTAGAAAGCCTTCTGATACGAATTAGAAAAAACCAGGAAATAAGAGGAACCAAAATTAAAAATGAAGAATACAAAATACAGGCCTTTGCAGATGACTTAGTATTTATTATAGAAGATCCATTAGAAACAGGGAATAAGTTAATGCAAGAACTAGAAAAATATGGAGATGTGGCAGGACTAAAAATTAATAGAGAAAAGACTAAAATAATAACCAAAAATCTGAAGGAAAAACAGAACAAAGAATTAGAAAAAACAATAGGACTCCAGGTATTAAAGAAAGTCAAATATTTAGGAATATGGCTAACTGCAAAGTGCTCAACCATAAAAGAAAATAATTACACAAAATTAGTGCAACAAATAAAAAAAGACCTAGAATTATGGGGGAAATTACAACTATCACTATTAGGGAAAATAGCAACTATAAAAATGAACATACTACCAAGAGTCCTATATCTATTTCAAACGATCCCCATAAAACTAGAGAATTTTTTTTTTACCGAACTGAATAAAATAATACTAAAATTCATCTGGCAAGGGAAAAAAGCTAGGATAAAATTGAAAGCATTACAGGACGATAGAAGCAGAGGTGGTATGGGACTACCTGAATGGGAACTCTACTACAATGCAGCAGCACTAATTTGGATTAAAGATTGGATAAATTTAAAAAACAAAAGAATATTAGCAATAGAAGGCCATGACCTGCAAACAGGATGGCACTTTTTCTTATGGGAAGAGAGTAAAAAGAAGCAAAAATATTTCCATAGACATTACATTAGAGAAGCATTGATTCAGGTCTGGAACAAAATTAAAGCAAAACACTATATGAAAATACCGGCATGGCTTTCCACCATGGAATCCATGATACACCCCAATACGCTAGATCTATCAAAAATGGTTAGGTATAGTGAAATTTTAGATAACCAGGGGAATTTGAAAACGAACCAAGAACTAAAAGAGAACAATATCAATATAGATTGGTGGCCATACCTCCAATTACAATCAAGATATAAAAAAGATATAAAAGAATATGGAATATATACGGAATTGCAACAAATAGACAAAATCTTAATTGGCCCACAAAACAAATTTATAACGAAAATGTATAAATATTTGTTAGAAATAAACTTAGAAGAAGAAATAGTTAAAGGATGTATGATAGCATGGGCCAAAAATTTTGGTTATAATATAGATCTAGCGGATTGGGAAAAAATTTGGAATATAAATTATAAATTAACGAGATCAGCAACACTGAAAGAAAATATATATAAAATGTTTTATCGTTGGCACCTACCACCAACAAGATTGGCAAAAATGTACCCAACACTGAAACCGATATGTTGGAAATGTAAAAAAGAACAAGGGACCTACTACCACATGTGATGGACCTGCCCGGAATTGCAAAAATATTGGAAAAGAATCTGGAAGTGGGCACAAGAAATTACGGGGGGACAAATAAAGTATAAACCCGAAACCTTCTTACTAGGAATAATTAAAGGGAACTACACAAAAAAAATTAAATATCTACTAACACATATATTAACTATAGCTAGAATTGCCTTTGCCCAATGCTGGAAGCAAAATAATACACCGCCAGAGGAATTAGTGATAAAAAAAACCTTGGAGTGCGCAGAGATGGACAAACTAACTCACAAATTAAAGGACAAAGAAGAATCGGAATACTACGAAATTTGGAATAAGTGGTATGAATGGTTGGATAATAAGAAAAACAATTAAGCCGAAAACAATGTACATAAATAAACATAGAACTGTATATAAAAGTAGGTAAATATGTAAAATATCATAAAAATGTATAGATAAGATGACATAAGGATTGTAATATATGGTAAAGAGAGGAAAACATACATAGATACGACGATGTAACATTGTACAAACTGTTGATATAAAGATTGTAATATGTGATAAAAAGACAAAAACAAAAAAAATATTACAAAAAAAAATAGCAGTTAGAAAGGAGGAGCTATAAAAAGAGGAAATGTCAATGCGGAGAGAATTTGAAGATGAAGATGTTATGTATTATTGTAATTGTATTACTATATAGTTGTATTATTAATATTATTGTGATGAATATAACAACAAATATGTGGATTACGACTGTTGAAATAACTGTACCCAGATCACACACTGTTTGATGGAAATGGAATGCAATATAAACAAAACAAATTAAAAATGGGGTAAAAAAGAAAAAAAGAAATTGAGCTTCTATTACGTTCTTTCATTTTTCTCCAATTAATTTTTTGCACTTTTGCATTTGTTTAAAAAAAAATTCTTTTAAGTACAGATGAACAATGAAAGACGTGTTTCTGCCTTTAGAGAAGAAACCTGTATAAAAACACTCACCACGTTCTTTAAAAATACTATATCTCTAGTCCCTCATTGAATATCTCCTATTTTGGGATGATTCTGGTAAATTCTAGAATGGAAATGTACCAAGTACTAGAAGTTGCAAGTTTGTATTCTTACCTGTGGGATTTTGTAGATGCTCAGCATGGTTGCAATTTGGTGGGAGAGGTCAGAATCGGTGCCTTCAAGAAGGGCCAACAGATTTTTCCCCCTTCCACATTTGTAGTTTGGAACATTTGCCTCCCCATCAGAAAGTAGGCCTAGCAAGCTTTCAGCATTCATTTCTGCATTGAAGTTACTGTCATGGACATTGTAACCCAGGGTGATGTTGGGTAGGATCAGAGGATTCTGGTTGATCTCATGGATGGCAATCAAGAAGGACAAGAGGTACCAGTTATCCCATTTTAATTTCCTACATAAATGAATGATGTATCACATCACTATCCAAACTCAATGTCAATGTCATATTTACTTCTTGCTTCTTTGACTTATATGGAAATAAGTAAAGTTCTTAATTGAGGATGATAATATACAACATCTGAAAAAAGGAACCACTGAGAAAGTTGATTAAATGATCAAGAGGATAGATAGATAGATAGATAGATAGATAGATAGATAGATAGATAGATAGATAGATAGATAGATAGAAAGAAAGAAAGAAAGAAAGAAAGAAAGAAAGAAAGAAAGAAAGAAAGAAAGAAAGAAATTAAAAGACACTTGCTCCTGGGGAGGAAAGCTATGGCAAATATAGACAACATACTAAAAAGCAGAGGCATCACCCTGCCAACCAAAGTGTGTATAGTCAAGGCTATGGTTTTCCCAGTTGCAATGTATGGCTGTGAAAGTTGGACCATAAGAAAGGCTGAGTGCCAAATAATTGAGGCCTTTGAACTATGGTGCTGGAGAAGACTCCTGCGAGTCCCTTGGACTGCAAGGTGATCAAACTGGTCAGTCCTAGAGGACTGACTGCTCTTTAGAAGGCCAGATCCTGAAGATGAAATGCAAATACCTTGGCCACCTAATGAGAAGGAAAGAATCACTGGAGAAGAGCTTAATGATGGGAATGATTGAGGGCAAAAGAAGGGGACAGCAGAGAATGAGGTGGCTGGACGGAGTCACTGAAGCAGTAGGCGTCAGCTTAAATAGACTCCAGAGGATGGTAGAGGACAGGAAGGCCTGGAGGAGCGTTGTCCATGGGGTCATGATGGGTCAGACATGGTTTTGCAACTAACAACAACAAGATAGATAGATAGATAGATAGATAGATAGATAGATAGATGGATGGATGGATGGATGGATGGATGGATGGATGGATGGATGGATGGATGGATGGACGGATGGATTTTACATTCCATGTTTCTAGACCATTCATCTCCCTCAAGAGGGTATTCTTACACTTGGATTTCGTGTACTTAATTTTGGCATATTCAACTTGTAAATTAAAAACTAAACAATGGAAGAAATATTCTGTGTACTGTATGTGACACATAAGAGAGGGGGAAACGGAATTCAGTTTTACTACTGTTCTAGAATTCATAATATTTTTTTCTGATTTTTCATATATTGGAAAGTTCTTCCTGTGCAATCTGTTGCTTTTAATCTTATCTGCAACTGAAACCTTATACTGTGTATGTCATCTTCACTTCCATAGTAATATGATCCAGCAGTTCAACTTTTTCATGTTTATTCACATTATTCACATTAACTCTTTTTTTCTTCATAGATACAAATGTATGACAACTCAGTGCAATTGCAAACAGATGTAAAAGTTTATATAATAATATGTTTTTTGTTTTTGGTCTGTCACTTTTTAATTTTTTTTATCTAGTTTCATTTTGTCTTTGTTTAGTTTTTTCTTTGGATTCTGTATTTTAATCTTTTGAATAATAAACATTTATAGGAAAAAAAGAAAGAAAAACCAAATACATAGGTATAGAATAGGTGGTACCTTGCTCAATTGTAGAAACTATGAAAGGGATCTAGGAGTCCTAGAGGGCAACTATTTAAATATGAACCAGCAGTGCACTGAAGCTGCCAAAAAATCCAATGCAGTCCTTGGTTGCATCAACAGAGGAATAGTATCAAGTTCACATGGAGTGTTAGTAGCACTTTAGACTACTTTGGTAAGACCACACTTGGAAAACTTCATCCAGATTTGGTTGCCACAATATAAAAAAGATGTTGAGACTCTAGAAAGAGTACAGAGAACAACACCACAGATGATTAGAGGACTGGAGGCTAAACTGCATGAAGAATGGCTGCAGGAACTGGCTTATAGAAAGTGAGTATACCTAGAGAAGGATTAGGGGTGACATGATATCAGTCTTCCAATATTTAAGGCACTGTCACAAGGAAGAGGAGAGTCAATCTAGTCTCCAAAGCACCAGGACAAGAGCAATAGATGAAAACTTATCAAGGAAAGATCCAACCTAAAATTAAGAAGAAATTTCCTGACAGTGAGAACAATTAATCAGTGGAACAACTTGCCTCCAGATGTTGTGATCCCTCTTCTTGATCAGTTCGATCCATTATTCCTTGTCGGGCCTTCAGGTGCTTTTGAAAAATAGCTTGACCCCTTCCTCTCTGTGACAGTCCCTCAAATATTGGAACACTGGTATCATGTCTCCCCTGGTTCTTCTCTTCACTAGACCAGCCATGCCCAGTTCCTACAACCGTTCTTCATATGTTTTAGCCTCCAGTCCCCTAATCGTCCTGGTTGCTCTTCTCCACACTTTTTCTACAGTCTCAACATCTGTTGAGTGTGGTGACCAAAACTGGAGGCAGTTGTCTAGGTGTGGTTCTTACTAAGGCTTTATAGAGTTCTATTAGTACCTCACTTGATCTTGATTGTATCCCTCTGTTAATTCAATTTAGGATTGTGTTGGTTTTTCGAGCTGCCACCGCACACTGCTGACTCATATTTAACTGTTTGTCCACTAAGACTCCAAAATCCTGCTCACCCTCTCAGTACAAAATGTGCACTTTTGGTTTTTCTTGACTAAGTGTAAGACATTATTTTTCTCTACATTGAATTTCATTTTGCTTCATTTCAAATTGACTCACCAGAGAAAAAGTTGACTGGAGGGACTTGCACTGAAGCTGTAAGGGGAACGTATAGCATTGTTTGCAGAGATAACTCCACCAATGAGATAATCCCCTGGCTGGAAGTGATAGTTCCAGTCTACTGCATGCCGTGGTGGCATTAAGGAGCATTTTGCCTTCAGCATCTTACAGGTTATGTGGGAAAGCGGGAAGCAGAATAAGGAGAAGATTTCCTCTTTATATTCCTGAGGTCTTTACTTGTCCGAAGCAATGAGGAACGGGATTAATAATTATCCTGACATTGGGTGAACCAGAAGAATACTTATCTCTGAAGTGGATTGTAGGGAAGAGGTTCTTCTGATGGATATGCCTCACATGTCAGTTCTCAGTGGAGCAATTATAGTACCGTCATTTCAGACTCAGAGTCAAGATGTCATCCCATGTCCTCTCTGTTCTGACATTTATATCAAAGGCAGTGATAGGAAAAGTCCCAGGAGATTCATTAATCCATACTGATTTTAACTCTGTGACACCCAGAAGTTGCTCTGTGAAGCCAGGAAAACATGTTTTTCAAAGGTGCTGGAGGCTGCTCGCTCATCTCTGATGATCTCTGATTTGTTTGTTTGTTTGTTTGTTTGGATTTATATGCCGCCTTTCTCGAAAAGGACTCAGGGCGGCGTACAACATTAAAAAACACACATCCCAAAAGATAAAAAAAAAATTAAACCCATATCCAAAAAAAAAACCAAATTTTAAAAAACAATACATTTAAAATAAGTTAAAATTAACAGGCCAGGCCAGCTTGCTGGAAAAGCCAACTTTTTAGGGCGCATCGGAAGGATCGGAGGTCGGGGATTATGCGAAGCTCCGGGGGCAGCTCATTCCAGAGGGAAGGCGCTCCCACAGAGAAGGCTCTCCCCCTGGGGGTCACCAGCCAACACTGTCTGGCTGACGGCACCCTGAGGAGGCCAACTCTGTGGGATCGTACTGGACGGTGGGAGGCTACTCGTGGCAGTAGGTGGTCTCGCAGGTACCCTGGGCCTAAGCCATGTAGTGCTTTAAAGGTCATAATTAATACCTTGAATCACACCCGGAAAACAACCGGCAACCAGTGCAGGCCGCCTAAAAGGGGTGTAACATGGGAGCACCTAGGTATCCCCATGACAACCCGCACGGCCACATTCTGGACCAGCTGAAGCCTCCGGGTGCTCTTCAAGGGCAGCCCCATGTAGAGAGCATTGCAGTAGTCCAGGCGGGAAAGGATGAGGGCATGAGTGACTGTGCACAGAGTATCCCGATCCAGGAAGGGGCGCAACTGACGTACCAGGCGAACCTGGTAAAAGCCCCCCCTGGTCACGGCCATCAGGTGTTCTTCTAAACTAAGCCACGTATCCAGGAGGACTCCCAGATTGCGAGCCTTCTCTGAGGGGGCTAAAATTTCTCCCCCTAGCATCAAAGATGGAACAAGATGTACAAATCGGGATGATGGAAACCAGAGCTACTCAGTCTTGGAGGGATTGAGCTTGAGCCTGTTCCTCCCCATCCAGATCTGCACAGCCTCCAGGCATCGGGACACCATGTCGAGGGCATCGTTTGGGTGGTTTGGGGTAGAGATGAAAAGTTGGGTATCATCAGCATATTGATGATACCGTACCCCAAAACCACGGATGATCTCGCCCAGCGGTTTCATATATATGTTGAACAGGAGGGGTGAGAGAACCGACCCCTGGGGCACCCCACAAGTGACGCGCCTGGGGGTCGATCTCTGCCCTCCAGTCAACACAAACTGCGACTGATCCAACAGGTAGGAGGAGAACCACCGTAAAACGGTGCCCCCCACTCCCAACGCCCTGAGTCGTCACTGTAGGATACCATGGTCGATGGTATCGAAAGCCGCCGAGAGGTCTAATAGGACCAGGACAGAGGAACAGCCCCTGTCCCGGGCCCGCCAGAGATCATTGACCAACGCGACCAATGCCGTCTCCGTGCTGTACCCGGGCCTGAAACCTGACTGAAACAGATCCAGGTAGACAGCTTCTTCCAGGTACTGGGGAAGCTGACGTGTTACCACACTCTTGACAACCTTTGCTACAAAGCGAAGGTTGGAGACCGGACGATAGTTGGCTAAAGAAGCTGGGTCCAGGGAAGGCTTTTTGAGGAGGGGCCTCACCACCACCTCCTTCAAGGCGGTGAGAAAGAACCCCTCTCTCAATGAAGCGTTGGTAATTGCCTGGAGCCAGCCTCGTGTCACCTCCCGGGAAGCCGAAACTAACCAAGAGGGACACGGGTCCAGCACACAAGTGGCAGCACTGAGTCTCCCCATAATCCTGTCCATGCCTTTGGGGGTCACAGGGTCAAACCCATCCCAGATTGTCTCCTCAAGATTCATCCCTGTCGGCTCGCCCGAATCTACCCAGTCAGAGTCCAAGCCTGTCCGGATCTGAGCGATTTTATCCTGCAGATACTGAACAAATTCTTCAGCCCTACCCTGCAAGGGGTCTTCCCCAGTTCCTTGGTTAAGTAAGGAGCGGGTCACCCTTAACAGGGTGGCTGGGCGGTTATCTGTGGACGCGATAAGAGCGGAAAAATATTGCTGTTTTGCCGCTTCTATCGCCACTAAGTAGGATTTAATATGAATTCTTACTAGTGTTCGATCAGATTCAGACCGGCTGGCCCTCCAGCCACACTCTAGGCATCTTTTCCAGCGTTTCATCTCCCGGAGCTCCTCGGTAAACCAGGGAGCTATCCGGGATCGACACCAGGTCAGAGGCCGCAAAGGCACAACACGATCCAAGGCCCCAGCGGCAGCCCTATCCCAGGTTTCCACTAGGGCTTTGGTCGAGTTGTGAGCAAGGGATTCAGGAAAAGTCCCAAGCTCCACCAGGAACCTTTCAGGGTCTATCAGGTGCCTGGGGCGGAACCATCTAGTCGGTTCCGCCTCCCTGCGGCGAGGGGTAGCGGTATGGAAGTCAAGCCTGATGAGGAACTGATCGGACCATGACAAGGGTTGAATAGAAATATCCCCTAAATCTAGATCATTCATCCACTGCCCAGAGACAAAAATCAGGTCGACCGTGTGTCCCCCATTATGGATGGGGTCTTGAATTAACTGAGTTAGGTCCATAGCTGTCATGGAAGCCATGAACTCCCGAGCTGACTCGGATGTCTCGCCAATAGAAGGCAGATTGATATCCCCCAGGACCATGAGCCTGGGGAAATCAACTGCCAATCCAGCTAATACATCCAGCAGCTCCGGCAGGGCTGATGAAACATAGCAGGGAGACAGGTATGTAACAAAAAAGCCCACCTGAGCTCCATGGCCACACTTCACAAAGAGGGATCTCTGAAGTCACTTCTGGTTTGTCCGTTGGGTCATTTTCCATCATCCGTAGCCTTCAGGGAAGCCTCTGGAAGGCCACTGAAAGCTCCGGAGGGGTTAAAACGTCCCTACGAACAAACCGGAAGTCCATTCCCAAACTTCCGGCTTGCCTGTAGGGCCAGTTTTTTGCACTCCGGAGGCTTCTGAAGCCTCCGAGGGGCCTCCGGGGGGAGGCAGGGGGCTGTTTTTGCTCTCCCCAGGCTCTTATAAAGCATCTGGAGCCTGGGGAGTGTGAAAAAAAGCTGGCAGGAATAGCCAACACTCCAGAAGACAGGCTTAAGATACAGAAGGATCTTGACAAACTTGAACATTGGGCACTAGCTAATAAAATGAAATTCAATGGTGAAAAGAGTAAGGTTCTACATTTAGGCAACAAAAACGGAATGCACAGGTACAGTATAGGTGGTACCGTGCTCAATAGTAGTAACTGAGAGGGATCTTCTAGTGGACAACCATTTAAATATGAGCCAGCAGTGTGCAGCAGCTGCCAAAAAAGCCAACACAGTTCTAGGCTGCATCAACAGAGGGATAGAATCAAGATCACGTGAAGTGTTAATACCACTTTATAATGCCTTGGTAAGGCCACACTTGGAATACTGCATTCAGTTCTGGTCGCCACGATGTAAAAAAGATGTGGAGACTCTAGAAAGAGTGCAGAGAAGAGCAAAAAAGATGATTAGGGGACTGGAGACTAAAACTTATGAAGAACGGTTGCAGGAACTAGGTATGTCTAGCTTAAGAGAAAGAAGGACTAGGGGAGACATGATAGCAGTGTTCCAATATCTCAGGGGTTGCCACAAAGAAGAGGGAGTCAAGCTATTCTCCAAGGCACCTGTGGACAGAACAAAAAGCAATGGGTGGAAACTAACCAAGGAGAGAAGCAACTTAGAACTGAGGAGAAACTTCCTGACAGTTAGAACAATTAATCAGTGGAACAGCTTGCCTCTAGAAGTTGTGAATGCCCCAACACTGGAAGTCTTTAAGAAGATGTTGGATAGCCATTTGTCTGGAACGGTATAGGGTTTCCTGCCTAGGCAGGGGGTTGGACTAGAAGACCTCCAAGGTCCCTTCCAACTCTACTATTGTATTGTATAAGTACCCACAATGGAATTGTCAAAATAACTGACAAAATTAAAATTATTTGATCACATAACATTTAATTTACAAAAGCAACTTTGTTTAGAATCACATATATATTAGAATGAAAATAAAACTTGATTTGACCCTGCATTGCTACCATTTGGTGAATATGCTTCAGAAGAGACAATAGTAAAAATAATATGACAATAGCCATAAAAAAGTAAAGACACTATCCTAAACAGAGAGAAAATGCTTTCTGGTTTGCTAATATTAAACACTTTTCTAATGTTAAACAATTTTCTAGAACAGCATTTGCCAGTCTTGGCAAATATATATATAGACTTCTGAGAATTCACATCTGACAACATCATTGTTACAATTGGTGGAGATTGAAGTCCACACAACTTAAAGTCTGATACAAATATTTTTTTTAGAGATAGGAGAGAAAGTATGTGAATTTACGATCCAGAGAGGGAAAATGCAGGAAATGAATGGCTTATGTTTTCACTATTAGCTGTTCCTTTATATTCAGATCTGGTCTTATTAAAATAATGTAGCACTTGGGGATGAAGATGCAGCACAGCAGACCAGCACTGGAGGCCAAGATGGAGAAGATCTGCACAGCCACCATGTATTTTCCTTTGGTGCTCAGGTAGGTGGGCACAAATGTCACCCAGACACTGCAGAAGACCAGCATACTGAAGGTGATCAGCTTGGCTTCGTTGAAGGCCCTAGGGAGGTTCCTGGCCAGGAAAGCCACTGTGAAGCAAATGGCAGCCAGGAAGCCCATGTAACCAAGGGCAGAGTAAAACATGGTGATAGACCCTTCATTACATTGCAGAATGATCTCTTCTGACTGGGAGTGCATATCAGAATCAGGAAATGGAGGAGCGACCACCAGCCAAATGCTGCAGATGACCACCTGAATACTGGAAGAAGAAAGGATGATGGAGCTGGTCAAATTCCTTCCCAGCCATATTCTCACTCTGTTTCCTGGCTTTGTAGCCAGGAAGGCTAGCACTACCATGATTGTTTTGGCCAAAACAGAAGAAACAGCCACTGAGAAGATGATGCTGAAGGCTGTTTGTCGAAAAAGGCAGGTGACTTTCCTTGGACGTCCAACGAAGAGGAAGGTTGTTAAAAAAGAAAACAGGAGTGAGATGAGAAGGATGTAGGAGAGGCTCCGGTTATTGGCTTTGACAATGGGAGTATTTGTGTATTTAGTGAAGATTGCTAACACTAAGGCACTAATTAACGACAAGAAGATTGTAAGCAAAACCACAATAATTCCCAAATATTCTTGATAGGAGAGAAAGATTATTTTCTTAGGGAGACATTTATCTTGCACCTTATTTGGATGCTGATCTTCTGGACATTTGGTGCAATAATCTGCATCTGAAAAGAGGGACATTTTAAAAATATTTTCTGGTTTATTTTTTCCATACCAGTAACAAGAGAATCTTATAAGGCAGGAGTGTCAAACTAGATTTCATTGAAGGCCGCATCAGGGTTGTGTTTGACCTTGGGAAGCCGAGTGGACATCACCAAGGTGGGCATGGCCAGCTCAACATCATTCCTTTGTGGTTTCCAGGGCACCCCATGGGTCAGATCTAGGCACCCCATGGGCTGGATCCAGTGACATGCTGTGAGGTTTATGGCTGGTGAGGCACTGACACAGTGGTGGGTTTCAAATTTTTTTAAACTTGTGGACTTCAACTCCCAGAATTCCACAGCCAGGCATGCTCAGTTCCGATTTAAAGCAACAGCATTTGTTTTTCTCCTTTGCGAAATAAGTTTCCTTTTTTCATTTTCTTTTTCTTCTCCCTTCCCCTCCGTCCTCCCTCTCTCCCTTCCTCCCCCTCTCTCAAACACACATACAAACAGAGAGAGAAGTTGGATTGGACTATCTCTCCTACCCCCCTTCCCTCGCTCACTCACTCTCAAACAAACACACACACAAAAGTTGGATTGGATATCTCTACCAGTGGCTTGAAAGCAGCTCCTCTGCCATCCCCCCCATTCCCCTGCTGCCTTCCCCAAACACCTCCACCATTGCAAATGCAGCCTGCTGTCTGGGTGGGAAATGCCTGGAACACAATAATTCCCACACATTCACCTCCTGCTGGCAGGCTGGGGTGAGAGGAGAGGCAGAGAAGCCGGAGGGGAGCCGATCCGAGCCTTTTAAAAGAAAGAGGCTGGGGGAAAGTGTGTGTGCTGCAGCATGGCTCTTTGCCTGGCTTCTGTGAATGACTCTGCTTAACTGTTTAAAAAAGCCTCTAAAAAAGCGCCCTCTACTATGAAGCAGGAGAACTGCATGCCTCACCTACATCAGGAATTTTTAGGCTTTTAGCCCTTGCTTAACTCTGCTTGAGTGATTATAAAATGCCTAAAGTCATACTAGATGAGGCATACAGTTCTCCTGCCTCATAGTAGAGGGCGCTTTTTAAGAGGCTTTTTTTAACAGCTAAGCAGAGTCATCCACGGTGAGGCAGCAACTAGCTCAGCTTTTTCCTTTTACATTTTTTTTCTTTTCATGATGAGAGCTGTGAGACTGTGCCTCACTTGCCTCACCTGACTGTACGTCACTGGCTGGATCCAGCTCCCAGACCTTGATTTTGACACCCCTGTTATAGGGTATCTGCCTAAGTAGGATAATAATCATAATAAAAGTTAGGTATGTACTGAGACTAATGGGGGATTGTCCTCATCCCAGTTCCTTACCGTTTGTTTCATGAACAGAACAAGCAAAGTACAACATAGTGGCAAAATATTTACAGGAACTATTTATCTATTGTCATATTTCTTCAGTTCCTACCTCACTCGGAGAAAAGCTTTTTCACCCACCTTCCTGACTGGAGAAGGTGCCTTCTGCACAGGAAGCACAGTCGTAACAGCAAATGGGCTTCCCTTCCTGACCCACCTTGAAAAATCCAGATTGACAACTTTCCACACACCTGGAAGGAGGCAGACTCTAAGCAGAAGAAACAAAATGGGGAACATAAATGAATATAGTTTAAGAATGATTTGTTGAATAAAGGAATAGTAAGGTAGAATCAGGGGAATCAAGGTGGCTCAGTGGCTAAGACACTGAGCTTGTTGATGGGAAGATTGGCAGTTCAGCAGTCCGAATCCCTAGTGCCACATAACAGAGTGAGCTCCTGTTACTTGTCCCAGCTTCTGCCAATCTAGCAATTCGAAAGCATGTAAAAATGCAAGTATAAAAATAGGGAGCACTTTGGTGGGAAGGTAACAGCACTCCATGCACCTTCGGCATTCAATCATGCCAGCCACATGACCACAGAGAGATCTTTGGACAATGCTGGCTCTTCGGCTTAGAAACAGAGATGAGCACCACCCCCTACAGTCAGGAATGAGTAGCACATATGTGCAGGGGAACCTTTATGTTTATTTAAGGCAGAATTAGTAAGATCCTAATGGGAATTTCAGATAATAAGCCAAATATGTTTAACATTAAAACAGCAAAATTGGGAACATTCCTATGACTAATCTTTATCAGGTTACTGTATAATGTATGCTTTATTCACATTATGAAACTGAGAAATGAATCATGATAGTTTAAAACACCTCCCCAAAACAATTCTTCCTACAAAATTCTGCCTTTGTTTCCTGTCTTTTCTATTATTCATTATAGGTTTTATTCTGTAGGAATCTTGGGACTGCTAGCTCCCCCAATCCAAGGTGTAAAGCAGGCAATTTGGAGTTATAAAAATAAAAATAAATAGTGTTTCATGCAGGGACTATCTCTTGCCGGACCCATTAAAATAGGGAGGCAAGGAATCCTGCAGGTCCCGTCCCCTAGAGAGATACACCTGGTGGGACCCAGAAGAAAGGCCTTGTCTGTGGTGCCTCCCTCTCTTATTTATTTATTTATTTAAAATTCATATTTATAGACCGCCCCCTCTCCCGAAAGGGACTCGGGGCGGTGTACAGTCACTAAAATACGTTATAAAATACATACAAAACAGTTAAATAATTAAATACGTAGGTGGAGGAGGTTGCAAGACTGTACATAGAATAATAAATATTAAATATAGTATATAGTGTATTAAAAACTTTTTAAAACCCCAAACCCAATTAAAATGAATAAATCCCCGGGAGGTAGAACTAAGAAAGTGCCAGGCCAGCTGATTGAAATAGGTGAGTCTTTAACTTTTGCCGGAAGGAACGGAGGTCGGTGGTAGTTCGAATGTCAGGGGGGAGGTCATTCCAGAGGGTTGGGCCCATCACAGAGAAGGATCTACTCCTAGATGTCGCCCGCTGGCATTGACTAGCAGACGGCACCAGGAGGAGCCCCTCTCTGTGTGAGCGGATAGGTCGCAGGGACGTGTGTGGTAGGATGCGATCCTGCAGGTAACTAGGTCCACTGCCATGGAGCGCTTTAAAGATGGTGATCAATACCTTGAAACGCACCCGAAAGGCCACAGGTAGCCAGTGCAGCTCGCGCAGGAGAGGTGTTACGTGGGAGTAACGTGTACTTCCCATAATAACCCGCGCGGCTGCGTTCTGAACTAGCTGCAGTCTCCGGACGCGTCCCAAGGGAAGCCCCATGTAGAGAGCATTGCAGTAGTCCAGGCGAGACGTCACCAGCGCATGAGTGACCGTGCGCAGGGCACTCCGGTCCAGTAGGGGGCGCAATTGGCGCACCAGGCGAACCTGGTGGAACGCCCCCCTTGCCACGGCTGCCACATGGTCCTCCATTGACAGCCGGGCATCAAGGAGGACGCCCAAATTGCGCGCCCGCTCCACAGGGGACAATTGTTCGCCCCCTATGGCCAGCGATGGAGTCAGCTGGCTGAACCGAGGCGCCGGTAACCACAGCCACTCGGTCTTGGAGGGGTTGAGTTTAAGTCTGTTGTCCCCCATCCAGACCCCGACGGCTTCCAAACACCGGGACATCACTTCGACAGCCTCGTTGGGGTGGTTTGGGGTTGAAATATACAGCTGAGTATCATCAGCGTAAAGATGGTACTCAACCCCAAAACCACGGATGATCTCACCCAGCGGCTTCACATATGCGTTGAACAGGAGAGGCGAGAGGACCGACCCCTGTGGCACCCCACAAGTGAGTGGCCTCAGGGACGATCTCTGCCCCCCTGTCAACACACATTGCTTCCGGTCGGAGAGGTAGGAGCCGAACCACCGCAAAACGGTGCCTCCGACTCCCATCCCCTCCAACCGGCGCAATAGGATACCATGGTCGATGGTATCAAAAGCCGCCGAGAGGTCTAATAGGACCAGGATAGAGGAGCAACCCCTATCTCTGGCCCTCCAGAGATCATCGACCAACGCGACCAAGGCTGTCTCAGTGCTGTGCCCGGGTCGGAAGCCGGACTGGCGTGGGTCTAGATAGTCGGATTCGTCTAGGTGTCGCGGGAGCTGCTGCGCCACCACATTCTCGACAACCTTCGCCAGAAAGGGGAGGTTGGAGACTGGACGATAGTTAGCTAGCTCCATTGGGTCGAGCGCAGGCCTCTTGAGCAAGGGTCTCACCACCGCCTCTTTCAAGGCGGTTGGTAAGTATCCCTCACTCAGTGAGGCGCTCACCAGGCCCAGGAGCCAGCCTCGTGTCACCTCCCAGGCTGCCAGTACCAGCCAGGAGGGGCACGGGTCCGTTAAACAAGTGGTGGGTCGCAGCCGTCCACGCAGCCTGTCCAAATCCTCGGGGGCAACAGAGTCAAACTCCTCCCAGAATGGTCCCTCAAGACTCGATGTTGGCGGCTCGTCTGGTCCACTGACGGAGGTCCACCCGCTCCGGATCTGATCGATTTTGTCCTGAAGATATTCCCCAAACTCCTCTGCTCTACCCTGTAAGGGTGTCTCCCGCGCCCCCTGCGATAAGAGGGAGCGAGTCACCCTAAACAGGGCGGCAGGGCGGTTATCCGCGGACGCAATAAGAGCAGCACAATGTCTACGTTTGGCCGCTCTTATTGCCACAAGGTAAGTCCGCAAATAGGCTCTTACCTGTGTTCGGTCAGATTCGGAGCGCGAGGATCTCCACCTGCTCTCTAGACGTCTCCTGTGGCGCTTCATCACCCTGAGCTCCTCAGTGAACCAAGGAGCCCGGGTGGGTCGATGCCGCAGGAGAGGTCGCAACGGCGCAACCCGGTCCAAGGCCCCAGTCGTCGCCCTATTCCAGGCAGTCACTAGGTCCTCGGAACGGGAGCGGGACAAGGCTACAGGTATTGGCCCAAGCTCCGTCAGGAATCTATCAGATTCCATCAGGTGCCTGGGGCGGTACCAGTTTATAGAGTCTGGTTCTGCCTCCTCGCGGTGGGGGATAGCGCCAGGGAAGTCCAGCCGGAGGGATGAGTGGTCTGACCATGACAGGGGCGTGATAACTAAATCCCCTATTCCCAGATCACTCGTCCACTGTTCAGATACAAAAATGAGGTCCAGTGTGTGGCCCCCTTCGTGAGTGGGGCCCTGCACTAATTGGGTCAGGTCCATGGCCGTCATGGAAGCCATGAACTCCCGAGCCACCTCGGAAGCCGCTCCCGTTGACGGCAAGTTGAAGTCCCCCATGACCAGAAGTCTGGGAGTCTCAACTGCCGTCGCTGAGATTAGCTCGAGGAGCTCGGGCAGGGCTGCTGATGCATAGCGAGGAGCCAAGTATACAATCAGCAAGCCCCACTGCCTCCCTGGGCCCCAACTCACACCAAGGGACTCACACCCGGGTATCTGAGGAACAGTGAACTCCCTCGGCTCTAAACATTCCCGCATAACCACCGCCACCCCACCACCCTTACCCAGGGCCCGAGGCTGATGGAATGCTCGAAAACCCGGTGGGCACATTTCCACGAGGGGTAAACCACCTTCGTGGCCCAACCAGGTCTCCGTTATCCCTGCAAGGTCTAGCTCCCCCTCTGAGATCAACTCATTAATGAGGGGGGCCTTGTTGATGACAGACCTTGCGTTGCAAAGCATCAGCCGCAGGCCCTGGCTCTGTAGCACCTGTCCACCTAGGCTGCAGGGGTTGGTACAAGCGACCGGGCGTAACCAGCAGCCACGGTCTCCCAACCGACCTTGGGATCTTATCCTGTCCTCGCATCCCCTCCTCCCCGCGACCGTTGTAATAGGACAACCCTCTGCTATCGTGACCTTTATATTCCCCCCCTCCACCGCATCCCCGTCCTTCCTGGACTCACCCGTCTGTCCGGCTCTGGCCGTCCTCCCGGTCTGATTAACCCTCCCCCCCACCCTGGGACCCCCTAAAAACAGTATAAAACATTTTACTAAAAAGCCCCTCAGCTTCCTCTTCTTCCACTTCTTCCACCTCTCGGGGTTCACGAACCCGTCATCAAGGCTGGCCCTTGAGAGAGCCAAGGGCCATACCTGCGAGAGAGGGGCCTCCCGCAGGCGAAACAGGTCTGTCCTCGAGTAAATTGGTAGGTTGTTGACCATCCCGATAAGGTAGGGGTGCAGATGATATAAAAGTTAATAGTTGAAAACCAGTGGGCTAGAGTCTCAATGGAGGGCAGAAGATTTTTTTCAATGTCCAGGTGGTACTCAGAACTTGGAGAGAAAGGGGGGGGAGAGCAAGCCATGATTAGATGTCCCAGATGGTAGGGGGAAAGGCGAAGATGGTAAATGGTAAACGGTGGTAAAGGATAGATGATAGTTCCATTCATCTGTTCCATGGTGGATGTAGCCCCCCCGATGGAAGGGGGGGGGATTCTTGGCCCAGCTGCTTGGCTCTCAATGTTAGTCTGCTCGAGCCAGCAGGGGCCCGGGGGGGGGGGGGAGAGGGAGTAGCCAGAGACAAACAGCCAGGAATAACAAGATGACAAAATATCCCAGGGGGTTCTCTGGCTGCAACTTCCTCCATTCAGCCATCGTCGCAGCCATCTCCCCTTGTCTCTTCCAGCAGTCTCCGTCCACCTCCCAGTCCTTCTCACCTATCAGATGTTTCCTGTTTCTCTCCCTCAAGTTCTTCGATGTTTCAAGGATCTCTCCGGTGCCTCCAATGCTTCCAATGCCTCCGGAGCCTCTCACCCCCTTCCTCTCACTCTCCTTCAGCTTTTCCGGCTCTTTTCCAGCTCTTTTGAGGTTTTTCGGTGTTTCTCCTCTATTCCCTTTATTCCTGGTATTTCTCAGCGTTTCTCGGCGTTTACAGCCGTTTACAGCCCTCCAGTCCTCTCCTCCTCCAGCCCTCCAGTCCTCTCCTCCCTCCGGTCTTCACCGACCACCCTGGCGGGCCAAAACAAGCCCAAAACATGCCTGGGTGGTCGGGCTATCAAACTCTCGGCTCCCTCAGATGATACGGGAGCCGGCAGCAACCCTTAACCGGGCGGGAGCTCCATGGTGTTCTTGGAGCTCAAGGGACGCCCGCCATCATCATTGGAAGCTCCTCCTCCTCCTCTGGAACATCATTCCCTCAAAGATTAGAATGGCCCCCAATCTAGCACTCTTCTGGAAGGCACTGAAGACCTGGTTCTGCCAGCAGGCCTGGGGAACCCAGAGTGGGATGGACCTCATTAAATGGCCTGTATGCTATTTTGTCACTAGGGTGGAGGATGGGTGGGTTTTACATTATTTTATTATTTTCTTCTCTCAGTTTTATTATTTGTGTGTGTGTATGTATATTTTTATATTTTTATATTTTTATATTTTTATATTTTTATATTTTTATATTTTTATATTTTTATATTTTTATATTTTTATATTTTTATATTTTTATATTTTTATATTTTTATATTTTTATATTTTTATATTTTTATATTTTTATATTTTTATATTTTTATATTTTTATATTTTTATATTTTTATATTTTTATATTTTTATATTTTTATATTTTTATATTTTTATATTTTTATATTTTTATATTTTTATATTTTTATATTTTTATATTTTTATATTTTTATATTTTTATATTTTTATATTTTTATATTTTTATATTTTTATATTTTTATATTTTTATATTTTTATATTTTTATATTTTTATATTTTTATATTTTTATATTTTTATATTTTTATATTTTTATATTTTTATATTTTTATATTTTTATATTTTTATATTTTTATATTTTTATATTTTTATATTTTTATATTTTTATATTTTTATATTTTTATATTTTTATATTTTTATATTTTTATATTATTTTTATATTATTTTTATATTTTTATATTATTTTTATATTATTTTTATATTTTTATATTATTTTTATATTTTTATATTATTTTTATATTTTTATATTTTTATATTTTTATATTTTTATATTTTTATATTTTTATATTTTTATATTTTTATATTTTTATATTTTTATATTTTTATATTTTTATATTTTTATATTTTTATATTTTTATATTTTTATATTTTTATATTTTTATATTTTTATATTATTTTTATATTTTTATATTATTTTTATATTTTTATATTTTTATATTTTTATATTTTTATATTTTTATATTTTTATATTTTTATATTTTTATATTTTTATATTTTTATATTTTTATATTTTTATTATTTTTATTTTTATATTATTTTTATATTTTTATATTATTTTTATATTTTTATATTATTTTTATATTTTTAAAGTCAAAGCACCTGGCATGCCCAAATATGGGAGGGAGCATACTGCTTCCCTTTTGCCTTTCAGCTCCACCCTAGGAGCCTTCCAGGCAGAAAACCAGCTCCCTCTCATATTTGGTTATACCAGGTGCTTTGACATAACACTTAATCAGCTGATAAGGGAGGGGAGCTTGTGGCTTAGAGGCTAATACAACTGCCTAACATGTAAAAACAGCCCAGGTTCGAATCCCAGTAAGAGTATGGCTAGCTGATGAGAGCTAAATAGCTTGAAATAGATCTATACTAGTCTCCCATTTATTTATTTATTTATTTATTTATTTATTTATTTATTTATTTATTTATTTATTTATTTATTTATTTATTTATTTATTTATTTATTTATTTATTATTTATTTATTTATTTATTTATTTATTTATTTATTTATTTATTTATTTATTTATTTATTTATTTATTTATTTATTTATTTATTTATTTATTTATTTATTTATTTATTTATTGGATTTCTAAACCGCCCCCTCTCCCAAAAAGGGACTCGGGGCGGTGTACAGTCAAATGCAGATAAAAATACAATAATATAAAACAGTTAAATACATTTGGATGGAGGAGATAAGGCTGTACAAGAAATAAATATACTATAAAAACCTTAAAAGCATCCCCAATTAAAATACCCAAACCCAATTAAGATATATCCCCGGGAGGTAAAACTAAGAGAGTGCCAGGCCAGCTGATTGAAATAGGTGAGTCTTTAATTTTTGACGGAAGGAACGGAGGTCGGTGGTAGTTCGAATATCAGGGGGGAGGTCATTCCAGAGGGTTGGGCCCATCACAGAGAAGGACCTACTCCTAGGTGTTGCCCGCTGGCATTGCCTAGCGGACGGCACCAGGAGGAATCCCTCCCTGTGTGAGCGGATAGGTCGCAGGGACGTGTGTGGTAGGATGCGATCCTGCAGATAACTAGGTCCTATGCCATGGAGCGCTTTAAAGATGGTAATCAATACCTTGAAACGCACCCGAAAGGCCACAGGTAGCCAGTGCAGCTCGCGCAGGAGAGGTGTTACGTGGGAGTAACGTGTACTCCCCATGATAACCCGCGCGGCTGCGTTCTGAACTAACTGCAGTCTCCGGATGCGTCCCAAGGGAAGCCCCATGTAGAGGGCATTGCAGTAGTCCAGGCGAGACGTCACCAGCGCATGAGTGACCGTGCGCAGGGCACTCCGGTCCAGTAGGGGCTTTATTTATTTATCAGCACAAATGCAACACAAAAATATGTATATATGAATGTGTGTGTGTGTGTGTATGTATGTATACAAACATACATACACACATGTATGTATGTATGTATGTATGTATGTATGTATGTATGTATGTATTTGTGTTACAACCCCTGGTATGCCTAAATATGGGAGGAAGGTCACTACTCCCTCTTTCTGTCCTTTGGCTCATCACAGATAACCATGCAGGCAGAAAACCATATTTTTATTTTTAATGTTGCCTTTTTATATTTGTGTTGTATTTGTACTGATAAATAAATAAAGGGAGACTAGTATAGATCTATTTCGAGCTAATTAGCTCTCATCAGCTAGCCATACCCTTACTGGGATTTGAACCTGGGCTGTATTATATCTCAGGCAGGAGTCTTAGCCACTAAGCCACAGGCTCGCCTCCTTATCAGTTGAGCCAGGGAAATAGGTATGTATTTGTGTTACAACCCCTGGTATGCCTAAATATGGGAGGAAGGTCACTACTCCCTTTTTCTGTCCTTCGGCTTATCACAGAAAACCATGCAGGCAGAAAACCATATTTTTGTGGTGCTCTAAAGTTGAATACATAAACCAAACAACAAATTATGTCTTCCTATGAACTTTCTGTGCATTTTTATTTTTACTGTTCATAATCAGTTTCATCTGAGTTTTACGATTAAGTCAAGCAGAGGAACATGGGTTAGGAAAGATTCTTTGCAACTATTCTGAATTTTGTGATACTTCCTAGATTCTTTGCAAACACTCCACTGAGCCTGTGTTGCATTTCTCAAAATATTGTCCCAAAGGTGCTTTTTTTCAAGAGGCAACTGGACATTTTGTTTTTTCTTTGAAGATATTTCTCTTCTCATCCAAGAAGCTTCTCAGCTCTGAATGGATATTGGGGAATGGAAGGATTTATACTCCCTGTAGACAGCTGGGTCATTTGCATTCTCAATCTGAATCTAGTCCAGAGACAAAGTGAGAAACATGGTATATGCAGTACAGTGCAGTGAGCCATGCACAGATCTGTACATTGGAGAAACAAAACAACCACTGTATAAAAGTATGTCACAACACAGGAGAACAAACCCATCAGGACAAGGTTCAGTAGTATTTTTGTATTAAAAGACAAAAGCCACTCTTTTGAAGAAAGCAAAGTTCAAATTTTGGACCGAGATGACCATTGATTTGAAAGAGGGGTCAAAGAGGCCATCTATGTCAAAATTGAACAGCCCTTTCTCAACAGAGGGGGAGGGATATGACATCATGTTCTGTCCCGTGATTGCAATGAATATGCAGACACAGGCTCGGCTGTCTGCCACGACTAATTACATAGATAAAGCCACCCCTTGGCTGGGAGCCTAGAAAGTTATCTTCAAGAACCCAAGATTAAAACTTACAGAATGCTTCCGCAACAGCTCATATAAATGGACTGTTGTTTCCTGAAAAGATTCCCCTCCCATCGCTCCACCTATAAACTCTTTGGGAGGGGCCACACCCTTAACCAGCTGTCCTTACTTTCTTCTATGACGTCTTCTCCACAGCTGTTCCTTTCTCTTATCAATTCTATGCATACGCACATCAGGGACAACCTCCCTCTGTTCCTCCTCATTGCTCCCTGACTCAGATGCCACCTGGTGGCCAACAGGCCTCTCTAGTTCCTGCTCTGACTCCAAACACCCTCCAGAGTCTTCCTCATCCTCCAGAGCAGTCCCATAATGGTCTGAGCTGTCAGAGTCCAACAACAGTTCAGCCGCCCGCTGCTGGGCCATAACACTATCATCTATCTCCAATCTACAAAACAGTCCTTTCAACAGTTCAAAGAAGGCCCACACCCATTTGCACCACTCAGGTGACCCTGAGGACACAGATAAACCTCCAGGTAACCTTAATGACCCTCTAAAAGGATGCAAATGTCCAGCTGTCTGCAAGGAGCATAAATCCTTCCATTCCCCACCATCCAGTCAGAGCTGAAGAAGCTTCTTGGATGAGAAGAAACACATCTTCAAAGAAAAAAACAGAAAGACCAGTTGCCTCTTGAAAAAGCACCTTGGGGACAACCATGATCTGGATGACTGAGAATCTCCATAGACATTCTGAGAATGATAGTAACAAACAAACAAAAAACAGAACTGAAATTAATCAAATGGTTTTCATACCTTGTTAAACCATTTGGGCCAAGCCATGGCATTCTGGTCGATAACAAATTTGGGTTCCGGGGAATTCCCTCTTGCAAAACTCCCAAATTTCACTCGGACAACAGACCTGTTAGGAGAATTCAGCCAGTTCATAATATCAAAGTCAGCTGTGAGCTCTTGGTTATTGTCCAAATATACCCCATCCAGAGAACGGTTGTAAAAATGGGGGCTTTGCAGGAAAGCATGAATCTAGCATGACAGGAAAAAAATACAGTGGTGGTGTTTTTAAAATGAAAAGACTTGACTCGAGCCATCCATATTTTTCGAGTTTATGATTTCTGATACTATAAAAACATTAAGATATTCAAGTTTAGTTCTACTCCTGGATATCTGTGTTGCAATTTTCTTGGCCAGAAGAATGAAATGGTTTGCCCTGGATTTGTTTTCTGTGTGGTTTCCTCAATTGCCAGTGGACAGATCTAGAGGACACCAAGTAGAAAAGGCTGGTACAGAAGACAATGTTAAAGAAATTGTCCCAATTTCAAGGAAGATGGGTTTTTTAAATCAAATTTTTATTTTATATTATTTATACATTTCAATGGGTGAAGGGGGTGGTACTTGGGCATCATACATTTCAATACACATATACATAGTCTTATTACTTCTAAATATTACATTACGTTTCCATTATTTCGTGTTATTTATACATGCCTTTTACTGGTCGTGGGGAGGGGCAGGTGCGAGGGTAGACAGAGATCTCATCACCGGTTGGGAGACCGTGGTCATTGGGTACGGCCGGTCATATGTCCCAACCCCCACAATCTAGGTGGTCAGGACCTACAGAGCCAAGGCCTGAGGCTGATGCTATGCAATGCCAGGTCCGTTGTCAACAAAGCCCCCCTCATTAACGACTTGGTGTCCGAGGGGGAGCCGGACCTGGCAGGAATTACGGAGACCTGGCTGGGCCACGAGGGAGGTCTCCCTCTCATGGAAATGTGCCCGCCAGGTTACCGCGCATTTCATCAGTCACGGGCACTAGGCAGGGGTGGTGGGGTAGCGGTCATTGTGAGGGAAGGTCTTCAGCCGAGACAGACCACTGTGCCACAGATAACCGGTTGTGAGCCCCTGTGCGTGAAGTGGGGCCCAGGGAAGCAGGTGGGCTTGCTGATTGTATACCTGGCTCCTCGTTATGCATCAGCAGCCCTGCCTGAGCTCCTTGGGCTGATCGCCGAGATGGCAGTTGAAACCCCCAGACTGTTGGTCATGGGTGATTTTAACTTGCCATCGGTAGGGGAGGCATCCGAAGTAGCTCGGGGGTTCATGGCTTCCATGACAGCCATGGACCTGACCCAAATAATTCAGGGCCCCACACATGAGGGAGGACACACACTGGATCTTATTTTTATCTCTGGCCAATGGAGGAGTGATCTGGGAGTGGAGGAGTGATCTGGGGTAGGGGAGTTAGCTATCACCCCCCTGTCATGGTCTGATCACTCACTGCTCCGGCTCAACTTTCCAGCCGCTACTCCCCACCGTGGGGAGGCAGAACCAGATTGTCCAAGATGGTTCCGCCCCAGGCGCCTGATGGAACCTGACAGGTTCCAGACGGAGCTCGGGCCATTTCCTATAGCCCTGACCCACACCCGGTTGGAAGACCTAGTGGCTGCATGGAATAGTGCGGCCACTGGGGCCTTGGACAGGGTGGCGCCTTTGCGGCCTCTCTTGCGGCAGCGAACCACCCAGGCCCCTTGGTTCACCGAGGAGCTGAGGGTGATGAAGCGCCACAAGAGACGCCTAGAGAGCAGATGGAGATCATCACGCTCTGAATCTGACCAAACTCAGGTGAGAGCCCATTTACGGACTTACCTTGTGGCGTTAAGAGTGGCCAAGCGTCAGTATTGTGCCACTCTTATTGTGTCCGCAGATAACCGCCCTGCCGCCCTGTTTGGGGTGATCCGCTCCCTCCTCCAACATAGGCCGCGGGAAGCCCCTCTGCAGGGCAGAGCAGAGGAATTTGGGGAGTATCTGCAGGACAAAATCGCTCAGATTCGAAGCGAGTTGGTCCCTGCTAGTGGTCTGGAAGGGACGTCGGAGGCAGGTCGTGAGGTCCCATTCTGGGAGGAGTTTGACTCTGTTACTTCCAATGATATGGACAGGCTGCATAGGCGACTGCGAGCCACCACATGTTAATTGGACCTGTGTCCCTCCTGGCTTTTACTGGCATCCTGGGAGGTCACACGAGGCTGGCTCCAGGAGTTAGTCAACGCTTCTTTGAGTGAAGGCCGCCCTGAAAGAGGTGGTGGTGAGGCCCCTCCTCAAGAAGCCTTCCCTGGACCCAGCTTTGTTAGCCAACTACTGTCCCGTCTCCAACCTTTGCTTTCTGGCGAAGGTTGTAGAGAGTGTGGTGGCACAACAGTTTCCACACCACTTGGAGGAAACTGATTATCTGGACCTGCGCCAGTCCGGTTTCCGGCCCTGCCACAGCACGGAGACAGCATTGGTCGCGTTGGTGGATGATCTCTGGAGGGCCAGAGATGGGGGCTGCTCCTCCATCCTGGTCCTATTAGACCTCTCGGCGGCTTTCGATACCATCAACCATGGTATCATCTTGCATCGATTGGAGGGGTTGGGGGTGAGGGGCACCGTTTGCGGTGGTTCTCCTCCTACATCTCTGGCCGAGTGCAATTTGTATTGGCAGGGGGGCAGAGGTCGACCTCGAGGCCGCCCTCTTGTGGGGTGCCACAAGGGTCGGTCCTCTCGCCTCTCCTGTTCAATGCATATATGAAGCCGCTGGGCGAGATCATTTGTGGGTTTGGGGTAGACTATCATTTGTACGCGGATGACACCCAGCTGTACATCTCTACCCCAAACCACCCCAACGATGCTATCGAAGTGATGTCCCAGTATACCCATCCAAGACTGAGTGGATGTGGCTACCGGCGCCCCGGTTCAACCAGCTTACTCCATCACTGGCCATTGGGGGCAAACGTCTGGCCCCCGTGGATTGGGTATGCAATTTGGGCGTCCTTCTGGATACCCGGCTGTCCATGGACGACCATGTGACAGCCGTGGCTAGGGGGGCATTCCACCAGGTTCGCCTGGTGCGCCAATTGCGTCCCCTATTGGACCGGAGAGCCCTTCGCACAGTCACTCATGCGCTTGTGACGTCCCGGCTAGACTACTGCAACGCTCTCTACATGGGGCTCCCCTTGAAATGCACCCGAAGGCTGCAGCTGGTTCAGAATGCGGCCACGCGGGCAGTCTCGGGAGTCTTTAGCTACTCCCATGTAACACCTCTCCTGCGCGGGCTACACTGGCTGCCTGTGGCTTTTCGGGTGCGTTTCAAGGTGTTGACCATCATCTTTAAGGCGCTCCATGGCACAGGACCTAGTTATTTGCGGGATCGTATCCTGCCCCATACATCCCTCCGGCTGATTCGCTCACACAGAGAGGGACTCCTCCGGGTGCCTTCCTCTAGACTGTGCCAGCAGGCGACGCCTAGGGAAAGGGCCTTCTCTGTGATGGGCCCGAACCTCTGGAATGACCTCCCCCCCCAACATTAGAATGACTACGGATCTCCGCTCCTTCCGTCAGAAACTTAAACCCACCTATTCCAGCTAGCCGGCTTGGCCTAATTCCACCTATCCCACCTCAGTCCTATTTCTAAATTTTTAGGATTGGTTTTAGGGTCTGTTTTTTAATTTTTATAAATTCGTACAGGGGCTGTTTAATCTAATTTTAGCTATGTATACTATTGTTTGCATTTTTTTTTTAATTTATACCTGTACACCGCCCCGAGTCCCTTCGGGGAGAGGGGGCAGTCTAGAAATCTAATAAATTAATTATTATTATTATTACTGTTAGCCTTCATTTCCAGACCCTATAGATCTTTATATCTATATCTATATCTACATCCACATCCACATCTATATCTACCTCTCTCTCTCTCTCTCTCTCTCTCTCTCTCTCTCTCTCTCTCTCTATCTCTATCTCTATCCACATCCACATCCACATCCACATCTATATCTACCTCTCTCTCTCTCTCTCTCTCTCTCTCTCTCTCTCTCTCTCTATCTCTCTATCTCTCTATCTCTCTATCTCTATCTCTATCCACATCCACATCCACATCCACATCCACATCTACATCTATATCTATCTATGATGAATTTTTTGCCTCCGGTTCTGTGGGTGTGGCTTGGTGGTGATGGGTCATATGATTGGGTGGGCATGGCCAACTTTTTTCACTTTAAAGCATTTTTCCTACTTATTCACTCAAACTGGCAGGAAAAAATGCTTTAAAAAGAGGGGGGAAGGTTCTGCAGCTCACAGCTAATTGGCACAGTCGGCACAATCAATTTTTTGGGTGGGCATTGCAGGGGAAGGATATTGCAAAGTCCCCGTTTCCTCTCGATCTGATGGGACTCGGGAGACAGAGAATAGATGGGGGCGGGGCCAGGCAGAGGTGGTATTTACCAGTTCACTCAAAATTTCTACTATTGGTTCTCCAGAAATGGTCAGAACTAGCTCACAATTCAAAACCTACATTAGAATTAAAATCATAAAAAATATTTTAAAATGCTAAAAACAAAGGTTCCACAAATCTACTTTGCCGTTTAGAACCAGTTCCAGCTCCCTCCCCCTGCCTGTCTGCACATCATCAAGATAAAGAGCGAGAGGAGAAATTCTGGGAGTTGAAGTCCACAAGTCTTAAAGCTGTCAAGTTTGAACACCTCTGGGGTTTTTTTTCTAAAGGGTTAGGTGTGCAAGGGTCTTGTAGCTTGACAACTTTAAGACTTGCATGGTTCAATTGCCAGAGTTTCTGAGCCAACATTTTGGTTGCTAAGCAAGAGCGTTGTTAAGAGAGTTTCACCACATTTTACAAGTTGGCCATGCCCACCCAGTCACATGGCTGGCAAGACACTCCCACATGGTCACATGGCTGACAAGCCACTCCCACAAAGCAGGCCACACCTACAGAAGAGGTTCTAAAAAATTTTGAAACCCACCACTGGCTGGAGGAGGCTGTTTTTGCCTTCCCCAGGCTTCAGGAAAGCCTCCGGAGCCTGGGGAGAGCGAACCCCCCTCCCCCCGCATGTGTGTGTGGGTCACACCCACATGTGCAGGTTGGGTCATGTGTGCAAGCACAGGTGGATGGGGTCATTGCATTGTGCGTGTGGGGCACACATGTGTGCGTTATTACGAGCACACAATTTCAGCACACGTTTACACAAAGGTTCGCCATCACTCATCTATTTGAAGTACCTACAAAGCAAGATATCTGACCTGCTATCTTGACAAAGGTAGCACCCCAGGCTTGGGAGCATAGCCAGGGTCAACCCTGAAGCCTTCTTGGAATATCTTCAGGGTTGCCACAGTGAGGCTGGATAGAGCTGTGGGAAAGGGAGGGGGAGTAGAGATAGATGGGGAAATATGTAGCCAAAATAACATTCTTTCTTCTGGGAACCAAGGACACCCTCGCCAACACCTGGAGGGGTGTCGATGGGAGTCATCTGGGTTTGAGACTCTAACCTAATTGGGGCATGTGATGGTTGTGTGTAATGGGAGGAAGAACTTTGGATTTTGAGTTGGGTGGGGAAAATCTCCCGGGGAGATTCAGAGTCCAGTTTTCACCAACTATGCCAATATGGCATGCCTAATACATCTTTACTTTGAGGAAGCCTCTGGCCTTGGAGTTTTGAATTCATTCAGGCTGTTACTTGGAATCCCGACAGCCAGATTTTTAAAGCTTTTTGGAAGGTTAACAGTATTGAGGCCAATCTAATCTATGAAGGGGGGGGGGTTCCACAGAGCAGAGGTGCTGCAGAAAAATCTTGCTTCCTGTCCGCTGACATTCTTTGCCTGATGAGATTTGCAACATGCCCACTCTGTTTGATCTCGTTGGAAGCGTAGAAATTCTAGAAAAAAGAGCAATCCCTCAGGTACCCTGGTCCCAAGCCATATAGGGCTTTATGGGAACCAACATCACCTTGAATTACACCTGGAAACACATTGGTAACTAGTGCTCAAGCAGGAGTAGTGCTGTGTGTACCAGAGATGATATTCAGCCGGTTTAGACCGGTTCACCTGAATCGGTAGTGAAGCAGGCATGCATATGTGTGGCAAATCAGGGGTAACAAAATATGAGACCCACTGCTGGCATGTACCATACATATGGCACCATTTACTACCCAGATGGCTGCATTCTGAGGATGTTATCTAGCTTGGGTAATGAAATATCTGCAAGAAAACAACCATGCTCAGAGATCACTAAGGACTCCTCATTTTAACCTATCAGCTACAAATATTTCCCTTCAAGATGAGAGTGGAAGGAATAGCCCAACATTAGAAATGTTATTCCTATCGGGAGATTGCAGATCAGGAAATCCAAATGATAACATTTTCCAGTCAACTTTTATAATTCTGGTCCTCATACCGCTGTTTGGCCTACCATATGAATATGTTAAGATAGGCAAAAGAGGGGGGGGGGAATCACAAGCTCTTCTGGATGCTTGGAACCTCCTCTCAAGAGGATCTTGACTTTTCCTTCATTATAAGCTATGCATTTTCTTATGAGCCATGGTGGCACAGTGGTTAGTATTGCAGGCTACATCTGCTGATCACCGGCTGCCAGCAGTTTGGCAGATCGAATCTCACACGTTCAAGTCCAACCAGCTCAAGGTTGATTCAGTCTTCCATCCTTCCAAGGTGGGTAAAATGAGGACCCAGATTGTTGGGGGAAATATGCTGACTCTGTAAACTGCTTAGAGGGTAAACACTATGAAGCGGTATATAAGTCTAAGTGCTTATCAATTTCTGTAAGTGACATTATAAGTGAACATTCTATTCCGTCCTTGGTGGAGAAAGAAATACCTGCCAAGGTGACACCCTTTCCAATTCAAAGAACTTTCCACCTTCTTTCAGAATCCTTCTCTTGGATCTGAACATGCAGTCTTCACTTAAAGCTCGTACCACAGCCCAAATGGTGTTGTAAATGTGATAGCTGTCAAGAGAAAGGGTGCCTTCAACTTCCTCCTCCGCTAGAATTCTCGGGTGATCTTTTTCCTTGCATTTCAACCAGTGTTTCACAGAAAAGGGATGCTCTTCAAGTGAGCACATAAAAGCATTGCGAACAAAGCCAGCGATTGAAGACAAAAGATGATCGGTACTTTCATATTTCATCCTTTCCTTTGCATGGATAGTGAAGGAGAAAATGCTGACAGCATATCGTATTGTGTTGTGTCTTAAAGCCACGGTGAGATCCCACATCGCTGTGACGATCCAGATTTTTCCATTGGCGGAAAAATTGTTTATCAAAAATTGAAATAATCGGTCTATAAATTCCATCCCATAGAAATAATGACTTTGCAAAGTCGACTCTGCATAGTATATAAATACATTGACTTGTTTCCATTGCAAGTATGTATTAGAGGGGATTTCAAATGCATTGCTATGAAACCCTGGTATACTGTGTGAAAAAAGAGCACAGATATTATTTTGCAAGAGTAAAGCTGTTAGAGTTTTCAAGAACCTTTCTCCGTTATCAGTTTTTGGAGCAACAAGAGCTACTGAGGTCCATCTAAAATAATGGATCAGCCTAACAATTCCTGTATATTGGATTCCTTCTTTTGGGAGCATTCGATAGAAAAAAGGAAAGTGGGTTTTATCATTCATATCATTGGAAACGAAGGCGTAAGAGATCTGGAGAAAATGGAAGAAATTTATAATGACTGATGGAATCAAATTTTGCATTTTTATAACCCAAAATTGTAATTGGAATATAATGTCCACAATGAGAAGAAGAGCTCCATCTTTTCAAAGAAAGGCATTTGGTTTTACATATGAATTGTTTGAAGAGAAAACATGGATATACAGTATATTAAAAAATGCAAGTATTTTTGGACATTTCAAAATTTAATTAAGTTGCTGTCAGGTTTCCTAAAAATGCCCTAATTGATTCATGAGTATTGAGCCAAGTTTCAATACAAAACTAGCCATTTATTAGGAGTACCATAGGCAAGGCCTTTTCTCAGTCAGATCTAAGCTTTGTTTGAGTTATAGCTGAAGTTTAGCCCTGTTCCTTCCCTCTCCTCAGTCTGCATCATAAATCACATTTCCCAATGAGGTGCACCCCTCCCAAGCCTGCTGCAGTAATCTGAGATCCCACCTTAGCCGAAGGTATGCGTGAAATGCACTCCACCCTTTCTCTCACTATAGCAACGTTAGGAGTTGACAGTTGTACTCTTTTACAGATGGATTTCTGCAATAGATTTTGTTCTGATGAAACACCAGCTTCAAGTGAAAAGAGCTTTTTTTAAAAAAAAAAATAGAATCGGATAAGATGTATCAAACAAACACAGTTAATCCTCAATTTACAACCATTAAGCAAGTCATCTTATAACTTGCAGAGCTGGCAGCAGATTCAGACAGTGAGGAGGTTGGGGAGAAACATGGGCCAGTTTTGGAGTATGGGGAAGGCTCTGATGAGGGCTCTGTGTCGGAGGCAGAGAGGGGGCCAGGGCTGTATGCCAGTTATCAGCTGCCTTCAGAGTCAGACATCAGTGAGGCAGAAGAGCAACTGGATCCTGTTCCCAGTGTGCGCCTGCACAGAGTTGCCAGACAAACGGAACAGCTAAAGTACAGGGGTTGACTTGGGAGTAAGGCCACAGGTAGACGATGAATGGCTACTCCCAGAGGAAATAAAAGAGGAGCAAAAGGGGAGAGGAGTTGTAGGAGACAATTAGTTTGTTTAATTGGTTCACGACTCTCTGAGACTTCTTGCCAAGTTTTTCAGATATCGGCCTGGAAGCTCTCCAAGCCAGATAAGGTCTGTGACTGTAAACCCTCCCTTGAAAGACTTTACTGGAGGTGGATGAGCAGAATTCACAGTAAATTAATAAAAGGTTTTTTTTTGTCAGGACAAGGAGTTTGCTTCATGGTCTTGGGAAGCCTCAGTCAGAACAACCCAATTTTACAACCATTTTTAGTACTGTCATTAAGAAAATGACAACAGTAAATTCTCCCTGTTAATTTTGTTTTTTTAAGAAGTTGTCTGGGAAAGTTGCAAATTGCAATCACATGATAGCAAAACTTAGCATCATCACAAATATGAACCAGTTGCCAAGCACTCAAATTGGAATCACATGCGGGAGCAATACAATGCATAACTTTAAGGACAGGTCATGCCACATTTTTCAGTATGGTTGTAGCTTCAAAATATCATTAAACGGTCATAAGCCAAGAACAAACTAGGATTTTCTTATCTTTTCTAAGTGAAGAAGGTTTCTAGAATTTCATGCCATTTCCACAGTCTTCAAGAGCCTTGACAAACGCACCTCAGAATCGGAAACTGTTGGGAACTTCTTGAGAAACAGCTAAAGGATTTGCCCATGGATGCCCATGAATTTGCTTAATGATCATATGGAGGAATTGATAAATATTTCCTCCTAGGCAGGAATATAGACTAATACACAGAGACTTAATATTTCTAGTCTTGTCATGGATTCACTCATATAACTTTGTCAGTTTAGGAAAGTAGGTTCCCATCACTGTATTTTAGAATGTGTTTTTTTCTGGAGTGGTGCAATAGACTAGAGGTGCATCTCTCATCTCACAATCAGGATGGAGGTAGAGGCAGATATTTCTCTCTCTGGGCAAACTGAGAATATATCTGCTGAACAAAACTCCACATTGGCAACAGGAAGGGCATCTGGCCATTAAAATACTCTGCTAGCTCCATTCAGTTGAGCAGACTCCATCCCACAAGAGTTTATGGGTTCGTGAAAAGAAGAAGATGATGATTCTATAATGTTTTCTCCTTCTTAGTATAGACTATAGCCTACTGGTCTCTTGTCCTTTTTATTTATTAAACACCCTTATGTAGAGACCCAATTCATATGCATTTACTCTAGGTGGCATACAACATTAAAAATTCAGTTAACCACAATTCTTAATACAATAGCAGAGTAGGAAGGGACCTTGGAGGTCTTCTAGTCCAACCCCCTGCCTAGGCAGGAAACCCTATACTGTTTCAGACAAATGGCTATCCAACATCTTCTTAAAGACTTCCAGTGTTGGGGCATTCACAACTTCTGGAGGCAAGCTGTTCCACTGACTAATTGTTCTAACTGTCAGGAAATTTCTCCTCAGTTCTAAGTTGCTTCTCTCCTTGATTAGTTTCCACCCATTGCTTCTTGTTCTACCCTCAGGTGCCTTGGAAAATAGTTTGACTCCCTCTTCTTAAACCAGACCAGATGTTTGGAGGGACTAACATCATCATTCCCTATTCCCCATCTGTCCTCTGCAAAAAATATACCCAATATTTGTTCAGCAATCTAGCTACAGTGGAATTTATTTTAGTTTATACTTTAAATAAATAGATACCCCTGCATAATACGCTTTGCATGGAGAAACTCCATAAGATTACAGGACAACGCTTATCAAGAGCTGGAACCAGATGATAGCTTTTTTAAGAGTTTAAGGTGTTTCAAAAAGAAACTGAGGTTCTATTATGTTCTTTCATTTTTCTCCAATGATTTTTTTTTTTTGCACTTTTGCATTTTTTAACTCTAACTGAATATATTTTTTTGATGTGGGATGTATTTTATCAACAGATAGACAATAGAAATAGCAGTTAGAAAGGAGGAGCTATAAAAAGAGGAAATGTCAATGCGGAGAGAATTTGAAGATGAAGATGTTATGTATTATTGTAATTGTATTACTATATAGTTGTATTATTAATATTATTGTGATGAATATAACAACAAATATGTGGATTACGACTGTTGAAATAACTGTACCCAGATCACACACTGTTTGATGGAAATGGAATGCAATATAAACAAAACAAATTAAAAATGGGGTAAAAAAGAAAAAAAGAAATTGAGCTTCTATTACGTTCTTTCATTTTTCTCCAATTAATTTTTTGCACTTTTGCATTTGTTTAAAAAAAAATTCTTTTAAGTACAGATGAACAATGAAAGACGTGTTTCTGCCTTTAGAGAAGAAACCTGTATAAAAACACTCACCACGTTCTTTAAAAATACTATATCTCTAGTCCCTCATTGAATATCTCCTATTTTGGGATGATTCTGGTAAATTCTAGAATGGAAATGTACCAAGTACTAGAAGTTGCAAGTTTGTATTCTTACCTGTGGGATTTTGTAGATGCTCAGCATGGTTGCAATATGGTGGGAGAGGTCAGGATCGGTGCCTTCAAGAAGGGCCAACAGATTTTTCCCCCTTCCACATTTGTAGTTTGGAACATTTGCCTCCCCATCAGAAAGTAGGCCTAGCAAGCTTTCAGCATTCATTTCTGCATTGAAGTTACTGTCATGGACATTGTAACCCAGGGTGATGTTGGGTAGGATCAGAGGATTCTGGTTGATCTCATGGATGGCAATCAAGAAGGACAAGAGGTACCAGTTATCCCATTTAAATTTCCTACATTAATGAATGGTGTATCACATCACTATCCAAACTCAATGTCAATGTCATATTTACTTCTTGCTTCTTTGACTTATATGGAAATAAGTAAAGTTCTTAATTCAGGAAGATAATATACAACATCTGAAAAAAAGGAACTGCTGAGAAAGTTGATTAAATGATCAAGAGGATAGATAGGTAGGTAGATAAATAGATAGAAAGAAAGAAAGAAAGAAAGAAAGAAAGAAAGAAAGAAAGAAAGAAAGAAAGAAAGAAAGAAAGAAATTAAAAGACACTTCCTCCTGGGGAGGAAAGCTATGGCAAATATAGACAACATACTAAAAAGCAGAGACATCACCCTGCCAACCAAAGTGTGTATAGTCAAGGCTATGGTTTTCCCAGTTGCAATGTATGGCTGTGAAAGTTGGACCATAAGAAAGGCTGAGCGCCAAATAATTGAGGCCTTTGAACTACGGTGCTGGAGAAGATTCCTGCGGGTCCCTTGGACTGCAAGGTGATCAAACTGGTCAGCCCTAGAGGAGATCAACCCTGACTGCTCTTTAGAAGGCCAGATCTTGAAGATGAAATGCAAATACCTTGGCCACCTAATGAGAAGGAAAGAATCACTGGAGAAGAGCCTAATGATGGGAATGATTGAGGGCAAAAGAAGGGGACAGCAGAGAATGAGGTGGCTGGATGGAGTCACTGAAGCAGTAGGCATGAGCTTAAATAGACTCCAGAGGATGGTAGAGGACAGGAAGGCCTGGAGGAGCGTTGTCCATGGGGCCATGATGGGTCAGACTTGGCTTTACAACTAACAACAACAAAATAGATAGATAGATAGATAGATAGATAGATAGATAGATAGATAGATAGATAGATAGATAGATAGATAGATAGGTGGGTGGGTGGGTGGGTGGGTGGGTGGGTGGGTGGGTGGGTGGGTGGGTGGGTGGGTGAGTGGGTGGGTGGGCGGGCGGATGGATGGATAGATTTTACATTCCATGTTTCTAGACCATTCATCTCCCTCAAGGGGGTATTCTTACACTTGGATTTCTTGTACTTAATTTTGGCATATTCAACTTGTAAATTAAAAACTAAACAATGGAAGAAATATTCTGTGTACTGTATGTGACACATAAGAGAGGGGGAAAGGGAATTCAGTTTTACTACTGTTCTAGAATTCATAATATTTTTTTCTGATTTTTCATATATTTTAAGGTTCTTCCTGTGCAATCTGTTGCTTTTAATCTTAACTGCAACTGAAACCTTATACTGTGTATGCCATCTTCACTTCCATAGTAATATTATCCAGCAGTTCAACTTTTTCATGTTTATTCACATTATTCACATTAACTCTTTTTTTCTTCATAGATACAAATGTATGACAACTCAATGCAATTGCAAACAGATGTAAAAGTTTATATAATAATATGTTTTTTGTTTTTGGTCTGTCACTTTTTAATTTTTTAATCTAGTTTCGTTTTGTCTTTGTTTAGCTTTTTCTTTGGATTCTGTATTTTAATCTTTTGAATAATAAACATTTATAGGAAAAAAAGAAAGAAAAGCCAAATGCATAGGTATAGAATAGGTGGTAACTTGCTCAATTGTAGAAACTATGAAAGGGATCTAGGAGTCCTAGAGGGCAACTATTTAAATATGAACCAGCAGTGCACTGCAGCTGCCAAAAAATCCAATGTAGTCCTTGGTTGCATCAACAGAGGAATAGTATCAAGTTCACATGAAGTGTTACTAGCACTTTAGACTACTTTGGTAAGACCACACTTGGAAAACTTCATCCAGATTTGGTTGCCACAATATAAAAAAGATGTTGAGACTCTAGAAAGAGTACAGAGAACAACACCACAGATGATTAGAGGACTGGAGGCTAAACTATATGAAGAATGGCTGCAGGAACTGGCTTATAGAAAGTGAGTATACCTAGAGAAGGATTAGGGGTGACATGATATCAGTCTTCCAATATTTAAGGCACTGTCATAAAGAAGAGGAGAGTCAATCTAGTCTCCAAAGCACCAGGACAAGAGCAATAGATGGAAACTTATCAAGGAAAGATCCAACCTAAAATTAAGAAGAAATTTCCTGACAGTGAGAACAATTAATCAGTGGAACAACTTGCCTCCAGATGTTGTGATCCCTCTTCTTGATCAGTTCGATCCATTATTCCTTGTCGGGCCTTCAGGTGCTTTTGAAAATAGCTTGACCCCTTCCTCTCTGTGACGGTCCCTCAAATATTGGAACACTGCTATCATGTCTCCCCTGGTTCTTCTCTTCACTAGACCAGCCATGCCCAGTTCCTACAACCGTTCTTCATATGTTTTAGCCTCCAGTCCCCTAATCATCCTGGTTGCTCTTCTCCACACTTTTTCTACAGTCTCAACATCTGTTGAGTGTGGTGCCCAAAACTGGAGGCAGTAGTCTAGGTGTGGTTCTTACTAAGGCTTTATAGAGTTCTATTAGTACCTCACTTGATCTTGATTGTATCCCTCTGTTAATTCAATTTAGGATTGTGTTGGTTTTTCGAGCTGCCACCGCACACTGCTGACTCATATTTAACTGTTTGTCCACTAAGACTCCAAAATCCTGCTCACCCTCTCAGTACAAAATGTGCACTTTTGGTTTTTCTTGACTAAGTGTAAGACATTATTTTTCTCTACATTGAATTTCATTTTGCTTCATTTCAAATTGACTCACCAGAGAAAAAGTTGACTGGAGGGACTTGCACTGAAGCTGTAAAGGGAACGTATAGCATTGTTTGCAGAGATAACTCCACCAATGAGATAATCCCCTGGCTGGAAGTGATATTTCCAGTCTACTGCATGCCGTGGTGGCATTAAGGAGCATTTTGCCTTCAGCATCTTACAGGTTATGTGGGAAAGCGGGAAGCAGAATAAGGAGAAGATTTCCTCTTTATATTCCTGAGCTCTTTACTTGTCCCAAGCAATGAGGAACGGGATTAACAATTATCCTGATATTGGGTGAACCAGAAGAATACTTATCTCTGAAGTGGATTGTAGGGAAGAGGTTCTTCTAATGGATATGCCTCACATGTCAGTTCTCAGTGGAGCAATTATAGTACCGTCATTTCAGACTCAGAGTCAAGATGTCATCCCATGTCCTCTCTGTTCTGACATTTATATCAAAGGCAGTGATAGGAAAAGTCCCAGTAGATTCATTAATCCATACTGATTTTAACTCTGTGACACCCAGAATTTGCTCTGTGAAGCCAGGAAAACATGTTTTTCAAAGGTGCTGGAGGCTGCTCGCTCATCTCTGATGATCTCTGATCTCTGAAGTCACTTCTGGTTTGTCTGTTGGGTCATTTTCCATCATCTGTAGCCTTCAGGGATGCCTCTCGAAGGCCCCTGAGAGCTCCGGAGGGGTTAAACCGTTGCTACAAGCAAACCGGAAGTCCATTCCCAAACTTCCAGTTTGCCTGTAGGACCAGTTTTTTGCACTCCGGAGGCTTCAGGGAAACTTCTGAAGCCTCCGGAGGGCCTCCGGGGGGAGGCAGGGGGCTGTTTTTGCTCTACCCAGGCTCCTATAAAGTATCTGGAGCCTGAGGAGGGTGAAAAATGGCTTTAAAAAAAGTCTAAACTCAGCTGGCCAGTGCGCACATGCCCTGAGAAATGGCTCTGTGTGCCACCTGTGGCATGTGTGCCATAAGTTCACCATCCCGGCTCTATAAACAATAATTAAAAATACTATTCCCTCCCTAAAAGCCATTTTAAAAATTCTATAAACAATAAATAAAATATCCTTTTAAAAATATTAAAAGCATAAAGAAAAAAACCAAGTCACTTGCCAGCAGGAAGAATCAGCAGCTCTCTGATGGGATGGATGCAGGAAGCAGACAGGTAACCAGGCAGCAGGTGAGCTGGCCTGGCAAGCTTAGCCAGCCAGGCGAAGCTGGGGACTGGAGTAGTGGTGGCAAGAAAGGCCTTAGCCGAGCACCAGGCGGTCCTACCGTCTAGTTGAGCTCAGGGATCCGCTGGAATGAAGGCCACAAGGAATCCCCAGACTCTCCCAGAGCACAGAGCCATGGCAGGCCGCTCCAGCTGGCTTCCCGTCGCCCCCACCTTTAGTTGCGGCCAGACATCCTAGGCAAGTTCGGGGACCTGGCAAAGGCCTTGCAAAGTCCCCAAACTTGCCTAGGATCCTGGCTGCACCGCATAAGCTCCCCCCTGCCCCCATGCTTACTGGCGGCCATGCATCATAGACAAAGGCCTCGCAAAGACCCCAAACTTGCCTAGGATACCAGCCGCGCCACCTAAGCTCCCGCCCCGCCCCCACCACTTAGTTTACTTAGCTGAGGGAGACAGCAGTAGCAGCAGGAAAGGCAAGCAAGGCAAGGACCTGATCACAGGATAACACAAGAGCCAAAGGGGTAAGTGGGCCATCCGCGCTGCGGTTTAAAAAGGGCTCTTAGAGGTGGTGCAATCGGTGAGTCAGCCAATCAGTGAGCGGTGAGCGGGGCAAGCATGGTGCAGATGAGCGGGGGGAGCAAACGAGCGAGCAGTGACCGGATGGGCGGGAGGAGCAAGCGAGGGGGGCAGGCGGGAGGGAGCATTCCGATAGTGTCCCACCAGACGAATGGGTTCTAAAAGGTACAGTAAACCCCTTCTGGCATACTGGAGTGAACCAGGAGCAATTCATCCCTGCATACCCAAAATATACAGTATAGCCCAGTGATGGTTAACCTTTTTGTCGAGGTTTGCCAAAAGTGGGAAGAGCATGGGGGGTCGTGTGTGCCCACACCCATAATGCAATGCCCTCCCCCCATGCATTAGAGCATTACCCCCCTACAGGTGGGCCAAGGTGGGCCCTTTTTCAACCTACACAGGCTTCAGGAAAGCCTCCTGAAGCATGGGGAGGGTGAAAAATGGCCCAACACACAAAAAGGAAGTTTGGGGACAGACTTCCGTGTTTCCCATTGGGCCATTTTTATCCTTCCGGAGGTTTCAGGAGGCTTCCCTTCTGAAAAACGGCCAAAAATCAAGGGCGGAATTGTAAACAATGATTAAGAAAAGAGATTTACAAATTTTGTAAATTTGGTATACATTTTTAAATGGTGAAAAAAGGGGAAAAAGTAAGTTAAACACAGTCAAACTAAATGACTGATAATGATAATAATGTAATAATTTGTATTGATATAATAAAAGGGAAAAATGGATATAAATTGTAAAGAATGATTAAGAAAAGAGGTTTAAAAATTTTGTTAAAATTAGAGCATTATGTTAAAAATGAAGTTAATGGATAAAGTTAGAGAAATAATTGATAAGGATAACAATGTATATATATGTATTGATTTGATAAGAGGAAATTTGATAAAAAATTTAAATGGTGAAAAAAGGGGGAAAGTAAGTTAAACTTAGTCAAACTATCATTAAATAAATGACTGATGATGATAATAATGTAATAATTTGTATTGACAGGATAAAAGGGAAATTGGATAAAAATTGTAAACAATGATTAAGAAAAGAGGTTTAAAAACTTGATTATTAAACATAATTAATTTTTTATTTTGAATGTCTATAAAGGTATAATGTGATTGGATGATATTGAAAATAGGTAAGGGAATGCCACTATGTGGTTTTGTTTTAAATTTTGGAATGTTTGTTATAAAGGGACATTAAAACAACTATAGTCATATGAAGGATGAGGTATGATGATAGCAATATATATAAATATATGTGATGTAAAGTAGATAATTTGATATGAATTAGAGGTGATGATGGTGGAAGAGGTGCATGAAAACTCTGTGTAACCAATTGACACACTTTCTACAATTTTGTAATGGAGGATGATTTTATTTGTTTTTATTTAAAAAATAAAAAAAATTGGGAAAAAAAAGAAATGGCTCCGCTTGCCACCTATGACATGCGTGCCATAGGTTCTCCATCATGGGTATAGGCCTATATTTAAGTGCTTACTTCACCTTCCTTATTACATTGAACAGTTTATGTCTAGCAGCCCTGTATAAGGTGTTTCATTGCTCTTTTAGGGGAAAATAACCCTACATTCTCGCAACGGGTCACTATGGCCAGTTTACACAAACTTTTGCTGATAAAATCACTTGGAATCACTGTAGCCTTGGTTCTTCCTTGATAGCTATGGTGGGGGTGACTGGAGCATTGTCATGCTTTATGTGGCACTCCTTTGATTTTTGGCCTCTGAAGATAGCATGCCATCTCAGTTACTGTCTTCTGCCATTTGCTAGTTGCTCACTGTCCTTTTCAGTTGTATCGGCAACAGGAATAGCAATGACCATTTGGGTCTGCAGAATTTTCAGTGCTTGTTCCAGAAGAGCTGGATAGCATGAAAAGGGCCCTTCCTGCAGATGTCATCACTGGACTCATTGATGATAGACAACTCCTGACAAGTGTCCAGCCTGTCCTTTGGGGGCGGGGAGTTGTTGATAATATGGTGGTAGACCAGCTTCACAAGAACCTAGATAAAATCAATTATCTAGATCCTTTTCAGTCAGGGTTCAAGCCTGGAATTGAACTCTGCACATGTTCAAGTGGCCAATGTTGAGAAACACTGCCTTAAAGTAAATTCATAAACTGCAATTGATTCAAAACAACACACATACTTTTGGGCTTCCCCATTTGGCAGCACCACATTTGGGGACATTTATTTGGTTGCTAATTGGTTTCAGGGTCCCATCTAAAATACGGATTTTGACCTACAAAGCCCTTCATGGCATTTCCCTTGGATAGCTATGGAATCATCTTCTCAAACTAGTATCAGCCTGACCACTTAGATCAGGGGTGTCAAACTCAGGGCCTGGGGGCCAGATCCAGCCCTCGGAGTGCTTAGATCTGGCCCACAGGGCCTCCCTGGATACAGCAGAGGGCCAGCCTGTGGTGCCTCTGCCAGCAAAAATGGAGCTCAGGAGGGCCGAATGTGGTCCTCCCGAGCTCCTTTTTTACTGGCAGAGGGTTGCAGGAGGCCGTCACAGCTGAAGAAGGGCTCGGGAGCCAGTTTTCACTGGTAGAGTACTCAGGCCACTGCAGGTGGCCCAGACACGAGTGACATCAAGCTGCCCATGCCCATCCTAACCACACCCACCCCAGCCCCCAGCCCCCAGCCCCCGAGGTCAAATACAACCCTGATGTGATCTTCAATGAAATTGAGTGTCAACTCCTAAAGTTGCCATGGTGAGGAAAATGGGGGGGGGAGCGCATTCCACGCATACTTTCAGCTAGAATAGGATCTCAGATTACCACAGCAAACTTGGGAGGGGTGCACCTCATTTGGGAATGTGATTTATGACACAGACTGAGGGGATGGAAGGAACAGGGGTAAAGTTCAGCTATAATTCAAATAATGCTCAGATCTGACTGCAAAAAGGTATTGCCAAAATGAATGCTCTTAATAAATGACTAATTTTCTTTTGAAATTGGCTCAGGACTCATGAATTAATTAGGGATTTTTTTGGAAACTTGGCATTGAGTTTGACATCCCTGACTTAGATCTACCAGAAAGAAATGAGTGCAAATCCCACACTTCTGTAAATTTTTTAACAAACTCTCTGTGGAGATAAGGCTGACTCCTAGTTGGTCCCTTCATTTGACCTAAAGTGATTTGAGTTGATTTGAGGTGGGTTTATTTTCTTTGCATTGTTATTGTTAGATCAGGTAACTGGATGAGACTCAGGCCTCAATGACAAACAACAGCTCTTTATTAAGACAACTATGTACAACAGAAACAGATTCTGGAATAAACCACTGAATTTTTTCCTGCAGAATGGTAGTATTTTTAGGAAGTACCCACAATGGAATTGTCAAAATAACTGACAAAATTAAAATTATTTGATCACATAACATTTAATTTACAAAAGCAACTTTGTTTAGAATCACATATATATTAGAATGAAAATAAAACTTGACCCTGCATTGCTACCATTTGGTGAATATGCTTCAGAAGAGACAATAGTAAAAATAATATGACAATAGCCATAAAAAAGTAAAGACACTATCCTAAACAGACAGAAAATGCTTTCTGGTTTGCTAATATTAAACAATTTTCTAATGTTAAACAATTTTCTAGAACAGCATTTGCCAGTCTTGGCAAATATATATATAGACTTCCGAGAATTCACATCTGACAACATCATTGTTACAATTGGTGGAGATTGAAGTCCACACAACTTAAAGTCTGATACAAATTTTTTTTTAGAGATAGGAGAGAAAATATGTGAATTTACGATCCAGAGAGGGAAAATGCAGGAAATGAATGGCTTATGTTTTCACTATTAGCTGTTCCTTTATATTCAGATCTGGTCTTATTAAAATAATGTAGCACTTGGGGATGAAGATGCAGCACAGCAGACCAGCACTGGAGGCCAAGATGGAGAAGATCTGCACAGCCACCATGTACTTCCCTTTGGTGCTCAAGTAGGTGGGTACAAAAGTCACCCAGACACTGCAGAAGACCAGCATGCTGAAGGTGATCAGCTTGGCTTCGTTGAATGCCCCAGGGAGGTTCCTGGCCAGGAAAGCCACTGTGAAGCAAATGGCAGCCAGGAAGCCCATGTAACCAAGGGCAGAGTAAAACATAGTGGTAGACCCTTCATTACATTGCAGAATGATCTCTTCTGACTGGGAGTGCATATCAGAATCAGGAAATGGAGGAGCGACCACCAGCCAGATGCTGCAGATGACCACCTGAATACTGGAAGAAGAAAGGATGATGGAGCTGGTCAAACTCCTTCCCAGCCATTTTCTCACTCTGTTTCCTGGCTTTGTAGCCAGGAAGGCTAGCACCACCATGATTGTTTTGGCCAAAACAGAAGAAACAGCCACTGAGAAGATTATGCTGAAGGCTGTTTGTCGAAAGAGGCAGGTGACTTTCCTTGGACGTCCAACGAAGAGGAAGGTTGTTAAAAAAGAAAACAGGAGTGAGATGAGAAGGATGTAGGAGAGGCTCCGGTTATTGGCTTTGACAATGGGAGTATCTGTGTATTTAGTGAAGATTGCTAACACTAAGGCACTAATTAACGACAAGAAGACTGTAAGCAAAACCACAATAATTCCCAAATATTCTTGATAGGAGAGAAAGATTATTTTCTTAGGGAGACATTGATCTTGCACCTTATTTGGATGCTGATCTTCTGGACATTTGGTGCAATAATCTGCATCTGAAAAGAGGGACATTTTTAAAATATTTTCTGGTTTATTTTTTCCATACCAGTAACAAGAGAATCTTATAAGGCAGGAGTGTCAAACTAGATTTCATTGAAGGCCGCATCAGGGTTGTGTTTGACCTTGGGAAGCCGAGTGGACATCGCCAAGGTGGGCATGGCCAGCTCGACATCATTCCTTTGTGGTTTCCAGGGCACCCCATGGGTCAGATCTAGGCACCCCATGGGCTGGATCCAGTGACATGCTGTGAGGTTTATGGCTGGTGAGGCACTGACACAGTGGTGGGTTTCAAAAATTTTTAAACTTGTGGACTTCATCTCCCAGAATTCCACAGCCAGGCATGCTCAGTTCCGATTTAAAGCGACAGCATTTGTTTTTCTCCTTTGCGAAATAAGTTTCCTTTTTTCATTTTCTTTTTCTTCTCCCTTCCCCTCCTTCCTCCCTCTCTCCCTTCCTCCCCCTCTCTCAAACACACATACAAACAGAGAGAGAAGTTGGATTGGACTATCTCTCCTACCCCCCTTCCCTCGCTCACTCACTCTCAAACAAACACACACACAAAAGTTGGATTGGATATCTCTACCAGTGGCTTGAAAGCAGCTCCTCTGCCATCCCCCCCATTCCCCTGCTGCCTTCCCCAAACACCTCCACCATTGCAAATGCAGCCTGCTGTCTGGGTGGGAAATGCCTGGAACACAATAATTCCCACACATTCACCTCCTGCTGGCAGGCTGGGGTGAGAGGAGAGGCAGAGAAGCCGGAGGGGAGCCGATCCGAGCCTTTTAAAAGAAAGAGGCTGGGGGAAAGTGTGTGTGCTGCAGCATGGCTCTTTGCCTGGCTTCTGTGAATGACTCTGCTTAACTGTTTAAAAAAGCCTCTAAAAAAGCGCCCTCTACTATGAGGCAGGAGAACTGCATGCCTCACCTACATCAGGAATTTTTAGGCTTTTAGCCCTTGCTTAACTCTGCTTGAGTGATCATAAAATGCCTAAAGTCATACTAGATGAGGCATACAGTTCTCCTGCCTCATAGTAGAGGGCGCTTTTTAAGAGGCTTTTTTTAACAGCTAAGCAGAGTCATCCACGGTGAGGCAGCAACTAGCTCAGCTTTTTCCTTTTACATTTTTTTTTCTTTTCATGATGATTGCTGTGAGGCTGTTCCTCACTTCCTCCTGGGGCTTCCCTTGAAATGCACCCGGAGGCTACAGTTGGTCCAGAACGCAGCCGCGCGGGTAATTATGGGGAGTACTAGGTACTCCCATGTGACACCGTTCCTGCGCGAGCTGCACTGGCTTCCTGTGGTCTATCGGGTGCGTTTCAAGGTTTTGATAACAATCTTTAAAGCGCTCCATGACTCAGGACCTAGTTACTTGCGGGATCATATTCTGCCCCATACATCCCTGCGACCAATCCGCTCACACAGAGAGGGCCTCCTCCAGGTGCCATCCACTAGACAGTGTCGGGGGGCGGCGCCTAGGAGTAGAGCCTTCTCTGTGGCGGGCCCAGCCCTGTGGAATGACCTCCCTCCGGATATTAGGAATACCTCTGACCTCCGCTCCTTTCGTATTAAGCTTAAGACCCACCTATTCCAAGTAGCTGGCCTGGCTCAACTTTGATCTAACCATATCGCTCCTGACGGGTTTTTAATTGGGTATTTTAATTATATTTAATTATTTAGGGGTTTTTTAATCACTGTATTCTAATTGTTTTTTATTCATCAGCCGACTTCCTCCTTGTGTATGTCTCGGTATATGTCTCTGTTATATGTTTGTTTTGTCCACATATTTATTTCATATGTTTCATTGTACGCCGCCCCGAGTCCTTCGGGAGAGGGTGCGGCTAAGAAATAAATATTTATTTATTTATTTATTTATTTATTTATTTATTTATTTATTTATTTATTTATTTATTTATTTATTATTACTTGCCTCACCTGACTGTACGTCACTGGCTGGATCCAGCTCCCAGACCTTGATTTTGACACCCCTGTTATAGGGTACTCCCTAAGTAGGATAATAATCACAATAGAGGTTAGGTATGTACTGAGACTAATGGGGGATTATCCTCATCCCAGTTCCTTACCATTTGTTTCATGAACAGAACAAGCAAAGTACAACATAGTGGCAAAATATTTACAGAAACTATTTATCTATTGTCATATTTCTTCAGTGCCTACCTCACTCGGAGAAAAGCTTTTTCACCCACCTTCCTGGCTGGAGAAGGTGCCTTGTGCACAGGAAGCACAGTCGTAACAGCAAATGGGCTTCCCTTCCTGACCCACCTTGAAAAATCCAGATTGACAACTTTCCACACACCTGGAAGGAGGCAGACTCTAAGCAGAAGAAACAAAATGGGGAACATAAATGAATACAGTTTAAGAATGATTTGTTGAATAAAGGAATAGTAAGGCAGAATCAGGGGAATCACGGTGGCTCAGTGACTAAGATGCTGAGCTTGTTGATCGGAAGATTGGCAGTTCAGCAGTTCGAATCCCTAGTGCCACATAACAGAGTGAGCTCCTGTTACTTGTCCCAGCTTCTGCCAATCTAGCAATTCGAAAGCATGTAAAAATGCAAGTATAAAAATAGGGAGCACTTTGGTGGGAAGGTAACAGCACTCCATTCACCTTCGGCATTCAATCATGCCAGCCACATGACCACGGAGATGTCTTTGGACAATGCTGGCTCTTCGGCTTAGAAACAGAGATGAGCACCACCCCCTAGAGTCAGGAATGAGCAGCACATATGTGCAGGGGAACCTTTATCTTTATTTAAGGCAGAATTAGTAAGATCCTAATGGGAATTTCAGATAATAAGCCAAATATGTTTAACATTAAAACAGCAAAATTAGGAACATTCCTATGACTAATCTTTATCAGGTTACTGTATGATGTATGCTTTATTCACATTATGAAACTGAGAAATGAATCATGATAGTTTAAAACACCTCCCCAAAACAATTCTTCCTACAAAATTCTGCCTTTGTTTCCTGTCTTTTCTATTATTCATTATAGGTTTTATTCTGTAGGAATCTTGAGACTGCTAGCTCCCCCAATCCAAGGTGTAAAGCAGGCAATTTGGAGTTATAAAAATAAAAGTAAATAGTGTTTCATGCAGGGACTATCTCTTGCCGGACCCATTAAAATAGGGAGGCAAGGAATGCTGCAGGTCCCGTCCCCTAGAGAGATACACCTGGTGGGACCCAGAAGAAAGGCCTTCTCTGTGGTGCCTCCCTCTCTCTGGAACATCATTCCCTCAAAGATTAGAATGGCCCCCAATCTAGCACTCTTCTGGAAGGCGCTGAAGACCTGGTTCTGCCAGCGGGCCTGGGGAACCCAGAGTGGGATGGACCTCATTAAATGGCCTGTATGCTATTTTGTCACTAGGGTGGAGGATGGGTGGGTTTATATTATTTTATTATTTTCTTCTATTAGTTTTATTATTTGTGTGTGTGTATGTATATTTGTATATTTGTATATTTGTATATTTGTATATTTGTATATTTGTATATTTGTATATTTGTATATTTGTATATTTGTATATTTGTATATTTGTATATTTGTATATATTTGTATATTATTTTTATATTTTTATATTTTTATATTTTTATATTTTTATATTTTTATATTTTTATATTTTTATATTTTTATATTTTTATATTTTTATATTTTTATATTTTTATATTTTTATATTTTTATATTTTTATATTTTTATATTTTTATATTTTTATATTTTTATATTTTTATATTTTTTTATATTTTTATATATTTTTTATATTTTTATATTTTTATATTTTTATATTTTTATATTTTTATATTTTTATATTTTTATATTTTTATATTTTTATATTTTTATATTTTTATATTTTTATATTTTTATATTTTTATATTTTTATATTTTTATATTTTTATATTTTTATATTTTTATATTTTTATATTTTTATATATTTTTTATATTTTTATATATTTTTTATATTTTTATATATTTATATATTTTTTATATTTTTATATTTTTTTAATAATTTTTATATTTTTATATTTTTTATATTTTTATAATTTTTATATTTTTATAATTTTTATATTTTTATAATTTTTATATTTTTATAATTTTTATATTTTTATAATTTTTTATATTTTTATATTATTTTTATATTTTTATATATTAAGTGTTATGTCAAAGCACCTGGCATGCCCAAATATGGGAGGGAGCATACTGCTTCCCTTTTGCCTTTCAGCTTCACCCTAGGAGCCTTCCAGGCAGAAAACCAGCTCCCTCTCATATTTGGTTATACCAGGTGCTTTGACATAACACTTAATCAGCTGATAGGGGAGGAGAGCTTGTGGCTTAGAGGCTAATATAACTGCCTAACGTGTAAAAACAGCCCAGGTTCGAATCCCAGTAAGAGTATGGTTAGCTGATGAGAGCTAAATAGCTTGAAATAGATCTATACCAGTCTCCCTTTATTTATTTATCAGCACAAATGCAACACAAAAATATTTATATATGCATGTGTGTGTGTGTATACACATACACACACACACACACATATTTGTGTTGTATTTGTACTGATAAATAAATGAAGGGAGACTAGTATAGATCTATTTCGAGCTAATTAGCTCTCATCAGCTAGCCATACCCTTACTGGGATTTGAACCCGGGCTGTATATATCCTAGGCAGGAGTCTTAGCCACTAAGCCACGGGCTCACTTCCTTATCAGTTGAGCCAGGGAAATAGGTATGTATTTGTGTTACAACCCCTGGTATGCCTAAATATGGGAGGAAGGTCACTACTCCCTCTTTCTGTCCTTCGGCTTATCACAGAAGACCATGCAGGCAGAAAACCATATTTTTATTTTTCATGTTGCCTTTTTATATTTGTGTTGTAATTGTACTGATAAATAAATAAAGGGGGACTAGTATAGATCTATTTCGAGCTAATTAGCTCTCATCAGTTAGCCATACCCTTACTGGGATTTGAACCCGGGCTGTATATATCCTAGGCAGGAGTCTTAGCCACTAAGCCACGGGCTCACTTCCTTATCAGTTGAGCCAGGGAAATAGGTATGTATTTGTATTACAACCCCTGGTATGCCTAAATATGGGAGGAAGGTCACTACTCCCTCTTTCTGTCCTTCGGCTTATCACAGAAGACAGTAGTGAGTTCCCTCGCATACCAGGGGTTGTAACACACACACATACATACATACATACATACATACATACATACATACATACTACATTTTCTAAATAAATACATAAATATCCACAGCCCAGTACTTGAACTGAAAAAAACAATACCATTATGTCACACACACACACACACACACACACACTTACTTTAGGGAGAGTTTCTGTGCTGTAACAGTAAGATTCCCACTTATACTTGTAAATGAAATGCACAGAGGATGGGTTATACATATTAGTACTGGTGATTTTAAAAAAAATAGAAATATGCTGAATGCATTGGTTTTTCCTACCTTGTTAAACCACTGGGGCCATACAGTGGTATCTTTGTCCATGAAAAATATGGGTTCCTGGGATTTCTCTCTTGCAAAACTTCCAAATTTCACTCGAAGAAGAGATCTATTTGGAAATTCCACATAGTTCACAATGTCAAAGTCAGCTGCCAGCTCACCATTCTTGTCCAAATACACCCCGGCTATGGAACTGTTGCGAAACTGGGGGTTCTGCAGGAAACGATGAAGCTGTCATGGTAAAAATATGTTAAAATGTTCATGACTGGGAGAGACATGGGAGCAAGGCCGGGATGGGTTGCTGTTGGTATTACTGCCAGTTCGAAACCCGCATGCAATGTACACATGTGCACCAAATGTGTGCTGCACGTGTGTGCACTGTTCAATGTCAATTATACTGTGCACATGCGCCGAACCATTTACAGTGAACTGTGTACGCGCAGTCACTAAAATCCAAAATGGTGGTGGCCAAGCGGCAGTGCGGGAGGCCTGGGTCATTGCCGGTTCTGCGACCCAGGCCTGAATTCCACTGCTGGTTCGTCCGAACTGGCAGCAACCCACCTTTGGAACAAAGTCAGTCAATGAATAGGCATAGCAACTAAGTCAGCCAGTGGGAGCTTAAACGGATCTGCGTCTGTGCAGAGAATTGAAACAGAAACGTAAGAAGAAAGAATTCTGCCGCTCTGAGAAGTAAACTAGCAGTCTGCCTGGGCTTGTCTGCTGAAATGAAGCTAACTGCTTATGTTTGCCTGTAACTCTCCTGCCTTGGGTTTACTTGGAAGAGCCATCTGTTGGTAGAGTACATTTAATCATCTATTCTTATGTATATAAAGTTAATGAACCCTGTGTGTGCTTCTGGATTGGAATTTATGCAACAAACTCTGATAGAATAACATCAATAAGAAAAATTGCAGCCTTTTATAGAAGAATCTCATGATTTCAATTATGACCTTCCCAAGCTTGGCTTTTCTGATTCACTAGATGAAGAGTCCCTCAAGTCATTTTTTTTCCATTTCTTTTTTTGTTGAAGCAACCCTCAGTTTCTGATCATTTTATGGACATATCAATGGAATTTTCTTGGCAAGAACATCAGAATCATTTGCTATGGTTTTGATCAAATATGCTTTGCATCTCCCCAGTCCAGTCTGCAACCCAGGAATTTTCTGTGCCTCCCCCACCCAAGTACTCGCCAAGCCCAATTCTACATTGTTTTCTAGCCCAGACAAGTTCTACCAATTAAAGTCGTCTTCTCATCTCAGTCCTGATTCATTGCTGATCTTATATCCGAGTTCCTGTGAACCATCTTCATTTTTGGAAAGAATTTGATATTATAAAATATCATTTATCATAAAGCAATGCGTTTATTTAACAGCCTGCCTGCCAGTCATTATCTTAAGGGTTCATACATCGCATTGCCTGCTCAGGTTCTTCCCATTACAGCTGTCATTTTTGGTCTTCACAAATCTAGCCCAACATTTTCATGACTACTCTAAGAGTTAAGTCAAGAAGCAACAACTCCCAGATCAAAGATGTTCGTGATAACAAGAAGCAACCATTAGGAATACTTTTCTCTCCATTGCTAGGAAAGATGGTGTTTTAAGAATTTTATTAAAGCATTTGGTGTCAATAGAGAGACAAAAGGTTTTGGATACTTAATCAGAAACTAACATTGGCTACGGCGTATAAAGAAAATCTTTATAAGATGTTCTACAGATGGCATCTCCCCCCAGCACGGCTTTCCAAAATGTTTAAAAATCTGGCCCTAAATTGTTGGAAGTGTAAAAAAAACACCAGGCACTTTCTATCATATGTGGTGGACGTGCAATGAGGCAAAAAAATATTGGAAAATGATTCAATCATGGTTAGAACAAATGGTGGGAGAACAAATGATGTTCAAACCAGAAACTTTTCTCCTAGGCATAATACCGGAGGGGTTTAAGAAAGATACGCTTTATCTAATTATATATATACTAACTGCAGCGCGCATAACCTATGCACAGTATTGGAAAAAAGAAAATACACCATCAGAGCTAGATATAATCAGAAAAGTGTTGGCCTGTGCAGAAGCAGATAGACTCACTCTTGAACTTAAACATAAAGGGGAATCAGAATATTTTGAAGCATGGAATAGATTTTATGATTGGTATAAGACAAGATGACAAGACTGGAACAAATGTATATATTGTGATTGGACAGAAGGATAGACAATGTATTAAGTAGATTAATTGTTAATGGTTGAAACTAGCTGTATATAATATGAATGTACGGTCACTCCGACTCCGCGGTATTGCACTGTTTTAAATGTAAAAATAATAAAAATATATTTTAAAAAAAGAGATAGACAAAAGGTTTATCTTTAAGCAACTCATTTGCAGAACAGAAACTCTTTTGAATACAGAAGCAACAGTATCTCTTCAGGGAGCCTCTTTTATTCTCAAAATGGACCTCTTCCATGCCATATCAATTTCAATCCCTATCTAGTGGTGGAATACAGCTGGTTCGCGCCAGTTCGAGAGAACCATTTGTTAACTTTCTGAGCAGTTTGGCGAACCAGCTGTTGGAAGAAATCTCCTTCCAACAACCTTCTCTCCCTCCCCTCACTTTACAAGGTTAATCCTGTCAGGAAGAAGACATTCTCCTGTGCTTCTGTGTTGTTTCAGCCTAATCCTGCTTATCTTTAAATGTTGTTACATTGTTTATTACAGCAGTTAATGGTTGTTAGCAGTACACCCAGACTTCCTGTAGCCAGATCAACTGGAGTTTTCCCCCCCTTTGCAGGTATTTTTATTGGGGGCTTGGGTCTTTTTTAAAGCTTTTTACACTGCTTTTGTGGTTTCTGGTACTGTCCTTTTGAGATAGGCTAAAACTTTGGTTCAGGTCTAACAGCCAGGCTGAAGGCTGCAGGCCCGAAAAAGTCTGGTCAAGTCCAAAGCCTTATTTCCTTTCTTGTAAGAATTGCTGACATGACTAATGATTATTTTTATCTGCAGTGAGGCAAGCTGACCCAGACGGATGTTATTCACTTCTGCTTTCCTCCCCAAATGCAATAGTTAGAATGTGATAAGGTTTGCACAATTCTTGAGATGCGTGTAACACTCTTTTCTGTCATTAACTGTAACCAAATATCTGTATGAAGCATTTTCCAGTTCCTCTTAGGACCATATATGTCAAATGTAGCAATCAGCAACTGTATACGTCATGTGGGGTATAAAACCCTGTTTATGATAATTATTCGGGGTCCGGACAAGCTGTTTTCTCTTTGTTCGGTCCTTTATTATGCATAATAAAACTGTTTCCTACACTAGAGTGCTTGGCTGTGTCCTTCCCTCTTCCTACATCACTTTTGGGGTGTACTTCCAAGAAGCAGGATGCAAACTTGGCACTCTGGTTTTTTTTTTTTTTACTGCTGTTCTAGGGGCATGTGATCTTTCCTGAAATCTAGGTGATATCCTTAGGATATCTTGTGAGGTGAGTGAGACCAGCTGGTATCTTTAGCAAATGGATCGAGGGATTGCTTTTCCTAGGTGGGAAAGGGTGTGCTTTGTCAGTTCATTGAGCACAGGAGTCTCTTGTCTATGGGGATTCTTCATGATGCAGGTGATGGCTGTCCCATCCCAAAGGTGCTTTTTTAAAAGGGGCAAAATTGACTTTCTTGGTTTCAAGTTTTTTTCTTGAAAAAGCACCTTTGGGACGGGAGTCTCTTGCATTTCTTTGGAGTGGCCAAGGCACATGATTGCTCACTGATAGTAAGATTTAAAAAACATGCTATACTGTACTTACTTTACCATTCTTAACTGATAGTAATTAATAGCATTTCTGATAGTATTCACAATTGTTGATTTTAGTGGAGATCTCTTTGATGGAACAAGAAATACCTGCCAAGCTCGCAGCCTTTCCAATTTCAAGGCATTTCCACCTATCAGCCTCTTCCTTGATCTGGAGAAAGAGGCAGCATCTAAGGCCCTTGCCACAGCCCAGATGGTGTTGTAAGTATGATAGCCATGAGAAAGGATGCTTTCAATCTCCTTCTGCGACAGAGTGTCCAGTTCTTCTCTCTCTCTGCATCTAACCCACAGTTTAGCAGGGAAGGGATGCTTTTCAAACGAACATGTAAAAGCTTTCATGGCAAACTGGTTCATTGAAGAGTAGAGAACGTCAACTGTGTCATATTTTATCCAGTTCCTCGATGGGATGGAGCAAGAGAAAATACCATCAACGTACCGGAAAGTTTTGTGTATCAAATTCAAAGAGAGATCCCACATGGCTGTCACTACCCAGATTTTTTTTATTTTGGGTTTTACCAAGAATTTAAATATGTCCTCAATGATTTCCATCCCGTAGAAATACATACTCTGCAAAGTAGATTCTGCATAGTAAATAAATACATTGACTTGTCTCCATTGGTAGTGCAAATCAAGGTTCATGTTAAATGGCTTAGTTTTCAGCACACTGATCCACTGCACAAAAACAGCACAAATACTATTTTTGACCAGTAAAGGTATAAGAGCTTTCAAGAACTTTTCTCCATTGTCAGTCTCTGGAGCAACAAGAACCACAGTAGTCCATCCAAAATACTGCAGCAGTTTAATAATCCCTGCGTATTGGGTTCCTTCTTTTGGGAGCATCCGATAGAAAAAAGGAAATTGGGTTTTATCGTTCATATCATCAGAAACAAAAGCATACGAGATCTGGAAAAAAATGAAGAAAGTGATCACGCCCAAGAAAAATCAACTTTTTTGACTTTAAATTGTAAGTAAATTTAGAGCTGCGGTGGCGCAGTGGTTAGAATACACTACTGAAAGTTACTTCTGCTCACTATCGGCTGCCTGTGGTTTGGCAGTTCGAATCTTACCAGGCTCAAAGTTGATTCAGTCTTCCATCCTTCCGAGGTGGGTAAAAGGAGGAGCCAGATTGCTGGGGGCAATAGGCTGACTCTGTAAACCGCTTCGAGAAGGCTGTAAAACACTGTGAAGTGGTATATAAGTCTAAGTGCTTTTGCTATTGCTAAATTGTAAATTGGGAGATAATTGTGACAGGCAACAAGACTAGTTCCCTTTCTTCAAACGAGGTCTCGTTCATGAGAATGCATAATCCGGCAGTTTCTAACTATGAATTAAATTAAACTTTTTAATATATGTGTCTATTCAGATGCAGAGTATAAAATTCCCTAAGAGCCAGGGGTGGGATTCAACCGGTTCGAACCGGTTCGGGCGAACCGGATGTTAATTTTACGTCCGGTTTGGTGAACCGGTAGTTCCGAAGACCAGCTGGCCCAGCCCCACCCCTCCCAGGAGTCCCCACATGACCCGTTTTGGATCCCAGGTAAGGGCAGGCTTTGTGTGGAGCCCAGGGAGGTGGGAAATGGGCCTCCCAGAGTCCCATGGCAGGTAAAAACGGGCCTATTTTTGGCCTCCAGAGAGCTTTTGGAGCCTGGAGAGGTGGAAAACGAGCCCTCCACAGCCTATTTTTGTTCCCATAATGGTGTAGCAACCGGGCAGAGAACTGATTGTTGAATTATTTGAAGCCCACCACTGCTAATAGCCTCCTACACTTCCAAAAGAGATGAAGCTTTCCAGAATTTTGTTTCACGTTCCCAATTGTCTTTCACACCAAGAAACACACTTCAGAATGGGGACCTGCTTATTTTTTATGGACAACCAAGAACAGCTAATGACTTTGCCATCATATGGACCTCTAGTATCCATGAAACCAACTTAAGGCTACTATGGAGCCTCTCCATTCCTATGGTAAATGGATCCCAAGAATTTACTCTTAGCCTGCAGTGCATAAGGAGACCAATGTCCTGTTCGGTTTGATATTTATGTATATAAAAGTGTGTCTGTGTGTGTGTGTGTGTGTGTGTGTCTGTCTGTCTGTCTGTCTGTCTGTCTGTCTGTCTGTCTGTCTGTCTGTTTCAGCATAACTCTGGAATGCCTTGAGCAATTTCAACCAAACTTGTAACCCAGATGACTTACCCCCTGGAGAAAAATATTGTGGGGGTAAGACACCCCTAAAACCACTCAGGGTGTGTGTTCTGTTAAGATACAGCCCGTTATGCCTTAAAATGACTTCTACTGTGCAGTGCAGTGGAATTGCCACAGTAACGGCCTCACAGTACTCCCCAAGGGGGCTCCCTCTAGTAAGGGGGAAAATCCAACATTAGACATTACGTTTGGTCTGAACATTTGCCCCCTATAAATAAATACCTGGGCAGTGCCGGGTTATCAGCTACTACTAGATAAAGCAACAGTTGACTTCAGGGAAGTATCCATTTAGCTCTTCTGGCAAGTATTAAGAAGATGTTGGATAGCCATCTGTCTGAAACAGTATAGGGTTTCCTGCCTAGGCAGGGGGTTGGACTAGAAGGCCTCCAAGGTCCCTTCCAACTCTGCTATTGTATTGTATTGTATTGTATTGTATTGTATTGTATTGTATTGTATTATACAAATATGGCTGCCACTGTCTTATTCTGGGATGTGTTTTGAGTTCCCAGACATACCTATAGCCCTGAGCATATTTCAGCCAAGCCCTGAGCAAGATTGGTGCTTAGGAAGAACCACAAGATCCATAGTTGGATCTGGGTGACCGATTCTTGTCTTTCACATTTTTCCTTGGCAGACCGTGTAGTATCTCTCCTCGTATTGCTTTCAAAGTTGGATAACTAAGCATCCTTATACCTGCACTGCTAAACATGCTTGCTAAGGAGAAAGTCCAAAGTATTGCAATAAAATATTCATAAATGACTAGAGCCAAATGGAAGTATTTTTCCCCTGGTTGAAGGTTGACAAATGGGTGCTTCTAATATGTTCCCTTGGGGCCCTGACACCACCATTTAAAATTCATTGGCATAATAAATGAAAAAATAAATTCCAGCCAGAAAACAGGGAAGCTCTAAAACATCTTTTATGACACCCCTTTATAATTATTTGGCCTGCAATCCTAGTTTGAATATTTATTAGGTAAAGGTAAAGGTTCCCCTCGCACATATGTGCTAGTCTTTCCCAACGCTAGGGGGAAGTGCTGATCTCCATGTCAAAGCCAAAGAGCCAGTGCTGTCCAAAGACTTCTCCATGGTTATGTGGCTGGCATGACTAAATGCTGAAGGTTCTGCGCCAACTCAGGAGGCTCAAACTGCCCAAGGAGCTGCTGTTTCAGTTATACAGAGGCATTATTGACTCTGTCATATGCACCTCTATAACTGCCTGGTTTGGTTCTGCAGCCCAACAAGACAGACACAAGACTTCAGAGGATAATCAGAACTGCAGAAAAACCAATTACTGCCAACCTGCCTTCCATTGAGGACCTGTACACTGCACGAGTCAAAAAGAGGGCTGTGAAAATATCTCGTATCCTGGACGTAAATTGTTTCAACTTCTACTATCAAAATGACACTATAGAGTAGTGATGGCGAACCTATGGCACGCGTGCCACAAGTGGCACGTGGAGCCATTTGTCAGGGCACGTGAGGCGCTGCCCTGTCAGCTGGCTAGCGCACATGCGCGCGCTGGCCAGCTGAGTTCACCTTTTTAAAAGCTATTTTTTGCCTTCCCCAGTCTCCAGAGGCTTTATAGGAGCCTGGGGAGGGCGAAAAGAGCCCCCCCCCGCCCCCCCGGAGGCTTCAGGGACCGTCCGGAGGCTTCCCTGAAGCCTTCGGAACGCATAAAACGACCCTCCGAGCAACCCGGAACTCACTTCCGGTTTGCTCGGAGGTTGGTTTTAAGCGCTCCGAAGGCATCAGGGAAGCCTCCGGACGGTCCCTGAAGCCTCTGGAGGGCCTCCAGGGGGGCGGGGGAGGCTCTTTTCGCCCACTCCAGGCTCCTATAAAGCCTCTGGAGCCTGGGGAGGGCGAAAAAAGCATGTAAAAATGGGTTGCGCGTTGTGCGCGCATGTGCACTGGGGGGGGGTCGCGCGTTGCATTATGGGTGCGGCACGCCCGCACACGACTCCCATGCGCTCCCCCCACTTGTGGCACGCGAGCCAAAAAAGGTTCGCCATCGCTGCTATAGAGCATTGCACACCAAGACAACTAGACACAAGAACAGTTTTTTCCCCGAATGCCATCACTCTGCTAAACAAATAATTCCCTCACCACTGTCAAACCATTCACTAAGGCTGCATTACTATTAGTATTAGTCTTCTCTTCATTCCTATCACAATCTCCTCCCACTTATGACTGCAGGACTGTAACTTTGTTGCTTGTATCCTTACGATTTATTGTTGATTGTTTCCTGATTGCTTATTTGTAACCTACGACTATCATTAAGCGTTGTACCTTATGATTCTTGACGAATGCATCTTGTCTTTTTATGTACACCAAGAGGCTATGCACAAAAGACAAATTCCTTGTGTGTCCAATCACACTTGGCCAATAAAGAATTCTATTTTCTTCTATTCTATTTCTGATCAACAAGCTCAGCTTCTTAGCCAAATGCTTGGGAACTTCCTAGGTCAAAATCAATTAATTTGTGACCTTGTTGCAAATCCACAAATCTTACTTGTGGGATTTTGTAGATGCTCAGCATCGTTGCAATATGGTAGGAAAGGTCAGAATCGGTGCCTTCAAGGAGGGCCAGCAGATTTTTCTCTCTTCCACATTTGTAGTTTGGAACATTTGCCAATGTTCCAGCAGAAAGTAGGTCTAGCAAGGCTTCAGCATTCATTTCTGCATTGAAGTTACTGTCGTGGACGTTGTAACCCAGAGTGATGTTGGGTAGGATCAGAGGGTTCTGGTTGATCTCACGGATGGCAGTCAGGAAGGACAAGAGGTACCAGTTATCCCGTCTTTGATGCCTGTGTAAATTATATATCACATCATTGTCCAAATTCAATATCAATGTCATTCACACCTTGCTTCTTTGACTTAAATGGAGAGACCTAAAGATGTTAACCGGGGATGGGATTCAATTTTTTTTACTACCGGTTCTATGGACGTGGCTTGGTGGGTGTGGCATGGCTTGGTGGGTGTGGCATGGCTTGGTAGGAGTGGCAGGGGAAGGATACTGCAAAATCCCCATTCCCTCCCGATCAGCTGGGACTCGGGAGACAGAGAATAGAAGGGGGCAGGGCCAGCCAGAGGTGGTATTTACTGGTTTTCTGAACTACTCAAAATTTCTGCTACTGGTTCTCCAGAACTGGTCAGAACCTGCTGAATACCACCTCTGATCTTAACTCAGGAAGGTAAATAGGACATGACAAGCAGGCATGGAGCTGGAGGGGGTGACATTCATAGTTATCCCAATGGCTACAACATGACACATAATATCTGAAAAAAAAGGAATTGCTTGGAAGATTAATTAAATTATTTAGAATTTAGAATAGAGCTGGAAGTGGTTTTCTAGTCCAGCCCCCTGCTCAAGCAGGAGACCCTATGCCATTTTATAAAAGTGGCTGTCCAGTCTCTTCTTAAAAACCTCCATCACTGAAGCACCCAAAACTTCTGGAGGCAAGCTATTCTACTGGTTAATTGTTCCCACTGTCCTTAATTCCAGGTTGCTTCTCTCTTTGAATAGTTTCTATCTATTGTTTCTTGTCTTGCCCTCTGGTGCTTTGGAAAATAAGCTGACCCCCTCCTCTTTGTGGCAGCCTCTCAAATACTGGAAGACTGCAACCATGTCACCCCTAGTTCTCCTTTTCTCCAGACCAGACAAACCCAAATCCTGCAACCGTTCTTCATATGTTTTAGTCTCCAGGTCTTTGATCATTTTAGTTGCTCTTCTTTGCACATTTTCCAAAGTCTCAACATCTTTTTTGTAATGTGGTGACCACAACTGCATGCAGTATTCCAGGTATGGTCTTACTTAAGTTTTATAAAGCAGTACTAAGACTTCACACGATTTTGATTCTATGCCTCTGTTTATACAATCAAGAGACTTACGCTGATCTCTTCTACTTAATTTTGAAGTATTCAAACTCCAAATTAAAAACCAAGCAATGGAAGAAATATTCGATGTCTACCACTAAATGTGGTCATTCCCAGCTGTAACTAATTTTTGAAGAAATATGGAGTGCTTTTTGAAGAAATTGGATTATTCCGAATCCATATTTATCTTTGCCAATTTAGATGCATTTAGATGTAAAATAGATGTCTAATTTTCATGCAGTGGAAAATATGTCCCTCATTTTGAGCAACCACTCAGGCTCAGCTGCAAAAGTCTGAAGCAGCTAATTGGCCCCAACAGAACTATCTCTTTATCAATTTCCAATATTTGTCCTCTTTTTCCCTCTCTCTCTCTCCCTCCCTGCTTTTCTGCACTGTAAATTCAACCATAATTCAATAGTCTGCAATTGGAAAAAACCAACACAACCTCTTGGCACTTTCTCTCTCCTGCCAGAGGCAGTTTTGCATATCACAACAGAACCTATCTGAGAAAATGAAGGGCTCTGCTTCTGCCCCCCTCCTGTCACCCTCTCTGGTATTTTTTTATTTGGGCTGCAAGTTCTCTTCTCCATTTGGCTGGCATACAGTTTTCTTAGCAAAGGAAAGTTCTTCTTTTTTTAATGTTAGGAAAATTCTGGGAAGGGGGAATCTGAAGACATTTTCTTTCTTTCTTTCTTTCTTTCTTTCTTTCTTTCTTTCTTTCCTTCCTTCCCTCCTTCCTTCCTTCTTTCTTTCTTTCTTTCTTTCTTTCTTTCTTTTAGTTTGTCAAATATGTAAAAGATAACAGTTACAAATACCTTGTTTGCCTGAAAATAAGACCTCCCTGGACAATGAGCCCAAACAGACTTTTGAGCGCATGGGCTAAAATAAGCCATCCCCCCGAAAATATTGCAACACAGCAGCATCCATGAGGTGACCATACTTGCTGCCTCCTGCACCTCAAAAATCATAAGACACCCCCGAAAATAAGGCCAAATGCTTATTTGGGAGATCAAAAGAAAATAAGACCTTGTCTTATTTTTGGGGAAACATGGTATAAACATAAATATGAATACAGTAAATGGGTACAAAGAAATGTAGACAGTAGGACAGGAACGGTAGGCATGATGGTGCATTTATGCAAGCCCTCTTTACCGACCTCTTAGGAATGGGGTGATATCCACAGTAGACAGTCTTAGGTGAAAATTATGGAGGTTTGGGGATGTAACAGAGTCAGGGAATGCATTCCAGGAATTGAAATATCGTGGGGGTTTTTTATAAATATTTTTTGAAATATTGTCTGACTTCAAACTGCACCAAATTTAGATTTGCAAGACTAGGAAATCAGTGAGAGGATTACCATGGGCTTATGGATATCCCCGATTAGAACACTAGACTTGGGTTTTTGCTTTGCAGGAGAGGAGCAACTTAGAACTGAGGAGAAATTTCCTGACACTTAAAACAATCAATCAGTGGAACATCTTGCCTCCAGAAGTTGTGAATGCCCCAACACTGGAAGTTTTTAAGAAGAGATTGGATGATCTTGAAGGTTATGGTTCAATGTTCTTTATGAAGATTTTAAAGAAATCTGATCAACCAAAGGTTTGAAAGAAAAAAGAAATACAATTAGAATTAGAATAACAGAGTTGGAAGGGACCTTGAAGGTCTTTTAGTCCAACCCCATACTTAGGCAGGAAACTCTACATCACTTCAGACAAATGGATATCCAACATTTTCTTCTTTTTTTGAATTTTTTAAATTTTAATTAAACAAAAACACAAAAAAAGAATCATCCTTCATTACATCTTGTAGAAAGCATGTCGATTGGTTACAGATAACTTTCGTGCATTTCTTCCACAGTCATTACTTATAGTTCATATTAGATTATACACTTTAAATCAAAAATCTTTGTATATCTTACTATCAATGTACCACAATTCTCATTTGACTACAATGATTTGAACGTGCTTTTACCTCAAATCATTCATACTTAAAGACACAACCACATAATGGCATTCATTAGCTATTTCAAAAATCCTCCAATAACATTACACCTTTATGACATATTCTAAGTAAAAGTCAATTAATAAAATTTCTAAACCTTTCCCCCCCCCTTTTTTTTCCTCTTAAAAACATCCAGCGTTGGAGCATTCACAACTTCTGGAGGCAAGCTGTTCCACTGATTAATTGTTCTGTCAGAAAATTTCTCCTTAGTTCTAAGTTGCTTCTCTCCTTGATTACTTTCCACCCATTGCTTCTTGTTCTACCCTCAGGTACTTTGGAGAATAAGTTGTCTCACTCTTCTTTGTGGCAGAAATATTGTAACACTGCTATCATGTCACCCTGGTCCTTCCTTTCATTAAACTAGACATACCCAATTCCAGCAACCATTCTTCATATGTTTTAACCTCCAGTCCCCTAAACATCTTTGTTCCTCTTTTCTGCACTCTGCAAGTAAAATCAATAGCAAAAGGATTGACGGCCAGGTGACCTCCATTTCATGACTCACCAGAGAAAAAATTTGCTGGAGGGTATTACGCTGAAATTGTAAATTGATCGTATAGCTTTCCTGGCCGAAATCACTCCACCAATGACATAATGGCCTGGCTTGAAATGATTTCTCCAGAATTTTCCATGTTCTTTTAAAGTCAAGGGGCATTTTCTCTGCGGCATCTCCCAGGATACCCGGGCAAGCAATAGCAGAAAAAGGAGAATCATTGTGCATTTCTTACATAGCCACTGGCTCATCCAAACCATTTTTAAAAAGATCAGATGGAGCTCAATTCTGAGGCTTGGATGACTTTCCTGATTAAAAGGAAACCCAAGCAAAGCTTTACGTCTGAAGGAGATCTTAGAGGCAAAACCTTCTTCATGTGTCCTCGTCTTCAGTTTCAACTCTCAGTGGTCCAGGAGGCATATATGATGATATGCCTTCAGACCTGAAGGTAAGACGTTACCCATAATTCCATTGTTCTGATGTTTGTTTCAAAGTCAATCTTGGGGGAAATCCCTAGAGATTCATTATGAAGGCAAAGTAAATTACCTGTGAAGTTCCGAGATGATGTAATAATTAATTTATGAGCCTCAAGACAAAGTTCAAAAGAAATCCAATCATTTATTAGGATCAACATTCTGGCATGGAGTCCTGCGGAGCCAAAACTGCTTTCGCCTAATTGCGTTTAAACTTTACCCCTATATCCCCTCCCTTCTGTCCTGTGTCATAACTCATATTCTCCAACTAGGCTGTAGACATGAGATCTGACTCCGGCCGAAGGCATGCATGGAATTCCCCCCCCCTCCATGCCAGCCTGATAATCGTCATGGCAACGCTTTAGAAGTTGACATCACCATTATTTTGAAATGCTCCGCTTTGAAACAGAATAAAATGTCTCTAAAACACAAAGCTGGCTTACGGGAACTTTTTTTTTTAAAAAAAATAATTGTCACCTTCTTCAACAGAGTTTGAGAATTCTATCTTCTACAACCTGCAGTTCAGAAAGGATGCCAGCATACCAATAAAGGAGATTATTTGTAGCTCAGAGTTGAAGTGAACTTTGGTGCTCTCTGAGCTTGGGAGTTTGCAGACGTTTCATTATCCAAACTAGGGAACATCTTCACTGTCAAGAGTTTGTTGCAGCAATCACATCCAGAAAGCACACACAGGTAACTGATTCAGCAGGATTCATTAACTTATTTATATACATAATAACACATGAAGTAAGTATACAATACCAAAATGTTTTCCAATGTGGTAGAAAATACAAGCAAACACAGGCAGAGGAGAGAACAGTTTCAGATTCAGTTCAGAGCAGCAGACTAGTTTTGAGCTCAGCACAGACTCAGAGCTACACCTAACCCACGACCAGGCTCCTTACTGTCTCCTTGTTGCTCACACAGCAAATACTGTTTCAGTTTCCAAACAGCCCTCATTGGCTGACCCAGTTGCCATGTCTCTTCATTGGTTGACCTTATTACTAAGCCCTATTCCAGTTCTTGAACATATCTACACTGACAATCACTGCTAGTGCTGATGATGATGACTATTACCTAGTTTGGGTATTGAAATATCTGCAAGAAGACAACCAAATCCTGAGGACCCACAACACCAGAGCACCATATAACAACAGTTCTCTTCCTTCCTTCACAGCCAATTGCACTGGGTATTGAAGAATTCAGAGTTTGCTCACAAGACCCCCTCCCATGATTCAATCCTCTCTCCTAGCCTGTTCAAACATCTACCCAAAACCATTGGATGAGGTCATCTGCCAGTTTGGAGTATGGTATTGTCACTTATAGGGACACGGTGGCTCAGTGGCTAAGATGCTGAGCTTGTTGATCAGTAGATCAGTGGTTCGAATCCCTGGCACCATGTAATGGAGTGAGCTCCTGTTTCTTGTCCCTTCTGCCAACCTAACAGTTCAAAGCACATTAAAAATGCAAGTAGAAAAATAGGAACTACCTGTGGTGGGAAGGTAACAATGCTCCATGCACCTTCGGCATTTAGTCCATGCCAGCCACATGACCATGAAGATGTCTTTGGACAGTGCTGGCTCTTCAGATTTGAAATGAGTTGAGCACACACACCCCTAGAGTCAGGAACAACTAGCACATATGTGGAAGGGGAAGCTTCACCTTTACCTTATTGTCACTATAGTGATGACATTTAATTACAATGTTAATTAAAACCCCAGGCCATCCAAGTGAGACTGTCAAAACTCTGTTTCAGGGCCTGGAGGGTGTTTAGCCTTGGATGAAACCAACCCTCGCAACTCAGAAATCTCTGTCCTATCAAAACCAAGTACCTATGATTGTTGGGACCACCTAGGGTTGGTTGTTTTCCAGCCTTACTTCTGGATGGGGTTGCAGTTCCCCAATCAAAAGTAGTGTGCAACTCAGGGATCTTCTCGGACTCAGTAGTCATATGGGATGGCCACAGTCTTCTTATGTGCACATCCTGCCTTCCATTTGAATGTAATCATTTAGAAATGAACGATGGGAAGAATGGTACATTCTTGACATTGTTGTCACAAAATATAACAACTATCAAATGTCAGTCCTATTAACCTATTCCTATACAAGAAATCTATGAGGTCAAGTATCTCAGGGGTCCCACCCCCAGTCTGTGGACTGGCACCAGGCTGTGGCATGCCAGAAATTGGGCCCTGCAAACAACTGAAGCTCCATCCACGGGATGTGGGCAGCACATGAAACCACTCCCCTTCTGGTTCAAGGAAAATCCATTTTCCATGGAACCAGTCCCTGGTGCCCAAAAAGTTGGGGGCCACTGAAGTATCCTAAAATGCCATGTACTTCAGAGTCAAGGTTACAACAGATGCCCTAATTAACTCATGTGTCAGGCCTGCAGACATCTTTCCTTTTGGGTCTTTGGCCTACCACACTTTCTATTATTCTGCTCTGCATTTTCTATTGTGGGAAAACGGGAGGGGGGATTGTACCAAGTTACATACTCTGTAGCCATAACAAAATTCTTTCTAGAAAGCCAAGGTCATCCTTTATCTCTGCACTTCCTCACCTGAGCAGAATTAGATGGGTGGAACTGCCAACATGGCAGTGGGAGATTGGACCATGTGATGGACTTGTGGGTATGGGGGCAATATCTTGAACTTTCAACTGGGTGGGGCAAACTGGGAAGTTTTCAGATTCGGGTTTTCCCAGATGTGCCAACATGGCTCTCTTAATAAATTGGAGCTTTGAGCAATACTTTGCCTTGGACTCTGATTTACTTTTGGATGTTATTTGGAACCCTGACATCATGAGTCTCGAGCCAAGTTTCAAAAGGAAACCAGTCATTTATTAGCAGCGACATGTCGGTATCTACTCAGTGTGAGGTCACCTTTACTGCACGCAACTTATGGCAGAACTTTGCCCCTGTTTCCTCCCTCCCCTCAGTCTGTGTCATAAATCATATTATCCAACGAGGTACTCCAGCAAGCCTGCTGTGGTAATCTGAGATCCCACCATGGATGAAGGTATGTGGGGAATGTGTTTCCACTCATGGCAACTGAATAGCCGACATAGAGTGCTTTGCGAGTTAACATATTCTCTATGTTGAAAAGGCAGCTAAACTTTTTCCCTACAGGAAAAAAAAACATTGACTGTCTGTTTTTTAACATTTTGAATTTGGATTGTACATGGGGTTTTATAATTAGGGTATTTTAATGGTTTTTAATTGTCTATGTATTGTATCTGTTAACCTCCTCCGTACATGTGTGTCTTTGTATTTATGTATGTCATGGGTTTATGTAAATGTTATATGTTTTTTACTCCATTGTACGCCGCCCCGAGTCCTATTCGGAAAGGGAGCGGCTAATAAATTTAAATTGATGATGATGATGAGAAGCCACATCTGGGAACTTTGGAAACATGTTTTCTTGGTCGCCACCTATATGGCAATTCAGGACATCCTGAGATTTTAAAAATGATAATAATTTGCTTTGTCTCCTTTACAAATCTCCCAGGGTTTGACCTGCTTAGAACAGAGTGGAATAACAGCATGGTGTGTTGGCCTCAAACCTTAAAGAACAATCTTTACATGCCTTCAGTGAGATTTAGAGCTGAAGCTAAGGCACATGAGAAAGATTGCTTTCCTAAGATCCCATTTCAAAAGACCACAAGTCTCCTGGATTCCCTTTGCATCAAAAAAAAAAATCCACCCAACTATCAGACCTGGACAAAAACTCATCTTCTTTATAATTGAGCAGGGGGTTGGACAAGGAAACCTCCAAGATCCCTTCCAACTCTGTTATTCTGTTGTATCTGTTCTATCTGCTTGAAAGGAGAGAGTGGCTGACAGAAGAAGAATGATTCTCCTTTTTGTGTCCCTGCTTCCCCAGATAAGCTGTGAGATGCAGAAGGCAAAATGCTCTTTAGTTTCATCCCACCATTTCGAACGAAGCTGGAAAACGTATATCAGGCCAGGCGACTGCCTTATTGGTGGGGTCATCACAGCAAGAAAAGCTCTGTGTCCCCTTTACAGCTTCAAGGTCACTCCCTCCAAACAACATTTCCTCTGGTCAGTCAATACGTTCCCCAGAATAGAATCAAATTTCTCTGCTTGGGGATGAAGATGATAGTTTATTTACAGCTGATTTTTTTAAAAATTATTATTATCGCTCATTTTCTTTGGCCTCCTCTCATGTGGTCCCTCCTAAATTGGGATGTATTCAGGACCCACTTTGTTGGCTATATTAACATGAACTGTTTCCTGACAGTTGGTCAACCAGTCAAGGCTCTCGTCTCCTGTGTATATTTATTTGGGGTGTTTCTATTGCTTTAAAATGCTTTTTAGTATTGTGGTTGTAATATATATAGACTTGAAAGCCTCCCAAGACCCTTGATTGAGATGGGCAGCTATAAAAATTGAATAAATAAATAAATAGTTTTACTTGGCAACCATATATATTTATTTTGCATTGTTTTGATGGTTTTATGTTTTGGGGATGTATGCCAACCAGAGTCACTTCTTGAGATGAGCAGCTATAGAAAGAAAAAGAAAGAAAGAAAGAAAGAAAGAAAGAAAGAAAGAAAGAAAGAAAGAAAGAAAGAAAGAGGGAGGGAGGGAGGGAGGGAGGGTGGAGGAAGGAAGGAAGGAAGGAAGGAAGGAAGGAAGGAAGGAAGGAAGGAAGGAAGGAAGGAAGGAAGGAGGTTGGAATTCTCTGGAAATTGGCCCCAGGGCCAAAATGGTGGTTTCTTATTTCATTTGGTTTTATTTTCAACCTCCAAAACTCATATTGATAACTTCCCCTGGCCTTTTATGTATGTAGTAGTTCTACACTTCGTTTATGTGGTCTGAAACATGACCTTCTCACACTTTTCCGAACTTGGAAATGAAGGAAGATGTTTGGGTTATTTTTTTCAGACACAGGCATAGGAGGGCTTGCAGGAAAAGTAAGAATCACCAGAGGTGGGAGAGGAATGGAATTGGTAAGGAACGTAGTTAGGAGGCTCTGGTTAACTTTTTAAAAAATGAGATACCATCTCAATTCTGATATTCAAATTTTGTGAGGAGAAACCCAAACACAGCTAACTTTCCACCTAACTATGATTGTTAGTGTAGATCGGGTGAGAGGAATTGGGGGATAAAAACACGGTCATGGAAGGAGTGGTCAGTAGTGAGCAAATTTCGCTTTCAGCTTTTGCAAACTGATCTGGATCAGTCTTTGAAAATTAAAGCAATTTTCATGGAGGAAGATAGATATGACATCTGTGGATTTCTAATGCCTCAAACATTACTTAAATCAGGAAATGATCAGTGAGCAGGTGGGGTTTTTTTAACTAATAATCTGAAATTCGCCACTTTTGCAAATCTGAAATTATTTAGGATGATACAATTCAATTGAAAATATCTAGATCTCAGAGCTGGTACTGGCTCATTTAATATGTGAATGAATGTGAAACTGCTGTTCTGAAGAAGAAAATAATATTATAAACTGCAGATACAGTTATTGTTGGAAACTAAAAATCTTTTTTTTTTGAAAACTTCAATTTTATTTGCTTGCTAATGTTTTAGTTCAAATAGTGAGCAGTGAGGTATCCCTGGCTCGGTCTTAGGCCCAGTACTCTTCAATATCTTCATCAAGGGCTTAGATGACGAGATAGAAGAGGAACTCATTAAACTTGCAGGTGACACCAAGCTAGCAGGAATAGTCAACGCCCCAGAAGACAAACCCAAAAGACAGAAGGGTCTTAACAGACTTGAACACTGGGCCCTATCTAATAAAATGCAATTCAATGTAGACAAAAGTAAAGTCTTATACTGAAGCAAGAAAAGGCAAATACACTATCTAGGGGAGACATGATAGCAGTGTTCCAATATCTCAGGGGCTGCCACAAAGAAGAGGGAGTCGAACTATTCTCCAAAGCACCTGAGGGTAGAACAAGAAGCAATGGGGGGAAACTAATCAAGGAGAGAAGCAACTTAGAACTGAGGAGAAACTTCCTGACAGTTAGAGCAATTAATCAGTGGAACAGAAGTTGCCTCCAGAAGTTGTGAATGCCCCAACACTGGAAGTCTTTAAGAAGATCCTGGATAGCCATTTGTCTGAAACGGTATAGGGTGTCCTGCCTAGGCAGGGGGTTGGACTAGAAGACCTCCAAGGTCCCTTCCAACTCTGCTATTGTATTGTATTATTGTATTGTAAATGTAGAATAGGTGGCACCTAGCTCAACAGTAGTAACTGTAAGAGGCATCTTGATGGACGATCACTTGACTATGAGCCAGCAGTGTGCAGCAGCTGCCAAAAAAACAACAGCACAGTCCTAGACTGTATTAATAGAGGGATAAAATCACAATCATGTGAAGTGTTAATGCCACTTATAATGCCTCGATAAGACCACCCTTAGAATATTGCATCCAGTTTTGGTCATCACAATATGAAAAAGATGTTGAGGCTCTAGAAAGAGTGCAGAGAAGAGCAACAAAGATGATTAGGGGACCGAAGGCTAAAACATATGAACAACAATTGCAGAAATTGGGTATGTCTAATTTAATGAAAAGACGGACTAGGGGAGACATGATAGCAGTTTTCCAATATCACAGGTGTTGCCACAAAGAAGAGGGAATCAAACTATTCTCCAAGGCACCTGAAAGCAGGACAAGAAGCAATGGGTGGAAACTAATCAAGGAGAGAACCAATCTAGAACTAAAGAGAAATTTCCTGACAGAGCAATTAGTCAGTGAAATGACTTGTCTGCAGAAGTTGTGGGTGCTCCAACATTAGAGATTGGACAATCAATTGTCTGAATTGGTATAGGGTTTCCTGCTTGTGCCAGGAGTTGGACTAGAAGACCTCCAAAGTCCCTTCCAACACTTTTATTTTATTATTTTTAGGAAGACATATAGAATTTTTTTCTATTGCTTACTTCTTAGTTAAGATCAGTGTTTCTCAACCTTGGCTAGTTCACTGGGGGGGCGGGGTTATGCTCACCTACCACTCAAATTTGTAAGAAGAGATCATCAGAAATTAGTTCATTGTTTTAACTTTTCCTTTTTTAAATAGTGAACTTTTCCTTTTTTAAAATAGTGCATGAAACATTGTAGCCTATATAACCATGGTGGGGGTGATCTCACACATTTTCATTGATTTCTATCACATCATATTGGCTTTCCTGAATTAAAATCTTTATTTTCCCTTCTTTATGCCAAGAAAGCAAGAAATGACCAATATTGTTGTATGTAAGTACAACGACAATAAAGATTATACTTAGAAATGATTATAGTGCTGTTCTTAAATGTGTAATGCGAGGTACATAATCCATTTTGCAGGCATAAAGCACTAAATGCATGGTACCTCTTGTCCTTCCTGATTTCTGTTGGGAAGATCAATGAGAATTCTGTGATCTTACCCAACATCTCCCTGGGTTACGATCTCCATGATAGTCATTTCAATGCAAAAATGAACGCTGAAGCCATGGTGGATCGACTTTCTGCTGGGGAGGCAAATATTCCAAACTACAAATGCGGAAGACAGAAAAATCTCCTGGCTGTCCTTGAAGGGACGGATTCTGACCTCTCCCAACACATAGCAACCATGCTGGACATCTACAAAATCCCACAGGTAAGCCTATAAAGTTAGGGATTCAAACATTTGGTTTGGTTGATTTCTACTCTGGAATTTCCCAGAATATTCAACAAATGGACAGAAGATGATTAAGTAGAGACATTGAATGTTTTCTGTAAGTGTGTGATATACAATTTTATAGAAGCAACATATATGATACCATATAGCAATATCATAGATAATGACATAAGGCTAAGGGCACTGAACCCCAATCTGAATTCTTTGGTGAGCAGTAAGTCTCTGAGATAGCTTCCCTCTTAGAAAGGTTATGAACTGTGCTGAAATGGACAAACTAACTAAAGAAATTCAGGGAAAAGAAGAATCAGAATTCTACCAGATATGGGATAAATGGTATAGGTGGATGGAGGAAAGAAACAAGAATCAATGAAGGAATGTAACAAAACTCAAAAATAATAGTTATGAGTAAAACAAGAGAGTTATGAATGGTGAAACGCAAATGAAATACAATTGAATGGGGGGAAAAAATTAATAAAAATAAAAATAAAAACTTAGTTAATTTTTGGTGATTAATAAGTAGAACTTTGTAGATGCTTATAGAATGTTTTTGTTTTTAAAATACAATACAATACAATACAATACAATACAATAGTAGAGTTGGAAGGGACCTTGGAGGCCTTCTAGTCCAACCCCCTGCCTAGGCAGGAAACCCTATACCGTTTCAGACAAATGGCTATCCAGGATCTTCTTAAAGACTTCCAGTGTTGGGGCATTCACAACTTCTGGAGGCAAGCTGTTCCATTGATTAATTGTTCTAACTGTCAGGAAATGTTTATTCGTTAACAGATAACCCATCATAACAATAATAATGAAATAATAACTCTAACTGGTAAAAACAATTTGGATATAAACTATAATATGGGGCCGGGGGAAAAGATTTATTAATTTTATTAATATTTTTTTTTGTTTCGATTTTGTTATAAAGATGTAATCTCTCCTGGGTACTTATAAATTCTAGTAATAAATTTTTGTCTAGATTTATTATAATATAAATATAAATGATTCTAGACAAAAGCACGTTTAAACAAATATAGTTAAATGAGAATGATGGTATATTGATGGTATAAAGATTTTTGATTTAAAATGTACAATTCAATATGAATGAAATATAAAGAATGATTGTAGTAATGCACGAAATTTATTTGTAAACAATTGACATGCTTCCTGGAAGATGTAATGAAGAATGTTTTTGTGTGTGTTTTTTGTTTAATTAAAACAATAAAAAAATGTTTGTACAAAAAAAAAAGAAATGTTGTCAACCAGATGATCATGGCACATTCATGGCTATATATGAAAGAAAAGTCTTTGATAGCTCATGGCTGTCCTTAAGAAATGTATTTATTTATTTTATTTATTTAGTTTGTCAAACATGTAGAAGATAACAGGTATAAGAATAAAGTATGGACATGAACAAAGGAAATGAATACAAATAAATGGGGACAGTAGGACAGGAATGGTAGGCATGCTGGCGCACTTATGCATGCCACCTTACAGACCTCTTAGGAAAGGGGTGAGGTCCACGTTAGACAGTCTGAGGTTAAAGCTGTGGGGGGTTTGAGGATGTAACAAAAGAGTCGGGTAATACATTCCAGGCATTGATCACTCTGTTGCTGAAATCGTATTTTCTGCACTTGAGTTTGGAGTGGTTTACCTTGAGTTTGTATCTATTATTTGCCCTTGTATTATTGCGGTTGAAGCTGAAGTAGTCATGGACAGGTAGGACATTGTAGTAGACAATTCTGTGTACTACGATTAGGTCAGACCATAGTCGGTGTAGTTCTAGGTTATCCAAGCCCAAAACTTCAAGCCTGGTGCGATAAGGAATTCTATTGTGAGCAGAGGAGAGGAGTACTGTTATCAGGAACTCACTCGATTGTATTGTATAAATGAGCAGGTTTCCATTCTGAGTTCTGTTCATTGGTTCTATGAAAGACATTGTGTAAGTGGAATGAATGGGCTGGGAAGTTGCTGTCTCTCAGGAGTGGAAGAATGTTAAAGAATCCTAGCAGTTAAGATGCTAGGATCTTCTGTCGATCAGAAGCTTGGCAGTTCAAGTACTGCACGACAGGGTGAGCTCCCATCTTTGCTTTCTTCCAGGAACAGGAGAAAGTTAAAGAATTCTAGCAATTAAGATGCTCGGCTTGTCAACCAGAAGGTTTATAATTCAAGACCCAAGTACCATACAACAGGGTGAGCTCCTGTTCTGACCAAACTCCTGTCAACCTAGCAGTTCAAAAACTGATGTGGTCTGCCAGTGGCCTGCAGAGCTTGCAGCAGAGTTAGACAGCAAGGAAGTTGGGGAGGAAAATTGGCCAGTCCTGGGGAATGTTTGGATGAGGGCTCTGCATCAGAGGCAGAAAGGGGGCCAGTCAGACAGCAGCAAGGCAGAGGAATAGGCTCTTCCTGTTCCCAGTGCATGCAAACACAGTGCTGCCAGAAGGCAAGAACAGTCAAGACAGAATGGACAACTTGGGAGTAAATTTTGGAGGTGATTGGCCCCTCCCATAGGACATAAAAAAGGAGCAAAGGCACATGAGCCTTTGCAGGAAGCAACTTGGTTCATGCTGGTCAGTTTACCTTCTGAAAATATGTTTGGACTCTCTGCTCCGTGTGGCCTTGCCCAGCTATTTGCCAATTAAGTCTTTGGCAGCGTTTTCAAAGAAGATAAAGGTAGTTGCTTATCAGCCTTATTATTATTATTATTATTTCTTAGCACTTATAGACCGCCCCCTCTCCCAGAAGGGACTCGGGGCGGTGTACAGTCCATATCAAAAACATCATAAATAACTATCAAATTTAAACAATTAAAATTATCAAGTGAATAGATACATAAATAAGAGGAGGATAAAAAGATATACCGAACTGTATTGCTAAGTAAATAATTTAAAATATACAGAATTTAAAACCCCAATGTCCTATAAAATTAAGCCCCCTAAAAAACCAGTAAGAAATATATATGCCAGGAGGCAGACGTTAAAAATTATGCCAGGCCAGCCAGTCGGAACAGGTGTGTCTTCAGTTTCTGCCGGAAGGAGCGGAAGTCAGTGGTGGTTCTAATGTCGGGGGGAAGGTCATTCCAGAGGGTTGGGCCCATCACAGAGAAGGCCCTACTCCTTGGTGTCGCCCGTTGGCAATGCCTAGTGGATGGCACCAGGAGAAGCCCCTCCCGGTGAGAGCGAATTGGCCACAGGGATGTGTGTGGGAGGATGCGATCCCGCAGGTAGCTAGGCCCTATGCCATGGAGCGCTTTAAAGATGGTGGTCAAAACCTTGAAACGCACCCAAAAGACCACAGGTAGCCAGTGCAGCTCGCGCAGGAGCGGTGTTACGTGGGAGTACCTAGTACTCCCCATGACTGCCCGCGCGTCCCAAGGGAAGCCCCATGTAGAGAGCATTACAGTAGTCCAGGTGAGACGTCACCAGTGCATGAGTGACCGTGCGTAGGGCATCCCGGTCCAGAAAGGGGCGCAATTGGCGCACCAGGCGAACCTGGTGGAACGCCCCCCTTGCCACGGCTGCCACATGGTCGTCCATTGACAGCCGGGCATCTAGGAGGACGCCCAAATTGCGCGCCCGTTCCACAGGGGGCAGTTGTTCGCCCCCTATGGCCAGCGTTGGAGTCAGCTGACTGAACCGAGGTGCCGGTAGCCACAGCCACTCAGTCTTGGAGGGGTTGAGTTTGAGTCTGTTGTCCCCCATCCAGACCCCGACGGCTTCCAAACACCGGGACATCACTTCGACAGCCTCGCTGGGGTGATTTGGGGTTGAAACGTACAGCTGAGTATCATCAGCGTACAGATGGTACAAATCAGCCTTGTCCTGAAGGACTTTGGCAGCCGGCTGTAGAATTCTTTACTCCTATTTGGAACTCATTACGGACTGTGAATGAATATAATTCACAGTCTTTGAAATAAAAAGAGGGGTTTTGGACTCAATCGTGTGTGTTTTACTGTATCAGGAAGCCTAGGTCAGAACAAAAGCATGGAAATGCAAGTAGATAAATAGGTACCATTTCAATGGGAAGGTAACTGTGTTCAGTGCACCTCAACATATAGTTATGTTGGCTATGACCACAGAAGTGTCTTCAACAATGCTGGCTCCCTCAGCTAAGGAATGGAGAAGATCAGCACCCCCTAGAGTTGGACATAACTAGAGAGAGGAAATGCTTTACCTTTATATGGCTGATATCCTACTTTTTCTAATGCAGGAATGTTCACTTCATCAGGAGAACATTCTATCAGGAAAATAAATCACCTATAACTGACTAATATGTTAAACTATATAACTTATTGAAAGTTTAGAAATATACAATGGAAAATAGTTGTTGTTTTTTAATTATATATCAACTTTTCTTTCTTATAGTCTATTGTGGTACAAGGAATCTTTATTTTCTACAAAGGATCTTCCTTAACATAGGTGGAATCCCTCTTCCTCATTTTGGCCATTATTTTCCAATTATAATTAGGAGTGATAAAATACAAAATCTGATTTCCTTGGTTATTACCAATGGCTTCCATTTTTCTGCAGATCTCTTATGCATTTGTTTCTGATGATATGAACGATAAAACCCGTTTTCCTTTTTTCTACCGGATGCTTCCAAAAGAAAGAATCTTATACACAGGGATTGTTAAAGTGATCCAGTATTTTGGATGGACATCAGTGGCTCTCGTGGCTGCCGAAACTGACAACAGAGAAAAGTTCTTGAAAATTTTAACTCCTTTACTCATACAGAATAGCATTTGTCCTCTTTTCTCACAAAGTTTATCAGGATTCAGTATGAATCTGTTTAACCTCCAAGCTGATCTATTCTTGAAATGGAGACAAGTCAACGTGTTTATTTATTATGCGGAATATATGTTGCAAACTCACTATTTCTATGGAATAAGTATGATAGATCAACTATTTCAACAGCTTTTAAAATCTTCTTCAGGGAAAATCTGGATAGCAACAGCCATGTGGGATCTCACTTTGACTTTGAGGTATAACACTTTCCACTATGTGGACAGTATTTTCACCTTCTCCATCCAGAACAAGAACCGGATAAAATACGAGAACATTCACTCCCTTTCCTTTTTAACCACTGAGTTGGCCAGCAAAGCTTTCTCGTGTTCATTTCAAAAGCATCCCTTTGCTGTTAAAGGCTGGGTTAGGTGCAAGGAGAAAGATCAGGAAATTTTAGCACAGAAGGACATTGAAGAAATCCTTTCTCTCAACAGCCATCACATTCACAACTCCATCTATGCTCTGGCACGAGTGCTAAGTGCTGCCTATGTCTCCAGATCCAAGTGGAGAACACTGAAGGAAGGTAGAAAACCCTTGGACCTCCAAAAGCTACAACCTTGGCAGGTAAAAGGCTTTTGCAAGACCATACTTAAATACTGCATCCAGTTTTGGTCACCATATTATAAAAAAGATGTAGAGAGACTCTAGAAAAAGAGAAGGGCAACAGGGATGATTAGAGGGCTGAAGGCTAAAACATATGAAAAACAATTGGAGGAATTGGGCATGTCTAGTCTAGTGAAAAGAAAGATTGGGAGTGATGCTAGCAGTGTTTCCATATTTAAAAGGCTGCCACAAAGAATAGGGAGTCGACCTATTCTCCAAAGCACCAGAAGGCAAGACAAGAAGCCATGGATGGAAACTAACCAAGCAGCCTAGAACTAAGGAGACATTTCTTAACACTGAGATCAGTTAACCAGTGGAATGACTTGCCTTCAGAAGTTGTGGGTGCTCCATCGCTAGAGACCTTTAAGAAAAAACTGCATACCCAATGGGTCTCCTGCTTGAACAGGGAGTTGGACTACAAGACCTCCAAAGCCCCTTCCAATCTTGTTATTCTGAATCAGATACGTATTTATTTATTTATATTACTAATTTGTCAAACATGTACAGGATAGCAGGTATAAATATGAACATGGACATGAACAAAGAAAAGGAATACAAGAACATGGGAACAGTAGGACAGGGACAGTAGGCACGCTGGTGCACTTATGCACGCCCCCTTTATGGACCTCTTAGAAATAGGGTGAGGTCCACAGTAGACAGTAATGGGAATGATCTCTTCCTGGCTTCTGGGGGGCCTCTGGGAGGTTTGGCAGTTTTTGCCCTCCACAGGGTCCAGGAAACCCTCAGAGCCTGGGGAGGGCAAAAAATCAGCCCAACAGGCCTACCAGAAATTCAGAAGTGATCCGTTTCCAGCTTCCAGATGGGGGCCAGGGGAGGCCATTTTTGCCCTCCCCAGGCTTCAGGAAAGCCTCCAGAGGGCCTCTGGAAACCGGAAACAGATCATTTCCAAACTTCCGGTAGGCTGTTTGGGCCTGTTTTTCACCCTGCCCAGGCTCTAGAGGCTTTCCTGGAGCCTGGGGAGGGTGAAAACGGCCCCCCACAGCCCCCCAGAGGAAATACCAAGCTCAGCTTGGAGGTGAGCAGTGTGGCGCACATGCACACATGGGGGTGTGCTTTGCACTATGGGTGTGTGAGCTCGCATTTTTTGCACCCAACAACAAAAAGGTTAGCCTGCTGAAGGCTAAACAGAATTTGAAAAGAAGTTAAGATGTTTCCAGGTCCTTCCAGGAAAGTGTCATCAATGTTTCTATGACAGTGGTTCTCAACCTGTGGGCCACAAACCCCTGGGATGTCGCGATGTCATTACAGTGCTTCTGCAAAGGCTTAACAAAATGTTATGAGTTAAGTCTTGTGGGTCTGTAGCCATAAAAGGTATTTAAAGGTGGTCTGTGGTGGGGAAAAGGTTAAGAACCACTGGTCTGTGAAATAACCAAGGACAGGGCTTGACTTGACTTCAAGGCAAGGTTTTTACTCTTCTAGTGAGCCATAAGATCCAAGCTTCAGGATGGCATCTCTAAGATCAAAACCACCATTTCTGCAGGAATTTTACAATCACCTCCACTTACGTTGCTTTGATGATGTTGTTCTTCCTACCATTCCAGGTTCACCCCTTCCTCCAAGCGCCCCAGTTTCGCAACAGTGTCATGGATGGGGTGTATCTGGACCAGAATGGAGAGCTGGCAGCTGACTTTGACCTTATGAACTGGCTAAAGTTTCCCAATAGGTCTCTAGTCAGAGTGAAATTTGGAAGTTTCACAAGAGAGAGAACTCAGGAGCCCAAGTTTATCATTGACCAGGATGCCATTATTTGGCCGAAATGGTTTAACAAGGGGGGGGGGAATTCATTCAGAAAACTTCTATTTTGGGTCACCACTCTTCCAAAACCTATAATAGATTACCCGTAGAGTGTCTTTCAAACAGTCTTTAAAAGTTTACAAAGTTTCAGTGTACAAGTAGTCCTCAACTTACAACCACATTTGAGCTCAAAATTTCTCTTGCTAAGCAAGACAATTGTTAACTAAGGCTGGGCCGTGTACATTCAGTGAATCACTGCCGTTGTTAAGTTAGTAATGTCAATGTTCTGACAGATGTCTTATTAATTCATGAGTCTTGAGCCAAGTTTCAAAAGAAAACTAGTTATTTATTAGGAGCAGCATGTCGGCAGCTACTCGAGTGAGGTCAACTCTGTGGCATATAGTTTATGGTTCAACTTTGACCTTCTTTTCCCCCCGCCTCCTCTCAGTCTGTGTCATAAATCACATTTTTCAACAAGGCCCTCCCCAGGCTGTAGAGGTCCATGCCTCACAGGCCGACTTTGGACATCTGAGATGCGCTCCTGGAAGAAGGTATGCATGGAATGTGCTACCCCTTTCCTGCCTATGGCAACTTGAGAGCAGACTAGGAATGTAACCCGATTGTTAAGTTAATCTGGCTTCTGCATTGTTTGTCAGAAGGTCACAAAAAATGATCACATGGAAAGGAGCTGACATCGTGATGATACGGATGTGCGATCTCGAAGCTCCGAGATCGCAGGCGATACTTTTACCAGTGGGTGGTCCATCTGGACCTAAACTGTCCCGAAGAGACAGTGACAGGGAATAGTACGTCTTGCTGATCACAGGGACATCGCAAAGTCCCTGATTGATCCAAGAGAATCTCTTCTAGCCAGCGATAGAAGCGCAGCCCCAAGCTGCTGAAGTCAGGACAGCTCCGCAACCAGAGGAAAGCAGAATGAGAAAGTGTGTCCATCTGGTGAGGAAATTTTATTTTTACAAAAGGGACTGCCCAAAAAAGATTAAAACCAAATCAACTTGTAAAGAAAAGAAAAGAAAAAAAAGAAGTGGCAAATTTAAGCTATTTTGGACAGTGTGTTATCCTTTTTTTAAAATTGTCTTCTATGGATGGAAGTTTTGCAAACACTTCCTACTTTTTAAATGGAAGTATTGGCTTTTCCTCTACTACTTTTTTTTACCTATAGGTTAAATCTTTTTTTTTCCACAATACCGGCTTGGATGGTGCTTTTTTTTCTTTTTATTTTGTTCTATTTAAGAGCCATGTTTCTTTTAAGCTTGGAATATAAATATAAAGTTTATAAATTGGACAATAACACGATACCAAGAAGAAACCATAACATTACAACAGATTATGTTTGAAATTCAAAAATTATTAGAAACATCAGAGAGAATTTAGAAGAAATTGGAAAATATAGACCGTAATATAGCAAAATTTGATGAAATTGAAGATAGCCAGCTAATGGAAAAAGTGGAGGTTAGAGTCTCAAAAACCCAAGGGAAAAATGAACAAAGGGGCAAGATAACTGTGGATATTGACAGTGATCTGTACGTAATTGGAAATGGGAAAAATGGAACATGGAAAGGGAAGTGAGATGGAAAGGAGCTCTACCCCAGATTTCAAGGTATAGAAGGAGAAAAAAGAGAAGAATTGATGGATTTAAGGAGAGGAACTTTGACAAAAGCACTATTGATAATCAAAGATAAGCTGATTAAAGAAGCTGATGGAGGGTTTTGAGAATTTATAAGACATGCAACAAGCAACAAGGTGCGAAGAGAAGTCCACACAAAGTTGATTAAGGAAATAACAGAAGATTAATCCCACATAAGGCAAAAGAAATAAGACTGTACTACTACTGGAAAGACACAGGTTGAGACATGAAAACTATTAACAAAATACTAGCTAAGTAGTTAAAATTAGAGCATTATGTTAAAAATGAAGTGATAATGGATATAGCTAGATAGATAATTGATAATGATATAATGTATACATATGTATTGGTTTGACAAGAGAAAATTTGGTATACATTTTTAAATGGTGACCATGAAAGGAAGTTTAGAAATTTTGTTATGTATGAAAGCCTATAATATTGAAATTGGATTGATCAGGGATGTAGTTAGATAAATAATTGATAATGATATAATGTATACATATATATTGGTTCAACAAGAGGAAATTTGGTATAAATTTTAAATGGTGACCATGAAAGGAAGTTTTGAAACTTTGTTATGTATGAAAGCCTATAATATTGAAATTGGATATAAATTATAAACAGTGATTAAGAAAGGAGGTTTAGAAACTTTGTTATCAAACATAATTAATTTTTATTTAGAACGTTTCGCAAAGATAGAATGTTGTTGGATGATATTGAAAATAGACAATGGAATGCCATTATGTGGTTTTGCTTTGAATTTTGGAATATTTGTTATAAAGGGATGTTAAAACAACTATAGTTATATGAAGGATGAGGTATGATGATAGTAATATATCTAAATATATTTGATGTAAAATATATAATTTGATATAAATTATAGGTGATGACTGTGGAAGGGATGCATGAAAGTGTTTTGTAACCAATTGACACACTTTTTACAATTTGTAATGGAATATGTTTTTATGGTGTTTGTTGTGTCTTGCTTGTTTGTGTCTATTCAAAAAATTAAAAAAAATAATTTTAAAAAATGATCACATGACCTTGAGACACAATGGTCATAAATATGGACTTGAGAACAAGCATCTGAATGTTGATCATGTGACAATTGGGATGTGGCAGTGATTGTAAGTGTGAGAAAATGGTCATATATCACTTTTTTCAGTGCCACTAAATGAATGATTATAAGTCAAGGACTGCCTGAATTCTCCAAGAATCTCTCCTGCACTATATGCCATCATGTTCCATTGTTTGAACCTAATTCAGGGGCTTTGAGCCACAGAGACTCAGTGGTTAGAATCAGTGGTCGGTTGCTTGAACCGGTGGTAGCAGTGGCGGGAGGCTCTGCCCACTGCCTGGACACGAGCCCGAACCGATAGTAAAAATATTTGCAACCCACCACTGGTTAGAATGCAGTACTGCAGGCTACTTCTGCTGACTGCCAGCTGCGTGCAATTTGACAGTTCAAATCTCACCAGACTCAGCCTTCCATCCTTCCAAGGTGGGTAAAATGAGGACCCAAATTGTTGGGGGCAATAGTCTAAGCGCTGTTGTCATTTTATTTGGATTCCCATTTCAATGCTACCATTTTTTTTGTTCCATCATTGCCACACTTTACACACTGAGCAGAGAACTACCTGTCCAAAGCTGAAGAAGCTTCTTGGATGAGAAGTGAAATGTCTTCAAAGAAAAACCAATTACCTCTTGAAAAAAGAAAAAAAAGCACCTTTAGGACAACCTTGACCTGGATGACTGAGAATCTCCATAGACACCAGTCCAAAAATCACTACACTATGAAGCTTATAGCACCTCTTTAGCAAAATATGAAACACTTTTTTACAATGAGCAATTCCTAAGATTTTTATCCTACTTAATAGCAATAGCCAGTGGTGCGTTCCGACCAGCAATAGCCAGTGGTGCGTTCCGACCGGTTTGGACCGGTTTGGCCAAACTGGTCGTGGTTTGGTGGCCTGAGTCACTGGAACCAGCAGCAACCCAGGCCTGCCACTTCCCCGAACAGGTTCTCTGGGCGGTGGCATAGGCACTGCCATCTTGTTTTTCAGTTCTGCACATGCACAGAACAATTTAAGTAGCACACGAGCAAACCGGCAGTAGTGCCTGCCAGAATGCACCCCTGGCAATAGCACTTAGACTTCTATGCTGCTTTACAGTGCTTTACAGCCCTCTCTGAGCAGTTTACAGAGTCAGCCTCTTGTCCCCCCAAAATCTGGGTCTGCACTTTACTGACCTCGAAAGAATGGAATGCTGAGTCAACCTTGAGCCAGTGAGAACCGAACTGCAATTCTTCATTCTAACCACTGTGCCACCAAATAACCAAATAACATCTCTGAAGGAACTTTGTTTTGACCAAAGTCAGGTCCCAGATAAGCCACATGGGAGCAATAACATGAAACCTCTCCTTCTAGTCTCAGCCTCTCCCTCATTTTAGAAGATCAGTTACAGGCTTTAATTTAAATCAAGTCTGACCTGTTAGTAAATAACTCTTAGAATCTTTCCAACTTTCCCTCCATAATCCTTCATAAAACTGTATTCCTTGACAATCCCTCTTTTTCGATGTAGAGTCTGCCTCCCTCCAGATGTGTGGACCATTGTCAGCCTGGATTTTTCAAGGTGGGTCAGGAAGGGAAGCCCATTTGCTGCTATGACTGTGTACCCTGTGCAGAAGGCACATTTTCCTCTCAGGAAGGTGGGTGAGTCCAGAATGAAGCAACCTTTCAATGAAAAAGCTAACAATTCTCCTTGTGTGAAGATCTGACCTTTCTGAGTTGATTTCTGAAATACAATACAATACAATACAATAGTAGAGTTGGAAGGGACCTTGGAGGTCTTCTAGTCCAACCCCCTGCCTAGGCAGGAAACCCTATACCATTTCAGACTAATAGCTATCCAACATCTTCTTAAAGACTTCCAGTGTTGGGGCATTCACAACTTCTGGAGGCAAGCTGTTCCACTGATTAATTGTTCTAACCATCAGGAAATTTCTCCTCAGTTCTAAGTTGCTTCTCTCCTTGATTAGTTTCCACCCATTGCTTTTTGTACTACCCTCAGGTGCCTTGGAGAATAGTTGGACTCCCTCTTCTTTGTGGCAACCCCTGAGATATTGGAACACTGCTATCATGTCTCCCCTGGTCCTTCTTTCTATTAAACTAGACATACCCAGTTCCTGTAACCGTTCTTCATATGTTTTAGTCTCCAGTCCCCTAATCATCTTTGTTACTCTTCTCTGCACTCTCTCCAGAGTCTCCACATCTTTTTTACATCGTGGCGAAACATGTTGAATAGAATAGAATAGACCTGGAAGGGATCTTGGAGGTCTTCTAGTCCAGCCCCCTGCTCAAGCTGGAGACCCTATACCAGGGCTGTCAAACTCAAGACCCAGGGTCGGATCAGACCTATGAAGTGCTTAGATCTCGCCCATGGGGACACCCTGGAAACAGCGAAGGATCAGCCTGTGGTGCCTCTGTCAGGAAAATGGAGCTCAGGAGGGCCACATACAGCTCTGCCAAGCTCCATTTTCATTGGTAGAGAGTTGCAGGAGGCCGTCGCAGCCAGAAATGGAGCTTGGGAGTCTGTTTTCGTTGGCAGAGCACTTGGGCCACCAAAGGTACCCCTGACACAAGTGATGTCAAGCTGGCCACACCCACTCTGGCTATGTCCACCCCAGGCCCCCAAGGTCAAACACAAACCTAATGCAGCCCTCAATGAAATCAAGTTTGACACCCCTGCCCTATACCATTTCAGACAAATGATTGTCCAACCTCTTCTTAAAAAGCTCCAGTGATGAAGCACCCCCAACTTTTATTAGCAAGTGGTTCAACTGGTTAGTTGTCCTCAGTGTTAGGAAGTTTGTCCTTAATTTCAGGTTGCTTCTTTTCTTGATTATCCCAAAGGTGCTTTTTCAAAAGGCAATTGGATTGTCTGTTTTTTCTTTGAGGATGTTTTGCTTCTCTGAAGAAGCTTCTGGGGGAAGAAGCAAAACATCTTCAAAGAAAAGCCAGAAAGTCCAGGTGCCTCTTGAAAATGCACCTTTGGGACAACCATGACCTGCATGAATGAGAATCTCCTTGATTAGTTTCCATCTGTTGTTATTTGTCCTGCCCTCTGGTGCTTTGGAAAATAAGTTGACCTCCTCCTTCTTGATGGCGGTCCCTCCAATACTGGAATACTGAAAAATAAGCCAATAGAAATCCAGGTATGGACAAGCATGAGTCCTCCACCAGTGCTAAAGAGCAGAAAAGAGTCCACAGGGGTTTAATAACATTAATCATAGCCCCTGTATTTTCCTTTGGTTTTTCTATTTCTTACCCCCTTCAACATGTTTGGTGCTGACATAGAAAAGACTAGATTGATGGCTGAAGATGATTGGTATTCTTTTCCTTCAGATGCAGAAAATTGTGCCAGATGTCCAGATGATCAGCATCCAAATAAGGAGCGAAATAAATGTCTCCCAAAGAAAATAAATTTCCTGGCTTACAATGAAAATTTGGGAATCATCCTGCATTCTCTTGCACTTTCCATGTCCTTAGCTACTGCATTTGTGTTAGCAATCTTCGTGAAATACCGAGAAACTCCCCTTGTCAAAGCAAACAATCAGAACCTCTCCTACATCCTCCTTGTCTCCCTTCTGCTTTCCTTTGTCATTTCCTTCCTGTTCATTGGCCAGCCAAGGAGAGCCACCTGCCTCCTCCGACAAACAGCCTTCAGCATCATCTTCTCAATTGCTGTGTCTTCTGTCTTGGCCAAAACTATCACAGTTGTGCTGGCCTTCCTGGCTACAAAGCCAGGAAACAGGATGAGGAGATGGCTGGGGAAGAGCTTTACCAACTCCATCATCCTTTGTTCTTCCAGTATTCAGGCGGTCATCTGCAGCATCTGGCTGGTGGTCGCTCCCCCATTTCCTGATTCTGATATCCACTCCCAATCAGGAGAGATTGTGCTTCAGTGCAATGAAGGGTCTCTGGCCATGTTTTATGTTTCTCTTGGATACATGGGCCTCTTGGCCACCATTTGTTTTGTCGTGGCTTTCCTGGCCAGGAACCTCCCTGGGGCATTCAATGAAGCCAAGCTGATCTCCTTCAGCATGCTGATCTTCTGCAGTGTCTGGGTCTCCTTTGTGCCAGCCTACCTGAGCACCAAAGGGAAGTACATGGTGGCTGTGCAGATCTTCTCCATCTTGGCCTCCAGTGCTGGCCTGCTGGGTTGCATCTTCATGCCCAAGTGCTACATTATCTTAATAAGACCAGCTCTGAATACAAAAGAACAGTTAATTGTGAAAACTTAAGTCACTTTGTCTCATGGATGTTCTAAAAAGTCTTGTAATGAAAAATATTTATGTTTAGTCTGGGCTGTAAAATTGCATTCAAATCTAAGACTAGTATTCCAACTCTCACACTATGTTATTTTTTATGTATGGTTACCTCTGCATTTCCTATTTTTATAGCCACATCAAGATAGAGGTTCCCCTCAGACGTATGTGCTAGTCACTCCTGACTCTAGGGGGTGGTGGTCATCTCTATTTCAAAGCCAAAGAACCAGTGCTGCCCGAAGACATCTCCATGGCCATGTGGCCAGCATGACTAAATTGGGTTGCTGGGCTTCATCTCAACCTCCTAGTGTTATATTAAAAACAAAGCTGAGTACAAAGATGCACTTGTATTAATTGTGAAAATATAACACCTCATTCTCATTTTTTGTGATTATTTAAGCTGTTTTAGAAAGACACACATATGCATTTGAAACGTTTTTGATTGGATACCAACCTTATTCCACTTGCTTTGGTTTATTAATGTTATCTGACTGCCCTCCTATCCAATAAAACGCTGAGCTATGAACAAAACAAAAAACACCAAGTCAAGCCCCCCTCTTAAAATTTCACACCAGAACTTCACATACCTGAGATGCAATAAGTAACATCTCTATCTATCAGACGATGAATGTTCATAGACTGGAATAGACATGGTCAGCCAATGGGAACTGTTTGGATAGACATGGTAACAGGTCAGCCAGTGAGGGCTGTTTGGAAACTGAAACAAAAAACACCAAGTCAAGCCCCCTCTTAAAATTTCACACCAGAACTTCACATACCTGAGATGCAATAAGTAACATCTCTATCTATCAGACTATGAATGTTCATAGACTGGAATAGACATGGTCAGCCAATGGGAACTGTTTGGATAGACATGGTAACAGGTCAGCCAGTGAGGGCTGTTTGGAAACTGAAACAGTATTTGCTATGTGAGCAACAAGGAAACAGCAAGGAGACTGGTTGTGGCTTGGCTTATCTCTGTAGGTCTGAGTCTGTGCTGAACTCTAAACTAGTCTGCTGCTCTGAACTGAAACAGAAACTGTTCTCTTCTCTGCTGCATTTGCTTGTATTTACTACTGTATTGGGAAAACCTATTTGGGTATTGTATACTTATTTCATGTGTTACATTATATATAAAGAGAAGTTAATGACTCCTGCTGAATCAGTTACTTGTGTGTGCTTTCCGGATGTGATTGCTGCTGCAAACTCTGACACTGACCAATGCTGGGGGAATGAACCAGGATTTCTCATCCTTCTGAAAGACCTGCAGGATCAAGCTGTTTGAATCTCTGAGAGAGAGTATCCATAGCACAGGCACCATAATAAATAAACCATGCTTTCTGGGTTCATAAGGGGACACTAATTCATTGAGCGGGTCTGGAGCATTTATACTGTACAGGTAGTCCTCAACTTACAACCAGTTGTCTAGTAACCATCTGAAGTTCCAACAGACCCAACCTTCCAACAAAGCTACTTAGGACCCAATTTCAAAGTTACAATGGACACACACACACACATCCTGTGATAACATGATTGCACTTTGGTTATTGGCATTCAGCTCTCCTTGACAGCCATTTGCAGCATTCTGCAGTCATGTGTCCATGATTTTTTAATGCATTTTGTTGTCACTTTCTGGCTTATACTTTTGTTTTTTTGGTAAAATATGTCCATTAAGTAAAATGGATTCATTTAACGACTGCGGCATTCACTTAACTGAGTCACGGTGGTGCAGTGGTTAGAATGTATTACAGGCTGACTCTGCTCATTGCCAGGAGTTCAATCCTGACCAGTTCATGGTTGATTCAAGGAGGGGGAGGAAGAGGAAAAGGAGAGGAGGAGAAGGAGGAGGAGGAAGAGGAGGAGGAAATGGAGGAGGAGGAGGAGGAGGAGGAGGAGGAGGAGGAGGAGAAAGAGGAGGAGGAGGAGGAGGAGGAGGAGGAGGAGGAGGAGGAGGAGGAGGAGGAGAAGGAGAAGGAGGAGGAGGAGGAGGAGGAGGAGGAGGAGGAGGAGAAGAAGAAGAAGAAGAAGAAGAAGAAGAAGAAGAAGAAGAAGAAGAAGAAGAAGAAGAAGAAGAAGAAGAAGAAGAAGAAGAAGAAGAAGAAGAAGAAAACTGTATTTAAAACTGCTAAATTTATCCTCTCAGAAGACATCAGATATGAAAGAACCACATCTGGTCCATTTGGGATTTTTTCTCTCTGGCTGCATCTCCCCTGCTTTCCCCCATGAGTGAATTCAAGACGTGACAGATCATGTTTTCTTCCATCTGTAATTTGTTCAAATCTCCAGAGATTTCCCTCAAGATTGTCTTAAAACAAAAGGCAGAGCAGAGACAAATCCAGAGTGACATCTTGTCTTGATCCTGGAAATAGAGCAGCATAAATCTCTGCCGACACTGAGAAATTGTGCTGAAGAACAGGGTACAGGAGAAGAAAGATCCCTTCCCTGGGATCTCCTTCATACCTGAAGCTAAGGAAAGCCAACCAAGGCTTACGATGCCTTTAATTCTCCTCTGTTTTCCTCACCGCAAGGAGCAAGTGGCTATGCCAGCTATGAAAGAAATGAGTCTTCTCTTTTTTCTGCTTCTCCTTGCCCCAATTTCTTGGGGGATGCTGAAGGCAAAATGCCCCTTGACTTCACAACGAGATCCATCAGAGTGGATGAACCATTTCAAGCCAGGTGATTACCTCTTGGGAGGAGTCGTCACTGCAAGGAAAGGTCTAAATCCACTTTACATTTTCAACCGGATCCCCTCCAGCCAACGTTTCCACTGGTGAGTCACAAGTTTGGAATGAAATTTTTCCAATTCATTGGCTTCTAATTTTCTTTACTCTGAATTTATTTCGCTCTCTTCTCATTATCTTCTCCCTCCTAAATTACCGCTGGTGGTGAGAAAGTATACAGAGATGTATCATCCCAAGAGCTGTGGTGGTGCAATGAGTAGAATGCAGTGTTGCAGGCTGACTTTTTGCAATCTTCCTTGCCACCATTATTAAGTTAATGATTCTGGTTCTTAAGTTAGTAACATGGTTAAGTGAATGGTTGTTAACCATAGTTAAAAGGAGATCATATCACTCCGGGACACTCAATCGTCCTAAATAGGAAGCAGTTGCCAAGCATCTGAATTTTGATCACATGACCACAGGGATGCAACAATGTTATAAGGGTGAAAAACAGTCATATATCGCTTTTTTCAGTGCTGTTGTAACTGAACAGTCAATAAACAAACTCAAGAACTATTTGTGCTTTTCTTCCTGAATTAAATTCACAGTTTCTCCCTCTGAATGTCAAAGAAAGTAGAAGTAACTGAGATGTTGTGCCTGAATTGGCATATTTATATATCATACAGGAGGGACACGGAGGCTCTGTGGCTAAGACACTGAGCTTGTCAATCAGAAAGGTCGGCAGTTCGGCGGTTCAAATCCTTAGTGCCACATAACAGAGTGAGCTCCCATTACTCGTCCCAGCTTCCGCCAACCTAGCAGTTGGAAAGCATGTAAAAATACAAGTAGAAAAATAGGAACCATCTTTGATGGGAAGTAACAGCTTTCCGTGAACCTTTGACGTTTAGTTATGCCAGCCCCATGACCATAGCGATGTCTTTGGACAGTGCTGGTTCTTCGGCTTTGAAATGGAGATGAGCACCGCCCTCTAGAGTCAGGAACAACTAGAACATATGTGCGAGGGGAACCTTTACCTTTATCATCTATTTTTCAGGAATCGAAAAGTACATATCTGGTGCCTCTTGTCCTTCCTGATCGCCATTCGTGAGATCAACCAGAACCCTCTGATCCTACCCAACATCACTCTGGGCTACAATGTCCATGACAACCATTTCAATGCAGAGATGAATGCTGAAGCTTTGCTAGACCTGCTTTCAGGTGGAGAGGCAAATGTTCCAAATTACAAATGTGGAAGGCAGAAAAATCTGCTGGCTGTCCTTGAAGGGAGCGATTCTGATCTCTCCTACCATATTGCAACCATGGTCAACATCTACAAAATCCCACAAGTAAGTAAGTGTGGAAGTTTTCACTCTCAGTGTGGTTCAAGTTACCCATATATATATTTTTAAAATGTGCTCCTTATAAAATATTGGAACTTCTGCATAAGAGTGTTATGCCATATTTGCTTGTGGATCTCAGGCCTGCCACACTTTCTATTATTCTACTTTGCATTTTCTATTGTGGGAAAATGGGAGTGGGGATTGTATGGAGTTAGATGATATGTAGCCAAAACAAAATTCTTTCTAGAAAGCCAAGGTCATCCTTTGTCTCTGCACTTCTGCACTTGACCAGAACTGGATGGTTGGAAGCTGCCAGCATGGCAGTGGAAGATTGGACCTTGTGATGGACTTGTGGGTGTGGGGGCAAGATATTGAACTTTCAACTGGGTTGGGAAAACTGGGAAGCCTTCAGATTCGGGTTTTCCCAGATGTGCCAACATGGCTCTTTTAATAAATTGGAACTTTGAGCAATACTATGCTTTGGACTCTGATTTAATTTTAGATGCTATTTGGAACCCTGACAAACAGCCATCATTTTAAATTTATATACTTTAAAGTGCACACAGTCATCTTATGGATCATTGTCAGTTCCTTCCATTTCCTGCAGCTTTCTTATGCTTTTGATTAGAAGGACCTGAATGATCAAACCAAGTTTCCTTTTGTCTATCGGATGCTCCCAAGAGAAGGGATCCAATATTGTGGGGTTGTTAAAATGATCCACTATTTCAGATCAACCTCAGTGGCTCTCATTACTCCAGCATCACACAATGGAGAAACATTCATGAAAATGTTCTATGTGGTTAGAAAAAAGGATAAAGCAGCGTATAGATTATATACCAGAATTATTTTTGTTAGGCGTATTACTAGAGAAATATGATAAAGGGAATGTAGATTTAATATTACATATGTTGACAGCAGCAATAATTGTATTTGCACAACACTGTAAAAATGAGGAAACATCTACAAAAGAAATAATTTAAAAAAAATATTAGACTGCACAAATGAACAGATTAACATTGAAGATAACAGAAAAAGAAGACACAGAATATTTTCAAACTTGGGATTTGTTTTATCAATGGTTGGATAATAGAGGTAGAATATAGGAGTTTAATCTTATCATGTAAACAAATTGACTCAGACAGTACACTGTTTACTAACCACTTGTTGCATACAAAGGGAAAATATATAAATAACATTTTAAAAAGAAAAAGAAAATGGGGACCAACTGACGCTGTGCAGTGCAGGGAAGGAAGGAAAACAGAAAGAGAGATGTCAACAGAGTTAATACTCAAAACATTCAAGATAGACATAGACATAAGCACATGGGCTGATCATAATCCAATAGCAATGACTTGGAAGGGAGAGAGGAAAAAGGGGAGATGGACTTTAAACTCAAGAATATTAAATGAAAAATGCTTCCAGCAATATATGGAACAATAATTGATGTATTTCTTCCAGAAAAATAGAAAAGAAGTCACATCATGTATGGGACACCTGTAAAGCATATATTAGAGGCCTCACAATGACATACTTAAGGAAAAAGAATAGGCAGAACAGACAAACACAAAAGAAGTTGGAATTAGAATATAAAAGTTTGGAGATGGAGCTGCAGAAAAACCCACAAAACAAAAAAGTAAAAAATATGTTGGAACAGCAAAAACATAAATTGAACCTGATAGAAAATGAAGATCTGGCAAACAAAATAAAATCAGCAAAACAAAACTTTTTTGAAAATGCAACTAAATCAGGATGCTGGCTGGCTTACAAGTTGAAAAAGGAAAGAGAAAAAAAGCTGATAAGCCAATTGGTGGATGAAGAATGGAATCTACAACATTCAAATGGGGAAAAGAAAAAAATAATTGAGAACTATTACAACAAGCTGTATCAACATGAGAGGTACCAGAAGGGAAAATAAAATAATTCTTAGAGAAAACTAGAATAACTAAAATCCCAGAAAAAATTAAGAAGGCACTAGAAGAAAGAACTACAATGATGGAGGTAATAGAAGGCATCAAAAGGCAAAAGAAGGGGAAAACACCAGGACCAGATTGATTACCAGCAGAACTGTACCAAACACTACAAGAAGTATTAAGCAATGTAATGTTGGAACTATTTAATAACTTACTAAGGGAGGCAAAGATACCAGAAACATGGATGGAGGCAGATAGAATGCTTATACCAAAAAAAGAGTCAGATCTACAACAAGTAAAAAACTATAGAACTATTTCGCTATTAAATGTGGATTATAATAGTTTTGCACCAATAATGGGAGAAAGAATGAAGAGACTTTTAAATGAACTTATACACATAGACCAAAATGGATTTCTCCCTAAGAGACAGATCAGAGATAATATGCAAACTGTATTGAATACGCTAGAGTACTACGAAGCCCACCCAGAGAAGCAAATGGCACTGTTATTTTGGGACATGCAAAAGGACTTTGATAATGTGAACTGGCAATTTATGATAATGCAATTTCAAATGATGGGATTTGTTAAAGGATTCATGGGTATGATCAAACCGATATACAATAACCAATCGGCAAAGGTAATGGTAATTGGTGAGATGACAGGAAAGATAGAGATCATGAAGGGAACTAAACAAGGATATCCACTATCGACATTATTATTTATATTGATGCTAGAGATGTTGAATAGAGAAATACGACAAAATAAAGAGGAAAAAGGGATGAGGGTCAAGAAAGAAGAATATAAATCACAAGCATTCACGGATTATTTGGTGTTTATTATGGAAGATTCAATAGAAACAGGGGCAAAACTAGTTGAAATAATAGAAGAATATGGAGAAGTAGCAGGCTTGAAGATTAATAAAAATAAAACAAAAATTCTGGTGAAAAATATGACAGAAAAACAGAAAAGAGAGTTGATGGGGAAATTGGACACAGGTGGCGGAAAAAGTGAAATATTTTGGTATTCAATTGACATCAAGGTGTGTAACACTAAAGGAGGATAACTATTATAAGGTGAGAAGACAAATAGAAATAGATCTGGAAAGATGGAAAAACTTACAATTATCATTGATGGAAGAATAGCAGTAGTAAAGATGAATATACTACCAAGACTGTTATACCTATTCCAAACAATACCAATAAAATTAGAGAAAAAATACTTTGAAAGCATGAATAAAATAGTGGGGAAATAAATATGGCAGAGGGGGAAAAGCAAGAATTAATATTAAAATGTTGCAAGATGCAAGAGTTCAAGGTGGATTTGGATTAACAAACTGGGAATTGTATTATCAAGCAGCAGGATTAGCTTGGATGAAAGAATGGATCTTACTGAGTAATGTAAGATTATTGACATTGAAAGGTCATGATTTGCAGCTAGGTTGGCATGCTTTTTTGTGGTATGGTAAAAGTAAGGCACATGGCTATTTTCAAAAACATTATGTAAGGAATGGATTGTTAACAATATGGGAAAGAGTGAAAGGGAAACACTATTAGAAATACCAATGTGGCTTTCCACAATGGAAGCATTGACACATCCAAATATTAGTAGTATGGAAAATATCATTAAATACAAAGATATCTTAACAGAAAGGGGGGAACTAAAACTAAAACAAGAATTAGAAAACAAGGGATTGATATAGGACGGTTTTCACAATTACAAATACAATCAAGATGTGAAAAAGATAAAAGGGAATATGGTTTTAACTTAGGAAGTTCGAAGTTGGATAAGATACTTATGGGAACAGAATAAAAAATAATTAAGAAACTATATAGCTACCTACTAAGAACTAGGTTAGAAGAAGTGGTTAAATGGTTACAATGGTAACTTGGGCAAGGAATTTTGGTCACACGATTGAATTAGAAAAGTAGCAACATCTATGGGAAAGGAACTATAAATTAACCATGTCAACAGCTTACAAAGAGAACTTATACAAAATGTTTTATAGATGGCACATGTCACTGGAAAAATTAACAAAGAAGTTTAAAGACAAATCAGCGAAATGTTGGAAGTGTCAACAAGCAATAAGTTCCTGTTCTGACCCCCCCTTCCTTCTTCGCCCACACAGAACACGCTCCGGAACAATGCAAATGAACAGGGTTTATTTTACAAACAGACAGAAAGTTCCGTGGCAGTAAACCACCATGACAAAGCTCACAAATACAAGACACGAAAGCAGCTATCCAGCCTGCTACATTTCAAGACCAAAACTTCTTGCAGGAGTCCTTTGTTGACTGCTGCAAAGGGCAAATGCACAGTCAATCCTTTTATAGCCTGAAGAGGAGTCTCCTGATCAACAGCTGAGAGCCCTTACCGCCGATAATTACGCCCTCGCTCCTTGCGTCTATGGGCACGGTGATAACGGGCGTCCAGGAACTCCCTGTTAATCTCTGCCTCACTGTCTCGTGACTTCTCCCCACTGCTCCAAGGCATGACATCAGGAGCCCTCCTCCTCTGGCTCTCACCGCTGCTCCATGCCTCAAGTGCCTCCTGGTGGCCGACCAGACTCTCCGATCCCTGCTCAGAGTCGGAACCCTGTCCAGGGTCCTCCACATCCTCCTGAGCCGACTCATAGGGACCCTCACTCTCAGAGTCTGGTGGCAGTGGCAACGGCTCCTGCTGGGCCACAACACTTTCCTATTATCATATGTGGTGGACATGTGCAGAAGCAAGGAAATATTGGACTAAAATAAGAGTATAGTTAAAGAAAATGTTACAACAAGAAACAGAATTTAGACCAGATATATTTTTACTAGGCACTGTATTATCCCAGAGAAATTCAAGAAAGAGGATACTTATTTGATTATACATGTAACTCCAGCAGCAAGAATTGTGTTTGCCCAAAATTGGAAATTAAATAAGCTACCAACAGATGAAGAGATAGTAAAAAGATAGTAGATTGTGCAGAAATGAATAGGTTGACAATGAAAATAAAGGATAAAGAGGAATCAGAGTGCTTCAAGACATGGGGAAGATTTTATGATTGGCTAGAGAAAGGAAACTAGAAAAGAAAGTAGGGAGAAGATATAGAATCCAGACAATGCACTGTTAAATGGAAAGGGGGGGGGGGGGAGAGAAGGGGAAAACAGAAAAGAAAATATTAAATATATAAGTATATATCCAAGAGGTAGAGACAAAGGGGGGGGGAATATAGTTAGGATAGATTAGCGAAGGCAAGGGAATAGGAAATGATATCAAATAATATTTGTGCCTGGGCAGCTGGGTTCAAGTTACTCATATATTATAAAAATGTGCTCTTTATAAAAGATTGCAACTCCTGAATAATAAATACTATTTCCATTATACACTTTAGTGCACACAATCATTTTACAGATCGTTGTCAATTCTTTCCATATCCTGCAGATCTCTTGTACTTTTGTTTCGAAGGATCTGAATTTCCCTTTTTTCTATCGGATGCTCCCAAAAGAAGGTATCCAATACACAGGGATTGTTAAAATGATCCAGTATTTCAGATGGACCTCCGTGGCTCTCGTTGCTCCAGAATCAGACAACGGAGAAACATTCATGAAAACATTGAGACTTTTACTTGTCCAACGTGACATTTGTGTTCTTTTCTCACAAAGTGTATCAGGATTCAGTACCAATCATTTTACACTAACATCGGGCTTATATCTCAAATGGAAGCAAGTCAATGTGTTTATTTACCACGCAGAGACAATGTTGCAATCATCCTATTTCTATGGGATGGTATTCATTGACCAAGTTCTGCAGGTCTTAAGAACTCCCTTAGAGAAAGTCTGGATCGTGGCAGCCATGGGGGATCTCACTTTTAATTTGTGGCATCAAGATTTCCAACGTGTTCACAGTATTTTCACCATTTCCATCCAGACTAAGAAATGGATAAAAGATGATGCTAAACAATTTTTCCCATCCATCTTGGAATTTGGAGACAAAGCTTTTCCATGTTCATTTGAAAAACATGTGTTCTCGATTAAAGGCTGGCTGAGATGCAGGGAGAATGAAAAAAGGGAAATTCTAAAGCAGAAGGAGATTGAAGCCAGCCTTTCTCTGGACAGCTATCACATTTACAAGTCCATCTGGGCTGTGGCAAGAGCACTAAGTGCTTCCTTCGCCTCCATATCCAAACGGAGGATGCTGAAAGAAGATGGAAAGACCTCGGAACTGAAAAGGATACAACCTTGGCAGGTATTTGCTACTCTGTCAATCAAATCTCTGCTGAACATAATGATTATATAAATGTGAACTTGACATAACAGATGTTACAAAAGGTTTTGCTCATTTCCTCTTTACTTAGCCCTAGCTGTGATGTTTCCAAAAGATGACCTAATTAATTTACGAGCCTCGAGACAAAGTTCAAAAGAAATCCATTCATTTATTAGGATCAACATTTTGGCATGTTCTTCTGTGGAGCCAAAACTGATTTCCACTTAATTGCATTTCAACTTTAACCCTGTATCCCCTCCCTTCTGTCTGTGTCATAAATCACATCCACCGACAAGGTGCTGCGGCAGGCTATGAGCATGTGCATTTCACATGCCAGCTGTAGGAATATGAGACCTGACTCTGGCCAAAGGTATGCATGGAATTCTCCCTTTCCTCCCTTTTTCTATGTCAACTTGATAGTAGTCATGGAAGCGCTTTACAAGTTGACACTAGCATTATATACTGCTTCACGGTGCTTTACATCTCTCTCTAAGCAGTTTACACATTCAGGATATAGCCCTCAACAATCTGGGCCCTCATTTTACTGACCTCAGAAGGATGGAAGGCTGAATCAAGCTTGAGCTGGTGAGAATCGAACTGCTGAACTGCAAACAGCACTCAGCAGAAGTAACCTGCAGTACTGCATGCTAACCATTGCGCCACAGCGGCTCATCTTAAGGCAGACATCTCCAGGTTCAGATCCAGTGACTTCATCTCCCACTTTTCCTATTGAAAACCAGCTTTATGCTTCCTACATTCTCTCTTAAGGGGCTTGGTTGATTATGGAAAACCTAGAAATGAGAATCAATCAAGCTAGATCTAAGGAGAAATTTCCTGACAGTTACAACAATTAATCAGTGGAATGGCTTGCCTTCAGAAGTTGTGGGTGCTCCATCACTGAAGATTTTTAAGAAGAGATTGTATAGCCTTTTGTCTGAAATGGTATAGAATTTCCTACTTGAGCAGAATGTTGGACTAGAAGACCTCCAAGGTCCCTTCCAATTCTGTTATTCTGTTATTTTGACAGTGCCCATGTTTGTGCTCTGGAAAAATTCATCTATCAGTGTATCAGGCACAATTGCATATTATCTGAAAATTGAGAAATCATGCAGTAAAAAGGTAGGACAAACGTGCCCATGTTCTTCCTCCATGTGAAAGTATTTTTTCTTCTAGTGGACTGGAGGACTCAATCATAGGAATGATACCGTGGAGATTGATTCTTTCTTCTATAAAATGCTACAGGAATTTTCTTGTTGATGTCACTGTGCTTACCTTTTTAGTTTCACCCTTTCCTGCAAACCCGCCAGTTTTACAACAATTCCATGGACGGAGTGTATCTGGGCAAGAATGGTGAGCTGGCAGCTGATTTTGACATTGTGAACTGGTTGCGGTTTCCCAACAAGTCTGTAGCCAGAGTGACATTTGGGAGTTACGCAAGACAGAGTTCCCAGGAACCCATCTTTGTCATAGACCAGGATGCTGCTCTCTGGCCCCAAAGATTTAACAAGGTGGGGGGAAATATTTCATTCCTATTTTACCTCTTCAGCATTGTCATCTGTTCAGTACAGTTTCTTTAAAGTTCTGAAGCCCTTCAAGGTTTCAGAAGAGTTGCAAAGAATCTCACCCAACCGTTGTGGTTCACGTATTCCATTAATATGCCGGATTCAGAGAGTTCGGATTCTTAATCTAAACAATGGTGTTTTGTTTTTTTTCTAAAAAATCTAAACAATGGTGTGTGTTACTAATGTGGACTGCAAAGCTACCAGTCCTTAGATGGAATGGGACTGTGGCCAACTCCTCATGGCCAACTCACCACAGCCAAGTCAAAACAATGAACTCATTGTGGTTAACTCATCCCGGGATAACTTGCCACATCCAACTCTCTGCAGGACAACTAACCAATTCAACAATTCAATTTAATTATTTAAAATTATTAACATTTATTTTAATTTTTATCATTCACATTTCATTTCCACCACCACCCCATTTCTTTAATTATTCTATACTGCCATTTCTTCCATATTAGTGTAGCGGTGAGTTGTCCTGCGGCAAGTTCATTCTGGTAAGTTAGCCGCAATGTGTTGACCACAGCAAGTTGTCCTACATCTGTCCCAAGATGCCTGCAGACTCAGGGGAAGGATTCTACCGGTTTGGACCAGTTCGGGTGAAGCGGTAGCTCCGATGATCAGCTGGGAGTGAACTGGTTCACTCCAACAATCAAAAAGGCCTGCCCACCCGCCCCTGAGCTTTACTGACCTGTACCTTCTCAGCTGAATCACACAGAAAAGATTGCTGCACCTCAGCTGTTTTCCTCCCCAGCAGTAATGTGGCAAGAAAATATTCTCAAAACTGTGTGCGTGCATGAAGCGTGTGATCACTGAACTGGTGGTTAAACTGGAAGGATCCCACCACTGTGCAGAGTGCAACTTTCAACAAACAATAGACAAGCATTTTGTCTGAAACGGTATAGGGTTTCCTCCCTAGGCAGGGGGTTGGACTAGAAGACCTCCAAGGTCCCTTCCAACTCTGCTGTTGTATTGTATTGTATGCAAAACAACCCGAAGCAGCAAATTCATGGGAAAACATAGTTTGCTTGTTTCTCTTTTTGCAAATTCAGACTAACATGGTCATGAGACTCCTATTGGTTGTTTTTTGTTTTTTTTTACAAAAGTAAAACACACACTATGCAATAAACATTTCCTATGATGCTATGCTGGCTCTTAAAATGGATTCCAGGAAGAGCTCCATTTTATTGTTTCTCTCAAAGTCAACAAAGTTAATCAAAGGCCAACGAAACATAATCTCCCATTGCAAATTATTCCACAGTCTGGAGGCAAAAAAGAAGAAAATCTCCTAGCTCTGATTCACAGAACAGAGATTCCCTGGATAAACTGCTGCTTCCATTAAATGGACCTAATCTTCCTAAGACTCTTAAATTTAAATAGAGTTTGGCCTGGCTCTACTATTCCTTTCCTTTTACATGAAGCCTAATATTTATCTTCCCGCTTTTGTGCTCAGAGCCTGCCTTCCTCCAGGTGTGTGGAAAGTTGTCAGTCCGGATACTTCAGGGAGACCCAGGAAGGGAAGCCCATCTGTTGCTACAACTGTGTTCCCTGTGCAGAAGGGACCTTCTCCTCTCAGGAAGGTGGGTAACTCCAGAGTGATGCAGCCCAGTGGTGGGATTCAAACATTTTTACTATCGGTTCTGTGGGCGTGGCTTTGTGGGCATGGTGTGATCAGTGTGGCTTTGTGGGTGTGGCAGGGGAAGGATACTGCAAAATCCCCATTCCCTCCCCCGCCCACTAACCTCCTGTTCAGAGCAACAAAAGAAGATAAGCTGGGAGGCTGCGAGGGCAGGACCATCCTTTTTGCTAGTTCTCTCAACTACTCAAAATTAACACTACCGGTTCTCCAGAACCTCTCAAAATTGGCTGAATGCCACCTCTGATGCAGTCCTTCAATAACAGAATAAGAGAATAACAGAGTTGGTAGGTTCCAGTGACGTGCGGTGAGGTTTATAGCTGGTGAGGCAGCAATTTTTTTAGACTTGTGGACTTCAACTCCCAGAATTCCACAGTCAGGCATGCTCAGTTGCGACCTGCCGCCCTCCGCCCTGGGATTCGGCCATGGCACCGCCTGCCAGAGCTGCGCGGAATCCGGGGCGCACTTGTCGGGCGTGGGCAGCGCAGATGGGGAGCGGACGGAGCGGAGGAAGCCTCTCCCCCCCCCGCTTCCCACACCCAAAAGAACAAAGGGAACCTCTGCCGCCACCCGGGCAACCTGGCCGGCCTCTCGCGCGGCGGCTCTCTGGTGCCGAGCTTGGGAGTCCCTGGAGGAGCTGGCGGGGGCTGCAAGCACCACAGGCTGGACTGGAGCCTCGAGTCTAGGGCAGCGAGTCATTCGATAGGAAACTTGCCTCTTGGAAGGAATGACTCAGCTTGGCTGCTGCTTTGTCTCTCCTGCCTCTTCGCTTCTCCGTTCGGTCGTTGGGCGGCAGATCGAAAGCGGGAGCCAAGCTGGGTCATTCCTACCAAAAGGCAAGTTTCCCATCGAATGATGAGAGGTTAGGCTGTGCCTCACTTGCCTCACCTGACTGCACATCACTGGTAGGTTCTTATGAGGCCAACCCCCTTGCTCATTCTGGACAATGAACTATGCCAAAATGGCTGTCTTGGAAACTTCCAGTGATGGAGCACATTTGGGATTTTTTTCCTTACTTTTTTCACCATTGAATTTCATTTTGTTAGATAGGGGGCAGGGTTCATGTCTGTCAAGATCCTTCTGTATCTTGAGTGAGGCCACACAGGTGCTATCCAGAAGTGGTATTCAGCAGGTTCTGACCAGTTCTGGGGAAGCGGTAGTGGAAATTTTGAGTAGTTTGGAGAACCGGTAAATACCACCTTTGACTGGCCCCACCCCCATCTATTTTCTGCCTCCCGAGTCCCAACTGATCAGGTGGAAATGGGGATTTTGCAGTAACCTTCCTTTGGAGTGGGGAGGGAATGGAGATTTTACAGAATCCTTCCCCTGCCACGCCCAACAAGCCACACCACACTATACCCACCAAGCCATGCCCACAAAACTGGTAGTAAAATTTTTTAAATCCCGCTACTGGTCCAATCTCTTCTTGAAAATGTCCAGTGATAGAGCACATTTGGGGTTATTTTGCCTAAATATAGAACCTTATTTTTTTCACTATTGAATTTCATTTTATTAGATGGGGGGGGGCAGTGTTCAAGTCTGTCAAGATCATTCTGTATCTTGAACGTATTTTCTAAAGTGTTAGCTATGGGTGTCATCTGCAAATTTGATGAGTTCTCCTTCTATCTCCTCATTTAAAACATTGATGAAGACATTGAAGACAGAGCCTCGGGATACCCCACTACATGTCGGTTCCAGCGAGCCCAGAGGCCGGAGATGCCATTCCGGGGGGGGGGGGAGGAAGAAACTGGGCCAGCTGCCAAGACTTGTGCTTACCAGATGGAGATCTCCCTCCTCCACAAGCAATCCAGCTGAGAACTCTACAAAGCCTTTCATGACTGACTGCCGGGAGGTTTCCAGTGAGAACATTCCAGAACTCATAACTGACTGAGAACAATCCAGCATTGATTGCTGGGTGGTTTTTACTCTGGGTCACAAGGTGATGGGTGGGCGCGTGCGGGGGAAGGTAGTCTAATTACCAAGTCACTATAAAAGGTGGTAGGGAGCACCAGATGTCAGCTCTGACAATTTATTCATTGCCTTAATGCTTTGTTGGTCAGTTCATGCCGTAGGAAGATAAACTGCATTTTCAAACCGTCTCTGTGTTTGGCTGTTTTCATTAACCCTTTGGAACCTGACCCTGCATACTTCCCTCCACATCGATGCAGTTCCTTTAAGGACTACGTGTTAAGTGTGCGAAAACATCTGGTGGTGATGCTTGGTTATTAAAGAAAACATAAGGTTAATAAGATTAACCCGAAGAAGAAAGATGCTTGATGATGAACTGGTTGCTCATTAATCTGAGCTCCCACACTGAAAAGCAGAAACATGCCCTGGGATTTAATATAGTTGAACACAATCTCTACAATTGTACCTTTGGTCTTTCTGGGTTTTTAAGCCATGAACCATCTCTGGTGGTGGGATAGAAAAGCTAGGCTAGTGGTTGGAAATGAAAGGTCCTATTTTTCTTCTCTTCAGATGCAGATTATTGCACCAAATGTCCAGAAGATCAACATCCAAATAAGAAGCGAGATAAATGTCTCCCTAAGGAATTAACTTACCTGACCTTCAATGACAATCTGGGGACCATCTTAACTTCTCTTGCATCCTCTTTGACCTTAACTACTACACTTGTCTTAGCAGTCTTTATTAAATATAGGAAAACTCCCATTGTCAAAGCCAACAACCGGGACCTCTCTTACATCCTCCTCATCTCTCTCTTGCTTTCCTTCCTGTCCGCATTTCTCTTCATTGGACAACCAAAGACAGCTATCTGCCTTCTCCGACAATCTACCTTCAGCATCATCTATTCAGTGGCTATCTCCTCTGTCTTGGCCAAAACAATCACAGTTATGCTGGCTTTTCTGGCCACAAAGCCAGGAAACAGAGTGAGAAAGTGGCTTGGAAAGAGTTTGACCAACTCCATCATCCTTTCTTCTTCTGGTTTCCAGGTGGTCCTCTGCAGCACCTGGCTTGTGGTCTCTCCCCCATTTCCTGATTCTGATATGCAATCTCAACCAGGAAAGATTGTGCTTAAGTGCAACGAAGGGTCTCTTACCGTGTTTTATGTTGCTCTCGGTTACATGGGATTCCTGGCAGCCATCTCTTTTATAGTAGCTTTCCTGGCCAGGAATCTGCCTGGGGCCTTCAATGAAGCCAAGCTGATCACCTTTAGCATGCTGGTCTTCTGCAGTGTCTGGGTGTCCTTTGTGCCGGCCTACCTGAGCACCAAAGGGAAATACATGGTGGCTGTGCAGATCTTCTCCATCTTGGCTTCCAGTGCTGGCCTGCTGGGGTGCATCTTCATGCCCAAGTGCTACATTATTTTAATAAGACCAGCTCTGAATACAAAAGAGCAGTTAATTGTGAAAACTTAAGTCACAATGTCTCGTGGATTCTATGTTCTAAAAAGGCTTGTAATGAAAAATATTTATATTTAGTCTGGGCTGTAAAAAAATGCATTCAAATCTAAGACTAGAATTCCAACTCTCACACTTAGTTATTTTTTATGTATGGTTACCTATGCATTTCCTATTTTTTATAGCCACATAAGGTAAAATAAAGGTTCTCCTTGCATATATATGCTAGTCATTCTTGACTCTAGGGGGTGGTGGTCATCTTTGTTTCAAAGAGCCAGCATTGTCTGAAGACATTGCTGTGGTCATGTGGCCGGCATGACTAAATAGTGAAGGTATACAGAATGCTTTTACCTTCCCACCAAAGATGGTTCCTATTTTTCTACTTGCATTTTTATACGTTTTCAAACTGCTAGGCTGGCAGAAGCTGGGACAAGTAACGGGAGCTCACACCATTATGCAGCACTAGGGGATTTGAAGTGCTGAACTGCCAACGTTCTGATCGACAAGCTCAGCGTCTTAGCCACTGAGCTACTGCGTCCCTTTCTTATAGCCGTATAGTAATTTCTTATTACCTTATAGCCACATAGTTTTACCAATTTTTTAGAACCAGAATTTAACATTAGTATTCTGATCACTCTAGATATTGACCTGCCTTTCTTTAGCAGGTAGTGGATCAGGACTTGGTGTTACATTTACATGGTGCGGCATTGCAGGTCCCAAAGATTTTTTTTTCCAAAAGGCAACTTGAATTTTTTCCCCCAAGAAAGTCTAGTTGCCTTTTTGAAAAAAAAGCACCTTTGAGACAACCATGACCTGGATGATTGAGAATCTCCATAGACACCGCATTACAGGGTTTTTGTCACATTATGCCAAAGTATGAAAGATCCAAATTTTTGGGTTTGACCATCTGTTTAGCTTCTTTTCTCTTATTTTTCTGGGGTTAAATCAGTGATGAAATTCAATTTTTTTTTACTACCGGTTCTGTGAGTGTCGCTTGGTGGGCGTGGCAGGGGAAGGATACTGTAAAATCTCTATTCCCTCCGCACTCCAGGGGAAGGTTACTGCAAAATCCCCATTTCCTCCCAATCAGCTGGGACTCGGGAGGCAGAGAATAGATGGGGGCCAGCCAGAGGTGGCATTTGCCAGTTCTCCAAACCAGTTTTCTGAACTGGTTCTCCAAAAGCTGTCAGAACCTGCTGAATTTCGCCCCTGAATTCAATCCTTTATTCGTCTTTAGGTTTTTTTTCTTTTTCATTGTTTTCAGCAAATCTTAGGAAACTGCAGTGAGTCTATCATTCCTGTATTGTTTGTAAGTGAAGAAAATAAACCTTGTCTTCTGTCACAGCCAACTCTGATTCTCTTGCAGAAAAATCTATAGGAAGGGACTTCTAAATTTCTGCCCTATTTGTGACTTAAAAGTGTCCTTCTCTCCCTTCTCAAAATGAGCTATGTTTTGTCTCCTCAAGCAGAATGTCAGCCTTCCAAATATCATCCAAAATTAAATCAGACTCCAAGGCAGAGCTTTCCTCAAACTTCCTAAAAGAAACTGGCTGCAGGCCTGACACAGGATGCTTGTGCGTCAGAATCCAAACACTTTGTGGTGGGTTTTTAAATCCAGGTTAGGGCACCCATGGACGTGTTAAATACATTATATCATCATCTGTCACTGTTAGATCATGCCCTGGTGTTCTTGAAACTCTCTTGTGCCACCCACCCCCTCCTCAAGGAGGTCAGATCTATATGAGAGGTCCAGTCTATCCCTGCTGAAGCCTTGGTAACAACTTGGAATCAAAGGGCAGCTGAAATATTGCACCAGTGGTGGGATTCAAACATTTTTGCTACCGGTTCTGTGGGTGTGGCTTGGTGGGCGTGGCAGGGGAAGGATACTGTAAAATCTCCATTCCCTCCCCACTCCAGGGGAAGGATACTGCAGAATCCCCATTCCCTCCTGATCAGCTGGGACTCAGGAGGCTGAATATAGATGGGGGCGGGGCCAGTCAAAGGTGGTATTTGCTGGTTCTCCGAACTACTCAAAATTTCCACTACCGGTTCTCCAGAAATGGTCAGAACCTGTTGAATACCACCTCTGGATAACACCTCTGTGTGGCCTCTCTTGACCATCATTTCAGACACTCCCCCATGGTTCATGGAAGAGTCACAGGTTTTGAAAAGGATTAAGACAGCATCTCCAACCTTTTGAGCACCAATGTCTGGTTTCATGGTGAGAGGTGTTTCTTCAGACCAGAGAGGACACGGTTTCACATTCCTGCATCCCACTAATGGGCCTTTACTTGTTTGTCCAGCCCAGTTTCTGGCATGCTGCAGACCAGTGTTGATCCACAGACTAGGGGTTGGGGACCCCTGGATTAAGAGATGCCTAGAGAGCCACTGGAGGATAACGAAGCATGCATCCGACTGGACATGACTTATAACTGCTATTAAGGCCTACATCGTGGTGATAAGAGTGACAAAACAGTATTATTTCTCTGCCTTTATTAAATCTGCAGAGTGTTGTCCAGCAGCCCTGTTCCAGATCACTCAGTCCCTCCTGGAGAGGCTGCAACAGCTCCGCTCTGAATGGAGGGAAAGGAAAAAAGGTCGGATTCTCTCTGCTGCAGCCCTTAACCTTGAATGCTTGAATGGCAGAGAAAAGCCGAACTTTCCCCCCTCCATTCACAGATGAGCTGCTGGTCCCTTTATGGCTCCCCCCTGGGCCCCTTCCTCCTGGGGGTCAAAGTACCTGGAAGGGACAGGCAGGCTGCCACAGCTCCTCTGAAAAGACTTTTCTGAGAAGAGAAAGTGCTCTGGTCCAGCTGCACCCGAGCTGGTAGAGCACCCTACCACCTGCCCGTCACCAGGGAGACAGCTAGTGCAGGGGAACCACGTGGTTGCTCCAAGTGAGCGGGCGCTCACCAGCTCGGGTGCAGTTGGACTGGAGTACTTTCCCCCTTCCCCTTTTCCTCTCAGCCCTACAAAACCAGAAATCTCCCCCCTCCAAACAATGTGCAGGGGGGAAGAGGGGGGGCATGAGAAGATAATCGGACAAGAGAAGCTGAAAGCCAGGAAAGATGGGGCGATCCCAATTCTGCAGCAAGAGGAGTTTCTGCAAAAGGGAGGGGGCAGCTGCAGCTTCCAAAGACCTTTTACTTTTAGGCAGGGATACTGGCTGGCACTCGCTTCACTTACTGCTCGCCACCGATGCCCTTTTGGCCCTCCGGCTGCAACCCCGCCAGCTGGGCAAGCAAAGGAAGTGGGTGGGCGGGACAAGCATGTTGTGGACAGGTGGGGAGAGAGAGAGAGAGAGAGAGAGAGAGAGAGAGAGAGAGAGAGAGAGAGAGGCAACTGGGCAAGCAGGGGGAGCAAGTGGGGGAAGGCAAACCAGGGGAGGGACAGTTCTGGTACAGGGTCTCCGGAGGCCCCAGTATGCAAACGCACACCAGATTTCTGGCACCCATACATGTGTACCAGACTGGACCAGCTGAAACCCACCTCTGCTACAGAGTCAGTACTCTGTAGTACTCTGTACTTTTAATAGGTTTAAGTGGTTTCAGTGAAAGAAAAATCTAAATCTGACTAATTAATTCAGCACCCTGAGACTTCCAACTTTCTCAAATAACAGTTTTATTGAGTAACTCATTTAAAACCAGCTCTAACTATTTCCTGCACTTTCAGCATAATTTGGACATGGCTTGGATGGTTGGTGCCACCAAGCAGTTTCACATCCTGTTCCCAGGCCAGGTGTCCTTGAAGACTGATATATGTGAGTTCTCACATCTCTGGTTTCTGTCAAAGCTGTCATCCTCCTTCCCTCTCATCTTCATTCTCTATCTTCCATTCCCTCCCTCCTCCCCGCCTCACAATTTCTTTTTTTTTCCAAGGTTTTTTTTTATTTTTTTAATACAAATGATGCATATTATAGGAACAAAGAGTTGTCCAGGTCTTTTTTCTTTTTTACCTCCTCTCATTTACATAGACTATTTTACATCATAGTTTCGCTTTCACTTTCAGCCAAGATATTCTCTTCCATTATTTTTCATCTTTATAGTTATTTTTTTCTTAATACATAGATAATATCTTCAATTGTCCCTTCAAACACCAAATTTTCATTTCTTATTTTCTCCATTGGTATATTTTGCTATAAACACAATTTCTGACAAGATGATAGCTGTCAGCCTCTGCTTCGCTTACTTGCTATCGGCTGCCATAGAAATGGGGAGGGAGGGGGCATGGTATTTGGGATGGGAATAAATGGTACAGGAGGTGATATGGGAAAAGGGAGTTTTCTTTTCAACATCTTCTGTGCATGCTGGTGGCCAGTGTTTGGACCTGGTCAAGGCAAACTGTCCTGCATACCAACATGATGATGCCTTTTAGAGATGCAATCTAAGGGAGTTGCAGATTGGACTCTGGGGTGGGGTTGTTGGAGGGAGCGGGCTGGGTTATCATTTGATATGTACTTGTTCGCGCCTTTCTGACTCAGATCTTGCTTTACTTTCACTGCTATATTTTCATAACCAGTAAAAATATTCTAATTCCACGAACAATGGAGTTGGGAGTTTTCTTTCTTGGTTATTGATAGAGGCACGCCTGACAATAGCAAAGTGTAAAAGATGAAGATCTGACACCCTGAGGGGAATATCTTTTACCACCACGTGCTACCCTTATTATAATTTTTTTGAAACTTATGATTGTATTTAATATCTTCAAAAGCAGCATTCACACCATATCTGACATGGTATCCTAAACTGTGGTCTTCCTTCACTGGGTCTTCTGGTTAATTATGGAAATGATATGAAGTTACTCTTTTATAAAATGTTAAAAGATTGCTTTTGTATTCCTTTACAATGTTAAATGTATAGGCCATTATATTCTTGCTTAAAATGTGTAATAAGTTACTGTGCTTTTGCTAACCATAAAATGTGTTCAGTAAACAGGACAAGATAATCTTTGTTATTCCAAGCCGTTTACAGGCCCCTATGTACAAGTTAGATAGGAAGCCATCTGCTCAGACAAAAGGCACCAGAAAAATCCAAATAAGAGATAGGGCCTCTCAAGCAGGGACCTGTGGTCAGGGGAGGCAGGGGAGGCAGAGCCTCACCTCTCATCATGAAATAATAATATATAATAATAATATCCACAAGGGAGTTTCATATATATATAAGAGGAAGAGGAGGGAGGAGGAGGAGCGCATGCGGGGCGGTGCCAGCTGGGCAACCGGCGGAGGTAGGAGGGTTCTCGGAAGCGCCAATAACCTTCCTGCCTCCGCAGTACTTTGCGCGCTCCTCGCGACTGCAATAGACATCCAGAAGTGGCAGGGGCTTGATTATGTTGCCGCAGCTGCCATGCGCGGACGGACGGAAGTAGCCAGAGTGGCACCGAGGCAGTCCGGCGGACGAGCGACCGAGAATCATGCTGCCTGATCCTCCATCGCTCGCTCACTCACTCTTTTGTCCGCCCAGACCGTTCGGCGCCACTCTGGCTACTTCCGTCCATCCGCGCATGGCAGCTGCGGCAACGTCATCAAGATGAAGTGGCTTGGAGGCGAAGTGCTTTTCAGTGCTTTTCTGTGCATCTGCCTCAGCCTCCAGCACACGTGGTCCCATTCCCTGCCTTCCTGATGACGTCACCAGCCTCACCAGCCATAAATCTCACCGCATGTCACTGCTCTCAATAAATTGTCAAGTTGACCCTTTACAGTATGGAATGATGAAAGAAAGGACACAATTGAATGAGCAGGAGGGGGAGAGTTTCTTGGGAGCAGAATGTATAAAATGTATTGTTTGAAATCTACTCTTTGCTCTCCTTGTACTCGATCCACTTGGGAGGAGATTTGGAGGCCGCCTTTGCAAACGCTTTTTATTTTTCTGTAAATAAACCTTTTTGAATTGTGAACCAGACTTGTCTCTGTGTTGTGAGGATTTAATAATTGGGTTTTTATTTCACAATTAGAACATCTCATGTCTGTCTCCATGTGCCTCCAGAGAGTCAGTTTAGAAGATAGTAGTTGTTGGTTTTCTTCTCCTTACAGTTTTTGAATAATAGGACTCTTGTTTATCTCCTGAACAACTCTCCAGGGAAGTTTCTCCAAGGCTGACTTTGAGATATATATCAGAACACAAAAGAACACACAAGACAACTTGCCTTCAAGTCTGAAAGGACAACAACATAAATGCCTCTTGGATCACTGAGAATTGGAGTTGAGGACAGGAGACATGAGGGGGATTCGTTCCTGAAGATCTCCTTCATAAATAAAGATCTATTGCATCAGGAAAGCCACTAAAGACATAGGCTGCTTCTAATCTTTTTCCCAATTGCTTCCGAGGAACAAGTGAGCAACCAGCTATGACAGCTATGCAAAGAATGATTCTACACATTTTATTGCTTCTCCTTCTCCCAATTTCTTGGGGAACTCTGAAGGCAAAGTGCCACTTGACTTCACAACGATATTCATCACAGTGGAGCAATCATTTCAAGACAGGTGATTATCTCTTTGGAGGAGTCATCTCTGTAAGGAAGGCTCTAAATCCATTCTACACTTTCAACAACGTTCCCTCAAGGCAAACCTACCGCATGTGAGTGATATTTTAGGAATGCAGTTCATTTGCTGCTAGTTTTCTTTCTCCCTGTTTTTTTTCAACCTCTTCCCGATATGTGTACCTCAACCTTGCTGTTGAAGGTGAGGAAGATTTTGGAGATGCAGCACCAAAATCATAGCCTGCTGTTTCAGAAGACTCACTGAACAGATTCCCTTTGAATCTACAATGAACAAGAACCTACATTCAATTTTGCAGCTACTCAGATTGTTGGATGAGCAGGCATAAAAACAGCCAGGGAAGTGATTGAAGCCTGGGAAACGGGCCAAATATGAGTCCAAAATCTAAAGAAGACTAAACGTCTTGTCCTGGTGACCAACCCAGCTTGGATCCAGCAGTATTATCCTAGGAAACATATATTTGCCTTCATCAGATTCCTTTTGAACCCAGAGGAAACCAGTGTTTCCTGACTCAAATGTAAAACCAAAACCGTGTAGGGTGTCCAACGTACTTGAAAAGTGGTTCTGTAGTTGCTTTTCAACACCCAAAGACCTATTGATATCTTCCCTTGATCTTTTCTTCATATACTTCCATAAGGAGGTTCCACAATCCAATACAATCATGTGAGAAATTTCCTGATTTTGAAAAGAGGGAAGGTGTTCCCTTTGATTTCTTCATATCATGTACCTGACCTTTTTCTTTTCCCTGGAAACTCCATTCTTGCATGTCACTCGTTGCATCTAAATTCTGCATATATTTAATCACACAATTTTGCTACAGATCCCATCTCTTTATCATTTATTCTTCAGTTTAGAGGTAGACTTGTACTATTTTTGTATCAGTTACAAGCAAATTTATTGCAGGAGATTAGCATCAGTCTTTTGATCCTTTAATTAAACTGCTCCTCACTTCCTTTTCTCAGATGTTGGGTCAAATTTGTGGCCTCTTCACCAATCCTGAATACTATCCCACCCAGTTCCACTTATGGCTATGCCATCATATTAATTTATTAATTCATGAATTAAGATTGCTCTGTCTGTCCATTAATATCAATAAGGAAGCAAGGAGTGAAAGATATATTGCAATTAAATTTGGGATAAGAGTTTATCATCTGTTTTTCAGGAGTAAAAATGTTGACCTCAAGTACCTCTTGTCCTTCTTGATTGCCATCCGTGAGATCAACCAGAACCCTTTGATCCTACCCAATATCACTCTGGGCTACCACATCCATGACAATAAATTCAATTCAGAGATGAATGCTGAAGTCTTGTTAGACCTGCTTTCAGGTGGGGATGAAAACGTTCCAAATTACAAATGTGGAAGGCAGAAAAATCTGCTGGCTGTCCTTGAAGGGACCGATTCTGATCTCTCCCATCATGTTGCAACCATGGTCAACATCTACAAAATCCCACAGGTAAGTAGGGAAAGTTGTGAGTTGTGGTCAGATTCTGTCTTGGAATATCCAAGAATGTTCCAAAGACAGATAGAGATGTTTAGTGTGCTGCAATTAGCAATTATATATATATATATAAAATTGGTTGATAAAAAGTTCTAACAATAACTTCACAAAGGTTTCTTCACTATTGTCTGTCAGTCAAACTTCGTTTCAGTCAAAAATCAGTCTAGTTCAGGCTCTGTTCAAACAAAATTCAAAAGATTAAAGCAATACTAAAACTTTATTAAGGGAAAAAGAGTACCAATCTGCTTTTTAAACTGTCTTCACTTCACTGATATAGAGCCCTATGAAATTTCTGCAAATCAAACTTGTTATATAAGCATACCAACTCATTTCTAATGTAGGATAATTTAAAACTGATGTAAGAAAAGATAAATATCTGGATTAACACTGGCTCAACTTTTGGGGGAAATAGTGGAAGGAAATGGGTTGCTGATTTTAATATCCTTCCTCTCAACCATATTGGCCCTGATAAAGATTTAGTTATAGTTCAATACAGTTGATGAGAATTGTGTCTATGTGTGTCCATTAACTAGATGCTGACTTTACCAACTGCATAGCAAAAGCCCACACTTGGAATACTGCATTCAGTTTTGGTTGCCATGATCTAAAAAAGGCGTGGAGACTCTAGAAAGAGTGCAGAGAAGACCAACAATTTAGGCTGAAACATATGAAGAACAGTTGCAGGAACTGGGTAGGTCTAGTTTAATAGAAAGAAGGATTAGGGGAGACATGATATCAGTGTTCCAATATCTCAGGGGCTGCCACAAAGAACAGGGAGTCAAACTATTCTCCAAAGCACCAGAGGGCAGAACGAGAAACAATGGTTGGAAACTAATCAAGGAGAGAAGCAACTTAGAACTGAGGAGAAATTTCCTGACAGAACAATTAATCAGTGGAACAATTTACCTCCAAAGGTTCTAACACTGGGACTTTTTAAGAATATGTTGGATAATCATTTGTCTGAAGTGGTGTAGGGTTTCCTGCCTAAGCAGGGGTTGGACTAGAGGACCTCCAAGGTCCCTTCCAACTCTGTTATTCTATTCTATTCTAAGTCTATATTTCTGGCTTCTAAATGAAATATTTGAGATCCTTTCCTTCATAGAAATGTTAACCAGAAGCTTATGGCACATTCATGTGGACAGGAGGCAATTGGACTTACTTGTTTTTTCTTTAAAAAAACAATATAAAGTTTCTAAAAATATAAATAAATATGCAGTTCAACGCACCTTTGGGACAATCATGTCCTTGAAAATTAAGCAGGTCCCCATCTGGAAGCATGATTTTTGGTCCTCTGAAGGGTATTTTTGGAAGTGATATTAACGCTTGGGAACCCATTCCCTCTTGGGACTGCAGAGGATTAGGCAATTCTACAGGTTTGGTGTCCCAGCTGATTCTAAAGGATGGATATTTCATTGATCTGAGGTTGGTATTGCATCAGAATATGTTGTGTTGCCTTCATAAATGTATTTCCTCTTGGGTTTTGCAAAACATTTGGTGTAATTTGAAATTAGAAATATTCAGTGGAAAAGAGAGGTGGGGGAGATAATCTATGATGAGCCAAGGAACCCATATATTCAACAAAGAGTGCTCCTTAATACAGGAAGTAGAAATGATGCTCTTCATATTGCCATTATTTTCCAGTTACATGGTTAAGTCAACATTTCTCTTTTTTTTCCCCCACTGGTCTTTACCAATTCCTTCCATTTTTTCCAGGTCTCTTATACTTTTGTTTCAGATGAGCTGGATGATAAAACCCAGTTCCCTTTTTTCTATCGGATGCTCCCAAAGGAAGGAATCCAATATGCAGGGATTGTTAAAATGATCCAGTATTTCAGGTGGAGCTCAGTGGCTCTCGTTGCTTCAGAATCAGACAGTGGAGAAACATTCTTGAAAACGTTAAGACCTTTACTCACCCAAAGTGGCATTTGTGCTCTTTTCTCACAGAGCCTATCGGGAATCAGTACCAATCAATATAGTTTTTCAAGTCATTTCTATCACAAATGGAAACAAGTCAATGTATTGATTTACTATGCAGAGGCTACATTGCAAAGTTTCTATTTCTATGGAATGGCATTTGTTGACCAAATGTTGCAGTTGTTAATAATACCTACCATAGGAAAAATCTGGATTGTTACAGCCATGGGGGATCTCACATATGACCTCCGATTTCCACATTTCCGACATGTTCACAGCATTTTCACGATGTCCATCCAGGCAAAGAAACAGATAAAACAGGACAGCCTTCATCTCTTATTTTCTTCACTCTATGAGTTTAATAACAAGGTTTTTCACTGTGCGTTTCCAAAGCTTGCCGTCTCCATTAAAAGCCGGATGAGGTGCCAAGAGAATGAAAGCATGGAAAGTCTATCACAGGGGGAGATTGAAGGCACCCTGTCTCTTGACAGCCATCACATATACAACACCATTTGGGCTGTGGCACGAGCCCTAAATTCAGCCTTTATCTCCAGAGGGAAGAGAAGGAAGCTGGAGGAAGGGGGAAAGACCTTGGAAGTAGAAAGGCTACAACCTTGGCAGGTATTTCCCTTTCCGTCTGCTGAAGACAATTCCAGTTAAAATTATTTATGATTTTAATGAGAAATTAGGGCAGATGGAGAACAGAAGCATTGTATCAGGGTGCCAAGTAACACACCAAATGAAAGAAGACTCTGAAGCTAGCAATTCCTCAAAGTTCCAATTTATTAGAGGTGCCATCTTGGCACATCTGGGGAAACCCGAATCTGAAAGCTTCTGTCAGGGCTCCAAATAGCATCCAAAAGTAAATCAGAGTCCAAGGCGAAGTATTCCTCAAAGTTCCAATGTATTAAGAGAGCCATTTTGGCACATCTGGGAAAATCCGAATCTGAAAGCTTCCAGGTTTTCCTACCTAGTTGAAAGTTCATGATCTTGCCCCCACCCACCCACAAGTCCATCACAGGGTCCAATCTCCCACTGCCATGCTGGCAGTTTCACCCATCCAGTTCTGGTCAGGTGCAGAAGTGCAGAGACAAAGGATGACCTTGGCTTTCTGGAAAGAATTTTGTTTTGGCTACATATCATCTAACTCCATACAATCCCCTCTCCCATTTTCCCATACTAGAAAATGCATAGTAGAATAATAGAAAGTGTGGCAGGCCTGAGATCCACCAGTAAATATGGTTGCAGGCCTGACAGTTTCCAATTTTCCCCACCCAAAAGAAAGTCAAAGTTCCATCCCCTGCACCCACATGTCCATCACATGATCCAATCACTCCACTGTCCCAACTGGAGACATCCCCCAGTCACACCTCTCCAGGTGCAGGCTGAACGTCCTTGATTCCCAGAAAAAAGAATGTTGTTATGGCTGTATATTTCAAACAGCTCACGATCCCCTCTCCCAATTTCCCAAGCACTAAATGTGGCAGCCCTGAAGATCCAAAAGATCCTGGGCTGACACATTGTTTTTTCATAAGATACTGCTAAGTGTGATACATCAAAGAGAAGACTTTTCTACCTTAAATATGCTGTGTGTATGAGAGGTGAATGATGGGAAGAGGAAGAAACCTTAGAGATCTTCTAGTCCAAGCAGATGGTTGGACGAGAAGTTCTCTAAGGTTCCTTGCAACTCTATTATTCTTTTTTCTGAATAACATTTTAGACAAACTCAATTTCATTGAGGGCCACCTCAGGGTTTGTTTGATTTTGGGGGGCCGGTGTGGGTGTGCACAGTTCTTCATCACTCCTGTCGGGGGCGCCTGTGGAGGCCCGAGCACTTTACTAGAAAACACAGGCTCCCAGGGTCCATTTTCAGCTGCCATGGCCTCCTGCAACCCTTGCAAGTGAAATGGGAGCTCGGCTTGGGAGGGTTCCCCATTTTTGCTGGCAGAAGCACTGTGGGCCGGTCCTTTGCTGTTTCCCAATAGCCCTGTGGGCCAGATCTAAGTACTCCCCAAGCCAGATCCAGCCCCTGGGCCTTGAGTTTGACATCCCTGTCCTACATCATGTCGGACAAATGGCTGTCCAATCTCTTCTTTAAAGCCTTCAATGAAGAGCACCCACAACTTCTGGAGGCAAGTCATTCTATTGTTCTCCTTTGGTAGGAAATGTCTCTTTAGTTCTAGATTGGATCTCTTCTTGATAACTTTCCATCACTTGCTTCTTGTCCTGCCCTCAGGCGCTTTAGAAAACATAAGTTGACCACTGTTAGATATTAGCATATATCGCTGTAAGTCTCCACTCAGGTCCGCCGCTAGGGCGGGAACTAGGGATCATTCTGATTGGTCGAGAGGCGTACCCGATCCCTATAAAAGGGGAACCCTCAGACCACACACCAACTGGATCACTACTATCACTAATAAAGAGCTGTTAAGTCACTTCGTGTCCGGAGTCTGTTCTCTCGTTGCCCGAATCTAACATTGGCGACGAAGGTGGGATCGAGAGACAGATAGGACGAAGACGCTACCTCCAGAATCCAAGGATTCGATCCAGCCTAGGAATTCGGCGGGAATTCCGGCAGCCATCTCAGTGCGGCAAATTCAAATGCAGACAAGATGGCGATGCACACTCCCCCAGCTCCGTTCGACCCAACGAACGACCATTGGGAGTCCTACATGATCAGGTTCGAGTGTTTTCTCGAAGCAAACGAATACACGGGAGTATCTGACTCTCGTAAGAAGAACATATTCTTGAGCTACTGTGGACGAGAAGTCTTCGAGACGGCCAGAGATCTCTCTGAACCAACGCCTATACAAGCGGTATCATGGGCAGCACTACAACAGACTTTACAAACACACTACGCGCCAAAACCTTCCCGCCACGTTCACCGCCAGGAATTCAATATGAGGAACCAGAAGGCGGGAGAATCAATCAACCAATATGTTGCAGCACTACGGAAAGCGGCAACGCACTGCGAGTTCAGGGATCTGGACGAGCAAATCCTGGCAAGACTCATATGTGGGTTGAGAAACATCTCTCTACAGAAACGGTTGTTGGCCAATTCAAACTTAACCTTACAGATTGCACTCAATGAAGCAAGGGCGTCCGAATCGGCAGACAGATCTTCCGAGACCATACAACGCGGATTCAGCGCAAGCCAGTCCGGATCCAGACACGCCAGAGTTCACTATGAGGACACCGACCTAGAAGTCGAGGATCCTGAGTTCGAGGACAGTCACCGTATGCGGAGCAGTCACATGAGACTGGTGGGTAAAACCGAATTCCGTTTGCCACCCTGTGCAAGCTGCGGAGGGAACCACCCCCGGTCTACTTGTCGGTTCAGAAGCGTTGTTTGCTCGCATTGCGACAAACTTGGGCACATCGCAAGAGTGTGCCGGAGCGAAGGCCCTGCCTCACAACGGCAGCCTCCTATGTACCGCCAACAGAAGCCCAACCCAGGGGCTTGGCGAAAAAACAAAGGGCGCCCAGAGAGAAACCCAAGAGAGTTTGCCGAGAGAGATTACACACAAAGAGCTGAAAGGGCGTATTCCCAGAGAGATCACACACATAGAGCTGAACGAGCGTATTACCAGAGTGCGGAGAGAGAGTATCTCCAGGATACTGATGCCGAGATAGAGTTGACCCAGAGAGAACAATTGCGAACCTATCTCACAACGATAGGTCAGGTCCGCACCAAGCGGCCTAAAAAGCTGAAAGTCACGGTCCTCCTGGAGGACTCCCCTTGCGAGCTGGAAGTTGACACAGGATTGTCACTGATAATCATTTCATGGTCCACCATGAAAAAGGCAATCCCGAGCCTCAAAAAGCGGCAACTGCGCACACCAGACATCCTGCTACGAGACTACCAGGGGAACAGGGTCCCCATCGTGGGTCAAGGCATGTTTCGGGTGCAGTTCAAGGACATCGTAGCCCAGCTGCCTGTGACCGTCGCCAGCGCGCCATTACAGAGCCTCCTGGGACTGGATTGGTTTGAAGCCCTGGGGTTAGAAGTCACCGGAATCAACGCCGTGGAGAACAGCAGCGCTGAACAGATTTTTAAGGAGTTCGAGGATGTGTTGAGCCCCGGTCTTGGTAAGTATGTGGGTAAACCTATATCTTTCAGTTTAGACCCCAACGTGGCGCCAATCCGACTCAAACCAAGAAGAGTGCCTTTTGCGCTCCGTCCCAAAATTGATAAGGAAATAGATAAACTCGTAGAGCAAGGGATCCTTGAACCGGTGGATCACGCGCGCTGGGAAACCCCCATTGTGACCCCAGTAAAGCCAGATGGGTCAGTCCGTATCTGCGCGGACTATAAATGCACAATTAATGTTGCTCTACAACAAAGCGCGTACCCTGTGCCAGTAGTCCAACACCTATTGCACTTGTTGGGGCCAGGGAAAATATTTGCTAAACTAGACATGGCACAGGCATACCAGCAACTGCCAGTGGATAGCGCCACGGCGGAGGCCCAGACTATAGTGACGCATAGGGGCGCATTCAAATTCAACCGGTTACAATTCGGCGTAAGCATCGCTCCTGGCCTGTTCCAGAGCGTCATGGAACGACTTTTGCAGGGAATCCCTGGGGTCGTCCCATATTTTGACGACATCTTGGTGTCAGCTGCAAACGAGGAGCAACTATTAAAAAGAGTCAGAACTGTTTTGGCCAGAATTAGAGAAAAGGGTCTCCGCCTCCAAAAGGAAAAATGCCAAATTAACGTGCCTAGCGTAGAGTTCCTGGGATATAGAATCGATGGTTTGGGCATACACCCAACATCAAAGAAAATTAAGGCGATCCAGGACGCCCCCACACCACGAAACCAGACCGAGTTGCAGGCATTCCTCGGACTACTTAACTTCTACAGCGTTTTTCTGAGACAGAAGGCGACCGTTGCTGAGCCATTACACCGACTCCTCACCAAGAACGCAAAATGGACATGGGGACGCGCCGAGGCAGCAGCTTTCACCGCAGTCAAGCGCCTGCTCACCACCGATTCGCTGCTCGTGCAATACAGCCAGACGCTACCATTGGTACTGACCTGCGACGCTTCACCTTTCGGCGTCGGCGCAGTCCTCAGCCACAGAATGCCGAACGGGAACGAAGCGCCCATAGCATTCTATTCAAGGACTCTCTCATCGGCCGAAAGGAACTACAGCCAGATGGACAGGGAAGCATTAGCCGCTGTGGCTGGAGTCAAACGTTTCCACGAGTACCTCTACGGCCGCAATTTCGAACTTATCACGGACCACAAACCACTGCTGAGGCTTTTGGTGGGAAACCGCTCCACACCAGTCTCACTTTCCCCGCGCATGACCAGGTGGACTGTTTTCCTGGCTGCGTATTCCTACAAGCTGATACATCGTCCGGGCTCGACTCTGGGGCATGCAGACGCACTCAGCCATTGCCCACTTCCAGAACTATTAACAGACCCCACCCCCAAGGTACCGGTTTTATTAATTGACTGTTTGGACTCAGGGCCTGTTTCTTCTTTCGACGTTGCAAAATTCTCTTCTAAGGACAGTGTAATAAAACAAGTTCAAATTTGGGTTTGGAGGGGGTGGCCAAAGGGAAACGTGGGACCCGAATTCAAACTGTTTTGGTCGAAACGCAATGAACTATCAGTGCTACAAGGTTGTTTATTGTGGGGGGATCGAGTTGTTATTCCTTACGTTTTGCGGAGAAATGTCTTAGAAGCATTACATGTTGGGCATCCGGGGATCATTAGAATGAAGGCGTTAGCTAGGAGTTACGTTTGGAGGCCAAACATGGACAAAGAGATAGAGGAATGGGTGGCCACTTGTGATCCATGCCAAGAGTCTAGACCAGCACCCCCTGAAGCGCCCGCCACAGAATGGGACAAACCAAAAGCACCCTGGTTGCGAATACACATTGATTTCGCAGGGCCAGTCCAGGGACAAACATTCTTAATAGTAGTGGATGCATACTCCAAATGGTTGGAAGTAGTCCTAATGACTTCAATCACGGCAGTGGCAGTCATTAAGGTACTACGGCGACTTTTCGCCACTCATGGCCTGCCCAACCTCCTGGTCTCCGATAACGGGCCCCAATTCACGGCCATGCAATTCGAAACGTATCTAGCAAGTCAGGGAATTCGGCATGCCCTCGTCGCGCCATTCCATCTGGCCTCGAACGGACAGGCAGAAAGAATGGTGCGATCAGCAAAAGAGGCCCTCGCTAGGATGGGCCCAGGTGATTGGCAAACACGCATTGATCATTACCTTCTAATTGTGGATGTTGTGGATGCCGGCAAGGGTAATTGGTATCACGGGTCCACGATCATACTTGCTGGAACTAGAGGATGGTAGAAATTGGAAAAGGCACATAGACCAACTCAGAGGTCGCCTAACACACTCAGATCTGCGATCAGCTAACGAGGACTATATTCCGTCGGAAAGTCAGCAACCCGAGAGCCCAAACGCAGAGGATCAAGACACCCCGACGCCCGGAGTGGAACCAGAGATCAACGACGGAGCAGAACAGCATCCGAGCAAGGAAAGCCTTCCACCACTCGACTGTGGAACGGAACTAGACAAACAAGCCGATCTCACACCCACTCCAGCTCAACCTGAACTCAGACGATCCACCCGCGTAAAACAGAAACCAACATATTTAAAGGACTTTGTTACTAACAGGAACACTCCATCTAAGAAGGGAGGGGTGTTAGATATTAGCATATATCGCTGTAAGTCTCCACTCAGGTCCGCCGCTAGGGCGGGAACTAGGGATCATTCTGATTGGTCGAGAGGCGTACCCGATCCCTATAAAAGGGGAACCCTCAGACCACACACCAAGCTGGATCACTACTATCACTAATAAAGAGCTGTTAAGTCACTACTTGTCCGGAGTCTGTTCTCTCGTTGCCCGAATCTAACAACCACCTTCTACTCTTTGATGTCACCTCCAATATTGGAAGACCGCTATCATGTCACTCCTAGTTCTTTTCTTACTTATGATTTAGATCCTGCTGCATCTGGAATTTTACAATAGGCAATCTTCCAGTGTCATTCTCAGTTGCTCCATCCTCATTCTTGCAGGCTTTGTAGTAACAGTTGCTATTTTTGGTGGAACTTTAGTGTCTCTGGAGAATGACAGATTCCCTGCTTCTTCTCTGCAGGAAGATACCATCCTTTCATCTACATGAGAGGGTTTTCTCCACAGAATTAACCTGAATGCCACACTTGGAGTTTTCTACCCTCCTACTCAGTCATTCACAATGAGGCAGTCCTATGAATTGAATATATGCATAAGCTGGTTTCTAATTGGGCATGTCTTCTGTCTGCAGTAACCCCTCCCTATTTATGTCACCTCCCCCATCCTCTCCACCAAAATGGCAGAATTACGCAGGATTAAACTATGGTGTCAAATTCGAACTGAACCTGGCTGCAGCCATCTCTCTGTTCCTCAGTTGCCACACAGAGAGGGAAGTGGGGGATGGTGGTTTGGAATGCATTACAAGACAGAACAAAGAATTTTCTCATAAGAACCAAGGTCATTTCCACTGGCAACAGGTAAGGTTGGAAAAAGAGTGCCTGAAGAGCCTGCCAATTAACTCAATTGGCCAACGTGATCTGTGACACTTGGGGATGGGGTTATTTCCCACTTGAATTATACCAAAACCGTAGGAAATATTTAGATTTGCTTTTCCATTGAAGCTGTGCCGATATGGTGTACTCATTAAAAAAGACCTTTGAGAAGGAGCCAAGTCTCAGAGTTCTGATTTGCTTGAGTTCAATATTCGGAGCCTTGACATATTGCTCTTTTCAAAACACTATAGAGTATCTGTTAGGCCTGTAGTTATGTTTCTTTTAGGATCTTTGGCCTGCCACACTTTCTAATATTTTCCTATGCTATTTCATTAGTGTAGTAGTTGGGAGGGGGGAATAGAAAGGAGTAGATTTGTGGAATGTATTGCTGTCATTCTTTTCTAGAAGCTCAAGGTCATCTTTTGTCTCCACACCTCGAGACCTGACCGGAAGAAGAGGGGTGTAGATGCCAGCGTGGAAGATGATGATTGGAGCATGTGATGGATTATGGGTGTGGGGATAAGATCATGAACTTTCAACTGGGTGGAATTCCAGGAAGAAAATCAGAGTTGGAATTCCACAGACGTGCTAATATGCCTATATGATTAAATTGGAACTTTAAGGATGATTCTGCCTTGGTCTCTGATTGATTTCATGCTTGGCATTTAGAACGCTGACAGTATCCTTGTTCATATAGACGTTCTTATCATTCCAGTTTCACCCTTTCCTACAAGATCCCCAGTTCTACAACCATTCCATGGATGGGGTGTATCTGGGCAAAAACGGAGAGCTGGCGGCTGACTTTGACATTGTGAAGTGGTTTCGGTTCTCCAACAAGTCGGTGGTCAGAGTGAAATTTGGGAGCTTTGCAAGACACAGATCTCAGGATGCCAAGTTTCTCATTGACCAGGATACGATTATGAGGTCCCAGTGGTTTAAGAATGTAGGGGCAATCATTAACTGTAGTCCCGTTTTTCCCCTTCAATTCCATCATACACATTCCCAGTGAAGAATCTTCTGCAAGAATTCAGAATAGTCAGAGAAAATGTCATAAACTGCAACCACTTGTGAAATGCTACCAGTTCGGGCTGGCTCACCCGAACTGGTAGTAAAAAAATTCTTTAAAAGGTAAAAAAAAAGTTCTGATGATTACACGGCACAGCTGATTTTCGCACAACTGATTGGTATAACGTTTTAAAAACCTTTTTAGCACTTTTTATACTCCCAGTTTGAGCAAAATGCTAAAAAAAAGATTTTAAAAAGGTTCCGATGATCAGCTGTGAAAATCAGCTGTGCCAAGCAATCATCGGAAACTTTTTTTGTGTGTGAAGTGCAGCTGCTTTTGCATTGTGTGTGAGTCAGTTGTGTAGCTTTTGTGTTATTTTTGTGTAACGTGTGATAGTTTGGTTTTGAGCTCTCTGTGACTCTGTGAGGTTCCTGCTTGTTGCCCACCTGGTCACATGACCACCAAGCCACACCCACTCAGTCACATGACCACAGAACCAGTAGGGGGAAATTTTGAATTTCACCACTGACTGCAACCTTCCATTTTCCCCTTCTTTAATTGATTCAGCCTGTCCTTGCAACATCCAGTTCGCCTATACTATACAGCTGAATCCCACTCCTGGTCCTTTTACTTTACAATGGCCTTCATCCTGTAGTGGATAGACAATGGCTAAAATGATGATGATGATGATGATGATGATGATGATGATGATGATGGTGATGATTGATGATACAGTCCTTTATGTTCCCCATTTTTCTGCATAGAGTCTGCCCCCCTCCAGGTGTGTGGAAAGTTGTGCGCCTGGATTTTTCAAAGTGGGTCAGGAAGGAAAGCCTGTTTGCTGCTATGATTGCGTTCCCTGTGCTGAAGGGACTGTTTCCTCTAAGGAAGGTGGGTGAGTACCAGGGGTGGGTTCCTGCCAGTTCTAACCTCTTCTATAGACGAGGTTCCACAAATCTACAGTGCCATTTAGAACCGGTTCCAGCTCCCTCCACCCACTCCCCGTCCGCACATCATCAAGATAAACATGGAGGAGGAATTCTTGGAGTTGAAGTCCACAAGTCTTAAAGCTGTCAAGTTTGAACACCCCTGGGTTTTTTTCCTAAAGGGTTAGGGGTGCAAGGATCTTGTAACTTGACAGCTTTAAGACTTGCGTGCTTCAAATCCCAGAGTTTCTGAGCCAACATGACTGGAGGAGGAATTCTGGGAGTTGAAGTCCACAAGTCTTAAAGCTGTCAAGTTTGAACACCCCTGGTTTTTTTCTAAAGGGTTAGGGATGCAAGGGTCTTGTAACTTGACAGCTTTAAGACTTGCATGCTTCAAATGCCAGATTTTCTGAGACAACATTTTTGTTGCTAAGCAAGAGCGCTGTTAAGTGAGTTTCACCACATTTTACAAGTTGGCCACACCCACCCAGTCACATGGCTGGCAAGCCACTCCCACCCAATCACATGGCTGGCAAGCCACTCCCACCCGGTCACATGGCCAGCAAGCCACTCCCACAAAGCAGGCCACACCTACAGAAGAGGTTCTAAAGAAATTTGAAACCCACCACTGGTGAGTACAGAGCAAAGCAGCCTGTCATCCAAAAGGGTAACAGTTTCTGTTTGTGAAATAAAATCATACATCTAAAGTAAATCTTGCATCTTTTTTTAAAAATGCAATAGTCTATGGTGGACGTGTGATAAAGCCAAAAAAATGGGAGTATGACTCATATTTTAATACCATTTTTTTTTTTTGAAAATGGAGATAAAAATGAAACCATGAAACTTTTCCTTTTGGGTTTAGAAAAAAAATTGGAACTTCGTTACTATATATGTTGACAGCAGCAAGACTATTGTATTAACTCAATCGGCCAATGTGATCTGCGACACTTGGGGATGGGGTTATTTCCTAGTTGAATTATACTGAAACCACAGGAAATATTTGGGTTCGGTTTTCCATTGAAGCTGTGCCGATATCATGTATTCATTAAAGAAGACTTTTGAGAAGGAGCCAAGTCCAAGGGTTCTGATTTGCTTGAGTTCAATAGCCTTGACATATTGCTCTTTTCAAAAGGTTGTAGAGTTTCCTTATTCATATGGACATTCTTATCATTCCAGTTTCACCCTTTCCTATAAGATCCCCAGTTCTACAACCATTCCATGGGTGGTGTCAGGGCAGCCTCCATCAGTAACCAAGAAAGAAACCGCTCAACTCCATTTTTCAGCATTTAGAGTACTTTTACTGGTTATGAGTAGATAGCAGCTAGGCAAAGCAAGATCTGAGGCAAAAGCACACATAATCATAGATATCAATATGTGACCCCACTCCCATCCCCCAGTCCAATGTACACACCCCACAGGTGTCATGTGGGTTGCATCTTCAAAAATCATCATCAGGTTGGTATGCCGGACAGTTGGCCTTGGCGGCAATTCCACTATCTGCAGCATGCGCAGTAGATGGTGAGAAAAACACTCCCTTCTTCATTCACTCCTGTGCTGAAAACTTCCCTTCCCAAATACCATGTCATCCCCCCTCCCTGTTTCAATGGCAGCCGAAAGCAAGCAGCAAAACAGAGGGCAAAAACAGAGAGCTGGCGGCTGACTTTGACATTGTGAAGTGGTTTCGGTTCCCCAACCTTCCCAAACATATGATGTATGTTTCAAAATATGTTTCAAAAAGGGAAAGACCCTTTAACTCCTACCATGCAAGAATGGTTGCAGAAGTTGATGGAGTTGGATGATATGGCAAATTTGATTATTTTGATTAAAGAAAAGAACATAAGTACTTTTGTTTCCACATGGGGGGGGGCGCATGTATTTATTTATTTATTTATTATTTATTTATTAGCACTTATAGACCGCCCCCTCTCCCAAAAGGGACTCGGGGCAGTGTACAGTCCGTAGCAAAAATACAACAAGTTAAAATTATTAAATAAATAGATAAGTGAGGAGGATAAAAGATATGCCAAACTGTACAGCTGAATAAATAAATCAGGATATACAAAATTTGAAATCCCAATATCCTGTAAAATTAAATTTAAAAGAGACAATCCCTCTAAAAACCAATAAAAGTGTGTATGCCAGGAGGAAAACATTATAATTATGCCAGACCAGCCAGTCGGAACAGGTGAGTCTTCAATTTCTGTCGGAAGGAGCGGAGGTCAGTAGTGGTTCTAATGTCGGGGGGGAGGTCATTCCAGAGGGTTGGGCCCATCACAGAGAAGGCCCTACTCCTCGGTGTCGCCCGTTGGCATTGCCTAGTGGACGGCACCAGGAGAAGCCCCTCCCTGTGAGAGCGAATTGGCCGCAGGGATGTGTGTGGGAGGATGCGATCCCGCAAGTAACTAGGCCCTGTGCCATGGAGCGCTTTAAAGATGGTAACCAGAACCTTGAAACGCACCCGAAAGACCACAGGCAGCCAGTGCAGCTCACGCAGGAGAGGTGTTACATGGGAGTACCTGGTACTCCCCATGACTACCCGCGCGGCTGCGTTCTGAACTAGCTCGGGCGCGTCCCAAGGGGAGCCCCATGTAGAGAGCGTTACAGTAGTCCAGGCGAGACGTCACCAGTGCATGAGTGACCGTGCGTAGGGCATCCCGGTCCAGAAGGGGGCGCAATTGGTGCACCAGGCGAACCTGGTGGAACGCCCCCCTTGCCACGGCTGCCACATGGTCATCCATTGACAGCCAGGCATCTAGGAGGACGCCCAAATTGTGCGCCCGTTCCACAGGGGGCAATTGTTCGCCCCTTATGGCCAGTGATGGAGTTAACTGGCTGAACCGAGGTGCCGGTAGCCACAGTCACTCGGTCTTGGAGGGGTTGAGTTTGAGTCTGTTGTCCCCCATCCAGACCCCGACGGCTTCCAAACACCGGGACATCACATCGACAGCCTCGTTGGGGTAGCCTGGGGTTGAGATGTACAACTGAGTATCGTCAGCGTACACATGGTACTCAACCCCAAAGCCACGGATGATCTCACTCAGCGGCTTCACATATGCGTTGAACAAAAGGGGCGAGAGGACCGACCCTTGCGGCACATCTTCTTGATGTGAAGAAGAATGAAACTTTGACTTTTGGATTTGCTGATTAGATTGATAGATCTTTATAGCAATGACTTGTTTATACTATCAGGAAAAAGCAAAGAGATGTGATTTGATGTTAATGCCTTATTTTACTGTAACACAGCGAGTCGGAGGTCAATGCTACTTTTTCCTTCTTTCTTATCTTTCCTCACTTCTCTGTCCCCGTTCCTGCCCCACTGCTTGTGTACGAGGCCACATAGGGGTCTAATATCTAAGGGCCCCTAGGGAGATGTATATTTGAAAAAAGCTCAATGATTGTAACCAGGGGGTAGTGATCACTCTGTGTAAGGCAATCCACATAAAAAGCACGGACTGCCTCTTTTAAGGCTTGAGATACCAGTACAAAATCAATAACACTACTCCCACGTAAGGAACTAAAAGTAAATTCGCCAGCCAGATCACCTAGGGCCGTGATGGCGAACCTATGGCACGCGTGCCACAAGTGGCACGCGGAGCCATTTGTCAGGGCACGCGAGGCGCTGCCCTGTCAGCTGGCCAGCGCGCGTGCGCGCACTGGCCAGCTGAGTTCACCTTTTTAAAAGCTATTTTTCGCCTTCCCCAGGCTCGAGAGGCTTTATAGGAGCCTGGGGAGGGCGAAAAGAGGCTCCCCGCCCCCCCGGGAGGCTTCAGGGAACGTCCCGAGGCTTCCCTGAAGCCTTCGGAACACTTAAAACCAACCTCCGAGCAACCCGGAAGTGACTTCCGGGTTGCTCGGATGGTCGTTTTAATCGCTCTGAAGGCTTCAGGGAAGCCTCGGGACGGTCCCTGAACAGGCACGAGACGTGCGTCTCCATCGCCCGGGCCCGGATCGCCTCCACTGCGCGGCGCCTCAGGCTCGGCGTCCTTGCGCCCGGCCTTCACATCGCTGCCGCCTCCGCCGCCACCGCCGCTAGGACGGGCTCGGCCGAAGGGAAGTCCATCAGGCTTCAGCCGTGCCGCCCTCGCCTCCTCCTCCTCCTCCTCTAGCCGCACCATCGCAAGGATTAAGGCGAAAGGGGGCGGGGGCGGGAAAAGCGAAGGGGGCTTTGCATGATTTTTTCGCCTTCCCCAGGCTCCAGAGGCTTTATAGGAGCCTGGGGAGGGCGAAAAACGCCGCCCTCGCCTCCTCCTCCTCCTCCTCTAGCCGCGCCATCACAAGGATTAAGGCGAAAGGGGGCGGGGGCGGGGAAAGCGAAGGGGGCTTTGCATGATTTTTTCGCCTTCCCCAGGCTCCAGAGGCTTTATAGGAGCCTGGGGAGGGCGAAAAGCGCCGCCCTCGCCTCCTCCTCCTCTAGCCGCGCCATCGCAAGGATTAAGTCGAAAGGGGGCGGGGGTGGGGAAAGTGAAGGGGGCTTTGTTGTCCTCCTTCTCCTCCTCCTTTCCCCCACCGGCTCGAACGCGGCGCCGGGGCCCGGCAGGCAGCGAACGAGTCGGAGCCTGCCGACTGGAGGAAGAGGGTGAGAGGCGGGTCCTGTGAATGGGGGCAGCAGCGGCGACAATAGTCGTAACTTGCCGGCGGGCCGCCCCGGCTGGGAGACAAAGGAGGGGAAAGGCGGCAGGCAGCCGAGTTGCGACTATTGTCGCCGCTGCTGCCGCGTTCGAGCGTTCCGTGAAGCCTCCGGGGGGGCGGGGGAGGCTCTTTTCGCCCTCCCCAGGCTCCTATAAAGCCTCTGGAGCCTGGGGAAGGCGAAAAAATCATGCAAAGCCCCCTTCGCTTTCCCCGCCCCCACCCCCTTTCGCCTTAATCCTTGCGATGGCGCGGCTAAAGGAGGAGGAGGAGGGCGGCGCGGCTGAAGCCTGACGGACTACCCTTCGGCCGACCCCGTCCTAGCAGCGGTGGCGGCGGTGGCGGCGGTGGCGGCAGCGATGTGAAGGCCGGGCGCAAGGACGCCGAGCCTGAGGCGCCGCGCGGTGGAGGCGATCCGGGCCCGGGCGATGGAGACGCACGTCTCGTGCCTGTTCAGGGACCGTCCTGAGGCTTCCCTGAAGCCTTCAGAGCGCTTAAAACGACCATCCGAGCAACCCGGAAGTCCGGGTTGCTCGGAGGTTGGTTTTAAGTGTTCCGAAGGCTTCAGGGAAGCCTCCGGACGTTCCCTGAAGCCTCCGGGGGTGGCGGGGAGGTTTTAAGTGTTCCGAAGGCTTCAGGGAAGCCTCCGGACGTTCCCTGAAGCCTCCGGGGGTGGCGGGGAGGTTTTAAGTGTTCCGAAGGCTTCAGGGAAGCCTCCGGACGTTCCCTGAAGCCTCCGGGGGGGCGGGGGGGCGGGGGGGCGGGGGGGCGGGGGGGCGGGGGGGCAGGGGGGCGGGGGGGCGGGGGGGCGGGGGGCTCTTTTCACCCTCCCCAGGCTCCTATAAAGCCTCTGGAGCCTGGGGAAGGTGAAAAAATCATGCAAAAATGGGCGCGTTGTGCGCACATGCGCACTGGGGGCGCGTTGCATTATGGGTGCGGCACGCCCGCACACGACCCCCCCCCGCGCTCCCCCCACTTGTGGCACGTGAGCCAAAAAAGGTTCGCCATCGCTGACCTAGGGTACTCCCATTAAAAATTATCTTGTTGTGTGGGGCTGCTAGAAGGGCTAACTGGATGCCAGCAAAATTTGTTAATTCGTCCTTAGAATGTCTGGCTGAAGTCAGATGGCCTATGGCCTGGGGGGTTTCTTGGGGGTAGAGTGCCTCTATTGCTGGAGGGATTTGAGCTCCCAGACGGGCGTTAAAGTCACCCCCTATTAGGATGTACATTGCTGGGAATTTAGTTTCCATACAGGTAATATAGTTCTCCAGCGTGCCCCATTGAGCCTTGATATCGGCTTGCTTCCTCGCCGGAGGAAGATAAACATTGAACACTAACAGTTTGCTACGTCCTTTCTTAATTAAAAGCGCCATAGCTAAAGAGCCACAGGAGGGTAGTTCCACTGTCTCCACTTTCAAAGAAGTAGAGACCAAACAAGCTAGACCACCTTTAGGCCTCCCTGCCGTAGATTGTCTAATAGCGGCCAATGAGATGGCCGTAAACCCTGAAAAGGATATCTTATCACAAGCCCAGGTCTCCTGAAGCAGGATCACATCGAATGAGTGGATATAGTTGGCAAATTCTGCAGTGCAGTTACTTTGCATTTTGTATTTTATATATTATTTTATAACTCAATACAAATGTTAAGTGGGGGGGGGGAAAGAATGTAATAGTAAGAAAGATCAGAGACGATGAGCTGGCTGAACTGAGCATAATCATGAGCATTAACTTCAGTCACCCACTGCTGTTTCAAAGCAGAAAGGTGCCATTTTTTTAGTCCACAAAATTTTAAGTACTCTGATTGTTCAATTTCTTACCCAGAAAGTATTGTTACTACTGTCATGGAAAATAAACAGTCATGGCTAAAAATGAAAGGTTCTTTTTTTCCCGTCCCTTCAGATGCAGATTATTGCACCAGATGCCCAGAAGATCAGCACCCAAATAAAAAGCGAGATAAATGTCTCCCGAAAAGAACAACCTATCTGGCCTACAATGATAATCTGGGGACCGTCTTGGCTTCTCTTGCACTCTTTTTGACCTTCACGACTGTTCTTGTTTTAGCCGTCTTTATTAAATACCGAGAAACTGCCATTGTCAAAGCCAACAACCGAGACCTTTCCTACATCATTTTGTTGTCCCTTCTGCTTTCCTATTTGACTTCCTTCCTCTTCATTGGCCAGCCAAGGAGAGCGACCTGCCTTCTCCGACAAACAGCCTTTAGTATCATCTTCTCAATTGCCATCTCTTCTGTCTTGGCCAAAACTATCACAGTTGTGCTAGCCTTCCTGGCCACAAAGCCAGGAAACAGGGTGAGGAGATGGCTAGGGAAGCGTTTGTCCAACTATATCGTTCTTTGCACTTCCACTGTCCAAGTGGTCATCTGCAGCATCTGGCTGGTGGTCTCCCCTCCATTTCCTGATTCTGACATGCACTCCCAACCAGGAGAGATTGTACTTCAGTGTAATGAAGGTTTCCTTGCCATGTTTTACGTTGCTCTTGGCTACATGGGTTTCCTGGCTGCCATCTGCTTCACGGTAGCATTTCTGGCCCGGAATCTGCCTGGGGCCTTCAATGAAGCCAAGCTGATTACTTTCAGCATGCTGGTCTTTTGCAGCATCTGGGTATCCTTTGTACCCACCTACCTGAGCACCAAAGGGAAGTACATGGTGGCTGTGCAAATCTTCTCCATCTTGGCCTCCAGTGGTGGCCTGCTGGGCTGCATCTTCATCCCAAAATGCTATATTATCTTATTAAGATCAGATATGAATACAAAGACACAGCTCATTGTTAAAACATAGGCCAACAACTGACAACAATTGTGTAAAAGTTCGTGCTTTGCATTTGCTCATGGTATCAGCTTTTTAGCAGCTGGGATCCTTTTGCTGAAGTGCTTCAGTAAAAGTTTTATGAAAGTTCATCACTTGTATCTGGCTTTCATTGGCTTCTGCACCAGGGTGACCCATTTTGGGGACAACCCTACTTCCAGTTTACGGCAGGCTTATTGGTATGGCATGGAGTTGCAATGGCAGTTGTTTAATATTTGTGATGATATCAGTTTACAAAGTGTTCAGGTCAGTGCACAAAGAATGTAGCTTCAATGACATTATCACAACCAGCTTAGCTTGATGGCGCACCTACCACCAACGATTTGTTGGAGACCTACAGGCAGAGCTCCCACTTACCTTCCTCTCTGAGGCAAACCTCTTCTCCTTCTTCATGTTTCTAAGGAAAACTGGACACCACAAATATCTTCTTCTTTATTAGTTGATTCTAATAACTAAGAACAAACCCTAGGTTGTATGGCTCAAAGAGACAATGTGAGAAAGTTTGGATAATTAATCAATGAATGATTTAAAAGGCGACCTTCACATTTTTCTGTGGTAACAAATGCTGAAAGTGTCTTATAAGGAGGATATATAGAAGGATCTTAAAATTCTTTTGAACTCTTAGCCATGGCATTGTTTAAAAAAATTGATTTCACAATGAGTTGGAATACTCTTATTTTTATTCCAACCAATTGTAAACTCAAAAGTTATTTAATTGAGTACTTTTATACATCCAAATTACTTATTACAAATGAATTAATGGCTTAGGAACCTCACATAATTCCCATCATTAATAAATATTACATAAAGGCAGATTAAATTTAGAATTTAAAAGCTCTAGGTAGCAAATTCCTGAACTGCTTACTTTTAGAGTACTTTTAGACATCCAAATTACTTATTTCAAAGAATTAATGGTTTATTAATTCAAAGAATTTATGCCATAATTTTCATCATCAATAAATATTACAGATTAAGACAAGGATTAAATTTAGGATAATAAAAAAACTGTAGGGAGCAAATTCCGGAGTTGATTATAAGTGACTGCAGAGGAAACCAAACATTCTATGAAAGATGCATCTGCCCTTAGCAATGCTTTTGTTTCCAGTAAACATGGGGAATTGAACCATATTTATAGGAAACAGTACACAAACCAGTCAGGATGTTTGCTCCCATAAGAAAGAGTACCAACAAACCACAACTGGAAGTGTCAACAGACACTATCTTGGTTAGAGCTTTCAACAATTAACCTTAAGAGTACCTCAAACTGGCCTTAGATTGGATTTCGAGAAAATAAGCTAGCAAACTACGCCTATTCCAAAAGTATCCAGCTTTTGAATCAAATATCATTAGGACAGGAGGATCAAGCCATATAAATAGAGGAACTACCCCCCACCCCCCCACCAAAAAGTGAAGCAATTCCCTATGGTTAGGTCTTTATTTGGGTCTGAAATAAAGTGCCACTACACAACCATTGTAGGAAGCTCTCTTCTCCCTCTTCCTCAGAAACAGTTTACAAGGTGTTCCTTAAATGAGCCATGGCAGCGCAGTGATTAGAATGCAGTATTGCAGGCTAACTCTGCCACGTGTCAGCAGTTCAATGCTCAGCAGCTAAAGATTGACTCAGCCTTCTATCCTTCCAAGGTCGGTAAGAACCCAGTATCAGCCCTGGCATGCTTGGCAGCCTGGGGCTGCCATTCCGGCAGGGGAAGGAGAGCCTCACGGCCGCAGTGCGTCCACAAAATGCCGTACCTGCGGACCCAACACCGATGCTGACACCAGCCGGATCGACAAGACCAACCAGGACCCAGCCAGGCTCCCTTGCTGCCGCTGCGTACACAGCTGAGAGGCCACCAGCCGTAACAGCTGAGAAGCAGGGCAGGCATTTGTGTACTGGGTGTGCCTTGGCATTTGAGGCTGGACAACGTTTGCATGAGGGGTGGGGTGCATGCATGGCTGGGCTGGGCTGGAAAGACCTTAAATGGTGGCGGGGAGCACTGGGCAGTTAGCCCCAACTTTGGTGCACTTGGTGTTTGTCAGTTCGTGCCGGAGCTTTCGTGAAGAGGATAAACCATTGCAACCAGGGGTGAATTGCTACTGGTTCACACCGTTTCTCACCGGTAGGGACAATTGTCATTGGTTCCACGAACTGGTAGTAAAGAAAAGCTTCTGAGGATTGCATGGATCAGCAGTTAGCCATGCCCACCCAGCCACCTGACCCACCCACAAAGCCACGCCCACCAAGCCATGCCCAGAGAACCGGTGGCAAAAAAATTTTACATTTCACCACTAATTACAACCCAGGACTGTGTTCTTTGGTGTTTTTTTCTCTCGCAACATAGCGATACCTGACACCCAGATTGTTGGGGGCAATATGGTGGCTCTGTAAGCCACTTAGAAAGGCTGTAAAGCACTGTGAAGCGGTATATAAGCCTAAATACTCTTACTTAACATTATTATTTGTTACATTATTATTATTGGTACATTATTACAATATTACTTGTCCTCAATATAAGCCTTCTCTGCATAAACATGAAAAACAGTTCATACTCAATATTTTAACAACTGACAATGATTTAATGAGGTTAGCAAGAGAACACAGAGACCATGAAAGAACGCAAATCAAGTCAAGTGAGAGATTCAGCAACATACAGGAAATGTTTGCAAAGCTTCCATGTTTAGGGAGATTCTCAATCATCCAAGCCATGGTTGTCCCAAAGGTGCTTTTTTTTTTCAAAAGGGAGCTTGACTTTCTTGGTTTTTTAAAAAAATATTGCTTCTGTGTTCTGACCCGGGCTTCCTTAGAAAGCAAGAAGCAAAGTCTTGGTCCCGACAAAACCTCTTTTGTTTACACGACTGTGAATTCCTTTTATTCACAGTCAGCAAGGCTTTAACAAACAGTCTTTCAGAGGGATGTTTATCCACACGAACCTTATCTCATTTAGAGCACTGCCAGATAATTAGCTTCCAAACACAGGGCAAAGCAAAACTTGGCACAGAGTCTCTTATAATCCCAAACAGAACTTTACAGGATTAATGGTTTCCTGCAAAAGCCCACTCCCCATTCGTTCCTCTTTTGTTTCCACTGGGAGGGGCCAAACAGCCTCAAGGTGTGGCTTTAATCTTAGTTGTTCTTGTTTTCTGGCAGCTCTGTGCATGCGCACACTGGAAAAAGGAAGAGATGGATGACCCTGGGCAGGGTTCAGACCCAGAGCAGGGACCAGAGAGGCTGGTTGGCCACCAGGAAGCGCCTGAGGCATGGAGCAGTGGGGAAGATCAAAGGGAGTTTGTCCCTGAGGCAAGATTAAGAAGGGTGGAGAAACAAAGGCAACAGCTGCTCCAGAGTCAAGCTCCTAAGAGATAATCAAGCTCAGGTGGTTGTGGCTTGGCCCCTCCCAAGAGCGTATATAAGAAGGGACTTTGGGAGGAGGCTTTTTGCAGGACACAACCATTCATAGTAATCTGGAGAACTCCTTGTCTGATCTGCCTTGTGTTTCCATTTGTAACAAGCTGGAGAAGCTCTTGTCTGTATCTGTTGGAGTCTGGGTTGCTGCAACGTCTTGCCTGTGAGTCGTGTTTGGGCTTTTAGCCAACAAGATTATAGTACTATAAATAAAGGGTGGCAAACATCTAAGCCTATGTTGGCGTTCATTATTGGATGGAGGGGGGTCAGAACAGATACTTTTATCAATGCTAGTCACTACTACAGGTAGTCCTCAATGTAGAACTGCAATTGAGCCCCAAATTTCTGTTTGCTAAGTGAAACACTTATTAAGTGAATTTTGCCTCATGCTATGACATTTCCTGCCACACTTGTTAAGTGAATCATTGCAGTTGTTAAGGTAGTAACATCGTTGTAAAGTGAATCTGGCTTTCCCATTGACTTTGCTTCCCAGAAGGTCAAAAATGGTGATCACATCCCCCTGGGACACTGCAACGGTCATAAATACGAGTCAGTTGCCAAGTATCTGGATTTTGATCACATGACATGCTGCAATAGATGTAAGTGTGAAAAATGGTCATAAATAACTTTTCCCAGCATTGTCCTCACTTTGAACAGTGGCTAAATGAACTGTTGTAAGTCAAGGACTACTTGTACAGTTAGCACTAGGTAGTCCCCAACTTACAACAGTTCATTTAGTGTTGGTAGTTCATTTAGTACAATGGCACTGAAAAAGAGACATATGACCATTTTTGGCAGTTACAATCTTTGTAGCATCCCCATGATCTTCATGATCAAAATTCAGCTCTTTGGCAACTGGTTCATACTTATGACCATTGCTGTGTTCCAAGGTCATGTGATCACCTTTTGACAAGCAAAAGCAATAGGGAGGCCAGATTCACTTAACAACCAGGTTACTAATTTAACAACTGGGGCAAGAAAAGTTGTAAAACGGGGCAAAAAAAAAAAACACCGCAGTACGACAATAAGAAGGAAGAAGCTGTTCAACCCATCATTTCTTCCTTCCTGAGAAGTTTCCCGATAAGCCAAAGGGTCCCCCTGGGGGGGGAGGTGGTTAATTTTTTCATTATTGCTAGCTTTGATGTTCTCTTTTCAGGAAACGTTTTTCTTCTGAGGAGAGGCCGCATGTCAGGCCTGTAGTCATATTCCTTTTTAGGATCTTTGGCCTGCCACACTCTCTCCACTGCGCAGTTCATGCTGGGATGAACCTCTGAGCTCAGTTCTTGTGTGGACCCAATGGATCTCAGGACCTTTCTCCAGAACCTGGCTGTGAACTGGACTCTGTGGCCTGAAATGATCCTCTTGCGCAACAATGAAACCACTACCAGAGAAGTCCCCTGGACTGCTACAATGAGGGGCCAGCCCTAACCGACCACACAAACTTGGCACACAACACCCCCCCTTGCAAGCCATTGTTGGTTGAACTGCAACCTGTGAATCAGGAACCCCCAGGATGGGTCTTAACCCCAGGTCATGGATAATGTCAGTGTTCCAAATATCATACAGAATTAAATCAGAGTCCAAGACAGAGCTAACCTTAATGTTCCAATTTAATAAGACAGACATGTTGGCACATCTGTGGAAATCCCAAATCTAAAGCTTCTTGGGATTCCACCCAGTTGAAAGTTCATGCTCTTATCCCCACACCCATAAATCCATCACATGGTCCAATCTTCTTCGGCCACGCTGGCATCTCCACCCAGCTGGTTCCGGTCAGGTGTCGAGGTGCGGAGACAAAAGATGACCTTGGGCTTCTAGAAAAGAATGACAACAAGACATTCCACAATTCCACTCCTTTCTATCCCCCCTCTCAATTACTACACTAATGAAACAGCATAATGAATAATAGAGAGTGTGGCAGGCCAAAGATCCTAAAAAGGAATATGACTACAGGCCTTAACAGAAATTCTGGGCTCCATAGGAGTCTACCTGTAGTACTAACTGCCATCTGGTCATTACCTCTCTGAGAGTCATTGAGGCCACTTGGGGGTTTGTCTGTATCCTCAAAGTCACCTGAATCAGAATCTAAACTGGTGTGGAACCTTCTTGGAAGTGTGTTCTGAAAGGACTGCATTCTGTTGAACTGAAAAAGATTCTTGGATGAGAAGCAAAACATTTTCAAAGGAAAAAAAAACCCAAGAAAGTCCAGTCATCTTTTGGAGGGAAAAAAGCACCTTTGAAATTGCTTTCTATCATTACAATAATTGTTGTATATACTTGTCAGGGTAAAGATTTAATTGCTGACCAGATGCTACGATGATGTAATGCTAGGAATGAGTCAGCAAGGGTTTTGGGGCTGATATCACTTTAAGAGCCTATAATAAGAAGAGGCCCTGTTAGGGTGTATCTCTCTCTCTGTGTATGTGCTTCCGTACTGTAATTTGCTGATTGCTGTTTGTTTGGAGTCTAACAAAAGAACGTGTATGTATATATTCTTTGTCAATAAAGCCACTATTTAAATACAAACCACTGTTTACTGTATTTGCTCCTGGGTTGTCTCACATAGTCATCCTGTGCGCCCTCTGGCAATACTTGTTTTATTTGTACACTGCCCATCTTGAGAAATGGATGGCCACCTACATTTGTTAAATTTAAATGTATCAACCTAGAACTAAGAAGAAATTTCCTGATAGTGAGAACAGTTAATTGGTGGGGTAACTTGCCTTTAGAAGTTGTGGCTGTGCCAACATTGGTAGTTTTTGAGGACAAACTGGACAATCATTTGCCTGAAATGGTACAGGGTCTCTTGTTTGAGCAGGGGGTGGACCAGAAGACCGCCTAGGTCCTTCCCAACTCTGTTATTCTGTTGAATTATAAATAAATAAATAAATTTGATGGTGATACAGCAGGAAATTTGTTGATATAAATACATCAATAACTTACAAACATAAATTAAACCTTTCACTTGAAGTTAAATTAATATGACAAGCAGGGCCAGTAACATTAATCACCATGTCATAGGAAAAGACTAGCAAAAAAAAAAAAAAACCCAACAGTACCATTGCAAATATTAGGTTACAAAGGGCCTGTCCTGGGGATGTGGCTGAAAGAAGCTCTTAAGGTTGGTTCTCCAAACAATTTGAAAAGAAATCCCAAAGCAGCCAAGATTTTCGATGTTCTTTAGCTGTTCTCGCTCTTCTTTCTTTGATGTCCTGCAGGGATAGAATGGAGGGGCGGGGGGAATCAATGCTGGAAGACACTTCCAGATACCACCCCTTCATATCAGGGAATTTTCAATTGTTCAATGAAAATAAGCCTAGAGTCCAAGTGCTATTGCTGGAAATCCTCTGGCACTGAACTGAACAGCAAGCTCAAGGATTCAGAGAATTTTCCTCTCTTGGGGGTTTGTCCGAGATTGTAATCTTTGTCCTAAATTGTTTTTCCTTTCCCCAAACATTTTAGTTATTTCTTTAGTATACAGTGATGTTACATTACCCAGGAGACTGAACTGCTGATGCAGAGTAGTCGTTTGGCTGGCTAGCTCTATTTGGTTCACGCTTGAGTGCCTCCCAAGGTGTGCCACCAGAGGGCGAGCTAGCTCCACATCAAAAAGAAAAACGAACAGCTTTCTTACAGTATCATCCAAGGCCCTCTCCTTTCACCAATGCTCCTTCATAAATGGGAATCCCAATTGGGAAGCTTCAGGGGCAGGGGAGATTTTAACTATATGCATGAAGCACTGTCTCGACTCACCACTGAAGTGGTACCTATTTATCAACTGGCATCGAACATGCTTTCAAATTGCTAGGTGGGCAGAAGCTACGGTGAGTAACAGGAGTTTGCCCCGCTATGTAGTGCTAGGACATGAACCACTGGAGCAAAGACCATCTCCAGCATTATTAAGGCACTGAGTCACCGTGCTTTTACTCCCCAAACATAAAGTTGGAGAATGGATAGAATTCATATGGGATTTCTGCTGGATTTATCCCTTGGATTCTTTGGGGGCTAGATAATGTGACCCTGGGAAGTCTTACGAATGTGGTTTTGGTTACTGAATTTGCAGAATGCACTCCTAATTTGCATTTAATGCACTATAAATTGAGAGAATGAATAAAATCGTATGAGATCTGATATACCCACCTTGCGCAAAACCAGGGTGATGCTCATATATCTTCCACGAATTGGCCCCTCGACTTGACCCTGCCTTCTTAATTTTAATATTTCAAACTTAAACAAGAGTGAATCAGCTAGTTGCCATGCCAAGAACCTGCTTCCTGCATCACACTACACAATATTTATATATATATATATAGTGTTCATGGGTTTATGTCAATTTGTGCACCACCTCTAAGGGTCAATCTATGAAGAAAGTGGATGGTTTGTAAATAGGACATAAATAAATACACACACACACCAGATTAATAGAGTTGGGAGGGATCTTGTATGTCATCTAGTCCAACTCCCCACCCAAGCAGGAGACTCTACACCATTTCTGATAAATGGCAGTCTAGTCTCTTCTTGAAAGCCTCCAGTGATGAAGCTCCCACAACTTCTGAAGGCAACCTCTGTTCCATGGGTTGATTGTTCTCCCTGTCAGAAAATGTCTCCTTATTTCTAGGTTGAATCTCTCCTTGGTCAGTCTCCATCTATTATTCCTTTTTTGGGTGCTTTGTAAAATAGCTTGACCCCTTCCTCTCTGTGGCAGCCCCTCAAATATCGGAACACTGGTATCATGTCTCCCCTGGTCTTTCTCTTCACTAGACTTGCCATGCCTGGTTCCTGCAACTGTTCTTCGTATGTTTTAGCCTCCAGTCCCTGAATCATCCTGGTTGCTCTTTTCTGCACTTTTTCTAGAGTCTCAACATCTTTTTCATAGTGTGGTGACCAAAACTGGATGCAGTGGTCTTACTAGGGCTTTATAGAGTGGTATTAATACCTCACTTGATCTTGATTGTATGCCTCTGTTAAGGCAATTTAGGATTGCATTAGCAATAATCCTAGTTGCATAAGCACATAAATTGTAGTTTTATAGCTGGTTATACTGGCCCCGTAGGCAGGTACTTAACAAACATGCAAGTCCTCTCTAGCAGCCACTTTATGAGCTCACCCAAAACCAGACACTTTATGATACTCATCCAACTGTATCATGAAGGCAGAGAGTTTACATCCTGGGGTTAAGGATGGAAGCACATAACACAAGCAGAAAACCCATGAGGTTTCACATGCAAAAGGGAGTAGAGGCTAAGAAGAACGTGGGGAAAGATTTCAAATCAGCTTGTTTGAAAGTTGTTTGGAAAGGGTGGGACAAAAGCGGATCCATCATTTCAAGACCCTTCCAGTGGGAATTGAGGGCAGGAGGAGGAACAAGGCTCCAAAGATATTTCCTTATCCAGATGATCCCAGACACCGGAAGAATGAATATCATCAGTGAGTTGCAGTGAGGTTTATGGCTGGTGAGGCATTGACACAGTGGTGGGTTTCAAACTTTTTTAGACTTGTGGACTTCAACTCCCAGAATTCCACAGCCAGGCATGCTCAGTTCCGATTTAAAGTGACAGCATTTGTTTTTCTCCTTTGCGAAAGAAGATTCCTTCTTTCTTTTTCCTTTTCTTCTCCCTTCCCCTCTTTCTTCCCTCTCTCCCTTCCTCCCCCCTCTCTCAAACACACACACACCCACATTGGATTGGACTACACACACTTTCCCCCAGCCCTGGAAGGATCCAGCCCAGCTTCACTAATTACAGGTTTGAAAAGGCAATTTGGCTCTGCCTGCAATCAAACTACACTTTGAAGTTTGAAGTTTGAATTCCTCTCCCTCCCTCCAACCCACATGTACCTTTTCCAGCTGTTTCAGAGAGGATTTCAACTCTGCTCTTGCCTCAGGTCCTCTGAAGAAGCTCTGCCCAAACGAGCACCACTGCGTGCCTCACCTACGTCAGGAAATTTTAGGCTTTTAACCCTTGCTTAACTCTGCTCGAGTGATCATAAAATGCCTAAAGTCAGACTAGATGAGGCATGCAGTTCTCCTGCCTCATAGTAGAGGGCTCTTTTTTAGAGGCTTTTTTAAACAGTTAAGCAGAGTCATCCACAGTGAGGCATCAACTAACTCAGCCTGACCTCAGCTCTCGCCTTTTTCCTTTTACATTTTTCTTTCTTTTCATGATGACACTGGTGAGGCTGTGCCTCCCCTGCCTCCCCTGACTGCAGGTCACTGAATATCATCACAGCCACCATGATGACTCCTAGAGGGAGTCTCCTGTTGGCTGAAAGTAAAACAAAGTCTTCAGTCTTCGGGGCAATATGTCAGCATTCCAAGTAATGCATCCATACAAAGCAGAACTCCGAGGCAGGTGGATTCCTCAAGGAATGATTTATTGGATAGATCATATTGGCACAACTGGTGAAAACCGAGTCTGAAAGTTCCTGTGGTTTTCACCTGATTAAAAAGTAAACATTCCTCCTTCCTCCAAGTCATCAGTCACACATTCCAAGAGAGGTGCTGGCCGGTTGCTTGGTTACTCCACTCCTCCTCTCCCCAGCCACCTGTCCTTGGTTCCCAGAGGAAAAAAATGTTTTGACTACAAAAACCCCCAGCTAGCTATTTCCTCCCCTCCCTGTCCCGTCTTCTGACTTGTGTCAACCCTGAAGCCTCAAAGATGGCCTCAGCCAGGTTCACTTCAGGGTTGACACAAAGATCCTCAGTGCCAAGACAGAGACTGGGCACAGATTTGACACCTGGCACACCCAAGGGATGCTCACTGCCAAGCAACTATCACAAATTCTTCCCTAGCAGCTTCACATCTGCCAAAGAAGATCCCATTGCTCCTAGGAGCACAACTGTGGAAATCACAGCCATGCCTGGCCTTGAAGATAGGTGTGCCTTTCCCACTCTGCCACCCTCTAGCACATTTAAACAAGGGTTAAGAATGATGGAATCTTCATTCTCATGACACAAAAGCCTACAGGGGTACAGTTCTATGGCTTAGACAACATGTGATTGCTTAGTTTGTGCTTCAATACACCGTCAGACACAAATGCATCTACATGGAGGGAAGTATGCAGTGGAGTACCCCAAGGCTCTGTTTTGGGCCCAGTACTCTTCAACATCTTCATCAATGATTTGGATGAGGGAATAAATGGGGAACTCATCAAATTTGCAGATGACACCAAGCTGGCAGGAATAGCCAACACTCCAGAAGATAGGCTTAAGATACAGAAGGATCTTGACAAACTTGAACATTGGGCACTATCTAATAAAATGAAATTCAATGGTGAAAAGAGTAAGGTTCTACATTTAGGCAACAAAAACGGAATGCACAGGAACAGTATAGGTGGTACCTTGCTCAGTAGTAGTAACTGTGAAAGGGATCTTGGAGTCCTAGTGGACAACCATTTAAATATGAGCCAGCAGTGTGCAGCAGCTGCCAAAAAAGCCAACACAGTTCTAGGCTGCCTCAACAGAGGGATAGAATCAAGATCACGTGAAGTGTTAATACCACTTTATAATGCCTTGCTAAGGCCACACTTGGAATACGGCATTCAGTTCTGGTCGCCACAATGTAAAAAAGATGTGGAGACTCTAGAAAGAGTGCAGAGAAGAGCAACAAAGATGATTAGGGGACTGGAGACTAAAACATATGAAGAACGATTGCAGGAACTGGGTATGTTTAGCTTAAGAGAAAGAAGGACTAGGGGAGACATGATAGCAGTGTTCCAATATCTCAGGGGTTGCCACAAAGAAGAGGGAGTCAAACTATTTTCCAAGGCACCTGAGGGTAAAACAAGAAGCAATGGGAGGAAACTAATCAAGGAGAGAAGCAACCTAGAACTGAGAAGAAACTTCCTGACAGTTAGAACAATTAATCAGTGGAACAGCTTGCCTCCAGAAGTTGTGAATGCCCCAACACTGGAAGTCTTTAAGAAGATGTTGGATAGCCATCTGTCTGAAACGGTATAGGGTTTCCTGCCTAGGCAGGGGGTTGGACTAGAAGACCTCCAAGGTCCCCTTCCAACTCTACTATTGTATTGTAAATAGGTTGAGGATGGGGAGAACTACACCGGGTGAGCTAATTGTTCTGTCTTTGTACCAAGGGTGAAGTTCCCTTTCTAGTTGCCCAATCCCTCACCAGGTTTCTTCATCCAAGCCAAGACAAAGGACTTCACAAGTTTAAAATGTTCCATGTGAGACAGGGATGTTTCTTACATTGCATGCTAAGACCTGGAGTGGTCCATCAGATTTTTATTTATTTATTTTGTTCTTTCCACCATGGGTGAAAATTCTTTTTTACCTACCCCAGTCTTGCAATTTCTCATCAGGGTCCTCCTTCCAGGCCAAGACCAGGGGCTCCTGTAAGCTGTCATGCTTTATGTGGCAGCTGAAGAGGTCCCTCTCCTTGGGGTCAATCTCAATGCTGAGCCAGAGATAATAGGTCCCATCTGAATTGGGTGCAACGTTCCTAGGGAGGGTCTCATACTTGCAGACCTCGCCATCCCTCATCCAGGTGGCCTGGATCTCCTTGGGATAGAAGCCAAAGGCCTGGCAAATGAGGACCTCCACATTGTCACTAACGAGCTTATGGGTCACCTTCTCCACCGGGGGCTCTGGAAAAAACAGCAACAGCACACCTCACAGGATCTCTGCACAAATACCAAGACAATGCAATATCTGGAAGAAGCTCACAACATTGCATCCCTGCTACCCCGTCTTTCTTGAAACTGTGTGATCAAGAGATGGACCTTGATGTTCCGTAAGTGTCAGTCCTACTAAGTAGAACAGGCCAGCAAATCAACGACACAGAAAGGCTAAAACTACTTGTCCTGAAATTGGCTATAATAATGGAATCCAATGTACTATGTGCCCTTTTCCATCTTATGTCCACATTCCTTCAAAGTATAGTCCCGTGATGGCAAACCTATGGCACGAATATGCTGACTCTTACGTTTACAGAGTCAGCATATTTCCCCCCACAATCTGGGTCCTCATTTTACCAACCTTGGAAGGATAGACGGTTGAGTCAACCTTGAGCCGGTCAGAATTGAACTTCTGGCAGACGGTAGAATTAGCTTGCAGTACTGCATTATAACCACTGTGCCACCACAAATAGATGATAGATAGCAATAGTACTTATATACCACTTCACAGTGCTTTACAGCCCTCTCTAAGGGGTTTACACAGTCAGCATATTGCTCCCAATGATCTGTATACACATTTTACCGATCTCAGTCACGATCGAACTCTGGAGCTCGACAGAATTAGCCATTCTAACCACTGCACCACCACAGCACTTTTATATATATAGCAATAGCACTTAGACTTATATACCACTTCATAGTGCTTTTACAGCCCTCTCTAAGTAGTTTACAAAATCAGCCTATTGCCCCCAACATTCTGGGTCCTCATATGTATAATAAAATACTAAAAGTTTGTGTTGACGTCTCAAACTTCACCTGGACAGCTGCTGCATGGTTGACACTCTACAACTGATTTGGGTCTCAGACAGGACCTTTCTAAGCAAAATAATTCTCTGGATTTAAGGAGAATTTTGGAAATTGACCTGCTTATCCACGGAACAGCAGCTCCTTGTAAGAAGGCAACAAAACAAGGGTTTCTGCAGTTGGCTAGTGAGTCAAGCTAATGAGAGGCGGATCTTACACCCAAATTTGCAGCTCTGGAGTAGCAGTCCAGGTAGTCCCAAACTTGCATCCACTCACTTAATGAAGTTTGAACTTACAAAAAAAGTCTGTCTCATGACAATTTTTCACCCTTATAACCATTACAGCATCCCCATGGCCAGGGGGGTCAACATTTGGATGCCTAGCAATGGGCTCATATTTATGACTGTCACAGTGCCCGGGGTCATGTGATCCCATTTTGTGACCTTGTGACAAGCAAAGCCAACGGGAAATGCAGATTTAACAACTACGTTACTAACGTAGCAACTGCAGGGATTCACTTAACAACTGTGGCAAGGAAAGTTGTAAAAGGGGGCAAAACTCATTTATTATTTATTTATTTATTTATTTATTTATTTATTTATTTATTTATTTATTTATTTATTTATTTATTTATTTATTTATTTATTTATTTATTTATTATTTATTTATTTATTTATTTATTTATTTATTTATTTATAAAATTTACTGTCTTGCTTAGCAACGGAAATGTTGAGCTCAATTATGGTTGTAAGTCAAGGAGCACCTGAATATACAGATAATAGAACTGATCCCTCTCCCCCATTTCTAAAACCCCTTTTACAGCTTATTAACATTTAGTAAAAGAGATACTTTAGTAAAAGAAATAGCAATAGCACTTAGACTTATATACCGATTCATATACCAGTCTAAGTGGTTTACAGAGTCAGCCTATTGGCCCCAACAATCTGGGTCCTCATTTTATCCACCTGGGAAGGACGGAAGGCTGAGTCAACCTTGAGCCTGGTGAGATTTGAACTGCCAAACTGCAGGCAGATGATGATCAGCAGAAGTAGCCTGCAAAACTGCACTCTAACCACTGAGCCACCGTGGGTCTGTAAAAGAGATACTCCAAGAAAGAACCTTGGAGGTCTTCTAGTCCAACCCCCTGCTCAAGCAGGAGTCACGATACCATTTCAGACAAATGGCTATCCAATCTCTTCCTAAAGACCTCCAGTGATGAAGTACCCACAAAGGCAAGCTGTTCCAATGGTTGATTGCGGTGATGGGTTCCGGCTCCCGTCACACTGTGCATGGGGTCGGGCATCCTCATCGGGCGCGTGCGCTGCACACACATGTGCATACCACCACCCTGTGACACCCAGCTGCTTGGCGGAGGTCGCACAGGTGCTGGACGCTATGTTGCTTCAAAAACAGGTAAGGAATGCGGGCGGGTGGGCCAAACGAGACACTGTACCGGTACGGTGGCTCCTGCTCCCAGCTAATACCGGTATGACCATACTGGGCCATACCACCCGGAACCACCACTGATTGATTGTCCTCACTATAAGGAAGTTTCTCCTTAATTCCAGCTTGCTTCTCTCCTTGATGAATTTCCATCTGTTGTTTCTTCTCCTGTCTTCTGGTGCTTTGGAGAATAGGTTGAACCTGGTTTTGTAGGATTATGGTGGATTAAGGTGGGTGCCTGGTTTAGAATGGCAGGTGTTGCCAGGGCTGGGTGAGGAGAGGGAGCCAAAAAAAATGAACAGATGGGTAGATGGCAAAGGGACACATGGCAGATTGTCGTCAAGGAAATGCAAATATTGGTTTGTTTTCAGCTTTGTTTGCACCAGACACACACCTGGAAAATTTCATATTCAAATCCAAAGAGCTGCAGCCTCCGCTTACTATGGCCAAAAATAGCTTGAAATTTGTTTATTTATTAAACTTTAAACACCAAACACTGAACAAAACTGAACAGAAGGCAGGCAAAAGCAAGAGGAGCTATTACACCCCTGTCATGGTCAGATCACTCACTTCTCCGGCTCGACTTCCCAGGTGCTACCCCCCATCGCGGGGAGGTGGAACCAGAAGGTCCTAGATGGTTCCACCCCAGGTGCCTGATGGAACCTGATAGGTTCCAGACGGAGCTTGGGCCATTTCCTGTAGCCCTGACACGCTCCCGGATGGAGGACTTGGTGGCCGCGTGGAACAATGCGGCTGCCGGGGCCTTGGACCGGGTTGCGCCTTTGCAGCCTCTCCTGCGGCAGCAAGCCACCCTGGCCTCTTTGTTTACTGAGGAGCTAAGGGTGATGAAGCGCCGCAAGAGATGCCTAGAGAGCAAATGGAGATCTTCACGCTCTGAATCTGACCGAACACAGGTAAGAGCCTATTTATGGACCTACCTTGTGGCATTAAAAGTGGCCAAGCATCAATATTGCGCCACTCTTATTGCGTCCGCAGATAACCACCCTGCCGCCCTGTTTCAGGTGACCCGCTCCCTCCTTTCGCAGAGGCCGCGGGAAGCCCCCTTGCAGGGTAGAGCAGAGGAATTTGGGGAATATCTGCAGGACAAAATCGCTCAAATCCGTAGCGAGTGGGTCCCCCCCAGTAGTCCAGGGGGGACGTCGGAGGCGAGTCTTGAGGGACCATTCTGGGAGGAGTTTGACTCTGTTGATGCCGATGATATGGACAGGTTGCATGGGCGACTGCGAGCCACTACATGTTTACTGGACCCGTGTCCCTCCCGGCTTATACTGGCATCCTGGGAGGTTACACGAGGCTGGCTCCAGGAGTTAGTCAATGCTTCTTTGAGAGAGGGGTCCTTACCGGCCACCTTGAAAGAGGCGGTGGTGAGGCCCCTACTCAAGAAGCCTTCCCTGGACCCAGCTATGTTAACCAACTATCGTCCTGTCTCCAACCTTTGCTTTTTGGCAAAGGTTGTAGAGAGTGTAGTGGCGCAACAGTTCCCACGCCACTTGGAGGAAATTGATTATCTAGACCCACGCCAGTCCGGTTTCCGGCCTGGACACAGCACGGAGACAGTCTTGGTCGCGTTGGTGGATGATCTCTGGAGGGCCAAGGACGGGGGTTGCTCCTCCATCCTGGTCCTATTAGATCTCTCAGCGGCTTTTGATACCATCGACCATGGTATCCTATTGCGTCGTCTGGAGGGGCTGGGGTGAGGGGCACCATCTTGTGGTGGTTCTCCTCCTACCTCTCTGGCCGGACGCAATGCATGCTGGCAGGGGAGCAGAGGTCGACCCTGAGGCCACTCACTTGTGGGGTGCCACAGGGGTCAGTCCTCTCACCTCTCCTGTTCAACACATACATGAAGCCGCTGGGTGAGATCATTCGTGGTTTTGGGGTTGAGTACCATCTGTACGCTGATGATACTCAGCTGTACTTCTCCACCTGAACCACCCCAACGAGGCCGTCGAAGTGATGTCCCGGTGCCTGGAGGCCGTACGGGTCTGGATGGGAAGCAACAGACTCAAACTCAACCCCTCCAAGATGGAGTGGCTGTGGATACCGGCACCCCGGTTCAACCAGTGGGTTCCATCACTGGCCATCGGGGGCGAACAACTGGCCCCCGTGGAACGGGCGCGCAATTTGGGCGTCCTCCTGAATGCTCGGCTGTCGATGGACGACCATGTGACAGCCGTGGCAAGGGGGGCGTTCCACCAGGTTCGCCTGGTGCACCAATTGCGCCCCCTATTTGACCGGGACGCCCTTCACACAGTCACCCATGCGCTTGTGATGTCCCGCCTGGACTATCGCAATGCCCTCTACATGGGGCTCCCCTTGAGATTCACCCAAAGGCTGCAGCTGGTCCAGAATGCGGCCGCGCGGGTAATCATGGGATGTACTAGGTACTCCCATATAACACCTCTCCTGCGCGAGCTGCACTGGCTACCTGTGGCTTTTCGGGTGCGTTTCAAGGTGTTGATTATCACCTTTAAAGCGCTCCATGGCACAAGACCTAGCTACCTGCGGGATCGCATCCTACCCCATACATCCCTGCGACCAATTCGCTCTCACAGGGAGGGACTCCTCCGGGTGCCATCCACTAGGCAATGCCAGCGGGCGGCGCCCAGGAGTAGGGCCTTCTCTGTGATGGGCCCGACCCTCTGGAATGACCTCCCCCCCGACATCAGAACTATTACCGATCTCCGCTCCTTCCGCAAGAAACTCAAGACCCACCTGTTCCAATTAGCTGGCCTGGCCCAATCGTAGTTTTAATTTTCAATTCTCCTGGCCAGCATTTTAAATTTTAAGGGGTTGTCCTTTTAACCTGTTTTAATTTTTATTATCTCTGTACAGACCTTATATTTAATTTGTTTTTAATAAGGGGTATTTAATATTGTTATTGTATATACGATTTTAGCTTCTGTCTGTACACCGCCCCGAGTCCCCTCGGGGAGAGGGGGCGGTCTATAAATTTAATAAATGAAATGAAATGAAATGATGAAGAGACATGAGTGGAAAGGGCAGAAGACTTTTAACAATTTGTTAGGGAGGGAGGGAGGGAAGAGATGGAAATGAGGAGGGAAGAGATGGGAAGGAGAAGGAGGGAGGAAGGGAAGGAGAGAGGGAGGAGATGGGAATGAGAAGGAGGGAGGGAGGGGAGAAGATTGGAAGGAGAAGGAGAGGGAAGAGATGGGAAGGAGGAGGAGGGAGTGAGGGAAGGAGAGAGGGAGGAGATGGGAATGGAACAGATGGGCTTTGGGAAGAAATGTATTCAAACCATACAAACCATATATCACAAACAAACAAAGATAATGATAAATGGAGAATTGACAGATGCCTTTGATAATGTGAATTGGCGATTTATGTTGCTACAGTTGGAACAGATGGGCTTTGGGAAGAAATGTATTCAAACCATATAAACCATATATCACAAACAAACAGCAAAGATAATGATAAATGGAGAATTGACAGATTCCATTGATATTGGGAAAGGGACAAGACAAGGTTGCCCACTATCACCCTTGTTGTTCTTGTTAACGTTAGAAGTTTTAAATAGAAATATTAGAGAAGATAAAGACATAAAAGGAATGGAAATTTAAAAAGAAGAGTATAAATTGCAAGCATTCGCAGATGACCTAGTCTTCATTTTAGAGGATCCATTGGAAACTGCACCTAAATTGATATTAAAAATAGAGGAATATGGAAAAGTAGCAGGTCTGAAAATAAATAAAGACAAAACAAAGATTTTGACAAAGAACATGCTAGCAAGACAAAAGGAAGTATTGGCGGAAGCTTTGAAGATTCAGGTCACGCACAAGGTTAAATATTTGGGGATGTATTTGATAGCAAGATGTAGTACACTTAAAGAGAACAATTATTATAAACTTAAACAACAAATTACGACAGACCTAGCCAAATGGGAAAACTTACAACTATCGCTAATAGGGAGTCCCTTCGGGGAGAGGGGGCGGTCTACAAATCTAATTAAATAAATAAATAATATCAACAATCAAGATGAATATACTACCCAGGATTTTATATTTGTTCCAGACAATTCCAATTAGATTAGGGAAAGATTTCTTTGAAGACCTTAACAAAATAGTATTGAAGTACATTTGGCAGGAAAAGAAAGCGAGAATAAAACTTAAACTGTTACAAGATTTTAGAATAAGAGGTGGATTTGGCCTACCTAACTGGGAGTTATATTACCAGGCAACAAGCTTGATGTGGGTTAAGGAATGGATAACGTTAAGAAACTCTAGATTATTGACCTTAGAAGGTCATGATTTGTTGTTGGGTTGGCACGCTTTCTTATGGTATAAGGGAACTAAAACACAGGGGTATTTAAAAGGCATTACATACGGGAGGCCTTGTTATTAAACTGGGAGAAGACTAAAAGGCAACATTATTTAAAAATCCCAGTCTGGTTATCAACTATTGAAGCATTTTCATATTCAATAATAAAAAAGGAACAAACAGTTAGATATGGTGAAATACTGAATGCTAAGGGTGAACTTAAATCCATGCAAGAATTAGAAGAATTAGAAGAATGAATTGGTTTTCATATCATACACGCAAATACATTCTAGATATGATAAAGATTTTAAAATAGAAGTTTTTAATGATAAAATGACTGACTTTGATAAAATTCTGACAGGTACTGTTGAAAAGGTGATTTAAAAATTATATGGATACTTATTAGAGGTTAAACTAGAAGAAGAACAAGTTAAAGAATCTATGATTGCTTGGGGGAGAAATTTTGGTCATGGAATTTAGCGAAATGGCAAAAATTATGGTCACAAAATTATAAAATGACAATGTCAACAGCATATAAAGAAAACTTGTACAAGATGTTTTACAGGTGGCACTTACCCCCGGCGAGAATAGCAAGAATGTTCAAGGACAAATCAGAAAATTTTTGGAAATGTCATCAGATACCAGGTTCATATTACCATATGTAGTGGACATGTATAGAAGCTAAAAGATATTGAACTAAAATCCACACTTGGTTAGAAAAAATGACTCAGAAATACAGTATATAGACTTTAAACCTGAGATTCTTTTATTGGGAATATTACCAGAAATATACAGTAGAGATTTGAAATATTTGATTGTAAACATGTTAACGGCAGCTAGAATTGTATTTGCAAAAAATTGGAAAAATGAGAAAATACCAACAAAAGAAGAAGTTATTCAGAAAATAATGGAAGGTGCTGAAATGCGTAAATTGACATTTGAAGTTAGAGAACAAGAAGATGAACAATTTTATAAGGTATGGGATTTATTTTACCAGTGGTTAGATAAAAAAAACATGGAAATTAAAAACTGAGAATTTTTATAATATAAGAATAATAGAATAATACAGATAATAGTACAAAGGTATATGATCATTGAATAGATTTAGGATGATGTAATGAAATGTCATAATATAAATGAATCCAATATGTAGAATATTTCATTCAAAATGAAGGAATAATAATTATAGTCAAATAAATGATGTACAATGATAAATAATGTATACATATATACTAGATTGATAATTGGTGATTTTATAAACAATTGAAAGTGAGGACTATGGAAATGATGCACAAAAACTTTGCAACCAAACGACATGCTGTATGTGATTGAAGAAGGTTGTATGTGTTATGGGTTGTTTGTCTTTGTCTGTCCAAAAAGAAAAATATTCTTTTTTAAAAAAGAGAGAGAGAGAAGGAAAAGGAACAAGAAATGATATTCAACAATTTTTGGGTTTGCGGAAATACCACCCCAAGAAAATATAAATTAAAAGCTGGAAGAGACACCTGCAACAATAGAAAAAGAAAGGAAGAGAGGAGGAGAGGAAATGAGAGAAAAAGGAGGGAAGGAAGAGAGAGGTGAGGAGAGGAAGATGGAAGGCAGAAAGAGAGAAGGAGAGAGGATAGGAAAGGGTAGAGAGAGGTAGGGGAGAGGTAAGGGAGGAAGAAAGGGAAAGGAGACAAGGAAAGGAGAAAGTAGAGAAGGGAGGGAGGGAGAGAAAGGAAGAGAGGAGAGGAGAGGAAGAGTAGGGAAGGAATATAGAGAGGAAGAGAGGAAGATGGAAGGGAGAAGAAGAGAAGGAGAGAAGGGGAAGAGAGGAGGAGAGGAGAGGTAAGTGTTAGATATTAGCATATATTGTGGCAAGTCTCCCCTCTGGTCCGCTGCTACAGCGGGAAGCAGGTATCGTTCTGATTGGTCGAGGGGCGTACCCGATCCCTATAAAAGGGGAACCCTCCGACCACAGAGCAAGCTGGATCACTACTACTATTAATAAAGAGCTGATAAGTCACTTCGTGTCCGCAGTCTGTCCTCTCGCTGCCCAGATCCAACATTGGCGACGAGGGTGGGATCGAGAGGCAGATAGGACGAAGAACGCTACCTCCAGAATCTCCGGATTTGATCCAGCCCAGGAATTCGGCAGAAATTCTGGCAGCCATCTCAGATCACCGCAGCGCGGCAAATTCAAACAGAGAAGATGGCGATGCATGCTCCCACCGCTCCTTTCGACCCAGCAAACGACGAATGGGAAGCCTTCATGATTCGTTTCGAGTGTTTCCTCGAAGCGAACAAATACACGGGGATCACCGACGCGAGGAAGAAAAACATCTTCCTCGGCTACTGCGGAAAGGAAGTCTTCAATACGGCCAGAGACCTCACCGCGCCTACTCCAATACAGGCAGTATCGTGGACGGCGTTGCAACAGGCCCTGCAAACTCATTACGCGCCAAAACCTTCCCGCCATGTCTGCTGCAAGGAATTCAACACAAGGAACCAGAAGGCGGGAGAATCCATAAATCAATATGTTGCAGCCCTACGAAAAGCAGCAACTCACTGCGAGTTCAGGGATCTGGACGAGCACATCTTAGCGCAGCTCATCTGTGGGTTAAGAGACATTTCACTACAAAAGAAGCTGTTGGCAAACCCGAATTTAACCCTACAGATAGCGCTAAACGAAGCAAGAGCGTCAGAGTCAGCGGAGAAATCATCGGTGACCATACAACGAGGGGCCAATGTAAACCAGCCAGCACCAAGACAAACCAGAGTACACTACGAGGACACAAGCCCCGACTACGAGAATCCCGAGTTCGAGGACAGTCACATGATGCAGAGCAGTCAGTTGCCGCCCTGCGCAAGTTGCGGAGGGAATCACCCCAGGTCTACTTGTAGGTTCAGGAACGTTGTTTGTTCGCACTGCAACAAACTTGGGCACATCGCACTAGTGTGCCAGAGCGGAGTCCCTGCCTCATGGCAGCCACCCATGTACCGCCAACAGAAGCCCAACCCAGGGGCTTGGCGAAATCAGAAAAGGCGCCCAGAGAGAAATCCACAAGTGTATACCCAGAGAGAAAATTCCCAAAGAGCTGAGCGAGCGTATCCCCAGAGAGATTACTCACAAGGAGCTGAGCGAGCGTATCCCCAGAGAGAATACACACAAAGAGCTGAAAGAGCGTTCTATCAAGACGCTCAACGAGAGTATTTTCAGGATGTAGACGATGAGATAGAGTTGACCCAGAGAGAGGAGTTGCGAACGTATCTCACCACAATACATCAGGTCCGCCCTAAGCGGCCAAAAAGGCTGAGAGTCACAGTCCTCTTGGAGGGCTCACCTTGCGAGCTAGAAGTTGACACAGGATCGACCCTGACGATTATTTCATGGGCATCCATGAAACAGGCTATCCCTAGCCTCAGAAAGAGCCAACTACGCGCTCCAGACGTCCTGCTACGAGACTACCAGGGGAACCAAGTCCCCATCGTGGGCCAAGGCACATTCCAAATCCGTTTCAAGGACATCGAAGCCCAGCTGCCCGTGACCATCGCCAGCGCGCCATTACAGAACCTTCTGGGGCTTGATTGGTTTGAAGCCCTGGGGTTAGAAGTCACCGGAATCAACGCTGTGAGAAACAGCAGCGCTGAACAGATTTTTAAGGAGTTCGAGGATGTGTTCAGCCCCGGTCTTGGTAAGTATGTGGGTAAACCAATATCATTCAATTTAGACCCCAAAGTGGCGCCAATCCGACTTAAACCGAGACGAGTGCCTTTTGCACTCCGCCCAAAAATAGATAAGGAAATAGATAAGTTAGTGGAGCAAGGAATCCTTGAGCCGGTGGATCACGCGCGCTGGGAAACACCCATCGTGACCCCAGTCAAACCAGACGGATCAGTCCGCATCTGCGCGGACTATAAATGCACAATTAATGTCGCGCTACAACAGAGCGCATATCCTGTGCCTGTAGTACAGCACTTATTGCACTCGTTGGGGCCAGGAAAGGTATTTGCTAAATTAGACATGGCACAAGCTTACCAGCAACTGCCAGTGGATAGCGCCACAGCGGAGGCCCAAACTATAGTGACGCATAGAGGAGCATTCAAATGCAACCGGCTACAATTCGGCGTGAGCATTGCCCCAGGATTGTTCCAGAGCGTCATGGAACGACTTTTGCAAGGGATACCGGGAGTCGTCCCCTATTTTGACGACATCTTGGTGTCCGCTGCAAATGAGGAGCAATTAAATAAAAGAGTCAGAACTGTTTTGGCCAGAATCAGAGAAAAGGGTCTCCGCCTAAAAAAGGAAAAATGCCAAATTAACGTGCCTAGCGTAGAATTCCTGGGTTATAGAATCGATGGTCAGGGAATACACCCCACTTCAAAGAAAATTAAGGCGATCCAGGACGCCCCCACACCACAAAATCAGACCGAGTTGCAGGCCTTCCTCGGACTACTTAACTTCTACAGCGTTTTTCTGAGGCAGAAGGCGACCGTTGCTGAGCCACTACACCGTCTACTCCAGAGGAACGCACCATGGAAATGGGGACGATCCGAAGCTGCAGCTTTCGCCGGGGTAAAGCGCCTGCTCACCACTGACTCACTGCTTGTCCAATACAGCCAGACCCTACCGCTGGTATTGACCTGCGACGCATCACCCTTTGGAGTTGGAGCAGTCCTCAGCCACAGGATGCCCGACGGAAAAGAAGCGCCCATCGCCTTCTACTCCAGGACTCTTTCATCGGCCGAAAGGAATTACAGCCAAATGGACAGGGAAGCGCTGGCTGCTGTAGCTGGAGTAAAACGTTTCCACGAATACCTCTACGGCCGCGATTTTGAACTAATTACAGATCACAAACCGTTGTTGGGACTTTTGGCGGGAAACCGCCCCACTCCGGTCTCCCTTTCTCCACGCATGACCAGGTGGACTGTTTTCCTGGCTGCGTACTCATACAAATTGATTCATCGACCGGGCTCCACTCTCGGACACGCAGACGCACTCAGCCGCTGCCCATTACCTGACATTCTGCCAGACCCCACTCCAGAAGTACCGGTATTGCTCATTGACTGTTTGGACCCTGGACCGGTTTCTTCATACGACGTTGCAAGGTTCTCCTCTAAAGACAATTTAATAAAGGAAGTTCAAACTTGGGTTTGGAGGGGGTGGCCGAAGGGAAACGTGGGCCCGGAATTCAAAGTGTTTTGGTCAAAACGGGACGAACTCTCAGTGTTGCAAGGGTGTTTATTGTGGGGGGATCGAGTTGTTATTCCGTATGTGTTACGTAGGAATGTATTAGATGCTTTACATGTGGGTCATCCGGGGATTGTTAGGATGAAGGCGTTAGCAAGAAGTTACGTTTGGTGGCCAAACATGGACAAAGAAATAGAGGAGTGGGTGGCCCCTTGCAACCCATGCCAGCAATCGAGACCAGCACCCCCGGAAGCGCCCGCCACAGAATGGGAGAAACCTAAAGCACCCTGGTCGCGAATACACATCGACTTCGCAGGGCCATTCCAAGGTCAGACTTTCCTTATAGTTGTGGATGCATACTCAAAATGGCTAGAAGTAGTCCTAATGACTTCAACCATGGCAGAGGCAGTCATTAAGGTTCTACGGCGACTTTTCGCCCCCCATGGCCTGCCCGACCTCCTGGTCTCCGATAACGGGCCCCAGTTCACGGCCATGCAATTTGAGACATATCTAGCAGGTCAGGGAATTCGGCACGCCCTCGTCGCGCCATTCCATCCGGCATCAAATGGACAGGCAGAGAGAATGGTACGATTCGCAAAAGAGGCCCTCGCTAGGATGGGTCCAGGTGATTGGCAAACACGCATTGATCATTACCTTTTAATTCAGCATATCACCCCAAGTGCAACGACGGGTAGGAGCCCCGCTGAACTACTCATGGGCCGCCGTCTACGGTCTCACCTGGACCGTCTTCACCCAAATTACTCTGCCACAGCTCCCCCAGACTCCACAAGCAAAATTCGGTCTTTTAGCATAGGGGATTCAGTATACGCCCACAACTATGCAGGGGGAACATTGTGGATGCCGGCAAAGGTCATTGGCATCACGGGTCCACGATCGTATCTGCTGGAACTGGAAGATGGGCGGAACTGGAAAAGGCACATCGATCAACTTCGGGGTCGCCTAGCGCACTCAGACCTTCGAAACGAAGACGAGATTTTCCTGCCTACAGAAAGTCAGCCACGCGAGAGCCCCATCATAGAAAACTACGACACCTGCGAACCAAGCTCGGAACAAGAAAGCACGCACGAAGCAGAGCAAACCCCAGGCAACGCAACCGAGCAGACTCCGGAACGCCCTAGCAACGAGGGTACGAAACCTCCCGAACGTGGAACGGGAAAATCATCCGATCCGGAAACCATTTCTGACCAACCAGAACCACGACGTTCCTCCCGAGTAAGGCAACCCCCAACATACCTAAAAGACTATGTTACCTACCGCAACGTTCCGTCTAGGAGGGGAGGGGTGTTAGATATTAGCATATATCGTGGCAAGTCTCCCCTCTGGTCCGCTGCTACAGCGGGAAGCAGGTATCGTTCTGATTGGTCGAGGGGCGTACCCGATCCCTATAAAAGGGGAACCCTCCGACCACAGAGCAAGCTGGATCACTACTACTATTAATAAAGAGCTGATAAGTCACTTCGTGTCCGCAGTCTGTCCTCTCGCTGCCCAGATCCAACAGTAAGGGAAGAAGGAAGGGAAAGGAGGAAGGAAGGAAGTAGAGAAGGGGGGGAGAAAAGAAAGGGAGAAAAAGGTGGTGTCAAAACGGGCGAGGGAGGGTAAACAAAGCAACCCAAATGGAATATTATAATTCTATAAATGGAATGACAAATGTATAAGAACCATGAATGTAAAAAAAGAATAATAACTATGTGAATGTATACCTATAATTGTATATACAGAACAAAAAAATAAAAAAACTTTATATTTAACCCCCCCCCAAAAAACCCATTGGATTAGATTTCTCTCATCCTGAATGTTATCTAGAGTCCCCACCCCCACCCCACCCCCACGCTGGATCGTACCTGTCTTACACGGCTGCTCCCCCCACCAAACTGAATAGAGGGAAGGGCAGAAGCCACACCTGGGGAGAAGAGATTTCAGTGGAAGCCCCAGTTGCCATACCTGCCTCGGGCTGCATGGATGCTGTTCCACTCTGGCTCCTGGGGATGGTTGTGGGCTTATCCTGCTGGGGTGAGTAACGCCGGGAACGGGACGAAATGCGGGCTGCAGATTCCTCGCTGACCTTTCTTGGTTTTTTTTACCCGCCAGGCAATGTTCCCTCTAAATTTTTTTCAGTGTGGGCGGAAAAGTATAGTGTTTGAGCAGCACATTTTCATGCCTGAGCACCTGAATTTTTTTCATAGATGTCACCCAAGACAACAAAGAAATCAGTGTTATTTGAAACTCAATTCTACCATGTAAATATCCATTAAGTAAAGAAATCTCCCTATACAGGTAGTCCTCAATCTACGACCATAATTGAGCCCAAAGTTTCTACTACTAAGTGAGACATTTGTTAAGTGAGTTTTGCCCCATTTTACAACCTTTCTTGCTACATACTGTTAAGTGAATCACTGCGATTAAATCTGACTTTGCTTGGCAGAAGGTTGCAAAAGGACACTGCAACCACCATCAATATGAGGCAGTTGCCAAAGATCCAAATTTTGATCATGTGGCCATGGGGATGCTGCAAGGATCGTAAGTGTGAAGAACAGCCACTGTAAGTCACTTTTTTCAGTGCTGTTGTAACTTTAGTCATTAAGTGAACTGTTGTAAGTTGAGGACTACTTGTATTCAAGTTCAATGGATGACTCTCTATGGGAAAAGGATCAAAACTTCCCTCTATCCACATTTTCCATACTATGAATTACTTTATATGCTTTATACTTTCCCCCTTACTATCCAATAGTCTGCAGTGATATTAGCAAGTTATGAATAAATTACCAATTGATGTAGATTAGCAATTGGGGCACATAAAGAAACAAACAAAGAAGGGAGAGGAGGGAGGGGGAGGAAGGTAGGAAGGGACACACACATAGAGAGAGACAGAGAGACAAAAAAGGAAAGAGGAGAAAGAGAAAAAGAAAGGGGAGGGAAGGGAGGGAGGATAAGAAAAAGAGGCAGAAAAAAGAAAGAGAGAGAAAGAGAAAGAAGAAGGGAAGGAGGAAGGATCAAAACTTCCCTCTATCCACATTTTCCATACTATGAATTACTTTATATGCTTTATACTTTCCCCCTTACTATCCAATAGTCTGCAGTGATATTAGCAAGTTATGAATAAATTACCAATTGATGTAGATTAGCAATTGGGGCACATAAAGAAACAAACAAAGAAGGGAGAGGAGGGAGGGGGAGGAAGGAAGGAAGGGACACACACACAGAGAGAGACAGAGAGACAAAAAAGTAAAGAGGAAAAAGAGAAAAAGAAAGGGGAGGGAAGGGAGGGAGGATAAGAAAAAGAGGCAGAAAAAAGAAAGAGAGAAAAAGAGAAAGAAGAAGGGAAGGAGGAAGGAAGGAAGGAAAGAAAGAAAAAAGAAAGAAAAAAGGAACAAAGAAAAGAGGAGAACGAATAGAGGCCAAAAAAGCAAATAAGGAAAAGTAGGAAAAACTTTCACTGGAAAACACTATTTTTCCATCAGCACAAAACTTTCCTAAACAAGGTTAATTTTCCGGATTTTGAGTTTCTGGTCTAGGCGGACCAAGAAGCCTCTGTTTTCTTTTTCTTTTCGAGCAATAAAATCAAATAAAATCCGCGGAGCACCAGCTCGACTCCCCCTTCCTGCGGAAAAAACCTCGAGCCCTAATGCTCCAAACGCAGAGGCTGGATTCAGACAGGTGCCCACCTGGCGTGGGTTTCCACTTGATTGCGTGGCGAGCGCCTCCCACACACCCGCATCTCGGAAGTGGAGCCAACAGCGGGGAGCCCAGCCATGGGGACTTAGCCGACAAACTGCGACGGAAGCATCCTCCGCAAGTCCCACGGAGAGTTTGCTGTTGCCGCTGCTCCCCCCCCCCCAATAACTTTGATCCAGGAGGGAACGGCCTCCCTGTCAATCAGCCACGCGCCGGCGGAGGGAGCCCAATCATAACCCGAGGCAGCCACATTTCTGTTGGCCAAAGGCCCGCCTTCCTCTGGGTGTGTCTAAGCACTCTAATATCCCGGCCCAGCTGACAGAAGCCTCCTAGCCGCCTGCAGCTTAAAGTCCATCATGCTAAAGATCCCTGCGCAGCAGTTGGAAACTGCTGCGCTGTGTTTTGTTGCCACCTGCGCGTCCGCGCACCTGCGGGAAGTTTTGATCCTTTTCCCATAGAGAGTCATCCATTGAACTTGAATACAAGTAGTCCTCAACTTACAACAGTTCACTTAATGACTAAAGTTACAACAGCACTGAAAAAAGTGACTTACAGTGGCTGTTCTTCACACTTACGATCCTTGCAGCATCCCCATGGCCACATGATCAAAATTTGGATCTTTGGCAACTGCCTCATATTGATGGTGGTTGCAGTGTCCTGGTCTCCTTTTGCAACCTTCTGCCAAGCAAAGTCAGATTTAACCGCAGTGATTCACTTAACAGTATGTAGCAAGAAAGGTTGTAAAATGGGGCAAAACTCACTTAACAAATGTCTCACTTAGTAGTAGAAACTTTGGGCTCAGTTATGGTCGTAGATTGAGGACTACCTGTATAGGGAGATTTCTTTACTTAATGGATATTTACATGGTAGAATTGAGTTTCAAATAACACTGATTTCTTTGTTGTCTTGGGTGACATCTATGAAAAAAATTCAGGTGCTCAGGCATGAAAATGTGCTGCTCAAACACTATACTTTTCCGCCCACGCTGAAAAAAATTTAGAGGGAACATTGGTCGGGGGAGGCTTGTTGCATAAACGAAAGGGTGTTTGGTGTGTGTGTGTGTGAGAGAGAGAGAGAGAGAGAGAGGGAGGGAGGGAGGGAGGGAGGGAGAGAGAGAGAGAGAGAGAGAGAGAGAGAGAGAGAGAGAGAGAGAGAGAGAGAGAGAGAGAGAGAGAGAGAGAGAAGGAATGGCCCGGCTTGGCTCCCGCCTCGTCTCTCCTGCCTCTTTGCAATTAATCCTTGGACGTGCTTGTTGTGAATGCTCCCAACAGTTTTTAAAGAAGAGATTGGACAACCGTTTGTCTGAAATGATATAGGGTTTCCTGCCTGAGCAGAGGGTCGGACTAGAAGACCACCAAGGTCCCTTCCAGCTCTGTTATTCTGTTCTATTAAAATCAGCTGAGATCAGAACTGCTTCTGGTGCTCCAGCTGACTGATCCAGAAAGTCCGTTTCCAAGTGATCCCTTTAGCTTTATTGGGGTCAAACTATCCTGGGGAGTTGCTCCCTTCCGGGTTTACAAACAGGACTGTTAAAACGCCATGATAGAATATGAGCTTGCTTGTTTCCTTGCCAACGTTTCATTCCCAAAGTAGATAACATCATCAGTGCTAGTGGAAGGACTGATGACGTTGCCTAGTTTGGGTAGTGAAACGGAGTATTGAAGGTCAGCAAGAAAACAAGCAAGTTCAGATATCAATGGGGAACTCATCAAATTTGCAGACGACACCAAGCTGGCAGGAATAGGCAACACTCCAGAAGACAGGCTAAAGATACAGAAGGATCTTGACAACCTGGAGAGAGAGAGAGTAGCGAAAGTTCAGCAAGAAAACAAGCAATTTCAGATTGGGGCTCCCATTTCAACCCTGAGCTACAAATGTTCTCTGTCAACCTGCAAAATGACTTCAACTGAAACCATCCTAACGTCTGCTTTGTTTCTTGGTTGCCATTCAAGAGGGGGGGAATTTGCAATGTGGTGCCTTATAGCCTGGCGTGTGAACCAAAGTCATCTCATCGGATACCTGTCGGAGCCAGTGACTGGACTGATTGGCCCATGTGACCTGAGAGACGGGGGGGGGGGGATCCTATTCTTTTAACTATCCCTATGCGTGGGAAATGGAGGGATGCGGTGGCTCAGTGGCAAAGACGCAGAGCTTGTCAATCAGAAAGGTAGGCAGTTTGGCGGTTCAAATCCCTAGCGCCGCATAACGGAGTGAGCTCCCATTACTTGTCCCAGCTTTTGCCAACCTAGCAGTTCAAAAGCACGTAAAAAATGCAAGTAGGAAAATAGGGACCACTTTGGTGGGAAAGTGCCCCTTCGGTGTTTAGTCATGCTGGCCACATGACCACGGAGACGTCTTCAGACAGTGCTGGCTCTTTGGCTTTGCAGCAAAGATGAGCATCGCCCCCTAGAGTTGGGAACGACTAGCACATATGTGTGAGGGGAACCCTTACATTTATCTATGCACGGGAATAATTTAGAGCTAGCCTCATCTTTCTAAATGCTGATATCAGTGGTGGGTTTCGATTTTTTTTAGAACCTATTCTGTGGGTGTGGCTTGGCAGTCATGTGACTGGGCAGGTATGGCCAACTTGACATCACTCATGCACACTGAGTCACATGACCACACACTCCCAAGTCATGTGGCAAAAAAAATTGGACTCCTATGAGGGGGGGGAAGAGAGGGGAAAACTACCGAAAAATAGACAACTGGAGGATTAAGGGCCGAAATTAGGAAGATCCGAGAATGCAGGACAGAGGGGAATCCAGTAGAAGGCTATCACATGCTGGGGAAAAAACTTTGGGAGATCGGAGGAGGCAAGACAGAGGGGAATCCAGTAGAAAGCTATCGCACGCTGGGGAAATAACTTTGGGAGATGGGAGGAGGCAGGACAGAGGGGAATCCAGTAGAAAGCTATCTCACGCTGGGGAAAGAACCTTCCTTGGGAGATCGGAGGAGGCAAGATAGAGGAGAATCCAGTAGAAAGCTATCACACGCTGGGGAAAGAACTTTGGGAGATGGGAGGAGGCAGGACAGAGGGGAATCCAGTAGAAGGCTATCACATGCTGGGGAAAGAACTTTGGGAGATCGGAGGAGGCAAGACAGAGGGGAATCCAGTAGAAAGCTATCGCACCCTGGGGAAAGAACTTTGGGAGATCGGAGGAGGCAAGACAGAGGGGAATCCAGTAGAAAGCTATCGCACCCTGGGGAAAGAAACATGGGAGATCGGAGGATAGAGGGGAATCCAGGAGAAAACTCCTGAGCTTGGCGCTGCTGTTTGGTGGATTGTGCCATTGGACCTCTCCATGCTTCTCAGTTCGCCACCTCCACTCCCAGGTATTGGACTTGACACCTAATTGGGCTATGATAGTGCGGACAGGCGGGCAGGGGGGTGAGCGAGCGAGCGGCAGGGCCGGGGCAGGCATTCCAGAAGTTACTTCCGGGGTCCACCGGTCAAACCTCCCCTCACCGGATCGGTAACTTTCACGGATTGGTAACTTTCACCATCTGGTTCTCCTGAGCCAGTGCGAATTGGCAGAAACCCACCACTGGCTGATATGATGTACTCAATAAAGGAATTCTTGAACCTGAGCCAAGCTTCAGAGTCATGACTTCCCAGAGTTCATTACTCAGAACATTCTCCTTTAGTGGTACCATAAATCAAAAGGTGGATTTCTGGTGACAGTGTGATTCAGAGAAAGTCCTGAGTTGTAGTTGTAACAGCATTGCCAAAAAGGCATTAAAAGTTGTTAACCTAATTTTGTGAAGCTTCTTCTCCGGTAACATTGTACTGCTAACTAAGGCATACAAAACCTTTGCCAGATCAATCCTCGAATACAACTCATCTGCCTGGAATCCACACTGTATATTGGACACTAATATGATCGAGCAGGTCCAGAGGTATTTCATAAGAAGAGTACTCCACTCCTCTGCTCACAACAGAATCCCTTATGCCATCAGGCTCAAAATTTTTGGCTTGGATAACCTGGAACTATGCCACCTGCAGTCCAACCTAAGCATAGTACACAAAATTGTCTGCTACAACGGCCTACCTGTCAATGACTTCTTCAGCTTCAACCTCAATAATACACAGGGAAACAATTGATACAAACTCAAGATAAACCTCTCCAAACTCGATTGCAGAAAATACAACTTCAGCAACAGAGTGGTCAACGCCTGGAATGCTCTACCTGACTCCGTTGTTACATCCTCAAACCCCCACAGTTTCAACCTTAGACTGTCTACCATAGAACTCACCCCATTCCTAAGAGGTCCATAAAGGGGGCGTGCATAATAACTCCTAATTCTGACCCTTTATTGGTTCTCTTTCCAGAATCTTCCAAACACTCCCTGTCTTATTCCTATCTGCAAGTGTCAGAGCCCAGCCAGAGGCTGCCCCAGTTTCTCTCCATGGTCCACCTGGATGACCAGCCCATCGCTCGCTATGACAACCAAACCAGGAAGTTGGTGCCTCTGGTGCCCTGGATGGAGATGATGGAGCTGAAAAGCTATCTGTACCCTGAGTGGGTGTTCAGGTCTGATCTGGAGAGTGTACAAAATTTCCACTCCCAGAATGAAGGTGAGCAGACAGATTCTTCCTTTCAGCTGTGAATTCACTCTCAGTTCTTGCCATCTACATCCTGTCATTTCAACTATCAAGGAAAGAAACAAGTTCCCAGATGATGAAATGAGAATGAGTCAGCAGGGCTACTGCCACCTTAAGAAGCTGTCCATATAAGGGAGGTCATGTGAGGCATCTCCTCTCCTGGTGTTCTATCTCCATTGTAGCTCTCTGTGTGAGCTTCTGTGTTATCGTTGAAGATTGAATGATTGCCAGGTAGTTGCCTAATACGTGTATTTATGTATGTATGTATGTATGTATGTATGTATGTATGTACGTACATATATACCATATTTTTTAGAATATAAGATGTACCTTCCCCCCCCCCAAAAAAAAGAGGGTAAAAATCTGTGTGCATCTTATACACTAAATACAGCATTTTTGGTATCCCGAAATGCCACCCCTTCACAAAAATAGACGGGCAGCGGCTTTGGGAGGCCTACAAAGTGTTCCTGGGGGCTGGGGAGGACAGAAATGACTGAAAAATGGGCTGCTTTTTGCCCATTTTTGCCCCCCCTCCCAGCCCCCAGGAGCACTTTGCAGGCCTCCCAAAGCCTATGCATGCCCTGCTTTTTTTGCAAAAATAGGGGTCTGTTTTCGTGAAAAACAGGTCATTTTTTGCTCATTTTTGAGCCCCCCCAAGCCCACAGGAGCACTTCGCAGACCTCTCAAACTCTCTGCATGCCCCATTTTTCACAAAAAATGAGGCATACAGAAGGTTTGGGAGGGCTGCAGAGTGCAAAAACCTTTTTTAAAATGTACCTCTTCAAAATCTTGGTGCGTCTTATACTCTGGTACATCTTATCGTCCGAAAAATACGGTAAGTCTTGTAAATAAACTACTCTTTGAAAAACAAAACTTCTGGGTACTGTATTTTGCTCCTGGGTTGTCTCAAAATAGTTCTCACGCTGTGCACACTCTGACACCAGAGATTGTGGAATAGAAACAGAACAATCACACACACACACACACACACACACACACACACACACAAAAACATGCACCACAAAGGCAGGGCAAAGCAACTATGAAACCATCCACACATGCATTGCAGGAATCATAGCCAAGTGCCAGGATTTCTTTCTCTCTTTTGGTCTCTAAGGATGCAAAGAGACAGTGATGTGATCATTTTTTCTTTAGGAGGGGAATGGAGAGAGAGAAAAGCCCCCTCCCTTTTCAATGGCACTTCTGCCTCTATTTATTTGTGAAACAGTTTTGTAGCTCCTGACAGTAAAATCCATGTCTTCTTCATCTAGAAAGAGATTGAAACTCCTGGTGAGGAGGGGGCAAGAACAGAGTGCATGGGGGAGGAGGGAGGAATCCCCACCCTTTCCAATCTCATTGAGTTTCTACTTCAGGACTTCACACATGGCAGGCAATTTTGGGCTGTGAACTCCGGGAAGACGGGAGCCAAGAAAGCTATTTCCACTATGGCTATGATGGGATGGACTTCATCAGCTTCGACAAGGAAACCTTCAGATGGGTGACAGCTCAGCCCCGGGCCCAGAAGGTCAAGGAGAAGTGGGAGGATGATCCAGGGTGGTTCCAGGAAAATAAACACTTCCTAGAGCACAACTGCATTGTGTTGATGAAGAAATACTTGTCCTATGGGAAGGAAGCTCTTCAGAGGACAGGTGAGTCCATTGGAGAAGAAAACCCGGGGATCTCTCTTTGCTGGACATTTGATGGTGAAGGTGGGGAGGAAGGTCCTGTTTTGGGGAAAAGCCAATCTTGTGTTGCACTTGGCTTCTCAAGGGGCTCAAGCATGTCTAAACTTTGAAGCCTACTAGACGTTCAGGAGAGAAGCAGAGAGAGTGAGACAGGCCAAGTCAAAGGAGAACATTCCTGCTCTGAAATCTCTTGGTTTCTGCAGAGCCCCTGGCGGGGGAGGTGACCCGCAAGGTGGTGGATGACAGCCTGGAGGTCCTCATCTGCCAGGCCTTTGGCTTCTACCCCAAGGAGATCCAGGCCACCTGGATGAGGGATGAAGAGGTTTGCAAGTACGAGACCCTCCCTAGGAACGTGGCTCCCAACTCGGATGGGACCTATTATCTCTGGCTCAGCATTGAGATCGACCCCAAGGAGAGGGACCATTTTCTGTGTCACCTGGACCACGAAGGCTTGCAGGAGCCCCTGATCTTGGCCTTGAAGGAGGAGCCTGATGATAAACTGCAGCATCCAAGTACGTAGAAGGGAATTAAGCACCCTTGTTGGAAAGAATGAGGGGGGAAATGTCCTCTGTAAACCATCTCATAATCTTGAGGTGCACAGTAAGAAATATCCCCTGATAGAGCCTTCTGCTTAGATGATGCTAATGACAGAGCAAGGTGGATTCCCAGAGGTATTCTGATGGTTCTGATTGGTTCACCTGAACCGGTAGTGGAAATCATGCTTGGCCCCGCCTACCCATCCCGACTCTACGGCATCCCATTCAGGCCCTTTGTTTTAGGCAAAGCACATGCATGCACGCTCACATTTGCGAACCGGTAGGGAAGATAAGTGAATACCACCCCTGTGGCATCCGGAAAGCACTGTGGCAGAAAGAACTAGCATTCAACATGCTGCTTCTCTCTGCTGCGCGCTTTCTGGATGGGACTTAGAGGAAAGTGGCAATTCCCAGTTGCTAAATTGCACAAGAGATGCTCTCTCTCCCAGCAAGAGCAGCAGTGAAGAGAAGCAGCCCCTGGCCCAGAGAGCATAAATGGAGTGGAGCAGTCTCCGAAAGACTACTTGGTCAACCCTCGCAATGTGGCGGAAGTCACACGCATGCGCAGAAGCCGTGCATGCACTCATATTTTTGGCAAACCAGTTGTTAAGTGGGTTGAATCCCACCACTGGATCCTTCCTCTACTCACTGCCTCCTAGTAGGGGACTCAGCATCAGTGCCGGAGGGCCCAAGAGCAGCCTCCAATCCTTAGCTCCAATAAGGAGCAACTACACTATCTAAGAGTGAGATGTTGGCACTGTTTCAATATTTGAGAGGCTCTTACAAAGACGAGGGTGTGAAACGATTTTTCAAAGCACCAAAAGGAAAGACAAGAAACAAGTGAAGGAAACTAATCAAAGAGAGAAGCAACTTAGAAATAAGAAGAAATTTCCTAGCAGTAAGATCAGTCAACCAATGGAATAGCTTGCCTTCAGAAGTTGTGGATTCTCCATCGCCAGCTTTCAAAAAGACACTACATAGTCATTTGTCTGAAGTCATATAGGGTCTTCTGCTCGAGCAGGGGGTTGGACTAGAAGACCTCCAAGGCCCCTTCCTACTCGGTAAGTCTATGTTCTAACCAGAAATGTGTTTCTCCTCCTTTAGCCAGAGGGAGATTTGCTCTGCTGGGGATCATCCCTGCTGTCTTATTGCTGCTTCTGATGACCTTCCTTCTGAGACGTAAATGAACTGGAAATACCCTGGTGCTGATGGGTGCCAATACCCCCTCCCCCACCCAAAAAACCACCTTCTCATAAAGACCCCAAAGTTCTTTTTTTATATATAAAATATTTTATTTAATAATTTAATAATAATAATAATAATAATTTATTAGACTTTTTAAAAAAAATGACAAAAAGAAAAAATAATTTTTGCAACTTCCTTCTGTACAACATTTCCATGTACAACATTTCCATCCATTCTAAATGTACTTCTCCCCCCCCCTTATTTCAATTTCTCTTTATCTATACATATGATACTATTATATACAGTCCTTAATTTACAATATTAATTTACAAAAGTTCTTTTGCAAAAGGCAACTGGACTTTCCATTGTTGTTTTTTAATTATTCTTATGTATTGCAATTTGTCAAACAGAAACGAAAACAGGAGTAATATAAAAA